>NW_027222395.1:12400000-13000000 GCF_041296265.1 Equus caballus
AGAGCACTGTGCAGAGCGAGTTGTTTCTTAGCTTCCCAAAGAGCTGGAAGCAAGATGCTGTGGGGCCCAACTCGCCCTTTGCAAAGAAGCCTGCACGTTGTGCCTTTCAGCTCTAGGGCAAAGTAGCACACCCAGAGCAGAAGTCCTACTTCAGCCAGATCAGGCCTGCAAAGAAACTGCGTTTCACAGGCCTTTGGAAGAGATGTTCCCACTAGGCTGTAAGAGCACTGTGCAGAGCGAGTTGTTTCTTAGCTTCCCAAAGGGCTGGAAGCAAGATGCTGTGGGGCCCAACTCGCCCTCTGGAAAGAAGCCTGCACGTTGTGCCTTTCAGCTCTAGGGCAAAGTAGCACACCCAGAGCAGAAGTCCTACTTCAGCCAGATCAGGCCTGCAAAGAAACTGCGTTTCACAGGCCTTTGGAAGAGATGTTCCCACTAGGCTGTAAGAGCACTGTGCAGAGCGAGTTGTTTCTTAGCTTCCCAAAGAGCTGGAAGCAAGATGCTGTGGGGCCCAACTCGCCCTTTGGAAAGAAGCCTGCACGTTGTGCCTTTCAGCTCTAGGGCAAAGTAGCACACCCAGAGCAGAAGTCCTGCTTCAGCCAGATCAGGCCTGCAAAGAAACTGCGTTTCACAGGCCTGTGGAAGAGTTGTTCCCACTAGGCTGTAAGAGCACTGTGCAGAGCGAGTTGTTTCTTAGCTTCCCAAAGAGCTGGAAGCAAGATGCTGTGGGGCCCAACTCGCCCTTTGGAAAGAAGCCTGCACGTTGTGCCTTTCAGCTCTAGGGCAAAGTAGCACACCCAGAGCAGAAGTCCTACTTCAGCCAGATCAGGCCTGCAAAGAAACTGCGTTTCACAGGCCTTTGGAAGAGATGTTCCCACTAGGCTGTAAGAGCACTGTGCAGAGCGAGTTGTTTCTTAGCTTCCCAAAGACCTGGAAGCAAGATGCTGTGGGGCCCAACTCGCCCTTTAGAAAGAAGCCTGCACGTTGTGCCTTTCAGCTCTAGGGCAAAGTAGCACACCCAGAGCAGAAGTCCTACTTCGGCCAGATCAGGCCTGCAAAGAAACTGCGTTTCACAGGCCTTTGGAAGAGATGTTCCCGGTAGGCTGTAAGAGCACTGTGCAGAGCGAGTTGTTTCTTAGCTTCCCAAAGAGCTGGAAGCAAGATGCTGTGGGGCCCAACTCGCCCTTTGGAAAGAAGCCTGCACGTTGTGCCTTTCAGCTCTAGGGCAAAGTAGCACACCCAGAGCAGAAGTCCTACTTCACCCAGATCAGGCCTGCAAAGAAACTGCGTTTCACAGGCCTTTGGAAGAGATGTTCCCACTAGGCTGTAAGAGCACTGTGCAGAGCGAGTTGTTTCTTAGCTTCCCAAAGAGCTGGAAGCAAGATGCTGTGGGGCCCAACTCGCCCTCTGGAAAGAAGCCTGCACGTTGTGCCTTTCAGCTCTAGGGCAAAGTAGCACACCCAGAGCAGAAGTCCTACTTCAGCCAGATCAGGCCTGCAAAGAAACTGCGTTTCACAGGCCTTTGGAAGAGATGTTCCCACTAGGCTGTAAGAGCACTGTGCAGAGCGAGTTGTTTCTTAGCTTCCCAAAGAGCTGGAAGCAAGATGCTGTGGGGCCCAACTCGCCCTTTGGAAAGAAGCCTGCACGTTGTGCCTTTCAGCTCTAGGGCAAAGTAGCACACCCAGAGCAGAAGTCCTACTTCAGCCAGATCAGGCCTGCAAAGAAACTGCGTTTCACAGGCCTTTGGAAGAGATGTTCCCACTAGGATGTAAGAGCACTGTCCAGAGCGAGTTGTTTCTTAGCTTCCCAAAGAGCTGGAAGCAAGATGCGGTGGGGCCCAACTCGCCCTTTGGAAAGAAGCCTGCACGTTGTGCCTTTCAGCTCTAGGGCAAAGTAGCACACCCAGAGAAAAAGTCCTACTTCAGCCAGATCAGGCCTGCAAAGAAACTGCGTTTCACAGGCCTTTGGATGAGATGTTCCCACTAGGCTGTAAGAGCACTGTGCAGAGCGAGTTGTTTCTTAGCTTCCCAAAGAGCTGGAAGCAAGATGCTGTGGGGCCCAACTCGCCCTTTGGAAAGAAGCCTGCACGTTGTGCCTTTCAGCTCTAGGGCAAAGTAGCACACCCAGAGCAGAAGTCCTACTTCAGCCAGATCAGGCCTGCAAAGAAACTGCGTTTCACAGGCCTTTGGAAGAGATGTTCCCACTAGGCTGTAAGAGCACTGTGCAGAGCGAGTTGTTTCTTAGCTTCCCAAAGAGCTGGAAGCAAGATGCTGTGGGGCCCAACTCGCCCTTTGGAAAGAAGCCTGCACGTTGTGCCTTTCAGCTCTAGGGCAAAGTAGCACACCCAGAGCAGAAGTCCTACTTCAGCCAGATCAGGCCTGTAAAGAAACTGCGTTTCACAGGCCTTTGGAAGAGATGTTCCCACTAGGCTGTAAGAGCACTGTGCAGAGCGAGTTGTTTCTTAGCTTCCCAAAGAGCTGGAAGCAAGATGCTGTGGGGCCCAACTCGCCCTTTGGAAAGAAGCCTGCACGTTGTGCCTTTCAGCTCTAGGGCAAAGTAGCACACCCAGAGCAGAAGTCCTACTTCGGCCAGATCAGGCCTGCAAAGAAACTGCGTTTCACAGGCCTTTGGAAGAGATGTTCCCGGTAGGCTGTAAGAGCACTGTGCAGAGCGAGTTGTTTCTTAGCTTCCCAAAGAGCTGGAAGCAAGATGCTGTGGGGCCCAACTCGCCCTTTGGAAAGAAGCCTGCACGTTGTGCCTTTCAGCTCTAGGGCAAAGTAGCACACCCAGAGCAGAAGTCCTACTTCGGCCAGATCAGGCCTGCAAAGAAACTGCGTTTCACAGGCCTTTGGAAGAGATTTTCCCGGTAGGCTATAAGAGCACTGTGCAGAGCGAGTTGTTTCTTAGCTTCCCAAAGAGCTGGAAGCAAGATGCTGTGTGGCCCAACTCGCCCTTTGGAAAGAAGCCTGCACGTTGTGCCTTTCAGCTCTAGGGCAAAGTAGCACACCCAGAGCAGAAGTCCTACTTCACCCAGATCAGGCCTGCAAAGAAACTGCGTTTCACAGGCCTTTGGAAGAGATGTTCCCACTAGGCTGTAAGAGCACTGTGCAGAGCGAGTTGTTTCTTAGCTTCCCAAAGAGCTGGAAGCAAGATGCTGTGGGGCCCAACTCGCCCTTTGGAAAGAAGCCTGCACGTTGTGCCTTTCAGCTCTAGGGCAAAGTAGCACACCCAGAGCAGAAGTCCTACTTCAGCCAGATCAGGCCTGCAAAGAAACTGCGTTTCACAGGCCTTTGGAAGAGATGTTCCCGGTAGGCTGTAAGAGAACTGTGCAGAGCGAGTTGTTTCTTAGCTTCCCAAAGAGCTGGAAGCAAGATGCTGTGGGGCCCAACTCGCCCTTTGGAAAGAAGCCTGCACGTTGTGCCTTTCAGCTCTAGGGCAAAGTAGCACACCCAGAGCAGAAGTCCTACTTCAGCCAGATCAGGCCTGCAAAGAAACTGCGTTTCACAGGCCTTTGGAAGAGATGTTCCCGGTAGGCTGTAAGAGCACTGTGCAGAGCGAGTTGTTTCTTAGCTTCCCAAAGAGCTGGAAGCAAGATGCTGTGGGGCCCAACTCGCCCTTTGGAAAGAAGCCTGCACGTTGTGCCTTTCAGCTCTAGGGCAAAGTAGCACACCCAGAGCAGAAGTCCTACTTCAACCAGATCAGGCCTGCAAAGAAACTGCGTTTCACAGGCCTTTGGAAGAGATGTTCCCGGTAGGCTATAAGAGCACTGTGCAGAGCGAGTTGTTTCTTAGCTTCCCAAAGAGCTGGAAGCAAGATGCTGTGGGGCCCAACTCGCCCTTTGGAAAGAAGCCTGCACGTTGTGCCTTTCAGCTCTAGGGCAAAGTAGCACACCCAGAGCAGAAGTCCTACTTCACCCAGATCAGGCCTGCAAAGAAACTGCGTTTCACAGGCCTTTGGAAGAGATGTTCCCACTAGGCTGTAAGAGCACTGTGCAGAGCGAGTTGTTTCTTAGCTTCCCAAAGAGCTGGAAGCAAGATGCTGTGGGGCCCAACTCGCCCTTTGGAAAGAAGCCTGCACGTTGTGCCTTTCAGCTCTAGGGCAAAGTAGCACACCCAGAGCAGAAGTCCTACTTCAGCCAGATCAGGCCTGCAAAGAAACTGCGTTTCACAGGCCTTTGGAAGAGATGTTCCCACTAGGCTGTAAGAGCACTGTGCAGAGCGAGTTGTTTCTTAACTTCCCAAAGAGCTGGAAGCAAGATGCTGTGGGGCCCAACTCGCCCTTTGGAAAGAAGCCTGCACGTTGTGCCTTTCAGCTCTAGGGCAAAGTAGCACACCCAGAGCAGAAGTCCTACTTCAGCCAGATCAGGCCTGCAAAGAAACTGCGTTTCACAGGCCTTTGGAAGAGATGTTCCCACTAGGCTGTAAGAGCACTGTGCAGAGCGAGTTGTTTCTTAGCTTCCCAAAGAGCTGGAAGCAAGATGCTGTGGGGCCCAACTCGCCCTTTGGAAAGAAGCCTGCACGTTGTGCCTTTCAGCTCTAGGGCAAAGTAGCACACCCAGAGCAGAAGTCCTACTTCAACCAGATCAGGCCTGCAAAGAAACTGCGTTTCACAGGCCTTTGGAAGAGATGTTCCCACTAGGCTGTAAGAGCACTGTGCAGAGCGAGTTGTTTCTTAGCTTCCCAAAGAGCTGGAAGCAAGATGCTGTGGGGCCCAACTCGCCCTTTGGAAAGAAGCCTGCACGTTGTGCCTTTCAGCTCTAGGGCAAAGTAGCACACCCAGAGCAGAAGTCCTACTTCAGCCAGATCAGGCCTGCAAAGAAACTGCGTTTCACAGGCCTTTGGAAGAGATGTTCCCACTAGGCTGTAAGAGCACTGTGCAGAGCGATTCGTTTCTTAGCTTCCCAAAGAGCTGGAAGCAAGATGCTGTGGGGCCCAACTCGCCCTTTAGAAAGAAGCCTGCACGTTGTGCCTTTCAGCTCTAGGGCAAAGTAGCACACCCAGAGCAGAAGTCCTACTTCGGCCAGATCAGGCCTGCAAAGAAACTGCGTTTCACAGGCCTTTGGAAGATATGTTCCCGGTAGGCTGTAAGAGCACTGTGCAGAGCGAGTTGTTTCTTAGCTTCCCAAAGAGCTGGAAGCAAGATGCTGTCGGGCCCAACTCGCCCTTTGGAAAGAAGCCTGCACGTTGTGCCTTTCAGCTCTAGGGCAAAGTAGCACACCCAGAGCAGAAGTCCTACTTCAGCCAGATCAGGCCTGCAAAGAAACTGCGTTTCACAGGCCTTTGGAAGAGATGTTCCCACTAGGCTGTAAGAGCACTGTGCAGAGCGAGTTGTTTCTTAGCTTCCCAAAGAGCTGGAAGCAAGATGCTGTGGGGACCAACTCGCCCTTTAGAAAGAAGCCTGCACGTTGTGCCTTTCAGCTCTAGGGCAAAGTAGCACACCCAGAGCAGAAGTCCTACTTCGGCCAGATCAGGCCTGGAAAGAAACTGCGTTTCACAGGCCTTTGGAAGATATGTTCCCGGTAGGCTGTAAGAGCACTGTGCAGAGCGAGTTGTTTCTTAGCTTCCCAAAGAGCTGGAAGGAAGATGCTGTGGGGCCCAACTCGCCCTTTGGAAAGAAGCCTGCACGTTGTGCCTTTCAGCTCTAGGGCAAAGTAGCACACCCAGAGCAGAAGTCCTACTTCAGCCAGATCAGGCCTGCAAAGAAACTGCGTTTCACAGGCCTTTGGAAGAGATGTTCCCACTAGGCTGTAAGAGCACTGTGCAGAGCGAGTTGTTTCTTAGCTTCCCAAAGAGCTGGAAGCAAGATGCTGTGGGGCCCAACTCGCCCTTTGGAAAGAAGCCTGCACGTTGTGCCTTTCAGCTCTAGGGCAAAGTAGCACACCCAGAGCAGAAGTCCTACTTCAGCCAGATCAGGCCTGCAAAGAAACTGCGTTTCACAGGCCTTTGGAAGAGATGTTCCAGGTAGGCTGTAAGAGCACTGTGCAGAGCGAGTTGTTTCTTAGCTTCCCAAAGAGCTGGAAGCAAGATGCTGTGGGGCCCAACTCGCCCTTTGGAAAGAAGCCTGCACGTTGTGCCTTTCAGCTCGAGGGCAAAGTAGCACACCCAGAGCAGAAGTCCTACTTCAGCCAGATCAGGCCTGCAAAGAAACTGCGTTTCACAGGCCTTTATAAGAGATGTTCCCGGTAGGCTGTAAGAGCACTGTGCAGAGCGATTCGTTTCTTAGCTTCCCAAAGAGCTGGAAGCAAGATGCTGTGGTGCCCAACTCGCCCTTTGGAAAGAAGCCTGCACGTTGTGCCTTTCAGCTCTAGGGCAAAGTAGCACACCCAGAGCAGAAGTCCTACTTCAGCCAGATCAGGCCTGCAAAGAAACTGCGTTTCACAGGCCTTTGGAAGAGATGTTCCCACTAGGCTGTAAGAGCACTGTGCAGAGCGAGTTGTTTCTTAGCTTCCCAAAGAGCTGGAAGCAAGATGCTGTGGGGCCCAACTCGCCCTTTGGAAAGAAGCCTGCACGTTGTGCCTTTCAGCTCTAGGGCAAAGTAGCACACCCAGAGCAGAAGTCCTACTTCGGCCAGATCAGGCCTGCAAAGAAACTGCGTTTCACAGGCCTTTGGAAGATATGTTCCCGGTAGGCTGTAAGAGCACTGTGCAGAGCGAGTTGTTTCTTAGCTTCCCAAAGAGCTGGAAGCAAGATGCTGTGGGGCCCAACTCGCCCTTTGGAAAGAAGCCTGCACGTTGTGCCTTTCAGCTCTAGGGCAAAGTAGCACACCCAGAGCAGAAGTCCTACTTCAGCCAGATCAGGCCTGCAAAGAAACTGCGTTTCACAGGCCTTTGGAAGAGATGTTCACGGTAGTCTGTAAGAGCACTGTGCAGAGCGAGTTGTTTCTTAGCTTCCCAAAGAGCTGGAAGCAAGATGCTGTGGGGCCCAACTCGCCCTTTGGAAAGAAGCCTGCACGTTGTGCCTTTCAGCTCTAGGGCAAAGTAGCACACCCAGAGCAGAAGTCCTACTTCAGCCAGATCAGGCCTGCAAAGAAACTGCGTTTCACAGGCCTTTGGAAGAGATGTTCCCGGTAGGCTGTAAGAGCACTGTGCAGAGCGATTCGTTTCTTAGCTTCCCAAAGAGCTGGAAGCAAGATGCTGTGGGGCCCAACTCGCCCTTTGGAAAGAAGCCTCCACGTTGTGCCTTTCAGCTCTAGGGCAAAGTAGCACACCCAGAGCAGAAGTCCTACTTCAGCCAGATCAGGCCTGCAAAGAAACTGCGTTTCACAGGCCTTTGGAAGAGATGTTCCCACTAGGCTGTAAGAGCACTGTGCAGAGCGAGTTGTTTCTTAGCTTCCCAAAGAGCTGGAAGCAAGATGCTGTGGGGCCCAACTCGCCCTTTGGAAAGAAGCCTGCACGTTGTGCCTTTCAGCTCTAGGGCAAAGTAGCACACCCAGAGCAGAAGTCCTACTTCGGCCAGATCAGGCCTGCAAAGAAACTGCGTTTCACAGGCCTTTGGAAGAGATGTTCCCGGTAGGCTGTAAGAGCACTGTGCAGAGCGAGTTGTTTCTTAGCTTCCCAAAGAGCTGGAAGCAAGATGCTGTGGGGCCCAACTCGCCCTTTGGAAAGAAGCCTGCACGTTGTGCCTTTCAGCTCTAGGGCAAAGTAGCACACCCAGAGCAGAAGTCCTACTTCAGCCAGATCAGGCCTGCAAAGAAACTGCGTTTCACAGGCCTTTGGAAAAGATGTTCCCACTAGGCTGTAAGAGCACTGTGCAGAGCGAGTTGTTTCTTAGCTTCCCAAAGAGCTGGAAGCAAGATGCTGTGGGGCCCAACTCGCCCTTTGGAAAGAAGCCTGCACGTTGTGCCTTTCAGCTCTAGGGCAAAGTAGCACACCCAGAGCAGAAGTCCTACTTCAGCCAGATCAGGCCTGCAAAGAAACTGCGTTTCACAGGCCTTTGGAAGAGATGTTCCCACTAGGCTGTAAGAGCACTGTGCAGAGCGAGTTGTTTCTTAGCTTCCCAAAGAGCTGGAAGCAAGATGCTGTGGGGCCCAACTCGCCCTTTGGAAAGAAGCCTGCACGTTGTGCCTTTCAGCTCTAGGGCAAAGTAGCACACCCAGAGCAGAAGTCCTACTTCAGCCAGATCAGGCCTGCAAAGAAACTGCGTTTCACAGGCCTGTGGAAGAGATGTTCCCACTAGGCTGTAAGAGCACTGTGCAGAGCGAGTTGTTTCTTAGCTTCCCAAAGAGCTGGAAGCAAGATGCTTTGGGGCCCAACTCGCCCTTTGGAAAGAAGCCTGCACGTTGTGCCTTTCAGCTCTAGGGCAAAGTAGCACACCCAGAGCAGAAGTCCTACTTCAGCCAGATCAGGCCTGCAAAAAAACTGCGTTTCACAGGCCTTTGGAAGACATGTTCCCACTAGGCTGTAAGAGCACTGTGCAGAGCGAGTTGTTTCTTAGCTTCCCAAAGAGCTGGAAGCAAGATGCTGTGGGGCCCAACTCACCCTTTGGAAAGAAGCCTGCACGTTGTGCCTTTCAGCTCTAGGGCAAAGTAGCACACCCAGAGCAGAAGTCCTACTTCAGCCAGATCAGGCCTGCAAAGAAACTGCGTTTCACAGGCCTGTGGAAGAGATGTTCCCACTAGGCTGTAAGAGCACTGTGCAGAGCGAGTTGTTTCTTAGCTTCCCAAAGAGCTGGAAGCAAGATGCTGTGGGGCCCAACTCGCCCTTTGGAAAGAAGCCTGCACGTTGTGCCTTTCAGCTCTAGGGCAAAGTAGCACACCCAGAGCAGAAGTCCTACTTCAGCCAGATCAGGCCTGCAAAGAAACTGCGTTTCACAGGCCTTTGGAAGAGATGTTCCCACTAGGCTGTAAGAGCACTGTGCAGAGCGAGTGGTTTCTTAGCTTCCCAAAGAGCTGGAAGCAAGATGCTGTGGGGCCCAACTCGCCCTTTGGAAAGAAGCCTGCACGTTGTGCCTTTCAGCTCTAGGGCAAAGTAGCACACCCAGAGCAGAAGTCCTACTTCAGCCAGATCAGGCCTGCAAAGAAACTGCGTTTCACAGGCCTTTGGAACATATGTTCCCGGTAGGCTGTAAGAGCACTGTGCAGAGCGAGTTGTTTCTTAGCTTCCCAAAGAGCTGGAAGCAAGATGCTGTGGGGCCCAACTCGCCCTTTGGAAAGAAGCCTGCACGTTGTGCCTTTCAGCTCTAGAGCAAAGTAGCACACCCAGAGCAGAAGTCCTACTTCAGCCAGATCAGGCCTGCAAAGAAACTGCGTTTCACAGGCCTTTGGAAGAGATGTTCCCACTAGGCTGTAAGAGCACTGTGCAGAGCGAGTTGTTTCTTAGCTTCCCAAAGAGCTGGAAGCAAGATGCTGTGGGGCCCAACTCGCCCTTTGGAAAGAAGCCTGCACGTTGTGCCTTTCAGCTCTAGGGCAAAGTAGCACACCCAGAGCAGAAGTCCTACTTCAGCCAGATCAGGCCTGCAAAGAAACTGCGTTTCACAGGCCTTTGGAAGAGATGTTCCCGGTAGGCTGTAAGAGCACTGTGCAGAGCGAGTTGTTTCTTAGCTTCCCAAAGAGCTGGAAGCAAGATGCTGTGGGGCCCAACTCGCCCTTTGGAAAGAAGCCTACACGTTGTGCCTTTCAGCTCTAGGGCAAAGTAGCACACCCAGAGCAGAAGTCCTACTTCAGCCAGATCAGGCCTGCAAAGAAACTGCGTTTCACAGGCCTGTGGAAGAGATGTTCCCACTAGGCTGTAAGAGCACTATGCAGAGCGAGTTGTTTCTTCGCTTCCCAAAGAGCTGGAAGCAAGATGCTTTGGGGCCCAACTCGCCCTTTGGAAAGAAGCCTGCACGTTGTGCCTTTCAGCTCTAGGGCAAAGTAGCACACCCAGAGCAGAAGTCCTACTTCAGCCAGATCAGGCCTGCAAAGAAACTGCGTTTCACAGGCCTTTGGAAGAGATGTTCCCACTAGGCTGTAAGAGCACTGTGCAGAGCGAGTGGTTTCTTAGCTTCCCAAAGAGCTGGAAGCAAGATGCTGTGGGGCCCAACTCGCCCTTTGGAAAGAAGCCTGCACGTTGTGCCTTTCAGCTCTAGGGCAAAGTAGCACACCCAGAGCAGAAGTCCTACTTCAGCCAGATCAGGCCTGCAAAGAAACTGCGTTTCACAGGCCTTTGGAAGAGATGTTCCCGGTAGGCTGTAAGAGCACTGTGCAGAGCGAGTTGTTTCTTAGCTTCCCAAAGAGCTGGAAGCAAGATGCTGTGGGGCCCAACTCGCCCTTTGGAAAGAAGCCTGCACGTTGTGCCTTTCAGCTCTAGGGCCGAGTAGCACACCCAGAGCAGAAGTCCTACTTCAGCCAGATCAGGCCTGCAAAGAAACTGCGTTTCACAGGCCTTTGGATGAGATGTTCCCACTAGGCTGTAAGAGCACTGTGCAGAGCGAGTTGTTTCTTAGCTTCCCAAAGAGCTGGAAGCAAGATGCTGTGGGGCCCAACTCGCCCTTTGGAAAGAAGCCTGCACGTTGTGCCTTTCAGCTCTAGGGCAAAGTAGCACACCCAGAGCAGAAGTCCTACTTCAGCCAGATCAGGCCTGCAAAGAAACTGCGTTTCACAGGCCTTTGGAAGAGATGTTCCCACTAGGCTGTAAGAGCACTGTGCAGAGCGAGTTGTTTCTTAGCTTCCCAAAGAGCTGGAAGCAAGATGCTGTGGGGCCCAACTCGCCCTTTGGAAAGAAGCCTGCACGTTGTGCCTTTCAGCTCTAGGACAAAGTAGCACACACAGAGCAGAAGTCCTACTTCAGCCAGATCAGGCCTGCAAAGAAACTGCGTTTCACAGGCCTTTGGAAGAGATGTTCCCACTAGGCAGTAAGAGCACTGTGCAGAGCGAGTTGTTTCTTAGCTTCCCAAAGAGCTGGAAGCAAGATGCTGTGGGGCCCAACTCGCCCTTTGGAAAGAAGCCTGCACGTTGTGCCTTTCAGCTCTAGGGCAAAGTAGCACACCCAGAGCAGAAGTCCTACTTCAGCCAGATCAGGCCTGCAAAGAAACTGCGTTTCACAGGCCTGTGGAAGAGATGTTCCCACTAGGCTGTAAGAGCACTGTGCAGAGCGAGTTGTTTCTTAGCTTCCCAAAGAGCTGGAAGCAAGATGCTGTGGGGCCCAACTCGCCCTTTGGAAAGAAGCCTGCACGTTGTGCCTTTCAGCTCTAGGGCAAAGTAGCACACCCAGAGCAGAAGTCCTACTTCAGCCAGATCAGGCCTGCAAAGAAACTGCGTTTCACAGGCCTTTGGAAGAGATGTTCCCACTAGGCTGTAAGAGCACTGTGCAGAGCGAGTTGTTTCTTAGCTTCCCAAAGAGCTGGAAGCAAGATGCTGTGGGGCCCAACTCGCCCTTTGGAAAGAAGCCTGCACGTTGTGCCTTTCAGCTCTAGGGCAAAGTAGCACACCCAGAGCAGAAGTCCTACTTCAGCCAGATCAGGCCTGCAAAGAAACTGCGTTTCACAGGCCTTTGGAAGAGATGTTCCAGGTAGGCTGTAAGAGCACTGTGCAGAGCGAGTTGTTTCTTAGCTTCCCAAAGAGCTGGAAGCAAGATGCTGTGGGGCCCAACTCGCCCTTTGGAAAGAAGCCTGCACGTTGTGCCTTTCAGCTCGAGGGCAAAGTAGCACACCCAGAGCAGAAGTCCTACTTCAGCCAGATCAGGCCTGCAAAGAAACTGCGTTTCACAGGCCTTTATAAGAGATGTTCCCGGTAGGCTGTAAGAGCACTGTGCAGAGCGATTCGTTTCTTAGCTTCCCAAAGAGCTGGAAGCAAGATGCTGTGGTGCCCAACTCGCCCTTTGGAAAGAAGCCTGCACGTTGTGCCTTTCAGCTCTAGGGCAAAGTAGCACACCCAGAGCAGAAGTCCTACTTCAGCCAGATCAGGCCTGCAAAGAAACTGCGTTTCACAGGCCTTTGGAAGAGATGTTCCCACTAGGCTGTAAGAGCACTGTGCAGAGCGAGTTGTTTCTTAGCTTCCCAAAGAGCTGGAAGCAAGATGCTGTGGGGCCCAACTCGCCCTTTGGAAAGAAGCCTGCACGTTGTGCCTTTCAGCTCTAGGGCAAAGTAGCACACCCAGAGCAGAAGTCCTACTTCGGCCAGATCAGGCCTGCAAAGAAACTGCGTTTCACAGGCCTTTGGAAGATATGTTCCCGGTAGGCTGTAAGAGCACTGTGCAGAGCGAGTTGTTTCTTAGCTTCCCAAAGAGCTGGAAGCAAGATGCTGTGGGGCCCAACTCGCCCTTTGGAAAGAAGCCTGCACGTTGTGCCTTTCAGCTCTAGGGCAAAGTAGCACACCCAGAGCAGAAGTCCTACTTCAGCCAGATCAGGCCTGCAAAGAAACTGCGTTTCACAGGCCTTTGGAAGAGATGTTCACGGTAGTCTGTAAGAGCACTGTGCAGAGCGAGTTGTTTCTTAGCTTCCCAAAGAGCTGGAAGCAAGATGCTGTGGGGCCCAACTCGCCCTTTGGAAAGAAGCCTGCACGTTGTGCCTTTCAGCTCTAGGGCAAAGTAGCACACCCAGAGCAGAAGTCCTACTTCAGCCAGATCAGGCCTGCAAAGAAACTGCGTTTCACAGGCCTTTGGAAGAGATGTTCCCGGTAGGCTGTAAGAGCACTGTGCAGAGCGATTCGTTTCTTAGCTTCCCAAAGAGCTGGAAGCAAGATGCTGTGGGGCCCAACTCGCCCTTTGGAAAGAAGCCTCCACGTTGTGCCTTTCAGCTCTAGGGCAAAGTAGCACACCCAGAGCAGAAGTCCTACTTCAGCCAGATCAGGCCTGCAAAGAAACTGCGTTTCACAGGCCTTTGGAAGAGATGTTCCCACTAGGCTGTAAGAGCACTGTGCAGAGCGAGTTGTTTCTTAGCTTCCCAAAGAGCTGGAAGCAAGATGCTGTGGGGCCCAACTCGCCCTTTGGAAAGAAGCCTGCACGTTGTGCCTTTCAGCTCTAGGGCAAAGTAGCACACCCAGAGCAGAAGTCCTACTTCGGCCAGATCAGGCCTGCAAAGAAACTGCGTTTCACAGGCCTTTGGAAGAGATGTTCCCGGTAGGCTGTAAGAGCACTGTGCAGAGCGAGTTGTTTCTTAGCTTCCCAAAGAGCTGGAAGCAAGATGCTGTGGGGCCCAACTCGCCCTTTGGAAAGAAGCCTGCACGTTGTGCCTTTCAGCTCTAGGGCAAAGTAGCACACCCAGAGCAGAAGTCCTACTTCAGCCAGATCAGGCCTGCAAAGAAACTGCGTTTCACAGGCCTTTGGAAAAGATGTTCCCACTAGGCTGTAAGAGCACTGTGCAGAGCGAGTTGTTTCTTAGCTTCCCAAAGAGCTGGAAGCAAGATGCTGTGGGGCCCAACTCGCCCTTTGGAAAGAAGCCTGCACGTTGTGCCTTTCAGCTCTAGGGCAAAGTAGCACACCCAGAGCAGAAGTCCTACTTCAGCCAGATCAGGCCTGCAAAGAAACTGCGTTTCACAGGCCTTTGGAAGAGATGTTCCCACTAGGCTGTAAGAGCACTGTGCAGAGCGAGTTGTTTCTTAGCTTCCCAAAGAGCTGGAAGCAAGATGCTGTGGGGCCCAACTCGCCCTTTGGAAAGAAGCCTGCACGTTGTGCCTTTCAGCTCTAGGGCAAAGTAGCACACCCAGAGCAGAAGTCCTACTTCAGCCAGATCAGGCCTGCAAAGAAACTGCGTTTCACAGGCCTGTGGAAGAGATGTTCCCACTAGGCTGTAAGAGCACTGTGCAGAGCGAGTTGTTTCTTAGCTTCCCAAAGAGCTGGAAGCAAGATGCTTTGGGGCCCAACTCGCCCTTTGGAAAGAAGCCTGCACGTTGTGCCTTTCAGCTCTAGGGCAAAGTAGCACACCCAGAGCAGAAGTCCTACTTCAGCCAGATCAGGCCTGCAAAAAAACTGCGTTTCACAGGCCTTTGGAAGACATGTTCCCACTAGGCTGTAAGAGCACTGTGCAGAGCGAGTTGTTTCTTAGCTTCCCAAAGAGCTGGAAGCAAGATGCTGTGGGGCCCAACTCACCCTTTGGAAAGAAGCCTGCACGTTGTGCCTTTCAGCTCTAGGGCAAAGTAGCACACCCAGAGCAGAAGTCCTACTTCAGCCAGATCAGGCCTGCAAAGAAACTGCGTTTCACAGGCCTGTGGAAGAGATGTTCCCACTAGGCTGTAAGAGCACTGTGCAGAGCGAGTTGTTTCTTAGCTTCCCAAAGAGCTGGAAGCAAGATGCTGTGGGGCCCAACTCGCCCTTTGGAAAGAAGCCTGCACGTTGTGCCTTTCAGCTCTAGGGCAAAGTAGCACACCCAGAGCAGAAGTCCTACTTCAGCCAGATCAGGCCTGCAAAGAAACTGCGTTTCACAGGCCTTTGGAAGAGATGTTCCCACTAGGCTGTAAGAGCACTGTGCAGAGCGAGTGGTTTCTTAGCTTCCCAAAGAGCTGGAAGCAAGATGCTGTGGGGCCCAACTCGCCCTTTGGAAAGAAGCCTGCACGTTGTGCCTTTCAGCTCTAGGGCAAAGTAGCACACCCAGAGCAGAAGTCCTACTTCAGCCAGATCAGGCCTGCAAAGAAACTGCGTTTCACAGGCCTTTGGAACATATGTTCCCGGTAGGCTGTAAGAGCACTGTGCAGAGCGAGTTGTTTCTTAGCTTCCCAAAGAGCTGGAAGCAAGATGCTGTGGGGCCCAACTCGCCCTTTGGAAAGAAGCCTGCACGTTGTGCCTTTCAGCTCTAGAGCAAAGTAGCACACCCAGAGCAGAAGTCCTACTTCAGCCAGATCAGGCCTGCAAAGAAACTGCGTTTCACAGGCCTTTGGAAGAGATGTTCCCACTAGGCTGTAAGAGCACTGTGCAGAGCGAGTTGTTTCTTAGCTTCCCAAAGAGCTGGAAGCAAGATGCTGTGGGGCCCAACTCGCCCTTTGGAAAGAAGCCTGCACGTTGTGCCTTTCAGCTCTAGGGCAAAGTAGCACACCCAGAGCAGAAGTCCTACTTCAGCCAGATCAGGCCTGCAAAGAAACTGCGTTTCACAGGCCTTTGGAAGAGATGTTCCCGGTAGGCTGTAAGAGCACTGTGCAGAGCGAGTTGTTTCTTAGCTTCCCAAAGAGCTGGAAGCAAGATGCTGTGGGGCCCAACTCGCCCTTTGGAAAGAAGCCTACACGTTGTGCCTTTCAGCTCTAGGGCAAAGTAGCACACCCAGAGCAGAAGTCCTACTTCAGCCAGATCAGGCCTGCAAAGAAACTGCGTTTCACAGGCCTGTGGAAGAGATGTTCCCACTAGGCTGTAAGAGCACTATGCAGAGCGAGTTGTTTCTTCGCTTCCCAAAGAGCTGGAAGCAAGATGCTTTGGGGCCCAACTCGCCCTTTGGAAAGAAGCCTGCACGTTGTGCCTTTCAGCTCTAGGGCAAAGTAGCACACCCAGAGCAGAAGTCCTACTTCAGCCAGATCAGGCCTGCAAAGAAACTGCGTTTCACAGGCCTTTGGAAGAGATGTTCCCACTAGGCTGTAAGAGCACTGTGCAGAGCGAGTGGTTTCTTAGCTTCCCAAAGAGCTGGAAGCAAGATGCTGTGGGGCCCAACTCGCCCTTTGGAAAGAAGCCTGCACGTTGTGCCTTTCAGCTCTAGGGCAAAGTAGCACACCCAGAGCAGAAGTCCTACTTCAGCCAGATCAGGCCTGCAAAGAAACTGCGTTTCACAGGCCTTTGGAAGAGATGTTCCCGGTAGGCTGTAAGAGCACTGTGCAGAGCGAGTTGTTTCTTAGCTTCCCAAAGAGCTGGAAGCAAGATGCTGTGGGGCCCAACTCGCCCTTTGGAAAGAAGCCTGCACGTTGTGCCTTTCAGCTCTAGGGCCGAGTAGCACACCCAGAGCAGAAGTCCTACTTCAGCCAGATCAGGCCTGCAAAGAAACTGCGTTTCACAGGCCTTTGGATGAGATGTTCCCACTAGGCTGTAAGAGCACTGTGCAGAGCGAGTTGTTTCTTAGCTTCCCAAAGAGCTGGAAGCAAGATGCTGTGGGGCCCAACTCGCCCTTTGGAAAGAAGCCTGCACGTTGTGCCTTTCAGCTCTAGGGCAAAGTAGCACACCCAGAGCAGAAGTCCTACTTCAGCCAGATCAGGCCTGCAAAGAAACTGCGTTTCACAGGCCTTTGGAAGAGATGTTCCCACTAGGCTGTAAGAGCACTGTGCAGAGCGAGTTGTTTCTTAGCTTCCCAAAGAGCTGGAAGCAAGATGCTGTGGGGCCCAACTCGCCCTTTGGAAAGAAGCCTGCACGTTGTGCCTTTCAGCTCTAGGACAAAGTAGCACACACAGAGCAGAAGTCCTACTTCAGCCAGATCAGGCCTGCAAAGAAACTGCGTTTCACAGGCCTTTGGAAGAGATGTTCCCACTAGGCAGTAAGAGCACTGTGCAGAGCGAGTTGTTTCTTAGCTTCCCAAAGAGCTGGAAGCAAGATGCTGTGGGGCCCAACTCGCCCTTTGGAAAGAAGCCTGCACGTTGTGCCTTTCAGCTCTAGGGCAAAGTAGCACACCCAGAGCAGAAGTCCTACTTCAGCCAGATCAGGCCTGCAAAGAAACTGCGTTTCACAGGCCTGTGGAAGAGATGTTCCCACTAGGCTGTAAGAGCACTGTGCAGAGCGAGTTGTTTCTTAGCTTCCCAAAGAGCTGGAAGCAAGATGCTGTGGGGCCCAACTCGCCCTTTGGAAAGAAGCCTGCACGTTGTGCCTTTCAGCTCTAGGGCAAAGTAGCACACCCAGAGCAGAAGTCCTACTTCAGCCAGATCAGGCCTGCAAAGAAACTGCGTTTCACAGGCCTTTGGAAGAGATGTTCCCGGTAGGCTGTAAGAGCACTGTGCAGAGCGAGTTGTTTCTTAGCTTCCCAAAGAGCTGGAAGCAAGATGCTGTGGGGCCCAACTCGCCCTTTGGAAAGAAGCCTGCACGTTGTGCCTTTCAGCTCTAGGGCCTAGTAGCACACCCAGAGCAGAAGTCCTACTTCAGCCAGATCAGGCCTGCAAAGAAACTGCGTTTCACAGGCCTTTGGATGAGATGTTCCCACTAGGCTGTAAGAGCACTGTGCAGAGCGAGTTGTTTCTTAGCTTCCCAAAGAGCTGGAAGCAAGATGCTGTGGGGCCCAACTCGCCCTTTGGAAAGAAGCCTGCACGTTGTGCCTTTCAGCTCTAGGGCAAAGTAGCACACCCAGAGCAGAAGTCCTACTTCAGCCAGATCAGGCCTGCAAAGAAACTGCGTTTCACAGGCCTTTGGAAGAGATGTTCCCACTAGGCTGTAAGAGCACTGTGCAGAGCGAGTTGTTTCTTAGCTTCCCAAAGAGCTGGAAGCAAGATGCTGTGGGGCCCAACTCGCCCTTTGGAAAGAAGACTGCACGTTGTGCCTTTCAGCTCTAGGACAAAGTAGCACACACAGAGCAGAAGTCCTACTTCAGCCAGATCAGGCCTGCAAAGAAACTGCGTTTCACAGGCCTTTGGAAGAGATGTTCCCACTAGGCTGTAAGAGCACTGTGCAGAGCGAGTTGTTTCTTAGCTTCCCAAAGAGCTGGAAGCAAGATGCTGTGGGGCCCAACTCGCCCTTTGGAAAGAAGCCTGCACGTTGTGCCTTTCAGCTCTAGGGCAAAGTAGCACACCTAGAGCAGAAGTCCTACTTCAGCCAGATCAGGCCTGCAAAGAAACTGCGTTTCACAGGCCTGTGGAAGAGATGTTCCCACTAGGCTGTAAGAGCACTGTGCAGAGCGAGTTGTTTCTTAGCTTCCCAAAGAGCTGGAAGCAAGATGCTGTGGGGCCCAACTCGCCCTTTGGAAAGAAGCCTGCACGTTGTGCCTTTCAGCTCTAGGGCAAAGTAGCACACCCAGAGCAGAAGTCGTACTTCAGCCAGATCAGGCCTGCAAAGAAACTGCGTTTCACAGGCCTTTGGAAGAGATGTTCCCACTAGGCTGTAAGAGCACTGTGCAGAGCGAGTTGTTTCTTAGCTTCCCAAAGAGCTGGAAGCAAGATGCTGTGGGGCCCAACTCGCCCTTTGGAAAGAAGCCTGCACGTTGTGCCTTTCAGCTCTAGGGCAAAGTAGCACACCCAGAGCAGAAGTCCTACTTCAGCCAGATCAGGCCTGCAAAGAAACTGCGTTTCACAGGCCTGTGGAAGAGATGTTCCCACTAGGCTGTAAGAGCACTGTGCAGAGCGAGTTGTTTCTTAGCTTCCCAAAGAGCTGGAAGCAAGATGCTGTGGGGCCCAACTCGCCCTTTGGAAAGAAGCCTGCACGTTGTGCCTTTCAGCTCTAGGGCAAAGTAGCACACCCAGAGCAGAAGTCCTACTTCAGCCAGATCAGGCCTGCAAAGAAACTGCGTTTCACAGGCCTTTGGAAGAGATGTTCCCACTAGGCTGTAAGAGCACTGTGCAGAGCGAGTGGTTTCTTAGCTTCCCAAAGAGCTGGAAGCAAGATGCTGTGGGGCCCAACTCGCCCTTTGGAAAGAAGCCTACACGTTGTGCCTTTCAGCTCTAGGGCAAAGTAGCACACCCAGAGCAGAAGTCCTACTTCAGCCAGATCAGGCCTGCAAAGGAACTGCGTTTCACAGGCCTGTGGAAGAGATGTTCCCACTAGGCTGTAAGAGCACTGTGCAGAGCGAGTTGTTTCTTAGCTTCCCAAAGAGCTGGAAGCAAGATGCTGTGGGGCCCAACTCGCCCTTTGGAAAGAAGCCTGCACGTTGTGCCTTTCAGCTCTAGGGCAAAGTAGCACACCCAGAGCAGAAGTCCTACTTCAGCCAGATCAGGCCTGCAAAGAAACTGCGTTTCACAGGCCTTTGGAAGAGATGTTCCCACTAGGCTGTAAGAGCACTGTGCAGAGCGAGTGGTTTCTTAGCTTCCCAAAGAGCTGGAAGCAAGATGCTGTGGGGCCCAACTCGCCCTTTGGAAAGAAGCCTGCACGTTGTGCCTTTCAGCTCTAGGGCAAAGTAGCACACCCAGAGCAGAAGTCCTACTTCAGCCAGATCAGGCCTGCAAAGAAACTGCGTTTCACAGGCCTTTGGAAGAGATGTTCCCGGTAGGCTGTAAGAGCACTGTGCAGAGCGAGTTGTTTCTTAGCTTCCCAAAGAGCTGGAAGCAAGATGCTGTGGGGCCCAACTCGCCCTTTGGAAAGAAGCCTGCACGTTGTGCCTTTCAGCTCTAGGGCAAGCAGCACACCCAGAGCAGAAGTCCTACTTCAGCCAGATCAGGCCTGCAAAGAAACTGCGTTTCACAGGCCTTTGGATGAGATGTTCCCACTAGGCTGTAAGAGCACTGTGCAGAGCGAGTTGTTTCTTAGCTTCCCAAAGAGCTGGAAGCAAGATGCTGTGGGGCCCAACTCGCCCTTTGGAAAGAAGCCTGCACGTTGTGCCTTTCAGCTCTAGGGCAAAGTAGCACACCCAGAGCAGAAGTCCTACTTCAGCCAGATCAGGCCTGCAAAGAAACTGCGTTTCACAGGCCTTTGGAAGAGATGTTCCCACTAGGCTGTAAGAGCACTGTGCAGAGCGAGTTGTTTCTTAGCTTCCCAAAGAGCTGGAAGCAAGATGCTGTGGGGCCCAACTCGCCCTTTGGAAAGAAGCCTGCACGTTGTGCCTTTCAGCTCTAGGACAAAGTAGCACACACAGAGCAGAAGTCCTACTTCAGCCAGATCAGGCCTGCAAAGAAACTGCGTTTCACAGGCCTTTGGAAGAGATGTTCCCACTAGGCTGTAAGAGCACTGTGCAGAGCGAGTTGTTTCTTAGCTTCCCAAAGAGCTGGAAGCAAGATGCTGTGGGGCCCAACTCGCCCTTTGGAAAGAAGCCTGCACGTTGTGCCTTTCAGCTCTAGGGCAAAGTAGCACACCCAGAGCAGAAGTCCTACTTCAGCCAGATCAGGCCTGCAAAGAAACTGCGTTTCACAGGCCTGTGGAAGAGATGTTCCCACTAGGCTGTAAGAGCACTGTGCAGAGCGAGTTGTTTCTTAGCTTCCCAAAGAGCTGGAAGCAAGATGCTGTGGGGCCCAACTCGCCCTTTGGAAAGAAGCCTGCACGTTGTGCCTTTCAGCTCTAGGGCAAAGTAGCACACCCAGAGCAGAAGTCCTACTTCAGCCAGATCAGGCCTGCAAAGAAACTGCGTTTCACAGGCCTGTGGAAGAGATGTTCCCACTAGGCTGTAAGAGCACTGTGCAGAGCGAGTTGTTTCTTAGCTTCCCAAAGAGCTGGAAGCAAGATGCTGTGGGGCCCAACTCGCCCTTTGGAAAGAAGCCTGCACGTTGTGCCTTTCAGCTCTAGGGCAAAGTAGCACACCCAGAGCAGAAGTCCTACTTCAGCCAGATCAGGCCTGCAAACAAACTGCGTTTCACAGGCCTTTGGAAGAGATGTTCCCACTAGGCTGTAAGAGCACTGTGCAGAGCGAGTGGTTTCTTAGCTTCCCAAAGAGCTGGAAGCAAGATGCTGTGGGGCCCAACTCGCCCTTTGGAAAGAAGCCTGCACGTTGTGCCTTTCAGCTCTAGGGCAAAGTAGCACACCCAGAGCAGAAGTCCTACTTCAGCCAGATCAGGCCTGCAAAGAAACTGCGTTTCACAGGCCTTTGGAAGAGACGTTCCCGGTAGGCTGTAAGAGCACTGTGCAGAGCGAGTTGTTTCTTAGCTTCCCAAAGAGCTGGAAGCAAGATGCTGTGGGGCCCAACTCGCCCTTTGGAAAGAAGCCTGCACGTTGTGCCTTTCAGCTCTAGGGCAAAGTAGCACACCCAGAGCAGAAGTCCTACTTCAGCCAGATCAGGCCTGCAAAGAAACTGCGTTTCACAGGCCTTTGGAAGAGATGTTCCCACTAGGCTGTAAGAGCACTGTGCAGAGCGAGTTGTTTCTTAGCTTCCCAAAGAGCTGGAAGCAAGATGCTGTGGGGCCCAACTCGCCCTTTGGAAAGAAGCCTGCACGTTGTGCCTTTCAGCTCTAGGGCAAAGAAGCACACCCAGAGCAGAAGTCCTACTTCAGCCAGATCAGGCCTGCAAAGAAACTGCGTTTCACAGGCCTGTGGAAGAGATGTTCCCACTAGGCTGTAAGAGCACTGTGCAGAGCGAGTTGTTTCTTAGCTTCCCAAAGAGCTGGAAGCAAGATGCTGTGGGGCCCAACTCGCCCTTTGGAAAGAAGCCTGCACGTTGTGCCTTTCAGCTCTAGGGCAAAGTAGCACACCCAGAGCAGAAGTCCTACTTCAGCCAGATCAGGCCTGCAAAGAAACTGCGTTTCACAGGCATTTGGAAGAGATGTTCCCACTAGGCTGTAAGAGCACTGTGCAGAGCGAGTGGTTTCTTAGCTTCCCAAAGAGCTGGAAGCAAGATGCTGTGGGGCCCAACTCGCCCTTTGGAAAGAAGCCTGCACGTTGTGCCTTTCAGCTCTAGGGCAAAGTAGCACACCCAGAGCAGAAGTCCTACTTCAGCCAGATCAGGCCTGCAAAGAAACTGCGTTTCACAGGCCTTTGGAAGAGACGTTCCCGGTAGGCTGTAAGAGCACTGTGCAGAGCGAGTTGTTTCTTAGCTTCCCAAAGAGCTGGAAGCAAGATGCTGTGGGGCCCAACTCGCCCTTTGGAAAGAAGCCTGCACGTTGTGCCTTTCAGCTCTAGGGCAAAGTAGCACACCCAGAGCAGAAGTCCTACTTCAGCCAGATCAGGCCTGCAAAGAAACTGCGTTTCACAGGCCTTTGGAAGAGATGTTCCCGATAGGCTGTAAGAGCACTGTGCAGAGCGAGTTGTTTCTTAGCTTCCCAAAGAGCTGGAAGCAAGATGCTGTGGGGCCCAACTCGCCCTTTGGAAAGAAGCCTGCACGTTGTGCCTTTCAGCTCTAGGGCAAAGTAGCACACCCAGAGCAGAAGTCCTACTTCAGCCAGATCAGGCCTGCAAAGAAACTGCGTTTCACAGGCCTGTGGAGGAGATGTTCCCACTAGGATGTAAGAGCACTGTGCAGAGCGAGTGGTTTCTTAGCTTCCCAAAGAGCTGGAAGCAAGATGCTGTGGGGCCCAACTCGCCCTTTGGAAAGAAGCCTGCACGTTGTGCCTTTCAGCTCTAGGGCAAAGTAGCACACCCAGAGCAGAAGTCCTACTTCAGCCAGATCAGGCCTGCAAAGAAACTGCGTTTCACAGGCCTTTGGAAGAGATGTTCCCACTAGGCTGTAAGAGCACTGTGCAGAGCGAGTGGTTTCTTAGCTTCCCAAAGAGCTGGAAGCAAGATGCTGTGGGGCCCAACTCGCCCTTTGGAAAGAAGCCTGCACGTTGTGCCTTTCAGCTCTAGGGCAAAGTAGCACACCCAGAGCAGAAGTCCTACTTCAGCCAGATCAGGCCTGCAAAGAAACTGCGTTTCACAGGCCTGTGGAAGAGATGTTGCCACTAGGCTGTAAGAGCACTGTGCAGAGCGAGTTGTTTCTTAGCTTCCCAAAGAGCTGGAAGCAAGATGCTGTGGGGCCCAACTCGCCCTTTGGAAAGAAGCCTGCACGTTGTGCCTTTCAGCTCTAGGGCAAAGTAGCACACCCAGAGCAGAAGTCCTACTTCAGCCAGATCAGGCCTGCAAAGAAACTGCGTTTCACAGGCCTTTGGAAGAGATGTTCCCACTAGGCTGTAAGAGCACTGTGCAGAGCGAGTGGTTTCTTAGCTTCCCAAAGAGATGGAAGCAAGATGCTGTGGGGCCCAACTCGCCCTTTGGAAAGAAGCCTGCACGTTGTGCCTTTCAGCTCTAGGGCAAAGTAGCACACCCACAGCAGAAGTCCTACTTCAGCCAGATCAGGCCTGCAAAGAAACTGCGTTTCACAGGCCTTTGGAAGAGACGTTCCCGGTAGGCTGTAAGAGCACTGTGCAGAGCGAGTTGTTTCTTAGCTTCCCAAAGAGCTGGAAGCAAGATGCTGTGGGGCCCAACTCGCCCTTTGGAAAGAAGCCTGCACGTTGTGCCTTTCAGCTCTAGGGCAAAGTAGCACACCCAGAGCAGAAGTCCTACTTCAGCCAGATCAGGCCTGCAAAGAAACTGCGTTTCACAGGCCTTTGGAAGAGATGTTCCCACTAGGCTGTAAGAGCACTGTGCAGAGCGAGTTGTTTCTTAGCTTCCCAAAGAGCTGGAAGCAAGATGCTGTGGGGCCCAACTCGCCCTTTGGAAAGAAGCCTGCACGTTGTGCCTTTCAGCTCTAGGGCAAAGAAGCACACCCAGAGCAGAAGTCCTACTTCAGCCAGATCAGGCCTGCAAAGAAACTGCGTTTCACAGGCCTGTGGAAGAGATGTTCCCACTAGGCTGTAAGAGAACTGTGCAGAGCGAGTTGTTTCTTAGCTTCCCAAAGAGCTGGAAGCAAGATGCTGTGGGGCCCAACTCGCCCTTTGGAAAGAAGCCTGCACGTTGTGCCTTTCAGCTCTAGGGCAAAGTAGCACACCCAGAGCAGAAGTCCTACTTCAGCCAGATCAGGCCTGCAAAGAAACTGCGTTTCACAGGCCTTTGGAAGAGATGTTCCCACTAGGCTGTAAGAGCACTGTGCAGAGCGAGTTGTTTCTTAGCTTCCCAAAGAGCTGGAAGCAAGATGCTGTGGGGCCCAACTCGCCCTTTGGAAAGAAGCCTGCACGTTGTGCCTTTCAGCTCTAGGGCAAAGTAGCACACCCAGAGCAGAAGTCCTACTTCAGCCAGATCAGGCCTGCAAAGAAACTGCGTTTCACAGGCCTGTGGAAGATATGTTCCCACTAGGATGTAAGAGCACTGTGCAGAGCGAGTGGTTTCTTAGCTTCCCAAAGAGCTGGAAGCAAGATGCTGTGGGGCCCAACTCGCCCTTTGGAAAGAAGCCTGCACGTTGTGCCTTTCAGCTCTAGGGCAAAGTAGCACACCCAGAGCAGAAGTCCTACTTCAGCCAGATCAGGCCTGCAAAGAAACTGCGTTTCACAGGCCTTTGAGAGAGATGTTCCCACTAGGCTGTAAGAGCACTGTGCAGAGCGAGTGGTTTCTTAGCTTCCCAAAGAGCTGGAAGCAAGATGCTGTGGGGCCCAACTCGCCCTTTGGAAAGAAGCCTGCACGTTGTGCCTTTCAGCTCTAGGGCAAAGTAGCACACCCAGAGCAGAAGTCCTACTTCAGCCAGATCAGGCCTGCAAAGAAACTGCGTTTCACAGGCCTTTGGAAGAGATGTTCCCACTAGGCTGTAAGAGCACTGTGCAGAGCGAGTTGTTTCTTAGCTTCCCAAAGAGCTGGAAGCAAGATGCTGTGGGGCCCAACTCGCCCTTTGGAAAGAAGCCTGCACGTTGTGCCTTTCAGCTCTAGGGCAAAGTAGCACACCCAGAGCAGAAGTCCTACTTCAGCCAGATCAGGCCTGCAAAGAAACTGCGTTTCACAGGCCTTTGGAAGAGATGTTCCCACTAGGCTGTAAGAGCACTGTGCAGAGCGAGTTGTTTCCTAGCTTCCCAAAGAGCTGGAAGCAAGATGCTGTTGGGCCCAACTCGCCGTTTGGAAAGAAGCCTGCACGTTGTGCCTTTCAGCTCTAGGGCAAAGTAGCACACCCAGAGCAGAAGTCCAACTACAGCCAGATCAGGCCTGCAAAGAAACTGCGTTTCACAGGCCTTTGGAAGACATGTTCCCGGTAGGCTGTAAGAGCACTGTGCAGATCGAGTTCTTTCCTAGCGTCCCAAAGAGCTGGAAGCAAGATGCTGTGGGGCCCAACTCGCCCTTTGGAAAGAAGCCTGCACGTTGTGCCTTTCAGCTCTAGGGCAAAGTAGCACACCCAGAGCAGAAGTCCTACTTCAGCCAGATCAGGCCTGCAAAGAAACTGCGTTCCACAGGCCTTTGGAAGAGATGTTCCCACTAGGCTGTAAGAGCACTGTGCAGAGCTAGTTGTTTCTTAGCTTCCCAAAGAGCTGGAAGCAAGATGCTGTGGGGCCCAACTCGCCCTTTGGAAAGAAGCCTGCACGTTGTGCCTTTCAGCTCTAGGGCAAAGTAGCACACCCAGAGCAGAAGTCCTACTTCAGCCAGATCAGGCCTGCAAAGAAACCGCGTTTCACAGGCCTTTGGAAGACATGTTCCCGGTAGGCTGTAAGAGCACTGTGCAGAGCGAGTTGTTTCCTAGCTTCCCAAAGAGCTGGAAGCAAGATGCTGTGGGGCCCAACTCGCCCTTTGGAAAGAAGCCTGCACGTTGTGCCTTTCAGCTCTAGGGCAAAGTAGCACACCCAGAGCAGAAGTCCTACTTCAGCCAGATCAGGCCTGCAAAGAAACTGCGTTTCACAGGCCTTTGGAAGAGATGTTCCCGGTAGGCTGTAAGAGCACTGTGCAGAGCGAGTTGTTTCTTAGCTTCCCAACGAGCTGGAAGCAAGATGCTGTGGGGCCCAACTCGCCCTTTGGAAAGAAGCCTGCACGTTGTGCCTTTCAGCTCTAGGGCAAAGTAGCACACCCAGAGCAGAAGTCCTACTTCAGCCAGATCAGGCCTGCAAAGAAACTGCGTTTCACAGGCCTTTGGAAGAGATGTTCCCACTAGGCTGTAAGAGCACTGTGCAGAGCGAGTTGTTTCCTAGCTTCCCAAAGAGCTGCAAGCAAGATGCTGTGGGGCCCAACTCGCCCTTTGGAAAGAAGCCTGCACGTTGTGCCTTTCAGCTCTAGGGCAAAGTAGCACACCCAGAGCAGAAGTCCTACTTCAGCCAGATCAGGCCTGCAAAGAAACTGCGTTTCACAGGCCTTTGGAAGAGATGTTCCCACTAGGCTGTAAGAGCACTGTGCAGAGCGAGTGGTTTCTTAGCTTCCCAAAGAGCTGGAAGCAAGATGCTGTGGGGCCCAACTCGCCCTTTGGAAAGAAGCCTGCACGTTGTGCCTTTCAGCTCTAGGGCAAAGTAGCACACCCAGAGCAGAAGTCCTACTTCAGCCAGATCAGGCCTGCAAAGAAACTGCGTTTCACAGGCCTGTGGAAGAGATGTTGCCACTAGGCTGTAAGAGCACTGTGCAGAGCGAGTTGTTTCTTAGCTTCCCAAAGAGCTGGAAGCAAGATGCTGTGGGGCCCAACTCGCCCTTTGGAAAGAAGCCTGCACGTTGTGCCTTTCAGCTCTAGGGCAAAGTAGCACACCCAGAGCAGAAGTCCTACTTCAGCCAGATCAGGCCTGCAAAGAAACTGCGTTTCACAGGCCTTTGGAAGAGATGTTCCCACTAGGCTGTAAGAGCACTGTGCAGAGCGAGTGGTTTCTTAGCTTCCCAAAGAGATGGAAGCAAGATGCTGTGGGGCCCAACTCGCCCTTTGGAAAGAAGCCTGCACGTTGTGCCTTTCAGCTCTAGGGCAAAGTAGCACACCCACAGCAGAAGTCCTACTTCAGCCAGATCAGGCCTGCAAAGAAACTGCGTTTCACAGGCCTTTGGAAGAGACGTTCCCGGTAGGCTGTAAGAGCACTGTGCAGAGCGAGTTGTTTCTTAGCTTCCCAAAGAGCTGGAAGCAAGATGCTGTGGGGCCCAACTCGCCCTTTGGAAAGAAGCCTGCACGTTGTGCCTTTCAGCTCTAGGGCAAAGTAGCACACCCAGAGCAGAAGTCCTACTTCAGCCAGATCAGGCCTGCAAAGAAACTGCGTTTCACAGGCCTTTGGAAGAGATGTTCCCACTAGGCTGTAAGAGCACTGTGCAGAGCGAGTTGTTTCTTAGCTTCCCAAAGAGCTGGAAGCAAGATGCTGTGGGGCCCAACTCGCCCTTTGGAAAGAAGCCTGCACGTTGTGCCTTTCAGCTCTAGGGCAAAGAAGCACACCCAGAGCAGAAGTCCTACTTCAGCCAGATCAGGCCTGCAAAGAAACTGCGTTTCACAGGCCTGTGGAAGAGATGTTCCCACTAGGCTGTAAGAGAACTGTGCAGAGCGAGTTGTTTCTTAGCTTCCCAAAGAGCTGGAAGCAAGATGCTGTGGGGCCCAACTCGCCCTTTGGAAAGAAGCCTGCACGTTGTGCCTTTCAGCTCTAGGGCAAAGTAGCACACCCAGAGCAGAAGTCCTACTTCAGCCAGATCAGGCCTGCAAAGAAACTGCGTTTCACAGGCCTTTGGAAGAGATGTTCCCACTAGGCTGTAAGAGCACTGTGCAGAGCGAGTTGTTTCTTAGCTTCCCAAAGAGCTGGAAGCAAGATGCTGTGGGGCCCAACTCGCCCTTTGGAAAGAAGCCTGCACGTTGTGCCTTTCAGCTCTAGGGCAAAGTAGCACACCCAGAGCAGAAGTCCTACTTCAGCCAGATCAGGCCTGCAAAGAAACTGCGTTTCACAGGCCTGTGGAAGATATGTTCCCACTAGGATGTAAGAGCACTGTGCAGAGCGAGTGGTTTCTTAGCTTCCCAAAGAGCTGGAAGCAAGATGCTGTGGGGCCCAACTCGCCCTTTGGAAAGAAGCCTGCACGTTGTGCCTTTCAGCTCTAGGGCAAAGTAGCACACCCAGAGCAGAAGTCCTACTTCAGCCAGATCAGGCCTGCAAAGAAACTGCGTTTCACAGGCCTTTGAGAGAGATGTTCCCACTAGGCTGTAAGAGCACTGTGCAGAGCGAGTGGTTTCTTAGCTTCCCAAAGAGCTGGAAGCAAGATGCTGTGGGGCCCAACTCGCCCTTTGGAAAGAAGCCTGCACGTTGTGCCTTTCAGCTCTAGGGCAAAGTAGCACACCCAGAGCAGAAGTCCTACTTCAGCCAGATCAGGCCTGCAAAGAAACTGCGTTTCACAGGCCTTTGGAAGAGATGTTCCCACTAGGCTGTAAGAGCACTGTGCAGAGCGAGTTGTTTCTTAGCTTCCCAAAGAGCTGGAAGCAAGATGCTGTGGGGCCCAACTCGCCCTTTGGAAAGAAGCCTGCACGTTGTGCCTTTCAGCTCTAGGGCAAAGTAGCACACCCAGAGCAGAAGTCCTACTTCAGCCAGATCAGGCCTGCAAAGAAACTGCGTTTCACAGGCCTTTGGAAGAGATGTTCCCACTAGGCTGTAAGAGCACTGTGCAGAGCGAGTTGTTTCCTAGCTTCCCAAAGAGCTGGAAGCAAGATGCTGTTGGGCCCAACTCGCCGTTTGGAAAGAAGCCTGCACGTTGTGCCTTTCAGCTCTAGGGCAAAGTAGCACACCCAGAGCAGAAGTCCAACTACAGCCAGATCAGGCCTGCAAAGAAACTGCGTTTCACAGGCCTTTGGAAGACATGTTCCCGGTAGGCTGTAAGAGCACTGTGCAGATCGAGTTCTTTCCTAGCGTCCCAAAGAGCTGGAAGCAAGATGCTGTGGGGCCCAACTCGCCCTTTGGAAAGAAGCCTGCACGTTGTGCCTTTCAGCTCTAGGGCAAAGTAGCACACCCAGAGCAGAAGTCCTACTTCAGCCAGATCAGGCCTGCAAAGAAACTGCGTTCCACAGGCCTTTGGAAGAGATGTTCCCACTAGGCTGTAAGAGCACTGTGCAGAGCTAGTTGTTTCTTAGCTTCCCAAAGAGCTGGAAGCAAGATGCTGTGGGGCCCAACTCGCCCTTTGGAAAGAAGCCTGCACGTTGTGCCTTTCAGCTCTAGGGCAAAGTAGCACACCCAGAGCAGAAGTCCTACTTCAGCCAGATCAGGCCTGCAAAGAAACCGCGTTTCACAGGCCTTTGGAAGACATGTTCCCGGTAGGCTGTAAGAGCACTGTGCAGAGCGAGTTGTTTCCTAGCTTCCCAAAGAGCTGGAAGCAAGATGCTGTGGGGCCCAACTCGCCCTTTGGAAAGAAGCCTGCACGTTGTGCCTTTCAGCTCTAGGGCAAAGTAGCACACCCAGAGCAGAAGTCCTACTTCAGCCAGATCAGGCCTGCAAAGAAACTGCGTTTCACAGGCCTTTGGAAGAGATGTTCCCGGTAGGCTGTAAGAGCACTGTGCAGAGCGAGTTGTTTCTTAGCTTCCCAACGAGCTGGAAGCAAGATGCTGTGGGGCCCAACTCGCCCTTTGGAAAGAAGCCTGCACGTTGTGCCTTTCAGCTCTAGGGCAAAGTAGCACACCCAGAGCAGAAGTCCTACTTCAGCCAGATCAGGCCTGCAAAGAAACTGCGTTTCACAGGCCTTTGGAAGAGATGTTCCCACTAGGCTGTAAGAGCACTGTGCAGAGCGAGTTGTTTCCTAGCTTCCCAAAGAGCTGCAAGCAAGATGCTGTGGGGCCCAACTCGCCCTTTGGAAAGAAGCCTGCACGTTGTGCCTTTCAGCTCTAGGGCAAAGTAGCACACCCAGAGCAGAAGTCCTACTTCAGCCAGATCAGGCCTGCAAAGAAACTGCGTTTCACAGGCCTTTGGAAGAGATGTTCCCGGTAGGCTGTAAGAGCACTGTGCAGAGCGAGTTGTTTCTTAGCTTCCCAAAGAGCTGGAAGCAAGATGCTGTGGGGCCCAACTCGCCCTTTGGAAAGAAGCCTGCACGTTGTGCCTTTCAGCTCTAGGGCAAAGTAGCACACCCAGAGCAGAAGTCCTACTTCGGCCAGATCAGGCCTGCAAAGAAACTGCGTTTCACAGGCCTTTGGAAGAGATGTTCCCGGTAGGCTGTAAGAGCACTCTGCAGAGCGAGTTGTTTCTTAGCTTCCCAAAGAGCTGGAAGCAAGATGCTGTGGGGCCCAACTCGCCCTTTGGAAAGAAGCCTGCACGTTGTGCCTTTCAGCTCTAGGGCAAAGTAGCACACCCAGAGCAGAAGTCCTACTTCAGCCAGATCAGGCCTGCAAAGAAACTGCGTTTCACAGGCCTTTGGAAGAGATGTTCCCACTAGGCTGTAAGAGCACTGTGCAGAGCGAGTGGTTTCCTAGCTTCCCAAAGAGCTGGAAGCAAGATGCTGTTGGGCCCAACTCGCCCTTTGGAAAGAAGCCTGCACGTTGTGCCTTTCAGCTCTAGGGCAAAGTAGCACACCCAGAGCAGAAGTCCAACTACAGCCAGTTCAGGCCTGCAAAGAAACTGCGTTTCACAGGCCTTTGGAAGACATGTTCCCGGTAGGCTGTAAGAGCACTGTGCAGATCGAGTTGTTTCCTAGCGTCCCAAAGAGCTGGAAGCAAGATGCTGTGGGGCCCAACTCGCCCTTTGGAAAGAAGCCTGCACGTTGTGCCTTTCAGCTCTAGGGCAAAGTAGCACACCCAGAGCAGAAGTCCTACTTCAGCCAGATCAGGCCTGCAAAGAAACTGCGTTTCACAGGCCTTTGGAAGAGATGTTCCCACTAGGCTGTAAGAGCACTGTGCAGAGCGAGTTGTTTCTTAGCTTCCCAAAGAGCTGGAAGCAAGATGCTGTGGGGCCCAACTCGCCCTTTGGAAAGAAGCCTGCACGTTGTGCCTTTCAGCTCTAGGGCAAAGTAGCACACCCAGAGCAGAAGTCCTACTTCAGCCAGATCAGGCCTGCAAAGAAACTGCGTTTCACAGGCCTTTGGAAGAGATGTTCCCACTAGGCTGTAAGAGCACTGTGCAGAGCGAGTTGTTTCTTAGCTTCCCAGAGAGCTGGAAGCAAGATGCTGTGGGGCCCAACTCGCCCTTTGGAAAGAAGCCTGCACGTTGTGCCTTTCAGCTCTAGGGCAAAGTAGCACACCCAGAGCAGAAGTCCTACTTCAGCCAGATCAGGCCTGCAAAGAAACTGCGTTTCACAGGCCTTTGGAAGAGATGTTCCCGGTAGGCTGTAAGAGCACTGTGCAGAGCGAGTTGTTTCTTAGCTTCCCAAAGAGCTGGAAGCAAGATGCTGTGGGGCCCAACTCGCACTTTGGAAAGAAGCCTGCACGTTGTGCCTTTCAGCTCTAGGGCAAAGTAGCACACCCAGAGCAGAAGTCCTACTTCAGCCAGATCAGGCCTGCAAAGAAACTGCGTTTCACAGGCCTTTGGAAGACATGTTCCCGGTAGGCTGTAAGAGCACTGTGCAGAGCGAGTTGTTTCCTAGCTTCCCAAAGAGCTGGAAGCAAGATGCTGTGGGGCCCAACTCGCCCTTTGGAAAGAAGCCTGCACGTTGTGCCTTTCAGCTCTAGGGCAAAGTAGCACACCCAGAGCAGAAGTCCTACTTCAGCCAGATCAGGCCTGCAAAGAAACTGCGTTTCACAGGCCTTTGGAAGAGATGTTCCCACTAGGCTGTAAGAGCACTGTGCAGAGCGAGTTGTTTCTTAGCTTCCCAAAGAGCTGGAAGCAAGATGCTGTGGTGCCCAACTCGCCCTTTGGAAAGAAGCCTGCACGTTGTGCCTTTCAGCTCTAGGGCAAAGTAGCACACCCAGAGCAGAAGTCCTACTTCAGCCAGATCAGGCCTGCAAAGAAACTGCGTTTCACAGGCCTTTGGAAGAGATGTTCCCACTAGGCTGTAAGAGCACTGTGCAGAGCGAGTTGTTTCTTAGCTTCCCTATGAGCTGGAAGCAAGATGCTGTGCGGCCCAACTCGCCCTTTGGAAAGAAGCCTGCACGTTGTGCCTTTCAGCTCTAGGGCAAAGTAGCACACCCAGAGCAGAAGTCCTACTTCAGCCAGATCAGGCCTGCAAAGAAACTGCGTTTCACAGGCCTGTGGAAGAGATGTTCCCACTAGGATGTAAGAGCACTGTGCAGAGCGAGTTGTTTCTTAGCTTCCCAAAGAGCTGGAAGCAAGATGCTGTGGGGCCCAACTCGCCCTTTGGAAAGAAGCCTGCACGTTGTGCCTTTCAGCTCTAGGGCAAAGTAGCACACCCAGAGCAGAAGTCCTACTTCAGCCAGATCAGGCCTGCAAAGAAACTGCGTTTCACAGGCCTTTGAGAGAGATGTTCCCACTAGGCTGTAAGAGCACTGTGCAGAGCGAGTGGTTTCTTAGCTTCCCAAAGAGCTGGAAGCAAGATGCTGTGGGGCCCAACTCGCCCTTTGGAAAGAAGCCTGCACGTTGTGCCTTTCAGCTCTAGGGCAAAGTAGCACACCCAGAGCAGAAGTCCTACTTCAGCCAGATCAGGCCTGCAAAGAAACTGCGTTTCACAGGCCTTTGGAAGAGATGTTCCCACTAGGCTGTAAGAGGACTGTGCAGAGCGAGTTGTTTCTTAGCTTCCCAAAGAGCTGGAAGCAAGATGCTGTGGGGCCCAACTCGCCCTTTGGAAAGAAGCCTGCACGTTGTGCCTTTCAGCTCTAGGGCAAAGTAGCACACCCAGAGCAGAAGTCCTACTTCAGCCAGATCAGGCCTGCAAAGAAACTGCGTTTCACAGGCCTTTGGAAGAGATGTTCCCACTAGGCTGTAAGAGCACTGTGCAGAGCGAGTGGTTTCCTAGCTTCCCAAAGAGCTGGAAGCAAGATGCTGTTGGGCCCAACTCGCCGTTTGGAAAGAAGCCTGCACGCTGTGCCTTTCAGCTCTAGGGCAAAGTAGCACACCCAGAGCAGAAGTCCAACTACAGCCAGATCAGGCCTGCAAAGAAACTGCGTTTCACAGGCCTTTGGAAGACATGTTCCCGGTAGGCTCTAAGAGCACTGTGCAGATCGAGTTCTTTCCTAGCGTCCCAAAGAGCTGGAAGCAAGATGCTGTGGGGCCCAACTCGCCCTTTGGAAAGAAGCCTGCACGTTGTGCCTTTCAGCTCTAGGGCAAAGTGGCACACCCAGAGCAGAAGTCCTACTTCAGCCAGATCAGGCCTGCAAAGAAACTGCGTTCCACAGGCCTGTGGAACAGATGTTCCCACTAGGCTGTAAGAGCACTGTGCAGAGCGAGTTGTTTCTTAGCTTCCCAAAGAGCTGGAAGCAAGATGCTGTGGGGCCCAACTCGCCCTTTGGAAAGAAGCCTGCACGTTGTGCCTTTCAGCTCTAGGGCAAAGTAGCACACCCAGAGCAGAAGTCCTACTTCAGCCAGATCAGGCCTGCAAAGAAACTGCGTTTCACAGGACTTTGGAAGAGATGTTCCCACTAGGCTGTAAGAGCACTGTGCAGAGCGAGTTGTTTCTTAGCTTCCCAAAGAGCTGGAAGCAAGATGCTGTGGGGCCCAACTCGCCCTTTGGAAAGAAGCCTGCACGTTGTGCCTTTCAGCTCTAGGGCAAAGTAGCACACCCAGAGCAGAAGTCCTACTTCAGCCAGATCAGGACTGCAAAGAAACTGCGTTTCACAGGCCTTTGGAAGAGATGTTCCTGGTAGGCTGTAAGAGCACTGTGCAGAGCGAGTTGTTTCTTAGCTTCCCAAAGAGCTGGAAGCAAGATGCTGTGGGGCCCAACTCGCACTTTGGAAAGAAGCCTGCACGTTGTGCCTTTCAGCTCTAGGGCAAAGTAGCACACCCAGAGCAGAAGTCCTACTTCAGCCAGATCAGGCCTGCAAAGAAACTGCGTTTCACAGGCCTTTGGAAGACATGTTCCCGGTAGGCTGTAAGAGCACTGTGCAGAGCGAGTTGTTTCCTAGCTTCCCAAAGAGCTGGAAGCAAGATGCTGTGTGGCCCAACTCGCCCTTTGGAAAGAAGCCTGCACGTTGTGCCTTTCAGCTCTAGGGCAAAGTAGCACACCCAGAGCAGAAGTCCTACTTCAGCCAGATCAGGCCTGCAAAGAAACTGCGTTTCACAGGCCTTTGGAAGAGATGTTCCCGGTAGGCTGTAAGAGCACTGTGCAGAGCGAGTTGTTTCTTAGCTTCCCAAAGAGCTGGAAGCAAGATGCTGTGGGGCCCAACTCGCCCTTTGGAAAGAAGCCTGCACGTTGTGCCTTTCAGCTCTAGGGCAAAGTAGCACACCCAGAGCAGAAGTCCTACTTCGGCCAGATCAGGCCTGCAAAGAAACTGCGTTTCACAGGCCTTTGGAAGAGATGTTCCCGGTAGGCTGTAAGAGCACTCTGCAGAGCGAGTTGTTTCTTAGCTTCCCAAAGAGCTGGAAGCAAGATGCTGTGGGGCCCAACTCGCCCTTTGGAAAGAAGCCTGCACGTTGTGCCTTTCAGCTCTAGGGCAAAGTAGCACACCCAGAGCAGAAGTCCTACTTCAGCCAGATCAGGCCTGCAAAGAAACTGCGTTTCACAGGCCTTTGGAAGAGATGTTCCCACTAGGCTGTAAGAGCACTGTGCAGAGCGAGTGGTTTCCTAGCTTCCCAAAGAGCTGGAAGCAAGATGCTGTTGGGCCCAACTCGCCCTTTGGAAAGAAGCCTGCACGTTGTGCCTTTCAGCTCTAGGGCAAAGTAGCACACCCAGAGCAGAAGTCCAACTACAGCCAGTTCAGGCCTGCAAAGAAACTGCGTTTCACAGGCCTTTGGAAGACATGTTCCCGGTAGGCTGTAAGAGCACTGTGCAGATCGAGTTGTTTCCTAGCGTCCCAAAGAGCTGGAAGCAAGATGCTGTGGGGCCCAACTCGCCCTTTGGAAAGAAGCCTGCACGTTGTGCCTTTCAGCTCTAGGGCAAAGTAGCACACCCAGAGCAGAAGTCCTACTTCAGCCAGATCAGGCCTGCAAAGAAACTGCGTTTCACAGGCCTTTGGAAGAGATGTTCCCACTAGGCTGTAAGAGCACTGTGCAGAGCGAGTTGTTTCTTAGCTTCCCAAAGAGCTGGAAGCAAGATGCTGTGGGGCCCAACTCGCCCTTTGGAAAGAAGCCTGCACGTTGTGCCTTTCAGCTCTAGGGCAAAGTAGCACACCCAGAGCAGAAGTCCTACTTCAGCCAGATCAGGCCTGCAAAGAAACTGCGTTTCACAGGCCTTTGGAAGAGATGTTCCCACTAGGCTGTAAGAGCACTGTGCAGAGCGAGTTGTTTCTTAGCTTCCCAGAGAGCTGGAAGCAAGATGCTGTGGGGCCCAACTCGCCCTTTGGAAAGAAGCCTGCACGTTGTGCCTTTCAGCTCTAGGGCAAAGTAGCACACCCAGAGCAGAAGTCCTACTTCAGCCAGATCAGGCCTGCAAAGAAACTGCGTTTCACAGGCCTTTGGAAGAGATGTTCCCGGTAGGCTGTAAGAGCACTGTGCAGAGCGAGTTGTTTCTTAGCTTCCCAAAGAGCTGGAAGCAAGATGCTGTGGGGCCCAACTCGCACTTTGGAAAGAAGCCTGCACGTTGTGCCTTTCAGCTCTAGGGCAAAGTAGCACACCCAGAGCAGAAGTCCTACTTCAGCCAGATCAGGCCTGCAAAGAAACTGCGTTTCACAGGCCTTTGGAAGACATGTTCCCGGTAGGCTGTAAGAGCACTGTGCAGAGCGAGTTGTTTCCTAGCTTCCCAAAGAGCTGGAAGCAAGATGCTGTGGGGCCCAACTCGCCCTTTGGAAAGAAGCCTGCACGTTGTGCCTTTCAGCTCTAGGGCAAAGTAGCACACCCAGAGCAGAAGTCCTACTTCAGCCAGATCAGGCCTGCAAAGAAACTGCGTTTCACAGGCCTTTGGAAGAGATGTTCCCACTAGGCTGTAAGAGCACTGTGCAGAGCGAGTTGTTTCTTAGCTTCCCAAAGAGCTGGAAGCAAGATGCTGTGGTGCCCAACTCGCCCTTTGGAAAGAAGCCTGCACGTTGTGCCTTTCAGCTCTAGGGCAAAGTAGCACACCCAGAGCAGAAGTCCTACTTCAGCCAGATCAGGCCTGCAAAGAAACTGCGTTTCACAGGCCTTTGGAAGAGATGTTCCCACTAGGCTGTAAGAGCACTGTGCAGAGCGAGTTGTTTCTTAGCTTCCCTATGAGCTGGAAGCAAGATGCTGTGCGGCCCAACTCGCCCTTTGGAAAGAAGCCTGCACGTTGTGCCTTTCAGCTCTAGGGCAAAGTAGCACACCCAGAGCAGAAGTCCTACTTCAGCCAGATCAGGCCTGCAAAGAAACTGCGTTTCACAGGCCTGTGGAAGAGATGTTCCCACTAGGATGTAAGAGCACTGTGCAGAGCGAGTTGTTTCTTAGCTTCCCAAAGAGCTGGAAGCAAGATGCTGTGGGGCCCAACTCGCCCTTTGGAAAGAAGCCTGCACGTTGTGCCTTTCAGCTCTAGGGCAAAGTAGCACACCCAGAGCAGAAGTCCTACTTCAGCCAGATCAGGCCTGCAAAGAAACTGCGTTTCACAGGCCTTTGAGAGAGATGTTCCCACTAGGCTGTAAGAGCACTGTGCAGAGCGAGTGGTTTCTTAGCTTCCCAAAGAGCTGGAAGCAAGATGCTGTGGGGCCCAACTCGCCCTTTGGAAAGAAGCCTGCACGTTGTGCCTTTCAGCTCTAGGGCAAAGTAGCACACCCAGAGCAGAAGTCCTACTTCAGCCAGATCAGGCCTGCAAAGAAACTGCGTTTCACAGGCCTTTGGAAGAGATGTTCCCACTAGGCTGTAAGAGGACTGTGCAGAGCGAGTTGTTTCTTAGCTTCCCAAAGAGCTGGAAGCAAGATGCTGTGGGGCCCAACTCGCCCTTTGGAAAGAAGCCTGCACGTTGTGCCTTTCAGCTCTAGGGCAAAGTAGCACACCCAGAGCAGAAGTCCTACTTCAGCCAGATCAGGCCTGCAAAGAAACTGCGTTTCACAGGCCTTTGGAAGAGATGTTCCCACTAGGCTGTAAGAGCACTGTGCAGAGCGAGTGGTTTCCTAGCTTCCCAAAGAGCTGGAAGCAAGATGCTGTTGGGCCCAACTCGCCGTTTGGAAAGAAGCCTGCACGCTGTGCCTTTCAGCTCTAGGGCAAAGTAGCACACCCAGAGCAGAAGTCCTACTTCAGCCAGATCAGGCCTGCAAAGAAACTGCGTTTCACAGGCCTTTGGAAGACATGTTCCCGGTAGGCTGTAAGAGCACTGTGCAGATCGAGTTCTTTCCTAGCGTCCCAAAGAGCTGGAAGCAAGATGCTGTGGGGCCCAACTCGCCCTTTGGAAAGAAGCCTGCACGTTGTGCCTTTCAGCTCTAGGGCAAAGTGGCACACCCAGAGCAGAAGTCCTACTTCAGCCAGATCAGGCCTGCAAAGAAACTGCGTTCCACAGGCCTGTGGAACAGATGTTCCCACTAGGCTGTAAGAGCACTGTGCAGAGCGAGTTGTTTCTTAGCTTCCCAAAGAGCTGGAAGCAAGATGCTGTGGGGCCCAACTCGCCCTTTGGAAAGAAGCCTGCACGTTGTGCCTTTCAGCTCTAGGGCAAAGTAGCACACCCAGAGCAGAAGTCCTACTTCAGCCAGATCAGGCCTGCAAAGAAACTGCGTTTCACAGGACTTTGGAAGAGATGTTCCCACTAGGCTGTAAGAGCACTGTGCAGAGCGAGTTGTTTCTTAGCTTCCCAAAGAGCTGGAAGCAAGATGCTGTGGGGCCCAACTCGCCCTTTGGAAAGAAGCCTGCACGTTGTGCCTTTCAGCTCTAGGGCAAAGTAGCACACCCAGAGCAGAAGTCCTACTTCAGCCAGATCAGGACTGCAAAGAAACTGCGTTTCACAGGCCTTTGGAAGAGATGTTCCTGGTAGGCTGTAAGAGCACTGTGCAGAGCGAGTTGTTTCTTAGCTTCCCAAAGAGCTGGAAGCAAGATGCTGTGGGGCCCAACTCGCACTTTGGAAAGAAGCCTGCACGTTGTGCCTTTCAGCTCTAGGGCAAAGTAGCACACCCAGAGCAGAAGTCCTACTTCAGCCAGATCAGGCCTGCAAAGAAACTGCGTTTCACAGGCCTTTGGAAGACATGTTCCCGGTAGGCTGTAAGAGCACTGTGCAGAGCGAGTTGTTTCCTAGCTTCCCAAAGAGCTGGAAGCAAGATGCTGTGTGGCCCAACTCGCCCTTTGGAAAGAAGCCTGCACGTTGTGCCTTTCAGCTCTAGGGCAAAGTAGCACACCCAGAGCAGAAGTCCTACTTCAGCCAGATCAGGCCTGCAAAGAAACTGCGTTTCACAGGCCTTTGGAAGAGATGTTCCCGGTAGGCTGTAAGAGCACTGTGCAGAGCGAGTTGTTTCTTAGCTTCCCAAAGAGCTGGAAGCAAGATGCTGTGGGGCCCAACTCGCCCTTTGGAAAGAAGCCTGCACGTTGTGCCTTTCAGCTCTAGGGCAAAGTAGCACACCCAGAGCAGAAGTCCTACTTCGGCCAGATCAGGCCTGCAAAGAAACTGCGTTTCACAGGCCTTTGGAAGAGATGTTCCCGGTAGGCTGTAAGAGCACTCTGCAGAGCGAGTTGTTTCTTAGCTTCCCAAAGAGCTGTAAGCAAGATGCTGTGGGGCCCAACTCGCCCTTTGGAAAGAAGCCTGCACGTTGTGCCTTTCAGCTCTAGGGCAAAGTAGCACACCCAGAGCAGAAGTCCTACTTCAGCCAGATCAGGCCTGCAAAGAAACTGCGTTTCACAGGCCTTTGGAAGAGATGTTCCCACTAGGCTGTAAGAGCACTGTGCAGAGCGAGTGGTTTCCTAGCTTCCCAAAGAGCTGGAAGCAAGATGCTGTTGGGCCCAACTCGCCCTTTGGAAAGAAGCCTGCACGTTGTGCCTTTCAGCTCTAGGGCAAAGTAGCACACCCAGAGCAGAAGTCCAACTACAGCCAGTTCAGGCCTGCAAAGAAACTGCGTTTCACAGGCCTTTGGAAGACATGTTCCCGGTAGGCTGTAAGAGCACTGTGCAGATCGAGTTGTTTCCTAGCGTCCCAAAGAGCTGGAAGCAAGATGCTGTGGGGCCCAACTCGCCCTTTGGAAAGAAGCCTGCACGTTGTGCCTTTCAGCTCTAGGGCAAAGTAGCACACCCAGAGCAGAAGTCCTACTTCAGCCAGATCAGGCCTGCAAAGAAACTGCGTTTCACAGGCCTTTGGAAGAGATGTTCCCACTAGGCTGTAAGAGCACTGTGCAGAGCGAGTTGTTTCTTAGCTTCCCAAAGAGCTGGAAGCAAGATGCTGTGGGGCCCAACTCGCCCTTTGGAAAGAAGCCTGCACGTTGTGCCTTTCAGCTCTAGGGCAAAGTAGCACACCCAGAGCAGAAGTCCTACTTCAGCCAGATCAGGCCTGCAAAGAAACTGCGTTTCACAGGCCTTTGGAAGAGATGTTCCCACTAGGCTGTAAGAGCACTGTGCAGAGCGAGTTGTTTCTTAGCTTCCCAAAGAGCTGGAAGCAAGATGCTGTGGGGCCCAACTCGCCCTTTGGAAAGAAGCCTGCACGTTGTGCCTTTCAGCTCTAGGGCAAAGTAGCACACCCAGAGCAGAAGTCCTACTTCAGCCAGATCAGGCCTGCAAAGAAACTGCGTTTCACAGGCCTTTGGAAGAGATGTTCCCGGTAGGCTGTAAGAGCACTGTGCAGAGCGAGTTGTTTCTTAGCTTCCCAAAGAGCTGGAAGCAAGATGCTGTGGGGCCCAACTCGCCCTTTGGAAAGAAGCCTGCACGTTGTGCCTTTCAGCTCTAGGGCAAAGTAGCACACCCAGAGCAGAAGTCCTACTTCAGCCAGATCAGGCCTGCAAAGAAACTGCGTTTCACAGGCCTTTGGAAGACATGTTCCCGGTAGGCTGTAAGAGCACTGTGCAGAGCGAGTTGTTTCCTAGCTTCCCAAAGAGCTGGAAGCAAGATGCTGTGTGGCCCAACTCGCCCTTTGGAAAGAAGCCTGCACGTTGTGCCTTTCAGCTCTAGGGCAAAGTAGCACACCCAGAGCAGAAGTCCTACTTCAGCCAGATCAGGCCTGCAAAGAAACTGCGTTTCACAGGCCTTTGGAAGAGATGTTCCCGGTAGGCTGTAAGAGCACTGTGCAGAGCGAGTTGTTTCTTAGCTTCCCAAAGAGCTGGAAGCAAGATGCTGTGGGGCCCAACTCGCCCTTTGGAAAGAAGCCTGCACGTTGTGCCTTTCAGCTCTAGGGCAAAGTAGCACACCCAGAGCAGAAGTCCTACTTCGGCCAGATCAGGCCTGCAAAGAAACTGCGTTTCACAGGCCTTTGGAAGAGATGTTCCCGGTAGGCTGTAAGAGCACTCTGCAGAGCGAGTTGTTTCTTAGCTTCCCAAAGAGCTGTAAGCAAGATGCTGTGGGGCCCAACTCGCCCTTTGGAAAGAAGCCTGCACGTTGTGCCTTTCAGCTCTAGGGCAAAGTAGCACACCCAGAGCAGAAGTCCTACTTCAGCCAGATCAGGCCTGCAAAGAAACTGCGTTTCACAGGCCTTTGGAAGTGATGTTCCCACTAGGCTGTAAGAGCACTGTGCAGAGCGAGTGGTTTCCTAGCTTCCCAAAGAGCTGGAAGCAAGATGCTGTTGGGCCCAACTCGCCCTTTGGAAAGAAGCCTGCACGTTGTGCCTTTCAGCTCTAGGGCAAAGTAGCACACCCAGAGCAGAAGTCCAACTACAGCCAGTTCAGGCCTGCAAAGAAACTGCGTTTCACAGGCCTTTGGAAGACATGTTCCCGGTAGGCTGTAAGAGCACTGTGCAGATCGAGTTGTTTCCTAGCGTCCCAAAGAGCTGGAAGCAAGATGCTGTGGGGCCCAACTCGCCCTTTGGAAAGAAGCCTGCACGTTGTGCCTTTCAGCTCTAGGGCAAAGTAGCACACCCAGAGCAGAAGTCCTACTTCAGCCAGATCAGGCCTGCAAAGAAACTGCGTTTCACAGGCCTTTGGAAGAGATGTTCCCACTAGGCTGTAAGAGCACTGTGCAGAGCGAGTTGTTTCTTAGCTTCCCAAAGAGCTGGAAGCAAGATGCTGTGGGGCCCAACTCGCCCTTTGGAAAGAAGCCTGCACGTTGTGCCTTTCAGCTCTAGGGCAAAGTAGCACACCCAGAGCAGAAGTCCTACTTCAGCCAGATCAGGCCTGCAAAGAAACTGCGTTTCACAGGCCTTTGGAAGAGATGTTCCCACTAGGCTGTAAGAGCACTGTGCAGAGCGAGTTGTTTCTTAGCTTCCCAAAGAGCTGGAAGCAAGATGCTGTGGGGCCCAACTCGCCCTTTGGAAACAAGCCTGCACGTTGTGCCTTTCAGCTCTAGGGCAAAGTAGCACACCCAGAGCAGAAGTCCTACTTCAGCCAGATCAGGCCTGCAAAGAAACTGCGTTTCACAGGCCTTTGGAAGAGATGTTCCCGGTAGGCTGTAAGAGCACTGTGCAGAGCGAGTTGTTTCTTAGCTTCCCAAAGAGCTGGAAGCAAGATGCTGTGGGGCCCAACTCGCCCTTTGGAAAGAAGCCTGCACGTTGTGCCTTTCAGCTCTAGGGCAAAGTAGCACACCCAGAGCAGAAGTCCTACTTCAGCCAGATCAGGCCTGCAAAGAAACTGCGTTTCACAGGCCTTTGGAAGAGATGTTCCCGGTAGGCTGTAAGAGCACTGTGCAGAGCGAGTTGTTTCTTAGCTTCCCAAAGAGCTGGAAGCAAGATGCTGTGGGGCCCAACTCGCCCTTTGGAAAGAAGCCTGCACGTTGTGCCTTTCAGCTCTAGGGCAAAGTAGCACACCCAGAGCAGAAGTCCTACTTCAGCCAGATCAGGCCTGCAAAGAAACTGCGTTTCACAGGCCTTTGGAAGAGATGTTCCCACTAGGCTGTAAGAGCACTGTGCAGAGCGAGTTGTTTCTTAGCTTCCCAAAGAGCTGGAAGCAAGATGCTGTGGTGCCCAACTCGCCCTTTGGAAAGAAGCCTGCACGTTGTGCCTTTCAGCTCTAGGGCAAAGTAGCACACCCAGAGCAGAAGTCCTACTTCAGCCAGATCAGGCCTGCAAAGAAACTGCGTTTCACAGGCCTTTGGAAGAGATGTTCCCACTAGGCTGTAAGAGCACTGTGCAGAGCGAGTTGTTTCTTAGCTTCCCTATGAGCTGGAAGCAAGATGCTGTGCGGCCCAACTCGCCCTTTGGAAAGAAGCCTGCACGTTGTGCCTTTCAGCTCTAGGGCAAAGTAGCACACCCAGAGCAGAAGTCCTACTTCAGCCAGATCAGGCCTGCAAAGAAACTGTGTTTCACAGGCCTTTGGAAGAGATGTTCCCACTAGGCTGTAAGAGCACTGTGCAGAGCGAGTTGTTTCTTAGCTTCCCAAAGAGCTGGAAGCAAGATGCTGTGGGGCCCAACTCGCCCTCTGGAAAGAAGCCTGCACGTTGTGCCTTTAAGCTCTAGGGCAAAGTAGCACACCCAGAGCAGAAGTCCTACTTCAGCCAGATCAGGCCTGCAAAGAAACTGCGTTTCACAGGCCTTTGGAAGAGATGTTCCCGGTAGGCTGTAAGAGCACTGTGCAGAGCGAGTTGTTTCTTAGCTTCCCAAAGAGCTGGAAGCAAGATGCTGTGGGGCCCAACTCGCCCTCTGGAAAGAAGCCTGCACGTTGTGCCTTTCAGCTCTAGGGCAAAGTAGCACACCCAGAGCAGAAGTCCTACTTCAGCCAGATCAGGCCTGCAAAGAAACTGCGTTTTACAGGCCTTTGGAAGAGATGTTCCCCGTAGGCTGTAAGAGCACTGTGCAGAGCGAGTTGTTTCTTAGCTTCCCAAAGAGCTGGAAGCAAGATGCTGTGGGGCCCAACTCGCCCTTTGGAAAGAAGCCTGCACGTTGTGCCTTTCAGCTCTAGGGCAAAGTAGCACACCCAGAGCAGAAGTCCTACTTCAGCCAGATCAGGCCTGCAAAGAAATTGCGTTTCAAAGACCTTTGGAAGAGATGTTCCCGGTAGGCTGTAAGAGCACTGTGCAGAGCGAGTTGTTTCTTAGCTTCCCAAAGAGCTGGAAGCAAGATGCTGTGGGGCCCAACTCGCCCTTTGGAAAGAAGCCTGCACGTTGTGCCTTTCAGCTCTAGGGCAAAGTAGCACACCCAGAGCAGAAGTCCTACTTCAGCCAGATCAGGCCTGCAAAGAAACTGCATTTCACAGGCCTTTGGAAGACATGTTCCCGGTAGGCTGTAAGAGAACTGTGCAGAGCGAGTTGTTTCCTAGCTTCCCAAAGAGCTGGAAGCAAGATGCTGTGGGGCCCAACTCGCCCTTTGGAAAGAAGCCTGCACGTTGTGCCTTTCAGCTCTAGGGCAAAGTAGCACACCCAGAGCAGAAGTCCTACTTCAGCCAGATCAGGCCTGCAAAGAAACTGCATTTCACAGGCCTTTGGAAGAGATGTTCCCGGTAGGCTGTAAGAGCACTGTGCAGAGCGAGTTGTTTCTTAGCTTCCCAAAGAGCTGGAAGCAAGATGCTGTGGGGCCCAACTCGCCCTTTGGAAAGAAGCCTGCACGTTGTGCCTTTCAGCTCTAGGGCAAAGTAGCACACCCAGAGCAGAAGTCCTACTTCAGCCAGATCAGGCCTGCAAAGAAACTGCGTTTCACAGGCCTTTGGAAGAGATGTTCCCGGTAGGCTGTAAGAGCTCTGTGCAGAGCGAGTTGTTTCTTAGCTTCCCAAAGAGCTGGAAGCAAGATGCTGTGGGGCCCAACTCGCCCTTTGGAAAGAAGCCTGCACGTTGTGTCTTTCAGCTCTAGGGCAAAGTAGCACACCCAGAGCAGAAGTCCTACTTCAGCCAGATCAGGCCTGCAAAGAAACTGCGTTTCACAGGCCTTTGGAAGAGATGTTCCCACTAGGCTGTAAGAGCACTGTGCAGAGCGAGTTGTTTCTTAGCTTCCCAAAGAGCTGGAAGCAAGATGCTGTGGGGCCCAACTCGCCCTTTGGAAAGAAGCCTGCACGTTGTGCCTTTCAGCTCTAGGGCAAAGTAGCACACCCAGAGCAGAAGTCCTACTTCAGCCAGATCAGGCCTGCAAAGAAACTGCGTTTCACAGGCCTTTGGAAGAGATGTTCCCGGTAGGCTGTAAGAGCACTGTGCAGAGCGAGTTGTTTCTTAGCTTCCCAAAGAGCTGGAAGCAAGATGCTGTGGGGCCCAACTCGCCCTTTGGAAAGAAGCCTGCACGTTGTGCCTTTCAGCTCTAGGGCAAAGTAGCACACCCAGAGCAGAAGTCCTACTTCAGCCAGATCAGGCCTGCAAAGAAACTGCGTTTCACAGGCCTTTGGAAGAGATGTTCCCGGTAGGCTGTAAGAGCACTGTGCAGAGCGAGTTGTTTCTTAGCTTCCCAAAGAGCTGGAAGCTAGATGCTGTGGGGCCCAACACGCCCTTTGGAAAGAAGCCTGCACGTTGTGCCTTTCAGCTCTGGGGCAAAGTAGGACACCCAGAGCAGAAGTCCTACTTCAGCCAGATCAGGCCTGCAAAGAAACTGCGTTTCAAAGGCCTTTGGAAGAGATGTTCCCGGTAGGCTGTAAGAGCACTGTGCAGAGCGAGTTGTTTCTTAGCTTCCCAAAGAGCTGGAAGCAAGATGCTGTGGGGCCCAACTCGCCCTTTGGAAAGAAGCCTGCACGTTGTGCCTTTCAGCTCTAGGGCAAAGTAGCACACCCAGAGCAGAAGTCCTACTTCAGCCAGATCAGGCCTGCAAAGAAACTGCGTTTCACAGGCCTTTGGAAGACATGTTCCCGGTAGGCTTTAAGAGCACTGTGCAGAGCGAGTTGTTTCCTAGCTTCCCAAAGAGCTGGAAGCAAGATGCTGTGGGGACCAACTCGCCCTTTGGAAAGAAGCCTGCACGTTGTGCCTTTCAGCTCTAGGGCAAAGTAGCACACCCAGAGCAGAAGTCCTACTTCAGCCAGATCAGGCCTGCAAAGAAACTGCGTTTCACAGGCCTTTGGAAGAGATGTTCCCGGTAGGCTGTAAGAGCACTGTGCAGAGCGAGTTGTTTCTTAGCTTCCCAAAGAGCTGGAAGCAAGATGCTGTGGGGCCCAACTCGCCCTTTGGAAAGAAGCCTGCACGTTGTGCCTTTCAGCTCTAGGGCAAAGTAGCACACCCAGAGCAGAAGTCCTACTTCAGCCAGATCAGGCCTGCAAAGAAACTGCGTTTCACAGGCCTTTGGAAGAGATGTTCCCACTAGGCTGTAAGAGCACTGTGCAGAGCGAGTTGTTTCTTAGCTTCCCAAAGAGCTGGAAGCAAGATGCTGTGGGGCCCAACTCGCCCTTTGGAAAGAAGCCTGCACGTTGTGCCTTTCAGCTCTAGGGCAAAGTAGCACACCCAGAGCAGAAGTCCTACTTCAGCCAGATCAGGCCTGCAAAGAAACTGCGTTTCACAGGTCTTTGGAAGACATGTTCCCGGTAGGCTGTAGGAGCACTGTGCAGAGCGAGTTGTTTCTTAGCTTCCGAAAGAGCTGGAAGCAAGATGCTGTGGGGCTCAACTCTCCCTTTGGAAAGAAGCCTGCATGTTGTGCCTTTCAGCTCTAGGGCAAAGTAGCACACCCAGAGCAGAAGTCCTACTTCAGCCAGATCAGGCCTGCAAAGAAACTGCGTTTCACAGGCCTTTGGAAGAGATGTTCCCGGTAGGCTGTAAGAGCACTGTGCAGAGCGAGTTGTTTCTTAGCTTCCCAAAGAGCTGGAAGCAAGATGCTGTGGGGCCCAACTCGCCCTTTGGAAAGAAGCCTGCACGTTGTGCCTTTCAGCTCTAGGGCAAAGTAGCACACCCAGAGCAGAAGTCCTACTTCAGCCAGATCAGGCCTGCAAAGAAACTGCGTTTCACAGGCCTTTGGAAGAGATGTTCCCGGTAGGCTGTAAGAGCACTGTGCAGAGCGAGTTGTTTCTTAGCTTCCCAAAGAGCTGGAAGCAAGATGCTGTGGGGCCCAACTCGCCCTTTGGAAAGAAGCCTGCACGTTGTGCCTTTCAGCTCTAGGGCAAAGTAGCACACCCAGAGCAGAAGTCCTACTTCAGCCAGATCAGGCCTGCAAAGAAACTGCATTTCACAGGCCTTTGGAAGAGATGTTCCCACTAGGCTGTAAGAGCACTGTGCAGAGCGAGTTGTTTCTTAGCTTCCCAAAGAGCTGGAAGCAAGATGCTGTGGGGCCCAACTCGCCCTTTGGAAAGAAGCCTGCACGTTGTGCCTTTCAGCTCTAGGGCAAAGTAGCACACCCAGAGCAGAAGTCCTACTTCAGCCAGATCACGCCTGCAAAGAAACTGCGTTTCACAGGCCTTTGGAAGACATGTTCCCGGTAGGCTGTAAGAGCACTGTGCAGAGCGAGTTGTTTCTTAGCTTCCCAAAGAGCTGGAAGCAAGATGCTGTGGGGCCCAACTCGCCCTCTGGAAAGAAGCCTGCACGTTGTGCATTTCAGCTCTAGGGCAAAGTAGCACACCCAGAGCAGAAGTCCTACTTCAGCCAGATCAGGCCTGCAAAGAAACTGCGTTTCACAGGCCTTTGGAAGAGATGTTCCCGGTAGGCTGTAAGAGCACTGTGCAGAGCGAGTTGTTTCTTAGCTTCCCAAAGAGCTGGAAGCAAGATGCTGTGGGGCCCAACTCGCCCTTTGGAAAGAAGCCTGCACGTTGTGCCTTTCAGCTCTGGGGCAAAGTAGCACACCCAGAGCAGAAGTCCTACTTCAGCCAGATCAGGCCTGCAAAGAAACTGCGTTTCAAAGGCCTTTGGAAGAGATGTTCCCGGTAGGCTGTAAGAGCACTGTGCAGAGCGAGTTGTTTCTTAGCTTCCCAAAGAGCTGGAAGCAAGATGCTGTGGGGCCCAACTCGCCCTTTGGAAAGAAGCCTGCACGTTGTGCCTTTCAGCTCTAGGGCAAAGTAGCACACCCAGAGCAGAAGTCCTACTTCAGCCAGATGAGGCCTGCAAAGAAACTGCGTTTCACAGGCCTTTGGAAGACATGTTCCCGGTAGGCTGTAAGAGCACTGTGCAGAGTGAGTGGTTTCCTAGCTTCCCAAAGAGCTGGAAGCAAGATGCTGTGGGGACCAACTCGCCCTTTGGAAAGAAGCCTGCACGTTGTGCCTTTCAGCTCTAGGGCAAAGTAGCACACCCAGAGCAGAAGTCCTACTTCAGCCAGATCAGGCCTGCAAAGAAACTGCGTTTCACAGGCCTTTGGAAGAGATGTTCCCGGTAGGCTGTAAGAGCACTGTGCAGAGCGAGTTGTTTCTTAGCTTCCCAAAGAGCTGGAAGCTAGATGCTGTGGGGCCCAACTCGCCCTTTGGAAAGAAGCCTGCACGTTGTGCCTTTCAGCTCTAGGGCAAAGTAGCACACCCAGAGCAGAAGTCCTACTTCAGCCAGATCAGGCCTGCAAAGAAACTGCGTTTCACAGGCCTTTGGAAGAGATGTTCCCACTAGGCTGTAAGAGCACTGTGCAGAGCGAGTTGTTTCTTAGCTTCCCAAAGAGCTGGAAGCAAGATGCTGTGGGGCCCAACTCGCCCTTTGGAAAGAAGCCTGCACGTTGTACCTTTCAGCTCTAGGGCAAAGTAGCACACCCAGAGCAGAAGTCCTACTTCAGCCAGATCAGGCCTGCAAAGAAACTGCGTTTCACAGGCCTTTGGAAGACATGTTCCCGGTAGGCTGTAGGAGCACTGTGCAGAGCGAGTTGTTTCTTAGCTTCCCAAAGAGCTGGAAGCAAGATGCTGTGGGGCTCAACTCTCCCTTTGGAAAGAAGCCTGCATGTTGTGCCTTTCAGCTCTAGGGCAAAGTAGCACACCCAGAGCAGAAGTCCTACTTCAGCCACATCAGGCCTGCAAAGAAACTGCGTTTCACAGGCCTTTGGAAGAGATGTTCCCGGTAGGCTGTAAGAGCACTGTGCAGAGCGAGTTGTTTCTTAGCTTCCCAAAGAGCTGGAAGCAAGATGCTGTGGGGCCCAACTCGCCCTTTGGAAAGAAGCCTGCACGTTGTGCCTTTCAGCTCTAGGGCGAAGTAGCACACCCAGAGCAGAAGTCCTACTTCAGCCAGATCAGGCCTGCAAAGAAACTGCGTTTCACAGGCCTTTGGAAGAGATGTTCCCACTAGGCTGTAAGAGCACTGTGCAGAGCGAGTTGTTTCTTAGCTTCCCAAAGAGCTGGAAGCAAGATGCTGTGGGGCCCAACTCGCCCTTTGGAAAGAAGCCTGCACGTTGTGCCTTTCAGCTCTAGGGCAAAGTAGCACACCCAGAGCAGAAGTCCTACTTCAGCCAGATCAGGCCTGCAAAGAAACTGCGTTTCACAGGCCTTTGGAAGAGATGTTCCCGGTAGGCTGTAAGAGCACTGTGCAGAGCGAGTTGCTTCTTAGCTTCCCTATGAGCTGGAAGCAAGATGCTGTGCGGCCCAACTCGCCCTTTGGAAAGAAGCCTGCACGTTGTGCCTTTCAGCTCTAGGGCAAAGTAGCACACCCAGAGCAGAAGTCCTACTTCAGCCAGATCAGGCCTGCAAAGAAATTGCGTTTCAAAGGCCTTTGGAAGAGATGTTCCCGGTAGGCTGTAAGAGCACTGTGCAGAGCGAGTTGTTTCTTAGCTTCCCAAAGAGCTGGAAGCAAGATGCTGTGGGGCCCAACTCGCCCTTTGGAAAGAAGCCTGCACGTTGTGCCTTTCAGCTCTAGGGCAAAGTAGCACACCCAGAGCAGAAGTCCTACTTCAGCCAGATCAGGCCTGCAAAGAAACTGCGTATCACAGGCCTTTGGAAGACATGTTCCCGGTAGGCTGTAAGAGCACTGTGCAGAGCGAGTTGTTTCCTAGCTTCCCAAAGAGCTGGAAGCAAGATGCTGTGGGGCCCAACTCGCCCTTTGGAAAGAAGCCTGCACGTTGTGCCTTTCAGCTCTAGGGCAAAGTAGCACACCCAGAGCAGAAGTCCTACTTCAGCCAGATCAGGCCTGCAAAGAAACTGCGTTTCACAGGCCTTTGGAAGAGATGTTCCCGGTAGGCTGTAAGAGCACTGTGCAGAGCGAGTTGTTTCTTAGCTTCCCAAAGAGCTGGAAGCAAGATGCTGTGGGGCCCAACTCGCCCTCTGGAAAGAAGCCTGCACGTTGTGCCTTTCAGCTCTAGGGCAAAGTAGCACACCCAGAGCAGAAGTCCTACTTCAGCCAGATCAGGCCTGCAAAGAAACTGCGTTTCACAGGCCTTTGGAAGAGATGTTCCCGGTAGGCTGTAAGAGCACTGTGCAGAGCGAGTTGTTTCTTAGCTTCCCAAAGAGCTGGAAGCAAGATGCTGTGGGGCCCAACTCGCCCTTTGGAAAGAAGCCTGCACGTTGTGCCTTTCAGCTCTAGGGCAAAGTAGCACACCCAGAGCAGAAGTCCTACTTCAGCCAGATCAGGCCTGCAAAGAAACTGTGTTTCACAGTCCTTTGGAAGAGATGTTCCCGGTAGGCTGTAAGAGCACTGTGCAGAGCGAGTTGTTTCTTAGCTTCCCAAAGAGCTGGAAGCAAGATGCTGTGGGGCCCAACTCGCCCTTTGGAAAGAAGCCTGCACGTTGTGCCTTTCAGCTCTAGGGCAAAGTAGCACACCCAGAGCAGAAGTCCTACTTCAGCCAGATCAGGCCTGCAAAGAAACTGCGTTTCACAGGCCTTTGGAAGAGATGTTCCCGGTAGGCTGTAAGAGCACTGTGCAGAGCGAGTTGTTTCTTAGCTTCCCAAAGAGCTGGAAGCAAGATGCTGTGGGGCCCAACTCGCCCTTTGGAAAGAAGCCTGCACGTTGTGCCTTTCAGCTCTAGGGAAAAGTAGCACACCCAGAGCAGAAGTCCTACTTCAGCCAGATCAGGCCTGCAAAGAAACTGCGTTTCACAGGCCTTTGGAAGAGATGTTCCCACTAGGCTGTAAGAGCACTGTGCAGAGCGAGTTGTTTCTTAGCTTCCCAAAGAGCTGGAAGCAAGATGCTGTGGGGCCCAACTCGCCCTTTGGAAAGAAGCCTGCACGTTGTGCCTTTCAGCTCTAGGGCAAAGTAGCACACCCAGAGCAGAAGTCCTACTTCAGCCAGATCAGGCCTGCAAAGAAACTGCGTTTCACAGGCCTTTGGAAGAGATGTTCCCGGTAGGCTGTAAGAGCACTGTGCAGAGCGAGTTGTTTCTTAGCTTCCCAAAGAGCTGGAAGCAAGATGCTGTGGGGCCCAACTCGCCCTCTGGAAAGAAGCCTGCACGTTGTGCCTTTCAGCTCTAGGGCAAAGTAGCACACCCAGAGCAGAAGTCCTACTTCAGCCAGATCAGGCCTGCAAAGAAACTGCGTTTCACAGGCCTTTGGAAGAGATGTTCCCACTAGGCTGTAAGAGCACTGTGCAGAGCGAGTTGTTTCTTAGCTTCCCAAAGAGCTGGAAGCAAGATGCTGTGGGGCCCAACTCGCCCTTTGGAAAGAAGCCTGCACGTTGTGCCTTTCAGCTCTAGGGCAAAGTAGCACACCCAGAGCAGAAGTCCTACTTCAGCCAGATCAGGCCTGCAAAGAAACTGCGTTTCACAGGCCTTTGGAAGAGATGTTCCCACTAGGCTGTAAGAGCACTGTGCAGAGCGAGTTGTTTCTTAGCTTCCCAAAGAGCTGGAAGCAAGATGCTGTGGGGCCCAACTCGCCCTTTGGAAAGAAGCCTGCACGTTGTGCCTTTCAGCTCTAGGGCAAAGTAGCACACCCAGAGCAGAAGTCCTACTTCAACCAGATCAGGCCTGCAAAGAAACTGCGTTTCACAGGCCTTTGGAAGAGATGTTCCCACTAGGCTGTAAGAGCACTGTGCAGAGCGAGTTGTTTCTTAGCTTCCCAAAGAGCTGGAAGCAAGATGCTGTGGGGCCCAACTCGCCCTTTGGAAAGAAGCCTGCACGTTGTGCCTTTCAGCTCTAGGGCAAAGTAGCACACCCAGAGCAGAAGTCCTACTTCAGCCAAATCAGGCCTGCAAAGAAACTGCGTTTCACAGGCCTTTGGAAGAGATGTTCCCACTAGGCTGTAAGAGCACTGTGCAGAGCGAGTTGTTTCTTAGCTTCCCAAAGAGCTGGAAGCAAGATGCTGTGGGGCCCAACTCGCCCTTTAGAAAGAAGCCTGCACGTTGTGCCTTTCAGCTCTAGGGCAAAGTAGCACACCCAGAGCAGAAGTCCTACTTCGGCCAGATCAGGCCTGCAAAGAAACTGCGTTTCACAGGCCTTTGGAAGATATGTTCCCGGTAGGCTGTAAGAGCACTGTGCAGAGCGAGTTGTTTCTTAGCTTCCCAAAGAGCTGGAAGCAAGATGCTGTGGGGCCCAACTCGCCCTTTGGAAAGAAGCCTGCACGTTGTGCCTTTCAGCTCTAGGGCAAAGTAGCACACCCAGAGCAGAAGTCCTACTTCAGCCAGATCAGGCCTGCAAAGAAACTGCGTTTCACAGGCCTTTGGAAGAGATGTTCCCACTAGGCTGTAAGAGCACTGTGCAGAGCGAGTTGTTTCTTAGCTTCCCAAAGAGCTGGAAGCAAGATGCTGTGGGGCCCAACTCGCCCTTTGGAAAGAAGCCTGCACGTTGTGCCTTTCAGCTCTAGGGCAAAGTAGCACACCCAGAGCAGAAGTCCTACTTCAGCCAGATCAGGCCTGCAAAGAAACTGCGTTTCACAGGCCTTTGGAAGAGATGTTCCCGGTAGGCTGTAAGAGCACTGTGCAGAGCGAGTTGTTTCTTAGCTTCCCAAAGAGCTGGAAGCAAGATGCTGTGGGGCCCAACTCGCCCTTTGGAAAGAAGCCTGCACGTTGTGCCTTTCAGCTCGAGGGCAAAGTAGCACACCCAGAGCAGAAGTCCTACTTCAGCCAGATCAGGCCTGCAAAGAAACTGCGTTTCACAGGCCTTTGGAAGAGATGTTCCCGGTAGGCTGTAAGAGCACTGTGCAGAGCGATTCGTTTCTTAGCTTCCCAAAGAGCTGGAAGCAAGATGCTGTGGGGCCCAACTCGCCCTTTGGAAAGAAGCCTGCACGTTGTGCCTTTCAGCTCTAGGGCAAAGTAGCACACCCAGAGCAAAAGTCCTACTTCAGCCAGATCAGGCCTGCAAAGAAACTGCGTTTCACAGGCCTTTGGAAGAGATGTTCCCACTAGGCTGTAAGAGCACTGTGCAGAGCGAGTTGTTTCTTAGCTTCCCAAAGAGCTGGAAGCAAGATGCTGTGGGGCCCAACTCGCCCTTTGGAAAGAAGCCTGCACGTTGTGCCTTTCAGCTCGAGGGCAAAGTAGCACACCCAGAGCAGAAGTCCTACTTCAGCCAGATCAGGCCTGCAAAGAAACTGCGTTTCACAGGCCTTTGGAAGAGATGTTCCCGGTAGGCTGTAAGAGCACTGTGCAGAGCGAGTTGTTTCTTAGCTTCCCAAAGAGCTGGAAGCAAGATGCTGTGGGGCCCAACTCGCCCTTTGGAAAGAAGCCTGCACGTTGTGCCTTTCAGCTCTAGGGCAAAGTAGCACACCCAGAGCATAAGTCCTACTTCAGCCAGATCAGGCCTGCAAAGAAACTGCGTTTCACAGGCCTTTGGAAGAGATGTTCCCGGTAGGCTGTAAGAGCACTGTGCAGAGTGAGTTGTTTCTTAGCTTCCCAAAGAGCTGGAAGCAAGATGCTGTGGGGCCCAACTCGCCCTTTGGAAAGAAGCCTGCACGTTGTGCCTTTCAGCTCTAGGGCAAAGTAGCACACCCAGAGCAGAAGTCCTACTTCAGCCAGATCAGGCCTGCAAAGAAACTGCGTTTCACAGGCCTTTGGAAGAGATGTTCCCACTAGGCTGTAAGAGCACTGTGCAGAGCGAGTTGTTTCTTAGCTTCCCAAAGAGCTGGAAGCAAGATGCTGTGGGGCCCAACTCGCCCTTTGGAAAGAAGCCTGCACGTTGTGCCTTTCAGCTCTAGGGCAAAGTAGCACACCCAGAGCAGAAGTCCTACTTCAGCCAGATCAGGCCTGCAAAGAAACTGCGTTTCACAGGCCTTTGGAAGAGATGTTCCCACTAGGCTGTAAGAGCACTGTGCAGAGCGAGTTGTTTCTTAGCTTCCCAAAGAGCTGGAAGCAAGATGCTGTGGGGCCCAACTCGCCCTTTAGAAAGAAGCCTGCACGTTGTGCCTTTCAGCTCTAGGGCAAAGTAGCACACCCAGAGCAGAAGTCCTACTTCGGCCAGATCAGGCCTGCAAAGAAACTGCGTTTCACAGGCCTTTGGAAGATATGTTCCCGGTAGGCTGTAAGAGCACTGTGCAGAGCGAGTTGTTTCTTAGCTTCCCAAAGAGCTGGAAGCAAGATGCTGTGGGGCCCAACTCGCCCTTTGGAAAGAAGCCTGCACGTTGTGCCTTTCAGCTCTAGGGCAAAGTAGCACACCCAGAGCAGAAGTCCTACTTCAGCCAGATCAGGCCTGCAAAGAAACTGCGTTTCACAGGCCTTTGGAAGAGATGTTCCCACTAGGCTGTAAGAGCACTGTGCAGAGCGAGTTGTTTCTTAGCTTCCCAAAGAGCTGGAAGCAAGATGCTGTGGGGCCCAACTCGCCCTTTGGAAAGAAGCCTGCACGTTGTGCCTTTCAGCTCTAGGGCAAAGTAGCACACCCAGAGCAGAAGTCCTACTTCAGCCAGATCAGGCCTGCAAAGAAACTGCGTTTCACAGGCCTTTGGAAGAGATGTTCCCGGTAGGCTGTAAGAGCACTGTGCAGAGCGAGTTGTTTCTTAGCTTCCCAATGAGCTGGAAGCAAGATGCTGTGGGGCCCAACTCGCCCTTTGGAAATAAGTTTGCACGTTGTGCCTTTCAGCTCGAGGGCAAAGTAGCACACCCAGAGCAGAAGTCCTACTTCAGCCAGATCAGGCCTGCAAAGAAACTGCGTTTCACAGGCCTTTGGAAGAGATGTTCCCGGTAGGCTGTAAGAGCACTGTGCAGAGCGATTCGTTTCTTAGCTTCCCAAAGAGCTGGAAGCAAGATGCTGTGGGGCCCAACTCGCCCTTTGGAAAGAAGCCTGCACGTTGTGCCTTTCAGCTCTAGGGCAAAGTAGCACACCCAGAGCAGAAGTCCTACTTCAGCCAGATCAGGCCTGCAAAGAAACTGCGTTTCACAGGCCTTTGGAAGAGATGTTCCCACTAGGCTGTAAGAGCACTGTGCAGAGCGAGTTGTTTCTTAGCTTCCCAAAGAGCTGGAAGCAAGATGCTGTGGGGCCCAACTCGCCCTTTGGAAAGAAGCCTGCACGTTGTGCCTTTCAGCTCTAGGGCAAAGTAGCACACCCAGAGCAGAAGTCCTACTTCAGCCAGATCAGGCCTGCAAAGAAACTGCGTTTCACAGGCCTTTGGAAGAGATGTTCCCACTAGGCTGTAAGAGCACTGTGCAGAGCGAGTTGTTTCTTAGCTTCCCAAAGAGCTGGAAGCAAGATGCTGTGGGGCCCAACTCGCCCTTTGGAAAGAAGCCTGCACGTTGTGCCTTTCAGCTCTAGGGCAAAGTAGCACACCCAGAGCAGAAGTCCTACTTCAGCCAGATCAGGCCTGCAAAGAAACTGCGTTTCACAGGCCTTTGGAAGAGATGTTCCCGGTAGGCTGTAAGAGCACTGTGCAGAGCGAGTTGTTTCTTAGCTTCCCAAAGAGCTGGAAGCAAGATGCTGTGGGGCCCAACTCGCCCTTTGGAAAGAAGCCTGCACGTTGTGCCTTTCAGCTCTAGGGCAAAGTAGCACACCCAGAGCAGAAGTCCTACTTCAGCCAGATCAGGCCTGCAAAGAAACTGCGTTTCACAGGCCTTTGGAAGAGATGTTCCCGGTAGGCTGTAAGAGCACTGTGCAGAGCGAGTTGTTTCTTAGCTTCCCAAAGAGCTGGAAGCAAGATGCTGTGGGGCCCAACTCGCCCTTTGGAAAGAAGCCTGCACGTTGTGCCTTTCAGCTCTAGGGCAAAGTAGCACACCCAGAGCAGAAGTCCTACTTCAGCCAGATCAGGCCTGCAAAGAAACTGCGTTTCACAGGCCTTTGGAAGAGATGTTCCCACTAGGCTGTAAGAGCACTGTGCAGAGCGAGTTGTTTCTTAGCTTCCCAAAGAGCTGGAAGCAAGATGCTGTGGGGCCCAACTCGCCCTTTGGAAAGAAGCCTGCACGTTGTGCCTTTCAGCTCTAGGGCAAAGTAGCACACCCAGAGCAGAAGTCCTACTTCAGCCAGATCAGGCCTGCAAAGAAACTGCGTTTCACAGGCCTTTGGAAGAGATGTTCCCACTAGGCTGTAAGAGCACTGTGCAGAGCGAGTTGTTTCTTAGCTTCCCAAAGAGCTGGAAGCAAGATGCTGTGGGGCCCAACTCGCCCTTTAGAAAGAAGCCTGCACGTTGTGCCTTTCAGCTCTAGGGCAAAGTAGCACACCCAGAGCAGAAGTCCTACTTCGGCCAGATCAGGCCTGCAAAGAAACTGCGTTTCACAGGCCTTTGGAAGAGATGTTCCCGGTAGGCTGTAAGAGCACTGTGCAGAGCGAGTTGTTTCTTAGCTTCCCAAAGAGCTGGAAGCAAGATGCTGTGGGGCCCAACTCGCCCTTTGGAAAGAAGCCTGCACGTTGTGCCTTTCAGCTCTAGGGCAAAGTAGCACACCCAGAGCAGAAGTCCTACTTCAGCCAGATCAGGCCTGCAAAGAAACTGCGTTTCACAGGCCTTTGGAAGAGATGTTCCCACTAGGCTGTAAGAGCACTGTGCAGAGGGAGTTGTTTCTTAGCTTCCGAAAGAGCTGGAAGCAAGATGCTGTGGGGCCCAACTCGCCCTTTGGAAAGAAGCCTGCACGTTGTGCCTTTCAGCTCTAGGGCAATGGAGCACACCCAGAGCAGAAGTCCTACTTCAGCCAGATCAGGCCTGCAAAGAAACTGCGTTTCACAGGCCTTTGGAAGAGATGTTCGCACTAGGATGTAAGAGCACTGTCCAGAGCGAGTTGTTTCTTAGGTTCCCAAAGAGCTGGAAGCAAGATGCTGTGGGGCCCAACTCGCCCTTTGGAAAGAAGCCTGCACGTTGTGCCTTTCAGCTCTAGGGCAAAGTAGCACACCCAGAGCAGAAGTCCTACTTCAGCCAGATCAGGCCTGCAAAGAAACTGCGTTTCACAGGCCTTTGGAAGAGATGTTCCCGGTAGGCTGTAAGAGCACTGTGCAGAGCGAGTTGTTTCTTAGCTTCCCAAAGAGCTGGAAGCAAGATGCTGTGGGGCCCAACTCGCCCTTTGGAAAGAAGCCTGCACGTTGTGCCTTTCAGCTCGAGGGCAAAGTAGCACACCCAGAGCAGAAGTCCTACTTCAGCCAGATCAGGCCTGCAAAGAAACTGCGTTTCACAGGCCTTTGGAAGAGATGTTCCCGGTAGGCTGTAAGAGCACTGTGCAGAGCGATTCGTTTCTTAGCTTCCCAAAGAGCTGGAAGCAAGATGCTGTGGGGCCCAACTCGCCCTTTGGAAAGAAGCCTGCACGTTGTGCCTTTCAGCTCTAGGGCAAAGTAGCACACCCAGAGCAAAAGTCCTACTTCAGCCAGATCAGGCCTGCAAAGAAACTGCGTTTCACAGGCCTTTGGAAGAGATGTTCCCACTAGGCTGTAAGAGCACTGTGCAGAGCGAGTTGTTTCTTAGCTTCCCAAAGAGCTGGAAGCAAGATGCTGTGGGGCCCAACTCGCCCTTTGGAAAGAAGCCTGCACGTTGTGCCTTTCAGCTCTAGGGCAAAGTAGCACACCCAGAGCAGAAGTCCTACTTCAGCCAGATCAGGCCTGCAAAGAAACTGCGTTTCACAGGCCTTTGGAAGAGATGTTCCCACTAGGCTGTAAGAGCACTGTGCAGAGCGAGTTGTTTCTTAGCTTCCCAAAGAGCTGGAAGCAAGATGCTGTGGGGCCCAACTCGCCCTTTGGAAAGAAGCCTGCACGTTGTGCCTTTCAGCTCTAGGGCAAAGTAGCACACCCAGAGCAGAAGTCCTACTTCAGCCAGATCAGGCCTGCAAAGAAACTGCGTTTCACAGGCCTGTGGAAGAGATGTTCCCACTAGGCTGTAAGAGCACTGTGCAGAGCGAGTTGTTTCTTAGCTTCCCAAAGAGCTGGAAGCAAGATGCTGTGGGGCCCAACTCGCCCTTTGGAAAGAAGCCTGCACGTTGTGCCTTTCAGCTCTAGGGCAAAGTAGCACACCCAGAGCAGAAGTCCTACTTCAGCCAGATCAGGCCTGCAAAGAAACTGCGTTTCACAGGCCTTTGGAAGAGATGTTCCCACTAGGCTGTAAGAGCACTGTGCAGAGCGAGTTGTTTCTTAGCTTCCCAAAGAGCTGGAAGCAAGATGCTGTGGGGCCCAACTCGCCCTTTGGAAAGAAGCCTGCACGTTGTGCCTTTCAGCTCTAGGGCAAAGTAGCACACCCAGAGCAGAAGTCCTACTTCAGCCAGATCAGGCCTGCAAAGAAACTGCGTTTCACAGGCCTTTGGAAGAGATGTTCCCACTAGGCTGTAAGAGCACTGTGCAGAGCGAGTTGTTTCTTAGCTTCCCAAAGAGCTGGAAGCAAGATGCTGTGGGGCCCAACTCGCCCTTTGGAAAGAAGCCTGCACGTTGTGCCTTTCAGCTCTAGGGCAAAGTAGCACACCCAGAGCAGAAGTCCTACTTCAGCCAGATCAGGCCTGCAAAGAAACTGCGTTTCACAGGCCTTTGGAAGAGATGTTCCCACTAGGCTGTAAGAGCACTGTGCAGAGCGAGTTGTTTCTTAGCTTCCCAAAGAGCTGGAAGCAAGATGCTGTGGGGCCCAACTCGCCCTTTAGAAAGAAGCCTGCACGTTGTGCCTTTCAGCTCTAGGGCAAAGTAGCACACCCAGAGCAGAAGTCCTACTTCGGCCAGATCAGGCCTGCAAAGAAACTGCGTTTCACAGGCCTTTGGAAGAGATGTTCCCGGTAGGCTGTAAGAGCACTGTGCAGAGCGAGTTGTTTCTTAGCTTCCCAAAGAGCTGGAAGCAAGATGCTGTGGGGCCCAACTCGCCCTTTGGAAAGAAGCCTGCACGTTGTGCCTTTCAGCTCTAGGGCAAAGTAGCACACCCAGAGCAGAAGTCCTACTTCAGCCAGATCAGGCCTGCAAAGAAACTGCGTTTCACAGGCCTTTGGAAGAGATGTTCCCACTAGGCTGTAAGAGCACTGTGCAGAGGGAGTTGTTTCTTAGCTTCCGAAAGAGCTGGAAGCAAGATGCTGTGGGGCCCAACTCGCCCTTTGGAAAGAAGCCTGCACGTTGTGCCTTTCAGCTCTAGGGCAATGGAGCACACCCAGAGCAGAAGTCCTACTTCAGCCAGATCAGGCGTGCAAAGAAACTGCGTTTCACAGGCCTTTGGAAGAGATGTTCGCACTAGGATGTAAGAGCACTGTCCAGAGCGAGTTGTTTCTTAGGTTCCCAAAGAGCTGGAAGCAAGATGCTGTGGGGCCCAACTCGCCCTTTGGAAAGAAGCCTGCACGTTGTGCCTTTCAGCTCTAGGGCAAAGTAGCACACCCAGAGCAGAAGTCCTACTTCAGCCAGATCAGGCCTGCAAAGAAACTGCGTTTCACAGGCCTTTGGAAGAGATGTTCCCACTAGGCTGTAAGAGCACTGTGCAGAGCGAGTTGTTTCTTAGCTTCCCAAAGAGCTGGAAGCAAGATGCTGTGGGGCCCAACTCGCCCTTTGGAAAGAAGCCTGCACGTTGTGCCTTTCAGCTCTAGGGCAAAGTAGCACACCCAGAGCAGAAGTCCTACTTCAACCAGATCAGGCCTGCAAAGAAACTGCGTTTCACAGGCCTTTGGAAGAGATGTTCCCACTAGGCTGTAAGAGCACTGTGCAGAGCGAGTTGTTTCTTAGCTTCCCAAAGAGCTGGAAGCAAGATGCTGTGGGGCCCAACTCGCCCTTTGGAAAGAAGCCTGCACGTTGTGCCTTTCAGCTCTAGGGCAAAGTAGCACACCCAGAGCAGAAGTCCTACTTCAGCCAAATCAGGCCTGCAAAGAAACTGCGTTTCACAGGCCTTTGGAAGAGATGTTCCCACTAGGCTGTAAGAGCACTGTGCAGAGCGAGTTGTTTCTTAGCTTCCCAAAGAGCTGGAAGCAAGATGCTGTGGGGCCCAACTCGCCCTTTAGAAAGAAGCCTGCACGTTGTGCCTTTCAGCTCTAGGGCAAAGTAGCACACCCAGAGCAGAAGTCCTACTTCGGCCAGATCAGGCCTGCAAAGAAACTGCGTTTCACAGGCCTTTGGAAGATATGTTCCCGGTAGTCTGTAAGAGCACTGTGCAGAGCGAGTTGTTTCTTAGCTTCCCAAAGAGCTGGAAGCAAGATGCTGTGGGGCCCAACTCGCCCTTTGGAAAGAAGCCTGCACGTTGTGCCTTTCAGCTCTAGGGCAAAGTAGCACACCCAGAGCAGAAGTCCTACTTCAGCCAGATCAGGCCTGCAAAGAAACTGCGTTTCACAGGCCTTTGGAAGAGATGTTCCCACTAGGCTGTAAGAGCACTGTGCAGAGCGAGTTGTTTCTTAGCTTCCCAAAGAGCTGGAAGCAAGATGCTGTGGGGCCCAACTCGCCCTTTGGAAAGAAGCCTGCACGTTGTGCCTTTCAGCTCTAGGGCAAAGTAGCACACCCAGAGCAGAAGTCCTACTTCAGCCAGATCAGGCCTGCAAAGAAACTGCGTTTCACAGGCCTTTGGAAGAGATGTTCCCGGTAGGCTGTAAGAGCACTGTGCAGAGCGAGTTGTTTCTTAGCTTCCCAAAGAGCTGGAAGCAAGATGCTGTGGGGCCCAACTCGCCCTTTGGAAAGAAGCCTGCACGTTGTGCCTTTCAGCTCGAGGGCAAAGTAGCACACCCAGAGCAGAAGTCCTACTTCAGCCAGATCAGGCCTGCAAAGAAACTGCGTTTCACAGGCCTTTGGAAGAGATGTTCCCGGTAGGCTGTAAGAGCACTGTGCAGAGCGATTCGTTTCTTAGCTTCCCAAAGAGCTGGAAGCAAGATGCTGTGGGGCCCAACTCGCCCTTTGGAAAGAAGCCTGCACGTTGTGCCTTTCAGCTCGAGGGCAAAGTAGCACACCCAGAGCAGAAGTCCTACTTCGGCCAGATCAGGCCTGCAAAGAAACTGCGTTTCACAGGCCTTTGGAAGAGATGTTCCCGGTAGGCTGTAAGAGCACTGTGCAGAGCGAGTTGTTTCTTAGCTTCCCAAAGAGCTGGAAGCAAGATGCTGTGGGGCCCAACTCGCCCTTTGGAAAGAAGCCTGCACGTTGTGCCTTTCAGCTCTAGGGCAAAGTAGCACACCCAGAGCAGAAGTCCTACTTCAGCCAGATCAGGCCTGCAAAGAAACTGCGTTTCACAGGCCTTTGGAAGAGATGTTCCCGGTAGGCTGTAAGAGCACTGTGCAGAGCGAGTTGTTTCTTAGCTTCCCAAAGAGCTGGAAGCAAGATGCTGTGGGGCCCAACTCGCCCTTTGGAAAGAAGCCTGCACGTTGTGCCTTTCAGCTCTAGGGCAAAGTAGCACACCCAGAGCAGAAGTCCTACTTCAGCCAGATCAGGCCTGCAAAGAAACTGCGTTTCACAGGCCTTTGGAAGACATGTTCCCACTAGGCTGTAAGAGCACTGTGCAGAGCGAGTTGTTTCTTAGCTTCCCAAAGAGCTGGAAGCAAGATGCTGTGGGGCCCAACTCGCCCTTTGGAAAGAAGCCTGCACGTTGTGCCTTTCAGCTCTAGGGCAAAGTAGCACACCCAGAGCAGAAGTCCTACTTCAGCCAGATCAGGCCTGCAAAGAAACTGCGTTTCACAGGCCTTTGGAAGAGATGTTCCCACTAGGCTGTAAGAGCACTGTGCAGAGCGAGTTGTTTCTTAGCTTCCCAAAGAGCTGGAAGCAAGATGCTGTGGGGCCCAACTCGCCCTTTGGAAAGAAGCCTGCACGTTGTGCCTTTCAGCTCTAGGGCAAAGTAGCACACCCAGAGCAGAAGTCCTACTTCAGCCAGATCAGGCCTGCAAAGAAACTGCGTTTCACAGGCCTTTGGAAGAGATGTTCCCACTAGGCTGTAAGAGCACTGTGCAGAGCGAGTTGTTTCTTAGCTTCCCAAAGAGCTGGAAGCAAGATGCTGTGGGGCCCAACTCGCCCTTTAGAAAGAAGCCTGCACGTTGTGCCTTTCAGCTCTAGGGCAAAGTAGCACACCCAGAGCAGAAGTCCTACTTCGGCCAGATCAGGCCTGCAAAGAAACTGCGTTTCACAGGCCTTTGGAAGATATGTTCCCGGTAGGCTGTAAGAGCACTGTGCAGAGCGAGTTGTTTCTTAGCTTCCCAAAGAGCTGGAAGCAAGATGCTGTGGGGCCCAACTCGCCCTTTGGAAAGAAGCCTGCACGTTGTGCCTTTCAGCTCTAGGGCAAAGTAGCACACCCAGAGCAGAAGTCCTACTTCAGCCAGATCAGGCCTGCAAAGAAACTGCGTTTCACAGGCCTTTGGAAGAGATGTTCCCACTAGGCTGTAAGAGCACTGTGCAGAGCGAGTTGTTTCTTAGCTTCCCAAAGAGCTGGAAGCAAGATGCTGTGGGGCCCAACTCGCCCTTTGGAAAGAAGCCTGCACGTTGTGCCTTTCAGCTCTAGGGCAAAGTAGCACACCCAGAGCAGAAGTCCTACTTCAGCCAGATCAGGCCTGCAAAGAAACTGCGTTTCACAGGCCTTTGGAAGAGATGTTCCCGGTAGGCTGTAAGAGCACTGTGCAGAGCGAGTTGTTTCTTAGCTTCCCAAAGAGCTGGAAGCAAGATGCTGTGGGGCCCAACTCGCCCTTTGGAAAGAAGTTTGCACGTTGTGCCTTTCAGCTCGAGGGCAAAGTAGCACACCCAGAGCAGAAGTCCTACTTCAGCCAGATCAGGCCTGCAAAGAAACTGCGTTTCACAGGCCTTTGGAAGAGATGTTCCCGGTAGGCTGTAAGAGCACTGTGCAGAGCGAGTTGTTTCTTAGCTTCCCAAAGAGCTGGAAGCAAGATGCTGTGGGGCCCAACTCGCCCTTTGGAAAGAAGCCTGCACGTTGTGCCTTTCAGCTCTAGGGCAAAGTAGCACACCCAGAGCAAAAGTCCTACTTCAGCCAGATCAGGCCTGCAAAGAAACTGCGTTTCACAGGCCTTTGGAAGAGATGTTCCCACTAGGCTGTAAGAGCACTGTGCAGAGCGAGTTGTTTCTTAGCTTCCCAAAGAGCTGGAAGCAAGATGCTGTGGGGCCCAACTCGCCCTTTGGAAAGAAGCCTGCACGTTGTGCCTTTCAGCTCTAGGGCAAAGTAGCACACCCAGAGCAGAAGTCCTACTTCAGCCAGATCAGGCCTGCAAAGAAACTGCGTTTCACAGGCCTTTGGAAGAGATGTTCCCACTAGGCTGTAAGAGCACTGTGCAGAGCGAGTTGTTTCTTAGCTTCCCAAAGAGCTGGAAGCAAGATGCTGTGGGGCCCAACTCGCCCTTTGGAAAGAAGCCTGCACGTTGTGCCTTTCAGCTCTAGGGCAAAGTAGCACACCCAGAGCAGAAGTCCTACTTCAGCCAGATCAGGCCTGCAAAGAAACTGCGTTTCACAGGCCTTTGGAAGAGATGTTCCCGGTAGGCTGTAAGAGCACTGTGCAGAGCGAGTTGTTTCTTAGCTTCCCAAAGAGCTGGAAGCAAGATGCTGTGGGGCCCAACTCGCCCTTTGGAAAGAAGCCTGCACGTTGTGCCTCTCAGCTCTAGGGCAAAGTAGCACACCCAGAGCAGAAGTCCTACTTCAGCCAGATCAGGCCTGCAAAGAAACTGCGTTTCACAGGCCTTTGGAAGAGATGTTCCCACTAGGCTGTAAGAGCACTGTGCAGAGCGAGTTGTTTCTTAGCTTCCCAAAGAGCTGGAAGCAAGATGCTGTGGGGCCCAACTCGCCCTTTGGAAAGAAGCCTGCACGTTGTGCCTTTCAGCTCTAGGGCAAAGTAGCACACCCAGAGCAGAAGTCCTACTTCAGCCAGATCAGGCCTGCAAAGAAACTGCGTTTCACAGGCCTTTGGAAGAGATGTTCCCACTAGGCTGTAAGAGCACTGTGCAGAGCGAGTTGTTTCTTAGCTTCCCAAAGAGCTGGAAGCAAGATGCTGTGGGGCCCAACTCGCCCTTTGGAAAGAAGCCTGCACGTTGTGCCTTTCAGCTCTAGGGCAAAGTAGCACACCCAGAGCAGAAGTCCTACTTCAGCCAGATCAGGCCTGCAAAGAAACTGCGTTTCACAGGCCTTTGGAAGAGATGTTCCCACTAGGCTGTAAGAGCACTGTGCAGAGCGAGTTGTTTCTTAGCTTCCCAAAGAGCTGGAAGCAAGATGCTGTGGGGCCCAACTCGCCCTTTAGAAAGAAGCCTGCACGTTGTGCCTTTCAGCTCTAGGGCAAAGTAGCACACCCAGAGCAGAAGTCCTACTTCGGCCAGATCAGGCCTGCAAAGAAACTGCGTTTCACAGGCCTTTGGAAGAGATGTTCCCGGTAGGCTGTAAGAGCACTGTGCAGAGCGAGTTGTTTCTTAGCTTCCCAAAGAGCTGGAAGCAAGATGCTGTGGGGCCCAACTCGCCCTTTGGAAAGAAGCCTGCACGTTGTGCCTTTCAGCTCTAGGGCAAAGTAGCACACCCAGAGCAGAAGTCCTACTTCAGCCAGATCAGGCCTGCAAAGAAACTGCGTTTCACAGGCCTTTGGAAGAGATGTTCCCACTAGGCTGTAAGAGCACTGTGCAGAGGGAGTTGTTTCTTAGCTTCCGAAAGAGCTGGAAGCAAGATGCTGTGGGGCCCAACTCGCCCTTTGGAAAGAAGCCTGCACGTTGTGCCTTTCAGCTCTAGGGCAATGGAGCACACCCAGAGCAGAAGTCCTACTTCAGCCAGATCAGGCCTGCAAAGAAACTGCGTTTCACAGGCCTTTGGAAGAGATGTTCCCACTAGGCTGTAAGAGCACTGTGCAGAGCGAGTTGTTTCTTAGCTTCCCAAAGAGCTGGAAGCAAGATGCTGTTGGGCCCAACTCGCCCTTTAGAAAGAAGCCTGCACGTTGTGCCTTTCAGCTCTAGGGCAAAGTAGCACACCCAGAGCAGAAGTCCTACTTCAGCCAGATCAGGCCTGCAAAGAAACTGCGTTTCACAGGCCTTTGGAAGAGATGTTCCCACTAGGCTGTAAGAGCACTGTGCAGAGCGAGTTGTTTCTTAGCTTCCCAAAGAGCTGGAAGCAAGATGCTGTGGGGCCCAACTCGCCCTTTGGAAAGAAGCCTGCACGTTGTGCCTTTCAGCTCTAGGGCAAAGTAGCACACCCAGAGCAGAAGTCCTACTTCAGCCAGATCAGGCCTGCAAAGAAACTGCGTTTCACAGGCCTTTGGAAGAGATGTTCCCACTAGGCTGTAAGAGGACTGTGCAGAGGGAGTTGTTTCTTAGCTTCCGAAAGAGCTGGAAGCAAGATGCTGCGGGGCCCAACTCGCCCTTTGGAAAGAAGCCTGCACGTTGTGCCTTTCAGCTCTAGGGCAATGGAGCACACCCAGAGCAGAAGTCCTACTTCAGCCAGATCAGGCCTGCAAAGAAACTGCGTTTCACAGGCCTTTGGAAGAGATGTTCGCACTAGGATGTAAGAGCACTGTGCAGAGCGAGTTGTTTCTTAGCTTCCCAAAGAGCTGGAAGCAAGATGCTGTGGGGCCCAACTCGCCCTTTGGAAAGAAGCCTGCACGTTGTGCCTTTCAGCTCTAGGGCAAAGTAGCACACCCAGAGCAAAAGTCCTACTTCAGCCAGATCAGGCCTGCAAAGAAACTGCGTTTCACAGGCCTTTGGAAGAGATGTTCCCACTAGGCTGTAAGAGCACTGTGCAGAGCGAGTTGTTTCTTAGCTTCCCAAAGAGCTGGAAGCAAGATGCTGTGGGGCCCAACTCGCCCTTTGGAAAGAAGCCTGCACGTTGTGCCTTTCAGCTCTAGGGCAAAGTAGCACACCCAGAGCAGAAGTCCTACTTCAGCCAGATCAGGCCTGCAAAGAAACTGCGTTTCACAGGCCTTTGGAAGAGATGGTCCCGGTAGGCTGTAAGAGCACTGTGCAGAGCGAGTTGTTTCTTAGCTTCCCAAAGAGCTGGAAGGAAGATGCTGTGGGGCCCAACTCGCCCTTTGGAAAGAAGCCTGCACGTTGTGCCTTTCAGCTCTAGGGCAAAGTAGCACACCCAGAGCAGAAGTCCTACTTCAGCCAGATCAGGCCTGCAAAGAAACTGCGTTTCACAGGCCTTTGGATGAGATGTTCCCACTAGGCTGTAAGAGCACTGTGCAGAGCGAGTTGTTTCTTAGCTTCCCAAAGAGCTGGAAGCAAGATGCTGTGGGGCCCAACTCGCCCTTTGGAAAGAAGCCTGCACGTTGTGCCTTTCAGCTCTAGGGCAAAGTAGCACACCCAGAGCAGAAGTCCTACTTCAGCCAGATCAGGCCTGCAAAGAAACTGCGTTTCACAGGCCTTTGGAAGAGATGTTCCCACTAGGCTGTAAGAGCACTGTGCAGAGCGAGTTGTTTCTTAGCTTCCCAAAGAGCTGGAAGCAAGATGCTGTGGGGCCCAACTCGCCCTTTGGAAAGAAGCCTGCACGTTGTGCCTTTCAGCTCTAGGGCAAAGTAGCACACCCAGAGCAGAAGTCCTACTTCAGCCAGATCAGGCCTGCAAAGAAACTGCGTTTCACAGGCCTTTGGAAGAGATGTTCCCACTAGGCTGTAAGAGCACTGTGCAGAGCGAGTTGTTTCTTAGCTTCCCAAAGAGCTGGAAGCAAGATGCTGTGGGGCCCAACTCGCCCTTTGGAAAGAAGCCTGCACGTTGTGCCTTTCAGCTCTAGGGCAAAGTAGCACACCCAGAGCAGAAGTCCTACTTCAGCCAGATCAGGCCTGCAAAGAAACTGCGTTTCACAGGCCTGTGGAAGAGATGTTCCCACTAGGCTGTAAGAGCACTGTGCAGAGCGAGTTGTTTCTTAGCTTCCCAAAGAGCTGGAAGCAAGATGCTTTGGGGCCCAACTCGCCCTTTGGAAAGAAGCCTGCACGTTGTGCCTTTCAGCTCTAGGGCAAAGTAGCACACCCAGAGCAGAAGTCCTACTTCAGCCAGATCAGGCCTGCAAAGAAACTGCGTTTCACAGGCCTTTGAGAGAGATGTTCCCACTAGGCTGTAAGAGCACTGTGCAGAGCGAGTGGTTTCTTAGCTTCCCAAAGAGCTGGAAGCAAGATGCTGTGGGGCCCAACTCGCCCTTTGGAAAGAAGCCTGCACGTTGTGCCTTTCAGCTCTAGGGCAAAGTAGCACACCCAGAGCAGAAGTCCTACTTCAGCCAGATCAGGCCTGCAAAGAAACTGCGTTTCACAGGCCTTTGGAAGAGACGTTCCCACTAGGCTGTAAGAGCACTGTGCAGAGCGAGTTGTTTCTTAGCTTCCCAAAGAGCTGGAAGCAAGATGCTGTGGGGCCCAACTCGCCCTTTGGAAAGAAGCCTGCACGTTGTGCCTTTCAGCTCTAGGGCAAAGTAGCACACCCAGAGCAGAAGTCCTACTTCAGCCAGATCAGGCCTGCAAAGAAACTGCGTTTCACAGGCCTTTGGAAGAGATGTTCCCACTAGGATGTAAGAGCACTGTGCAGAGCGAGTGGTTTCCTAGCTTCCCAAAGAGCTGGAAGCAAGATGCTGTTGGGCCCAACTCGCCGTTTGGAAAGAAGCCTGCACGTTGTGCCTTTCAGCTCTAGGGCAAAGTAGCACACCCAGAGCAGAAGTCCATCTACAGCCAGATCAGGCCTGCAAAGAAACTGCGTTTCACAGGCCTTTGGAAGACATGTTTCCGGTAGGCTGTAAGAGCACTGTGCAGATCGAGTTCTTTCCTAGCGTCCCAAAGAGCTGGAAGCAAGATGCTGTGGGGCCCAACTCGCCCTTTGGAAAGAAGCCTGCACGTTGTGCCTTTCAGCTCTAGGGCAAAGTAGCACACCCAGAGCAGAAGTCCTACTTCAGCCAGATCAGGCCTGCAAAGAAACTGCGTTCCACAGGCCTTTGGAAGAGATGTTCCCACTAGGCTGTAAGAGCACTGTGCAGAGCTAGTTGTTTCTTAGCTTCCCAAAGAGCTGGAAGCAAGATGCTGTGGGGCCCAACTCGCCCTTTGGAAAGAAGCCTGCACGTTGTGCCTTTCAGCTCTAGGGCAAAGTAGCACACCCAGAGCAGAAGTCCTACTTCAGCCAGATCAGGCCTGCAAAGAAACTGCGTTTCACAGGCCTTTGGAAGAGATGTTCCCACTAGGCTGTAAGAGCACTGTGCAGAGCGAGTTGTTTCTTAGCTTCCCAAAGAGCTGGAAGCAAGATGCTGTGGGGCCCAACTCGCCCTTTGGAAAGAAGCCTGCACGTTGTGCCTTTCAGCTCTAGGGCAAAGTAGCACACCCAGAGCAGAAGTCCTACTTCAGCCAGATCAGGACTGCAAAGAAACTGCGTTTCACAGGCCTTTGGAAGAGATGTTCCCGGTAGGCTGTAAGAGCACTGTGCAGAGCGAGTTGTTTCTTAGCTTCCCAAAGAGCTGGAAGCAAGATGCTGTGGGGCCCAACTCGCCCTTTGGAAAGAAGCCTGCACGTTGTGCCTTTCAGCTCTAGGGCAAAGTAGCACACCCAGAGCAGAAGTCCTACTTCAGCCAGATCAGGCCTGCAAAGAAACTGCGTTTCACAGGCCTTTGGAAGACATGTTCCCGGTAGGCTGTAAGAGCACTGTGCAGAGCGAGTTGTTTCCTAGCTTCCCAAAGAGCTGGAAGCAAGATGCTGTGGGGCCCAACTCGCCCTTTGGAAAGAAGCCTGCACGTTGTGCCTTTCAGCTCTAGGGCAAAGTAGCACACCCAGAGCAGAAGTCCTACTTCAGCCAGATCAGGCCTGCAAAGAAACTGCGTTTCACAGGCCTTTGGAAGAGATGTTCCCGGTAGGCTGTAAGAGCACTGTGCAGAGCGAGTTGTTTCTTAGCTTCCCAAAGAGCTGGAAGCAAGATGCTGTGGGGCCCAACTCGCCCTTTGGAAAGAAGCCTGCACGTTGTGCCTTTCAGCTCTAGGGCAAAGTAGCACACCCAGAGCAGAAGTCCTACTTCAGCCAGATCAGGCCTGCAAAGAAACTGCGTTTCACAGGCCTTTGGAAGAGATGTTCCCACTAGGCTGTAAGAGCACTGTGCAGAGCGAGTTGTTTCCTAGCTTCCCAAAGAGCTGGAAGCAAGATGCTGTGGGGCCCAACTCGCCCTTTGGAAAGAAGCCTGCACGTTGTGCCTTTCAGCTCTAGGGCAAAGTAGCACACCCAGAGCAGAAGTCCTACTTCAGCCAGATCAGGCCTGCAAAGAAACTGCGTTTCACAGGCCTTTGGAAGAGATGTTCCCGGTAGGCTGTAAGAGCACTGTGCAGAGCGAGTTGTTTCTTAGCTTCCCAAAGAGCTGGAAGCAAGATGCTGTGGGGCCCAACTCGCCCTTTGGAAAGAAGCCTGCACGTTGTGCCTTTCAGCTCTAGGGCAAAGTAGCACACCCAGAGCAGAAGTCCTACTTCGGCCAGATCAGGCCTGCAAAGAAACTGCGTTTCACAGGCCTTTGGAAGAGATGTTCCCGGTAGGCTGTAAGAGCACTCTGCAGAGCGAGTTGTTTCTTAGCTTCCCAAAGAGCTGGAAGCAAGATGCTGTGGGGCCCAACTCGCCCTTTGGAAAGAAGCCTGCACGTTGTGCCTTTCAGCTCTAGGGCAAAGTAGCACACCCAGAGCAGAAGTCCTACTTCAGCCAGATCAGGCCTGCAAAGAAACTGCGTTTCACAGGCCTTTGGAAGAGATGTTCCCACTAGGCTGTAAGAGCACTGTGCAGAGCGAGTGGTTTCCTAGCTTCCCAAAGAGCTGGAAGCAAGATGCTGTTGGGCCCAACTCGCCCTTTGGAAAGAAGCCTGCACGTTGTGCCTTTCAGCTCTAGGGCAAAGTAGCACACCCAGAGCAGAAGTCCAACTACAGCCAGTTCAGGCCTGCATAGAAACTGCGTTTCACAGGCCTTTGGAAGACATGTTCCCGGTAGGCTGTAAGAGCACTGTGCAGATCGAGTTGTTTCCTAGCGTCCCAAAGAGCTGGAAGCAAGATGCTGTGGGGCCCAACTCGCCCTTTGGAAAGAAGCCTGCACGTTGTGCCTTTCAGCTCTAGGGCAAAGTAGCACACCCAGAGCAGAAGTCCTACTTCAGCCAGATCAGGCCTGCAAAGAAACTGCGTTTCACAGGCCTTTGGAAGAGATGTTCCCACTAGGCTGTAAGAGCACTGTGCAGAGCGAGTTGTTTCTTAGCTTCCCAAAGAGCTGGAAGCAAGATGCTGTGGGGCCCAACTCGCCCTTTGGAAAGAAGCCTGCACGTTGTGCCTTTCAGCTCTAGGGCAAAGTAGCACACCCAGAGCAGAAGTCCTACTTCAGCCAGATCAGGCCTGCAAAGAAACTGCGTTTCACAGGCCTTTGGAAGAGATGTTCCCACTAGGCTGTAAGAGCACTGTGCAGAGCGAGTTGTTTCTTAGCTTCCCAAAGAGCTGGAAGCAAGATGCTGTGGTGCCCAACTCGCCCTTTGGAAAGAAGCCTGCACGTTGTGCCTTTCAGCTCTAGGGCAAAGTAGCACACCCAGAGCAGAAGTCCTACTTCAGCCAGATCAGGCCTGCAAAGAAACTGCGTTTCACAGGCCTTTGGAAGAGATGTTCCCGGTAGGCTGTAAGAGCACTGTGCAGAGCGAGTTGTTTCTTAGCTTCCCAAAGAGCTGGAAGCAAGATGCTGTGGGGCCCAACTCGCCCTTTGGAAAGAAGCCTGCACGTTGTGCCTTTCAGCTCTAGGGCAAAGTAGCACACCCAGAGCAGAAGTCCTACTTCAGCCAGATCAGGCCTGCAAAGAAACTGCGTTTCACAGGCCTTTGGAAGAGATGTTCCCGGTAGGCTGTAAGAGCACTGTGCAGAGCGAGTTGTTTCCTAGCTTCCCAAAGAGCTGAAAGCAAGATGCTGTGGGGCCCAACTCGCCCTTTGGAAAGAAGCCTGCACGTTGTGCCTTTCAGCTCTAGGGCAAAGTAGCACACCCAGAGCAGAAGTCCTACTTCAGCCAGATCAGGCCTGCAAAGAAACTGCGTTTCACAGGCCTTTGGAAGAGATGTTCCCACTAGGCTGTAAGAGCACTGTGCAGAGCGAGTTGTTTCTTAGCTTCCCAAAGAGCTGGAAGCAAGATGCTGTGGTGCCCAACTCGCCCTTTGGAAAGAAGCCTGCACGTTGAGCCTTTCAGCTCTAGGGCAAAGTAGCACACCCAGAGCAGAAGTCCTACTTCAGCCAGATCAGGCCTGCAAAGAAACTGCGTTTCACAGGCCTTTGGAAGAGATGTTGCCACTAGGCTGTAAGAGCACTGTGCAGAGCGAGTTGTTTCTTAGCTTCCCTATGAGCTGGAAGCAAGATGCTGTGCGGCCCAACTCGCCCTTTGGAAAGAAGCCTGCACGTTGTGCCTTTCAGCTCTAGGGCAAAGTAGCACACCCAGAGCAGAAGTCCTACTTCAGCCAGATCAGGCCTGCAAAGAAACTGCGTTTCACAGGCCTTTGGAAGAGATGTTCCCACTAGGCTGTAAGAGCACTGTGCAGAGCGAGTTGTTTCTTAGCTTCCCAAAGAGCTGGAAGCAAGATGCTGTGGGGCCCAACTCGCCCTCTGGAAAGAAGCCTGCACGTTGTGCCTTTCAGCTCTAGGGCAAAGTAGCACACCCAGAGCAGAAGTCCTACTTCAGCCAGATCAGGCCTGCAAAGAAACTGCGTTTCACAGGCCTTTGGAAGAGATGTTCCCGGTAGGCTGTAAGAGCACTGTGCAGAGCGAGTTGTTTCCTAGCTTCCCAAAGAGCTGGAAGCAAGATGCTGTGGGGCCCAACTCGCCCTTTGGAAAGAAGCCTGCACGTTGTGCCTTTCAGCTCTAGGGCAAAGTAGCACACCCAGAGCAGAAGTCCTACTTCAGCCAGATCAGGCCTGCAAAGAAACTGCGTTTCACAGGCCTTTGGAAGAGATGTTCCCGGTAGGCTGTAAGAGCACTGTGCAGAGCGAGTTGTTTCTTAGCTTCCCAAAGAGCTGGAAGCAAGATGCTGTGGGGCCCAACTCGCCCTTTGGAAAGAAGCCTGCACGTTGTGCCTTTCAGCTCTAGGGCAAAGTAGCACACCCAGAGCAGAAGTCCTACTTCAGCCAGATCAGGCCTGCAAAGAAACTGCGTTTCACAGGCCTTTGGAAGAGATGTTCCCACTAGGCTGTAAGAGCACTGTGCAGAGCGAGTTGTTTCCTAGCTTCCCAAAGAGCTGGAAGCAAGATGCTGTGGGGCCCAACTCGCCCTTTGGAAAGAAGCCTGCACGTTGTGCCTTTCAGCTCTAGGGCAAAGTAGCACACCCAGAGCAGAAGTCCTACTTCAGCCAGATCAGGCCTGCAAAGAAACTGCGTTTCACAGGCCTTTGGAAGAGATGTTCCCGGTAGGCTGTAAGAGCACTGTGCAGAGCGAGTTGTTTCTTAGCTTCCCAAAGAGCTGGAAGCAAGATGCTGTGGGGCCCAACTCGCCCTTTGGAAAGAAGCCTGCACGTTGTGCCTTTCAGCTCTAGGGCAAAGTAGCACACCCAGAGCAGAAGTCCTACTTCGGCCAGATCAGGCCTGCAAAGAAACTGCGTTTCACAGGCCTTTGGAAGAGATGTTCCCGGTAGGCTGTAAGAGCACTCTGCAGAGCGAGTTGTTTCTTAGCTTCCCAAAGAGCTGGAAGCAAGATGCTGTGGGGCCCAACTCGCCCTTTGGAAAGAAGCCTGCACGTTGTGCCTTTCAGCTCTAGGGCAAAGTAGCACACCCAGAGCAGAAGTCCTACTTCAGCCAGATCAGGCCTGCAAAGAAACTGCGTTTCACAGGCCTTTGGAAGAGATGTTCCCACTAGGCTGTAAGAGCACTGTGCAGAGCGAGTGGTTTCCTAGCTTCCCAAAGAGCTGGAAGCAAGATGCTGTTGGGCCCAACTCGCCCTTTGGAAAGAAGCCTGCACGTTGTGCCTTTCAGCTCTAGGGCAAAGTAGCACACCCAGAGCAGAAGTCCAACTACAGCCAGTTCAGGCCTGCAAAGAAACTGCGTTTCACAGGCCTTTGGAAGACATGTTCCCGGTAGGCTGTAAGAGCACTGTGCAGATCGAGTTGTTTCCTAGCGTCCCAAAGAGCTGGAAGCAAGATGCTGTGGGGCCCAACTCGCCCTTTGGAAAGAAGCCTGCACGTTGTGCCTTTCAGCTCTAGGGCAAAGTAGCACACCCAGAGCAGAAGTCCTACTTCAGCCAGATCAGGCCTGCAAAGAAACTGCGTTTCACAGGCCTTTGGAAGAGATGTTCCCACTAGGCTGTAAGAGCACTGTGCAGAGCGAGTTGTTTCTTAGCTTCCCAAAGAGCTGGAAGCAAGATGCTGTGGGGCCCAACTCGCCCTTTGGAAAGAAGCCTGCACGTTGTGCCTTTCAGCTCTAGGGCAAAGTAGCACACCCAGAGCAGAAGTCCTACTTCAGCCAGATCAGGCCTGCAAAGAAACTGCGTTTCACAGGCCTTTGGAAGAGATGTTCCCACTAGGCTGTAAGAGCACTGTGCAGAGCGAGTTGTTTCTTAGCTTCCCAAAGAGCTGGAAGCAAGATGCTGTGGTGCCCAACTCGCCCTTTGGAAAGAAGCCTGCACGTTGTGCCTTTCAGCTCTAGGGCAAAGTAGCACACCCAGAGCAGAAGTCCTACTTCAGCCAGATCAGGCCTGCAAAGAAACTGCGTTTCACAGGCCTTTGGAAGAGATGTTCCCGGTAGGCTGTAAGAGCACTGTGCAGAGCGAGTTGTTTCTTAGCTTCCCAAAGAGCTGGAAGCAAGATGCTGTGGGGCCCAACTCGCCCTTTGGAAAGAAGCCTGCACGTTGTGCCTTTCAGCTCTAGGGCAAAGTAGCACACCCAGAGCAGAAGTCCTACTTCAGCCAGATCAGGCCTGCAAAGAAACTGCGTTTCACAGGCCTTTGGAAGACATGTTCCCGGTAGGCTGTAAGAGCACTGTGCAGAGCGAGTTGTTTCCTAGCTTCCCAAAGAGCTGAAAGCAAGATGCTGTGGGGCCCAACTCGCCCTTTGGAAAGAAGCCTGCACGTTGTGCCTTTCAGCTCTAGGGCAAAGTAGCACACCCAGAGCAGAAGTCCTACTTCAGCCAGATCAGGCCTGCAAAGAAACTGCGTTTCACAGGCCTTTGGAAGAGATGTTCCCACTAGGCTGTAAGAGCACTGTGCAGAGCGAGTTGTTTCTTAGCTTCCCAAAGAGCTGGAAGCAAGATGCTGTGGTGCCCAACTCGCCCTTTGGAAAGAAGCCTGCACGTTGAGCCTTTCAGCTCTAGGGCAAAGTAGCACACCCAGAGCAGAAGTCCTACTTCAGCCAGATCAGGCCTGCAAAGAAACTGCGTTTCACAGGCCTTTGGAAGAGATGTTGCCACTAGGCTGTAAGAGCACTGTGCAGAGCGAGTTGTTTCTTAGCTTCCCTATGAGCTGGAAGCAAGATGCTGTGCGGCCCAACTCGCCCTTTGGAAAGAAGCCTGCACGTTGTGCCTTTCAGCTCTAGGGCAAAGTAGCACACCCAGAGCAGAAGTCCTACTTCAGCCAGATCAGGCCTGCAAAGAAACTGCGTTTCACAGGCCTTTGGAAGAGATGTTCCCACTAGGCTGTAAGAGCACTGTGCAGAGCGAGTTGTTTCTTAGCTTCCCAAAGAGCTGGAAGCAAGATGCTGTGGGGCCCAACTCGCCCTCTGGAAAGAAGCCTGCACGTTGTGCCTTTCAGCTCTAGGGCAAAGTAGCACACCCAGAGCAGAAGTCCTACTTCAGCCAGATCAGGCCTGCAAAGAAACTGCGTTTCACAGGCCTTTGGAAGAGATGTTCCCGGTAGGCTGTAAGAGCACTGTGCAGAGCGAGTTGTTTCTTAGCTTCCCAAAGAGCTGGAAGCAAGATGCTGTGGGGCCCAACTCGCCCTCTGGAAAGAAGCCTGCACGTTGTGCCTTTCAGCTCTAGGGCAAAGTAGCACACCCAGAGCAGAAGTCCTACTTCAGCCAGATCAGGCCTGCAAAGAAACTGCGTTTCACAGGCCTTTGGAAGAGATGTTCCCGGTAGGCTGTAAGAGCACTGTGCAGAGCGAGTTGTTTCTTAGCTTCCCAAAGAGCTGGAAGCAAGATGCTGTGGGGCCCAACTCGCCCTTTGGAAAGAAGCCTGCACGTTGTGCCTTTCAGCTCTAGGGCAAAGTAGCACACCCAGAGCAGAAGTCCTACTTCAGCCAGATCAGGCCTGCAAAGAAATTGCGTTTCAAAGACCTTTGGAAGAGATGTTCCCGGTAGGCTGTAAGAGCACTGTGCAGAGCGAGTTGTTTCTTAGCTTCCCAAAGAGCTGGAAGCAAGATGCTGTGGGGCCCAACTCGCCCTTTGGAAAGAAGCCTGCACGTTGTGCCTTTCAGCTCTAGGGCAAAGTAGCACACCCAGAGCAGAAGTCCTACTTCAGCCAGATCAGGCCTGCAAAGAAACTGCATTTCACAGGCCTTTGGAAGACATGTTCCCGGTAGGCTGTAAGAGCACTGTGCAGAGCGAGTTGTTTCCTAGCTTCCCAAAGAGCTGGAAGCAAGATGCTGTGGGGCCCAACTCGCCCTTTGGAAAGAAGCCTGCACGTTGTGCCTTTCAGCTCTAGGGCAAAGTAGCACACCCAGAGCAGAAGTCCTACTTCAGCCAGATCAGGCCTGCAAAGAAACTGCGTTTCACAGGCCTTTGGAAGAGATGTTCCCGGTAGGCTGTAAGAGCACTGTGCAGAGCGAGTTGTTTCTTAGCTTCCCAAAGAGCTGGAAGCAAGATGCTGTGGGGCCCAACTCGCCCTTTGGAAAGAAGCCTGCACGTTGTGCCTTTCAGCTCTAGGGCAAAGTAGCACACCCAGAGCAGAAGTCCTACTTCAGCCAGATCAGGCCTGCAAAGAAACTGCGTTTCACAGGCCTTTGGAAGAGATGTTCCCGGTAGGCTGTAAGAGCTCTGTGCAGAGCGAGTTGTTTCTTAGTTTCCCAAAGAGCTGGAAGCAAGATGCTGTGGGGCCCAACTCGCCCTTTGGAAAGAAGCCTGCACGTTGTGCCTTTCAGCTCTAGGGCAAAGTAGCACACCCAGAGCAGAAGTCCTACTTCAGCCAGATCAGGCCTGCAAAGAAACTGCGTTTCACAGGCCTGTGGAAGAGATGTTCCCACTAGGCTGTAAGAGCACTGTGCAGAGCGAGTTGTTTCTTAGCTTCCCAAAGAGCTGGAAGCAAGATGCTGTGGGGCCCAACTCGCCCTTTGAAAGAAGCCTGCACGTTGTGCCTTTCAGCTCTAGGGCAAAGTAGCACACCCAGAGCAGAAGTCCTACTTCAGCCAGATCAGGCCTGCAAAGAAACTGCGTTTCACAGGTCTTTGGAAGACATGTTCCCGGTAGGCTGTAGGAGCACTGTGCAGAGCGAGTTGTTTCTTAGCTTCCCAAAGAGCTGGAAGCAAGATGCTGTGGGGCTCAACTCTCCCTTTGGAAAGAAGCCTGCATGTTGTGCCTTTCAGCTCTAGGGCAAAGTAGCACACCCAGAGCAGAAGTCCTACTTCAGCCACATCAGGCCTGCAAAGAAACTGCGTTTCACAGGCCTTTGGAAGAGATGTTCCCGGTAGGCTGTAAGAGCACTGTGCAGAGCGAGTTGTTTCTTAGCTTCCCAAAGAGCTGGAAGCAAGATGCTGTGGGGCCCAACTCGCCCTTTGGAAAGAAGCCTGCACGTTGTGCCTTTCAGCTCTAGGGCAAAGTAGCACACCCAGAGCAGAAGTCCTACTTCAGCCAGATCAGGCCTGCAAAGAAACTGCGTTTCACAGGCCTTTGGAAGAGATGTTCCCGGTAGGCTGTAAGAGCACTGTGCAGAGCGAGTTGTTTCTTAGCTTCCCAAAGAGCTGGAAGCAAGATGCTGTGGGGCCCAACTCGCCCTTTGGAAAGAAGCCTGCACGTTGTGCCTTTCAGCTCTAGGGCAAAGTAGCACACCCAGAGCAGAAGTCCTACTTCAGCCAGATCAGGCCTGCAAAGAAATTGCGTTTCAAAGACCTTTGGAAGAGATGTTCCCGGTAGGCTGTAAGAGCACTGTGCAGAGCGAGTTGTTTCTTAGCTTCCCAAAGAGCTGGAAGCAAGATGCTGTGGGGCCCAACTCGCCCTTTGGAAAGAAGCCTGCACGTTGTGCCTTTCAGCTCTAGGGCAAAGTAGCACACCCAGAGCAGAAGTCCTACTTCAGCCAGATCAGGCCTGCAAAGAAACTGCATTTCACAGGCCTTTGGAAGACATGTTCCCGGTAGGCTGTAAGAGCACTGTGCAGAGCGAGTTGTTTCCTAGCTTCCCAAAGAGCTGGAAGCAAGATGCTGTGGGGCCCAACTCGCCCTTTGGAAAGAAGCCTGCACGTTGTGCCTTTCAGCTCTAGGGCAAAGTAGCACACCCAGAGCAGAAATCCTACTTCAGCCAGATCAGGCCTGCAAAGAAACTGCGTTTCACAGGCCTTTGGAAGAGATGTTTCCGGTAGGCTGTAAGAGCACTGTGCAGAGCGAGTTGTTTCTTAGCTTCCCAAAGAGCTGGAAGCAAGATGCTGTGGGGCCCAACTCGCCCTTTGGAAAGAAGCCTGCACGTTGTGCCTTTCAGCTCTAGGGCAAAGTAGCACACCCAGAGCAGAAGTCCTACTTCAGCCAGATCAGGCCTGCAAAGAAACTGCGTTTCACAGGCCTTTGGAAGAGATGTTCCCGGTAGGCTGTAAGAGCTCTGTGCAGAGCGAGTTGTTTCTTAGCTTCCCAAAGAGCTGGAAGCAAGATGCTGTGGGGCCCAACTCGCCCTTTGGAAAGAAGCCTGCACGTTGTGCCTTTCAGCTCTAGGGCAAAGTAGCACACCCAGAGCAGAAGTCCTACTTCAGCCAGATCAGGCCTGCAAAGAAACTGCGTTTCACAGGCCATTGGAAGAGATGTTCCCACTAGGCTGTAAGAGCACTGTGCAGAGCGAGTGGTTTCTTAGCTTCCCAAAGAGCTGGAAGCAAGATGCTGTGGGGCCCAACTCGCCCTTTGGAAAGAAGCCTGCACGTTGTGCCTTTCAGCTCTAGGGCAAAGTAGCACACCCAGAGCAGAAGTCCTACTTCAGCCAGATCAGGCCTGCAAAGAAACTGCGTTTCACAGGCCTTTGGAAGAGATGTTCCCGGTAGGCTGTAAGAGCACTGTGCAGAGCGAGTTGTTTCTTAGCTTCCCAAAGAGCTGGAAGCAAGATGCTGTGGGGCCCAACTCGCCCTCTGGAAAGAAGCCTGCACGTTGTGCCTTTCAGCTCTAGGGCAAAGTAGCACACCCAGAGCAGAAGTCCTACTTCAGCCAGATCAGGCCTGCAAAGAAACTGCGTTTCACAGGCCTTTGGAAGAGATGTTCCCGGTAGGCTGTAAGAGCACTGTGCAGAGCGAGTTGTTTCTTAGCTTCCCAAAGAGCTGGAAGCAAGATGCTGTGGGGCCCAACTCGCCCTTTGGAAAGAAGCCTGCACGTTGTGCCTTTCAGCTCTGGGGCAAAGTAGGACACCCAGAGCAGAAGTCCTACTTCAGCCAGATCAGGCCTGCAAAGAAACTGCGTTTCAAAGGCCTTTGGAAGAGATGTTCCCGGTAGGCTGTAAGAGCACTGTGCAGAGCGAGTTGTTTCTTAGCTTCCCAAAGAGCTGGAAGCAAGATGCTGTGGGGCCCAACTCGCCCTTTGGAAAGAAGCCTGCACGTTGTGCCTTTCAGCTCTAGGGCAAAGTAGCACACCCAGAGCAGAAGTCCTACTTCAGCCAGATCAGGCCTGCAAAGAAACTGCGTTTCACAGGCCTTTGGAAGAGATGTTCCCGGTAGGCTGTAAGAGCACTGTGCAGAGCGAGTTGTTTCTTAGCTTCCCAAAGAGCTGGAAGCAAGATGCTGTGGGGCCCAACTCGCCCTTTGGAAAGAAGCCTGCACGTTGTGCCTTTCAGCTCTAGGGCAAAGTAGCACACCCAGAGCAGAAGTCCTACTTCAGCCAGATCAGGCCTGCAAAGAAACTGCGTTTCACAGGCCTTTGGAAGAGATGTTCCCACTAGGCTGTAAGAGCACTGTGCAGAGCGAGTTGTTTCTTAGCTTCCCAAAGAGCTGGAAGCAAGATGCTGTGGGGCCCAACTCGCCCTTTGGAAAGAAGCCTGCACGTTGTGCCTTTCAGCTCTAGGGCAAAGTAGCACACCCAGAGCAGAAGTCCTACTTCAGCCAGATCAGGCCTGCAAAGAAACTGCGTTTCACAGGCCTTTGGAAGACATGTTCCCGGTAGGCTGTAAGAGCACTGTGCAGAGCGAGTTGTTTCTTAGCTTCCCAAAGAGCTGGAAGCAAGATGCTGTGGGGCCCAACTCGCCCTCTGGAAAGAAGCCTGCACGTTGTGCCTTTCAGCTCTAGGGCAAAGTAGCACACCCAGAGCAGAAGTCCTACTTCAGCCAGATCAGGCCTGCAAAGAAACTGCGTTTCACAGGCCTTTGGAAGAGATGTTCCCGGTAGGCTGTAAGAGCACTGTGCAGAGCGAGTTGTTTCTTAGCTTCCCAAAGAGCTGGAAGCAAGATGCTGTGGGGCCCACCTCGCCCTTTGGAAAGAAGCCTGCACGTTGTGCCTTTCAGCTCTGGGGCAAAGTAGGACACCCAGAGCAGAAGTCCTACTTCAGCCAGATCAGGCCTGCAAAGAAACTGCGTTTCAAAGGCCTTTGGAAGAGATGTTCCCGGTAGGCTGTAAGAGCACTGTGCAGAGCGAGTTGTTTCTTAGCTTCCCAAAGAGCTGGAAGCAAGATGCTGTGGGGCCCAACTCGCCCTTTGGAAAGAAGCCTGCACGTTGTGCCTTTCAGCTCTAGGGCAAAGTAGCACACCCAGAGCAGAAGTCCTACTTCAGCCAGATCAGGCCTGCAAAGAAACTGCGTTTCACAGGCCTTTGGAAGACATGTTCCCGGTAGGCTGTAAGAGCACTGTGCAGAGCGAGTTGTTTCCTAGCTTCCCAAAGAGCTGGAAGCAAGATGCTGTGGGGACCAACTCGCCCTTTGGAAAGAAGCCTGCACGTTGTGCCTTTCAGCTCTAGGACAAAGTAGCACACCCAGAGCAGAAGTCCTACTTCAGCCAGATCAGGCCTGCAAAGAAACTGCGTTTCACAGGCCTTTGGAAGAGATGTTCCCGGTAGGCTGTAAGAGCACTGTGCAGAGCGAGTTGTTTCTTAGCTTCCCAAAGAGCTGGAAGCAAGATGCTGTGGGGCCCAACTCGCCCTTTGGAAAGAAGCCTGCACGTTGTGCCTTTCAGCTCTAGGGCAAAGTAGCACACCCAGAGCAGAAGTCCTACTTCAGCCAGATCAGGCCTGCAAAGAAACTGCGTTTCACAGGCCTTTGGAAGAGATGTTCCCACTAGGCTGTAAGAGCACTGTGCAGAGCGAGTTGTTTCTTAGCTTCCCAAAGAGCTGGAAGCAAGATGCTGTGGGGCCCAACTCGCCCTCTGGAAAGAAGCCTGCACGTTGTGCCTTTCAGCTCTAGGGCAAAGTAGCACACCCAGAGCAGAAGTCCTACTTCAGCCAGATCAGGCCTGCAAAGAAACTGCGTTTCACAGGCCTTTGGAAGAGATGTTCCCACTAGGCTGTAAGAGCACTGTGCAGAGCGAGTTGTTTCTTAGCTTCCCAAAGAGCTGGAAGCAAGATGCTGTGGGGCCCAACTCGCCCTCTGGAAAGAAGCCTGCACGTTGTGCCTTTCAGCTCTAGGGCAAAGTAGCACACCCAGAGCAGAAGTCCTACTTCAGCCAGATCAGGCCTGCAAAGAAACTGCGTTTCACAGGCCTTTGGAAGAGATGTTCCCGGTAGGCTGTAAGAGCACTGTGCAGAGCGAGTTGTTTCTTAGCTTCCCAAAGAGCTGGAAGCAAGATGCTGTGGGGCCCACCTCGCCCTTTGGAAAGAAGCCTGCACGTTGTGCCTTTCAGCTCTGGGGCAAAGTAGGACACCCAGAGCAGAAGTCCTACTTCAGCCAGATCAGGCCTGCAAAGAAACTGCGTTTCAAAGGCCTTTGGAAGAGATGTTCCCGGTAGGCTGTAAGAGCACTGTGCAGAGCGAGTTGTTTCTTAGCTTCCCAAAGAGCTGGAAGCAAGATGCTGTGGGGCCCAACTCGCCCTTTGGAAAGAAGCCTGCACGTTGTGCCTTTCAGCTCTAGGGCAAAGTAGCACACCCAGAGCAGAAGTCCTACTTCAGCCAGATCAGGCCTGCAAAGAAACTGCGTTTCACAGGCCTTTGGAAGACATGTTCCCGGTAGGCTGTAAGAGCACTGTGCAGAGCGAGTTGTTTCCTAGCTTCCCAAAGAGCTGGAAGCAAGATGCTGTGGGGACCAACTCGCCCTTTGGAAAGAAGCCTGCACGTTGTGCCTTTCAGCTCTAGGGCAAAGTAGCACACCCAGAGCAGAAGTCCTACTTCAGCCAGATCAGGCCTGCAAAGAAACTGCGTTTCACAGGCCTTTGGAAGAGATGTTCCCGGTAGGCTGTAAGAGCACTGTGCAGAGCGAGTTGTTTCTTAGCTTCCCAAAGAGCTGGAAGCAAGATGCTGTGGGGCCCAACTCGCCCTTTGGAAAGAAGCCTGCACGTTGTGCCTTTCAGCTCTAGGGCAAAGTAGCACACCCAGAGCAGAAGTCCTACTTCAGCCAGATCAGGCCTGCAAAGAAACTGCGTTTCACAGGCCTTTGGAAGAGATGTTCCCACTAGGCTGTAAGAGCACTGTGCAGAGCGAGTTGTTTCTTAGCTTCCCAAAGAGCTGGAAGCAAGATGCTGTGGGGCCCAACTCGCCCTTTGGAAAGAAGCCTGCACGTTGTGCCTTTCAGCTCTAGGGCAAAGTAGCACACCCAGAGCAGAAGTCCTACTTCAGCCAGATCAGGCCTGCAAAGAAACTGCGTTTCACAGGCCTTTGGAAGACATGTTCCCGGTAGGCTGTAGGAGCACTGTGCAGAGCGAGTTGTTTCTTAGCTTCCCAAAGAGCTGGAAGCAAGATGCTGTGGGGCTCAACTCTCCCTTTGGAAAGAAGCCTGCATGTTGTGCCTTTCAGCTCTAGGGCAAAGTAGCACACCCAGAGCAGAAGTCCTACTTCAGCCACATCAGGCCTGCAAAGAAACTGCGTTTCACAGGCCTTTGGAAGAGATGTTCCCGGTAGGCTGTAAGAGCACTGTGCAGAGCGAGTTGTTTCTTAGCTTCCCAAAGAGCTGGAAGCAAGATGCTGTGGGGCCCAACTCGCCCTTTGGAAAGAAGCCTGCACGTTGTGCCTTTCAGCTCTAGGGCAAAGTAGCACACCCAGAGCAGAAGTCCTACTTCAGCCAGATCAGGCCTGCAAAGAAACTGCGTTTCACAGGCCTTTGGAAGAGATGTTCCCGGTAGGCTGTAAGAGCACTGTGCAGAGCGAGTTGTTTCTTAGCTTCCCTATGAGCTGGAAGCAAGATGCTGTGCGGCCCAACTCGCCCTTTGGAAAGAAGCCTGCACGTTGTGCCTTTCAGCTCTAGGGCAAAGTAGCACACCCAGAGCAGAAGTCCTACTTCAGCCAGATCAGGCCTGCAAAGAAACTGCGTTTCACAGGCCTTTGGAAGAGATGTTCCCACTAGGCTGTAAGAGCACTGTGCAGAGCGAGTTGTTTCTTAGCTTCCCAAAGAGCTGGAAGCAAGATGCTGTGGGGCCCAACTCGCCCTTTGGAAAGAAGCCTGCACGTTGTGCCTTTCAGCTCTAGGGCAAAGTAGCACACCCAGAGCAGAAGTCCTACTTCAGCCAGATCAGGCCTGCAAAGAAACTGTGTTTCACAGGCCTTTGGAAGAGATGTTCCCGGTAGGCTGTAAGAGCACTGTGCAGAGCGAGTTGTTTCTTAGCTTCCCAAAGAGCTGGAAGCAAGATGCTGTGGGGCCCAACTCGCCCTCTGGAAAGAAGCCTGCACGTTGTGCCTTTCAGCTCTAGGGCAAAGTAGCACACCCAGAGCAGAAGTCCTACTTCAGCCAGATCAGGCCTGCAAAGAAACTGCGTTTCACAGGCCTTTGGAAGCGATGTTCCCGGTAGGCTGTAAGAGCACTGTGCAGAGCGAGTTGTTTCTTAGCTTCCCAAAGAGCTGGAAGCAAGATGCTGTGGGGCCCAACTCGCCCTTTGGAAAGAAGCCTGCACGTTGTGCCTTTCAGCTCTAGGGCAAAGTAGCACACCCAGAGCAGAAGTCCTACTTCAGCCAGATCAGGCCTGCAAAGAAATTGCGTTTCAAAGGCCTTTGGAAGAGATGTTCCCGGTAGGCTGTAAGAGCACTGTGCAGAGCGAGTTGTTTCTTAGCTTCCCAAAGAGCTGGAAGCAAGATGCTGTGGGGCCCAACTCGCCCTTTGGAAAGAAGCCTGCACGTTGTGCCTTTCAGCTCTAGGGCAAAGTAGCACACCCAGAGCAGAAGTCCTACTTCAGCCAGATCAGGCCTGCAAAGAAACTGCGTATCACAGGCCTTTGGAAGACATGTTCCCGGTAGGCTTTAAGAGCACTGTGCAGAGCGAGTTGTTTCCTAGCTTCCCAAAGAGCTGGAAGCAAGATGCTGTGGGGCCCAACTCGCCCTTTGGAAAGAAGCCTGCACGTTGTGCCTTTCAGCTCTAGGGCAAAGTAGCACACCCAGAGCAGAAGTCCTACTTCAGCCAGATCAGGCCTGCAAAGAAACTGCGTTTCACAGGCCTTTGGAAGAGATGTTCCCGGTAGGCTGTAAGAGCACTGTGCAGAGCGAGTTGTTTCTTAGCTTCCCAAAGAGCTGGAAGCAAGATGCTGTGGGGCCCAACTCGCCCTTTGGAAAGAAGCCTGCACGTTGTGCCTTTCAGCTCTAGGGCAAAGTAGCACACCCAGAGCAGAAGTCCTACTTCAGCCAGATCAGGCCTGCAAAGAAACTGCGTTTCACAGGCCTTTGGAAGAGATGTTCCCGGTAGGCTGTAAGAGCACTGTGCAGAGCGAGTTGTTTCTTAGCTTCCCAAAGAGCTGGAAGCAAGATGCTGTGGGGCCCAACTCGCCCTTTGGAAAGAAGCCTGCACGTTGTGCCTTTCAGCTCTAGGGCAAAGTAGCACACCCAGAGCAGAAGTCCTACTTCAGCCAGATCAGGCCTGCAAAGAAACTGTGTTTCACAGTCCTTTGGAAGAGATGTTCCCGGTAGGCTGTAAGAGCACTGTGCAGAGCGAGTTGTTTCTTAGCTTCCCAAAGAGCTGGAAGCAAGATGCTGTGGGGCCCAACTCGCCCTTTGGAAAGAAGCCTGCACGTTGTGCCTTTCAGCTCTAGGGCAAAGTAGCACACCCAGAGCAGAAGTCCTACTTCAGCCAGATCAGGCCTGCAAAGAAACTGCGTTTCACAGGCCTTTGGAAGAGATGTTCCCGGTAGGCTGTAAGAGCACTGTGCAGAGCGAGTGGTTTCTTAGCTTCCCAAAGAGCTGGAAGCAAGATGCTGTGGGGCCCAACTCGCCCTTTGGAAAGAAGCCTGCACGTTGTGCCTTTCAGCTCTAGGGCAAAGTAGCACACCCAGAGCAGAAGTCCTACTTCAGCCAGATCAGGCCTGCAAAGAAACTGCGTTTCACAGGCCTTTGGAAGAGATGTTCCCACTAGGCTGTAAGAGCACTGTGCAGAGCGAGTTGTTTCTTAGCTTCCCAAAGAGCTGGAAGCAAGATGCTGTGGGGCCCAACTCGCCCTTTGGAAAGAAGCCTGCACGTTGTGCCTTTCAGCTCTAGGGCAAAGTAGCACACCCAGAGCAGAAGTCCTACTTCAGCCAGATCAGGCCTGCAAAGAAACTGCGTTTCACAGGCCTTTGGAAGAGATGTTCCCGGTAGGCTGTAAGAGCACTGTGCAGAGCGAGTTGTTTCTTAGCTTCCCAAAGAGCTGGAAGCAAGATGCTGTGGGGCCCAACTCGCCCTGTGGAAAGAAGCCTGCACGTTGTGCCTTTCAGCTCTAGGGCAAAGTAGCACACCCAGAGCAGAAGTCCTACTTCAGCCAGATCAGGCCTGCAAAGAAACTGCGTTTCACAGGCCTTTGGAAGAGATGTTCCCACTAGGCTGTAAGAGCACTGTGCAGAGCGAGTTGTTTCTTAGCTTCCCAAAGAGCTGGAAGCAAGATGCTGTGGGGCCCAACTCGCCCTTTGGAAAGAAGCCTGCACGTTGTGCCTTTCAGCTCTAGGGCAAAGTAGCACACCCAGAGCAGAAGTCCTACTTCAGCCAGATCAGGCCTGCAAAGAAACTGCATTTCACAGGCCTTTGCAAGAGATGTTCCCACTAGGCTGTAAGAGCACTGTGCAGAGCGAGTTGTTTCTTAGCTTCCCAAAGAGCTGGAAGCAAGATGCTGTGGGGCCCAACTCGCCCTTTGGAAAGAAGCCTGCACGTTGTGCCTTTCAGCTCTAGGGCAAAGTAGCACACCCAGAGCAGAAGTCCTACTTCAGCCAGATCAGGCCTGCAAAGAAACTGCGTTTCACAGGCCTTTGGAAGAGATGTTCCCGGTAGGCTGTAATAGCACTGTGCAGAGCGAGTTGTTTCTTTGCTTCCCAAAGAGCTGGAAGCAAGATGCTGTGGGGCCCAACTCGCCCTCTGGAAAGAAGCCTGCACGTTGTGCCTTTCAGCTCTAGGGCAAAGTAGCACACCCAGAGCAGAAGTCCTACTTCAGCCAGATCAGGCCTGCAAAGAAACTGGGTTTCACAGGCCTTTGGAAGAGATGTTCCCGGTAGGCTGTAAGAGCACTGTGCAGAGCGAGTTGTTTCTTAGCTTCCCAAAGAGCTGGAAGCAAGATGCTGTGGGGCCCAACTCGCCCTTTGGAAAGAAGCCTGCACGTTGTGCCTTTCAGCTCTAGGGCAAAGTAGCACACCCAGAGCAGAAGTCCTACTTCAGCCAGATCAGGCCTGCAAAGAAATTGCGTTTCAAAAGCCTTTGGAAGAGATGTTCCCGGTAGGCTGTAAGAGCACTGTGCAGAGCGAGTTGTTTCTTAGCTTCCCAAAGAGCTGGAAGCAAGATGCTGTGGGGCCCAACTCGCCCTTTGGAAAGAAGCCTGCACGTTGTGCCTTTCAGCTCTAGGGCGAAGTAGCACACCCAGAGCAGAAGTCCTACTTCAGTCAGATCAGGCCTGCAAAGAAACTGCGTTTCACAGGCCTTTGGAAGAGATGTTCCCGGTAGGCTGTAAGAGCACTGTGCAGAGCGAGTTGTTTCTTAGCTTCCCAAAGAGCTGGAAGCAAGATGCTGTGGGGCCCAACTCGCCCTCTGGAAAGAAGCCTGCACGTTGTGCCTTTCAGCTCTAGGGCAAAGTAGCACACCCAGAGCAGAAGTCCTACTTCAGCCACATCAGGCCTGCAAAGAAACTGCGTTTCACAGGCCTTTGGAAGAGATGTTCCCGGTAGGCTGTAAGAGCACTGTGCAGAGCGAGTTGTTTCTTAGCTTCCCAAAGAGCTGGAAGCAAGATGCTGTGGGGCCCAACTCGCCCTCTGGAAAGAAGCCTGCACGTTGTGCCTTTCAGCTCTAGGGCAAAGTAGCACACCCAGAGCAGAAGTCCTACTTCAGCCAGATCAGGCCTGCAAAGAAACTGCGTTTCACAGGCCTTTGGAAGAGATGTTCCCACTAGGCTGTAAGAGCACTGTGCAGAGCGAGTTGTTTCTTAGCTTCCCAAAGAGCTGGAAGCAAGATGCTGTGGGGCCCAACTCGCCCTTTGGAAAGAAGCCTGCACGTTCTGCCTTTCAGCTCTAGGGCAAAGTAGCACACCCAGAGCAGAAGTCCTACTTCAGCCAGATCAGGCCTGCAAAGAAAATGCGTTTCAAAGGCCTTTGGAAGAGATGTTCCCGGTAGGCTGTAAGAGCACTGTGCAGAGCGAGTTGTTTCTTAGCTTCCCAAAGAGCTGGAAGCAAGATGCTGTGGGGCCCAACTCGCCCTTTGGAAAGAAGCCTGCACGTTGTGCCTTTCAGCTCTAGGGCAAAGTAGCACACCCAGAGCAGAAGTCCTACTTCAGCCAGATCAGGCCTGCAAAGAAACTGCGTATCACAGGCCTTTGGAAGACATGTTCCCGGTAGGCTGTAAGAGCACTGTGCAGAGCGAGTTGTTTCTTAGCTTCCCAAAGAGCTGGAAGCAAGATGCTGTGGGGCCCAACTCGCCCTTTGGAAAGAAGCCTGCACGTTGTGCCTTTCAGCTCTAGGGCAAAGTAGCACACCCAGAGCAGAAGTCCTACTTCAGCCAGATCAGGCCTGCAAAGAAACTGCGTTTCACAGGCCTTTGGAAGAGATGTTCCCGGTAGGCTGTAAGAGCACTGTGCAGAGCGAGTTGTTTCTTAGATTCCCAAAGAGCTGGAAGCAAGATGCTGTGGGGCCCAACTCGCCCTTTGGAAAGAAGCCTGCACGTTGTGCCTTTCAGCTCTAGGGCAAAGTAGCACACCCAGAGCAGAAGTCCTACTTCAGCCAGATCAGGCCTGCAAAGAAACTGCGTTTCACAGGCCTTTGGAAGAGATGTTCCCGGTAGGCTGTAAGGGCACTGTGCAGAGCGAGTGGTTTCTTAGCTTCCCAAAGAGCTGGAAGCAAGATGCTGTGGGGCCCAACTCGCCCTTTGGAAAGAAGCCTGCACGTTGTGCCTTTCAGCTCTAGGGCAAAGTAGCACACCCAGAGCAGAAGTCCTACTTCAGCCAGATCAGGCCTGCAAAGAAACTGCGTTTCACAGGCCTTTGGAGGAGATGTTCCCGGTAGGCTGTAAGAGCACTGTGCAGAGCGAGTTGTTTCTTAGCTTCCAAAAGAGCTGGAAGCAAGATGCTGTGGGGCCCAACTCGCCCTTTGGAAAGAAGCCTGCACGTTGTGCCTTTCAGCTCTAGGGCAAAGTAGCACACCCAGAGCAGAAGTCCTACTTCAGCCAGATCAGGCCTGCAAAGAAACTGCGTTTCACAGGCCTTTGGAAGAGATGTTCCCGGTAGGCTGTAAGAGCACTGTGCAGAGCGAGTTGTTTCTTAGCTTCCCAAAGAGCTGGAAGCAAGATGCTGTGGGGCCCAACTCGCCCTTTGGAAAGAAGCCTGCACGTTGTGCCTTTCAGCTCTAGGGCAAAGTAGCACACCCAGAGCAGAAGTCCTACTTCAGCCAGATCAGGCCTGCAAAGAAACTGCGTTTCACAGGCCTTTGGAAGAGATGTTCCCGGTAGGCTGTAAGAGCACTGTGCAGAGCGAGTTGTTTCTTAGCTTCCCAAAGAGCTGGAAGCAAGATGCTGTGGGGCCCAACTCGCCCTCTGGAAAGAAGCCTGCACGTTGTGCCTTTCAGCTCTAGGGCAAAGTAGCACACCCAGAGCAGAAGTCCTACTTCAGCCAGATCAGGCCTGCAAAGAAACTGCGTTTCACAGGCCTTTGGAAGAGATGTTCCCGGTAGGCTGTAAGAGCACTGTGCAGAGCGAGTTGTTTCTTAGCTTCCCTATGAGCTGGAAGCAAGATGCTGTGCGGCCCAACTCGCCCTTTGGAAAGAAGCCTGCACGTTGTGCCTTTCAGCTCTAGGGCAAAGTAGCACACCCAGAGCAGAAGTCCTACTTCAGCCAGATCAGGCCTGCAAAGAAACTGCGTTTCAAAGGCCTTTGGAAGAGATGTTCCCGGTAGGCTGTAAGAGCACTGTGCAGAGCGAGTTGTTTCTTAGCTTCCCAAAGAGCTGGAAGCAAGATGCTGTGGGGCCCAACTCGCCCTTTGGAAAGAAGCCTGCACGTTGTGCCTTTCAGCTCTAGGGCAAAGTAGCACACCCAGAGCAGAAGTCCTACTTCAGCCAGATCAGGCCTGCAAAGAAACTGCGTTTCACAGGCCTTTGGAAGACATGTTCCCGGTAGGCTGTAAGAGCACTGTGCAGAGCGAGTTGTTTCTTAGCTTCCCAAAGAGCTGGAAGCAAGATGCTGTGGGGCCCAAATCCCCCTTTGGAAAGAAGCCTGCACGTTGTGCCTTTCAGCTCTAGGGCAAAGTAGCACACCCAGAGCAGAAGTCCTACTTCAGCCAGATCAGGCCTGCAAAGAAACTGCGTTTCACAGGCCTTTGGAAGACATGTTCACGGTAGGCTGTAAGAGCACTGTGCAGAGCGAGTTGTTTCTTAGCTTCCCAAAGAGCTGGAAGCAAGATGCTGTGGGGCCCAACTCGCCCTTTGGAAAGAAGCCTGCACGTTGTGCCTTTCAGCTCTAGGGCAAAGTAGCACACCCAGAGCAGAAGTCCTACTTCAGCCAGATCAGGCCTGCAAAGAAACTGCGTTTCACAGGCCTTTGGAAGACATGTTCCCGGTAGGCTGTAAGAGCACTGTGCAGAGCGAGTTGTTTCTTAGCTTCCCAAAGAGCTGGAAGCAAGATGCTGTGGGGCCCAAATCCCCCTTTGGAAAGAAGCCTGCACGTTGTGCCTTTCAGCTCTAGGGCAAAGTAGCACACCCAGAGCAGAAGTCCTACTTCAGCCAGATCAGGCCTGCAAAGAAACTGCGTTTCACAGGCCTTTGGAAGACATGTTCACGGTAGGCTGTAAGAGCACTGTGCAGAGCGAGTTGTTTCTTAGCTTCCCAAAGAGCTGGAAGCAAGATGCTGTGGGGCCCAACTCGCCCTTTGGAAAGAAGCCTGCACATTGTACCTTTCAGCTCTAGGGCAAAGTAGCACACCCAGAGCAGAAGTCCTACTTCAGCCAGATCAGGCCTGCAAAGAAACTGCGTTTCACAGGCCTTTGGAAGAGATGTTCCCACTAGGCTGTAAGAGGACTGTGCAGAGCGAGTTGTTTCTTAGCTTCCCAAAGAGCTGGAAGCAAGATGCTGTGGGGCCCAACTCGCCCTCTGGAAAGAAGCCTGCACGTTGTGCCTTTCAGCTCTAGGGCAAAGTAGCACACCCAGAGCAGAAGTCCTACTTCAGCCAGATCAGGCCTGCAAAGAAACTGCGTTTCACAAGCCTTTGGAAGAGATGTTCCCGGCAGGCTGTAAGAGCACTGTGCAGAGCGAGTTGTTTCTTAGCTTCCCAAAGAGCTGGAAGCAAGATGCTGTGGGGCCCAACTCGCCCTTTGGAAAGAAGCCTGCACGTTGTGCCTTTAAGCTCTAGGGCAAAGTAGCACACCCAGAGCAGAAGTCCTACTTCAGCCAGATCAGGCCTGCAGAGAAACTGCGTTTCACAGGCCTTTGGAAGAGATGTTCCCACTAGGCTGTAAGAGCTCTGTGCAGAGCGAGTTGTTTCTTAGCTTCCCAAAGAGCTGGAAGCAAGATGCTGTGGGGCCCAACTCGCCCTCTGGAAAGAAGCCTGCACGTTGTGCCTTTCAGCTCTAGGGCAAAGTAGCACACCCAGAGCAGAAGTCCTACTTCAGCCAGATCAGGCCTGCAAAGAAACTGCGTTTCACAGGCCTTTGGAAGAGATGTTCACACTAGGCTGTAAGAGCACTGTGCAGAGCGAGTTGTTTCTTAGCTTCCCAAAGAGCTGGAAGCAAGATGCTGTGGGGCCCAACTCGCCCTTTGGAAAGAAGCCTGCACGTTGTGCCTTTCAGCTCTAGGGCAAAGTAGCACACCCAGAGCAGAAGTCCTACTTCAGCCAGATCAGGCCTGCAAAGAAACTGCGTTTCACAGGCCTTTGGAAGAGATGTTCCCACTAGGCTGTAAGAGCACTGTGCAGAGCGAGTTGTTTCTTAGCTTCCCAAAGAGCTGGAACCAAGATGCTGTGGGGCCCAACTCGCCCTTTGGAAAGAAGCCTGCACGTTGTGCCTTTCAGCTCTAGGGCAAAGTAGCACACCCAGAGCAGAAGTCCTACTTCAGCCAGATCAGGCCTGCAAAGAAACTGCGTTTCACAGGCCTTTGGAAGAGATGTTCCCGGTAGGCTGTAAGAGCACTGTGCAGAGCGAGTTGTTTCTTAGCTTCCCAAAGAGCTGGAAGCAAGATGCTGTGGGGCCCAACTCGCCCTTTGGAAAGAAGCCTGCACGTTGTGCCTTTCAGCTCTAGGGCAAAGTAGCACACCCAGAGCAGAAGTCCTACTTCAGCCAGATCAGGCCTGCAAAGAAACTGCGTTTCACAGGCCTTTGGAAGAGATGTTCCCACTAGGCTGTAAGAGGAGTGTGCAGAGCGAGTTGTTTCTTAGCTTCCCAAAGAGCTGGAAGCAAGATGCTGTGGGGCCCAACTCGCCCTTTGGAAAGAAGCCTGCACGTTGTGCCTTTCAGCTCTAGGGCAAAGTAGCACACCCAGAGCAGAAGTCCTACTTCAGCCAGATCAGGCCTGCAAAGAAACTGCGTTTCACAGGCCTTTGGAAGAGATGTTCCCGGTAGGCTGTAAGAGCACTGTGCAGAGCGAGTTGTTTCTTAGCTTCCCAAAGAGCTGGAAGCAAGATGCTGTGGGGCCCAACTCGCCCTTTGGAAAGAAGCCTGCACGTTGTGCCTTTCAGCTCTAGGGCAAAGTAGCACACCCAGAGCAGAAGTCCTACTTCAGCCAGATCAGGCCTGCAAAGAAACTGCGTTTCACAGGCCTTTGGAAGAGATGTTCCCGGTAGGCTGTAAGAGCACTGTGCAGAGCGAGTGGTTTCTTAGCTTCCCAAAGAGCTGGAAGCAAGATGCTGTGGGGCCCAACTCGCCCTTTGGAAAGAAGCCTGCACGTTGTGCCTTTCAGCTCTAGGGCAAAGTAGCACACCCAGAGCAGAAGTCCTACTTCAGCCAGATCAGGCCTGCAAAGAAACTGCGTTTCACAGGCCTTTGGAAGAGATGTTCCCAATAGGCTGTAAGAGCACTGTGTAGAGCGAGTTGTTTCTTAGCTTCCCAAAGAGCTGGAAGCAAGATGCTGTGGGGCCCAACTCGCCCTTTGGAAAGAAGCCTGCACGTTGTGCCTTTCAGCTCTAGGGCAAAGTAGCACACCCAGAGCAGAAGTCCTACTTCAGCCAGATCAGGCCTGCAAAGAAACTGCGTTTCACAGGCCTTTGGAAGAGATGTTCCTGGTAGGCTGTAAGAGCACTGTGCAGAGCGAGTTGTTTCTTAGCTTCCCAAAGAGCTGGAAGCAACATGCTGTGGGGCCCAACTCGCCCTTTGGAAAGAAGCCTGCACGTTGTGCCTTTCAGCTCTAGGGCAAAGTAGCACACCCAGAGCAGAAGTCCTACTTCAGCCAGATCAGGCCTGCAAAGAAACTGCGTTTCACAGGCCTTTGGAAGAGATGTTCCCACTAGGCTGTAAGAGGACTGTGCAGAGCGAGTTGTTTCTTAGCTTCCCAAAGAGCTGGAAGCAAGATGCTGTGGGGCCCAACTCGCCCTTTGGAAAGAAGCCTGCACGTTGTGCCTTTCAGCTCTAGGGCAAAGTAGCACACCCAGAGCAGAAGTCCTACTTCAGCCAGATCAGGCCTGCAAAGAAACTGCGTTTCACTGGCCTTTGGAAGTGATGTTGCCACTAGGCTGTAAGAGCACTGTCCAGAGCGAGTTGTTTCTTAGCTTCCCAAAGAGCTGGAAGCAAGATGCTGTGGGGCCCAACTCGCCCTTTGGAAAGAAGCCTGCACGTTGTGCCTTTCAGCTCTAGGGCAAAGTAGCACACCCAGAGCAGAAGTCCTACTTCAGCCAGATCAGGCCTGCAAAGAAACTGCGTTTCACAGGCCTTTGGAAGAGATGTTCCCACTAGGCTGTAAGAGGACTGTGCAGAGCGAGTTGTTTCTTAGCTTCCCAAAGAGCTGGAAGCAAGATGCTGTGGGGCCCAACTCGCCCTTTGGAAAGAAGCCTGCACGTTGTGCCTTTCAGCTCTAGGGCAAAGTAGCACACCCAGAGCAGAAGTCCTACTTCAGCCAGATCAGGCCTGCAAAGAAACTGCGTTTCACAGGCCTTTGGAAGAGATGTTCCCGGTAGGCTGTAAGAGCACTGTGCAGAGCGAGTTGTTTCTTAGCTTCCCAAAGAGCTGGAAGCAAGATGCTGTGGGGCCCAACTCGCCCTTTGGAAAGAAGCCTGCACGTTGTGCCTTTCAGCTCTAGGGCAAAGTAGCACACCCAGAGCAGAAGTCCTACTTCAGCCAGATCAGGCCTGCAAAGAAACAGCGTTTCACAGGCCTTTGGAAGAGATGTTCCCACTAGGCTGTAAGAGCACTGTGCAGAGCGAGTTGTTTCTTAGCTTCCCAAAGAGCTGGAAGCAAGATGCTGTGGGGCCCAACTCGCCCTCTGGAAAGAAGCCTGCACGTTGTGCCTTTCAGCTCTAGGGCAAAGTAGCACACCCAGAGCAGAAGTCCTACTTCAGCCAGATCAGGCCTGCAAAGAAACTGCGTTTCACAGGCCTTTGGAAGAGATGTTCCCACTAGGCTGTAAGAGCACTGTGCAGAGCGAGTTGTTTCTTAGCTTCCCAAAGAGCTGGAAGCAAGATGCTGTGGGGCCCAACTCGCCCTTTGGAAAGAAGCCTGCACGTTGTGCCTTTCAGCTCTAGGGCAAAGTAGCACACCCAGAGCAGAAGTCCTACTTCAGCCAGATCAGGCCTGCAAAGAAACTGCGTTTCACAGGCCTTTGAAAGAGATGTTCCCGGTAGGCTGTAAGAGCACTGTGCAGAGCGAGTTGTTTCTTAGCTTCCCAAAGAGCTGGAAGCAAGATGCTGTGGGGCCCAACTCGCCCTTTGGAAAGAAGCCTGCACGTTGTGCCTTTCAGCTCTAGGGCAAAGTAGCACACCCAGAGCAGAAGTCCTACTTCAGCCAGATCAGGCCTGCAAAGAAACTGCGTTTCACAGGCCTTTGGAAGAGATGTTCCCGGTAGGCTGTAAGAGCACTGTGCAGAGCGAGTTGTTTCTTAGCTTCCCAAAGAGCTGGAAGCAAGATGCTGTGGGGCCCAACTCGCCCTTTGGAAAGAAGCCTGCACGTTGTGCCTTTCAGCTCTAGGGCAAAGTAGCACACCCAGAGCAGAAGTCCTACTTCAGCCAGATCAGGCCTGCAAAGAAACTGCGTTTCACAGGCCTTTGGAAGAGATGTTCCCACTAGGCTGTAAGAGCACTGTGCAGAGCGAGTTGTTTCTTAGCTTCCCAAAGAGCTGGAAGCAAGATGCTGTGGGGCCCAACTCGCCCTTTGGAAAGAAGCCTGCACGTTGTGCCTTTCAGCTCTAGGGCAAAGTAGCACACCCAGAGCAGAAGTCCTACTTCAGCCAGATCAGGCCTGCAAAGAAACTGCGTTTCACAGGCCTTTGGAAGAGATGTTCCCAATAGGCTGTAAGAGCACTTGTAGAGCGAGTTGTTTCTTAGCTTCCCAAAGAGCTGGAAGCAAGATGCTGTGGGGCCCAACTCGCCCTTTGGAAAGAAGCCTGCACGTTGTGCCTTTCAGCTCTAGGGCAAAGTAGCACACCCAGAGCAGAAGTCCTACTTCAGCCAGATCAGGCCTGCAAAGAAACTGCGTTTCACAGGCCTTTGGAAGAGATGTTCCCGGTAGGCTGTAAGAGCACTGTGCAGAGCGAGTTGTTTCTTAGCTTCCCAAAGAGCTGGAAGCAAGATGCTGTGGGGCCCAACTCGCCCTTTGGAAAGAAGCCTGCACGTTGTGCCTTTCAGCTCTAGGGCAAAGTAGCACACCCAGAGCAGAAGTCCTACTTCAGCCAGATCAGGCCTGCAAAGAAACTGCGTTTCACAGGCCTTTGGAAGAGATGTTCCCGGTAGGCTGTAAGAGCACTGTGCAGAGCGAGTTGTTTCTTAGCTTCCCAAAGAGCTGGAAGCAAGATGCTGTGGGGCCCAACTCGCCCTTTGGAAAGAAGCCTGCACGTTGTGCCTTTCAGCTCTAGGGCAAAGTAGCACACCCAGAGCAGAAGTCCTACTTCAGCCAGATCAGGCCTGCAAAGAAACTGCGTTTCACAGGCCTTTGGAAGAGATGTTCCCACTAGGCTGTAAGAGCACTGTGCAGAGCGAGTTGTTTCTTAGCTTCCCAAAGAGCTGGAAGCAAGATGCTGTGGGGCCCAACTCGCCCTTTGGAAAGAAGCCTGCACGTTGTGCCTTTCAGCTCTAGGGCAAAGTAGCACACCCAGAGCAGAAGTCCTACTTCAGCCAGATCAGGCCTGCAAAGAAACTGCGTTTCACAGGCCTTTGGAAGAGATGTTCCCAATAGGCTGTAAGAGCACTGTGTAGAGCGAGTTGTTTCTTAGCTTCCCAAAGAGCTGGAAGCAAGATGCTGTGGGGCCCAACTCGCCCTTTGGAAAGAAGCCTGCACGTTGTGCCTTTCAGCTCTAGGGCAAAGTAGCACACCCAGAGCAGAAGTCCTACTTCAGCCAGATCAGGCCTGCAAAGAAACTGCGTTTCACAGGCCTTTGGAAGAGATGTTCCCGGTAGGCTGTAAGAGCACTGTGCAGAGCGAGTTGTTTCTTAGCTTCCCAAAGAGCTGGAAGCAAGATGCTGTGGGGCCCAACTCGCCCTTTGGAAAGAAGCCTGCACGTTGTGCCTTTCAGCTCTAGGGCAAAGTAGCACACCCAGAGCAGAAGTCCTACTTCAGCCAGATCAGGCCTGCAAAGAAACTGCGTTTCACAGGCCTTTGGAAGAGATGTTCCCGGTAGGCTGTAAGAGCACTGTGCAGAGCGAGTTGTTTCTTAGCTTCCCAAAGAGCTGGAAGCAAGATGCTGTGGGGCCCAACTCGCCCTTTGGAAAGAAGCCTGCACGTTGTGCCTTTCAGCTCTAGGGCAAAGTAGCACACCCAGAGCAGAAGTCCTACTTCAGCCAGATCAGGCCTGCAAAGAAACTGCGTTTCACAGGCCTTTGGAAGAGATGTTCCCGGTAGGCTGTAAGAGCACTGTGCAGAGCGAGTTGTTTCTTAGCTTCCCAAAGAGCTGGAAGCAACATGCTGTGGGGCCCAACTCGCCCTTTGGAAAGAAGCCTGCACGTTGTGCCTTTCAGCTCTAGGGCAAAGTAGCACACCCAGAGCAGAAGTCCTACTTCAGCCAGATCAGGCCTGCAAAGAAACTGCGTTTCACAGGCCTTTGGAAGAGATGTTCCCACTAGGCTGTAAGAGGACTGTGCAGAGCGAGTTGTTTCTTAGCTTCCCAAAGAGCTGGAAGCAAGATGCTGTGGGGCCCAACTCGCCCTTTGGAAAGAAGCCTGCACGTTGTGCCTTTCAGCTCTAGGGCAAAGTAGCACACCCAGAGCAGAAGTCCTACTTCAGCCAGATCAGGCCTGCAAAGAAACTGCGTTTCACAGGCCTTTGGAAGAGATGTTCCCGGTAGGCTGTAAGAGCACTGTGCAGAGCGAGTGGTTTCTTAGCTTCCCAAAGAGCTGGAAGCAAGATGCTGTGGGGCCCAACTCGCCCTTTGGAAAGAAGCCTGCACGTTGTGCCTTTCAGCTCTAGGGCAAAGTAGCACACCCAGAGCAGAAGTCCTACTTCAGCCAGATCAGGCCTGCAAAGAAACTGCGTTTCACAGGCCTTTGGAAGAGATGTTCCCGGTAGGCTGTAAGAGCACTGTGCAGAGCGAGTGGTTTCTTAGCTTCCCAAAGAGCTGGAAGCAAGATGCTGTGGGGCCCAACTCGCCCTTTGGAAAGAAGCCTGCACGTTGTGCCTTTCAGCTCTAGGGCAAAGTAGCACACCCAGAGCAGAAGTCCTACTTCAGCCAGATCAGGCCTGCAAAGAAACTGCGTTTCACTGGCCTTTGGAAGTGATGTTGCCACTAGGCTGTAAGAGCACTGTGCAGAGCGAGTTGTTTCTTAGCTTCCCAAAGAGCTGGAAGCAAGATGCTGTGGGGCCCAACTCGCCCTTTGGAAAGAAGCCTGCACGTTGTGCCTTTCAGCTCTAGGGCAAAGTAGCACACCCAGAGCAGAAGTCCTACTTCAGCCAGATCAGGCCTGCAAAGAAACTGCGTTTCACAGGCCTTTGGAAGAGATGTTCCCGGTAGGCTGTAAGAGCACTGTGCAGAGCGAGTTGTTTCTTAGCTTCCCAAAGAGCTGGAAGCAAGATGCTGTGGGGCCCAACTCGCCCTTTGGAAAGAAGCCTGCACGTTGTGCCTTTCAGCTCTAGGGCAAAGTAGCACACCCAGAGCAGAAGTCCTACTTCAGCCAGATCAGGCCTGCAAAGAAACTGCGTTTCACAGGCCTTTGGAAGAGATGTTCCCGGTAGGCTGTAAGAGCACTGTGCAGAGCGAGTTGTTTCTTAGCTTCCCAAAGAGCTGGAAGCAAGATGCTGTGGGGCCCAACTCGCCCTTTGGAAAGAAGCCTGCACGTTGTGCCTTTCAGCTCTAGGGCAAAGTAGCACACCCAGAGCAGAAGTCCTACTTCAGCCAGATCAGGCCTGCAAAGAAACAGCATTTCACAGGCCTTTGGAAGAGATGTTCCCACTAGGCTGTAAGAGCACTGTGCAGAGCGAGTTGTTTCTTAGCTTCCCAAAGAGCTGGAAGCAAGATGCTGTGGGGCCCAACTCGCCCTCTGGAAAGAAGCCTGCACGTTGTGCCTTTCAGCTCTAGGGCAAAGTAGCACACCCAGAGCAGAAGTCCTACTTCAGCCAGATCAGGCCTGCAAAGAAACTGCGTTTCACAGGCCTTTGGAAGAGATGTTCCCACTAGGCTGTAAGAGCACTGTGCAGAGCGAGTTGTTTCTTAGCTTCCCAAAGAGCTGGAACCAAGATGCTGTGGGGCCCAACTCGCCCTTTGGAAAGAAGCCTGCACGTTGTGCCTTTCAGCTCTAGGGCAAAGTAGCACACCCAGAGCAGAAGTCCTACTTCAGCCAGATCAGGCCTGCAAAGAAACTGCGTTTCACAGGCCTTTGAAAGAGATGTTCCCGGTAGGCTGTAAGAGCACTGTGCAGAGCGAGTTGTTTCTTAGCTTCCCAAAGAGCTGGAAGCAAGATGCTGTGGGGCCCAACTCGCCCTTTGGAAAGAAGCCTGCACGTTGTGCCTTTCAGCTCTAGGGCAAAGTAGCACACCCAGAGCAGAAGTCCTACTTCAGCCAGATCAGGCCTGCAAAGAAACTGCGTTTCACAGGCCTTTGGAAGAGATGTTCCCGGTAGGCTGTAAGAGCACTGTGCAGAGCGAGTTGTTTCTTAGCTTCCCAAAGAGCTGGAAGCAAGATGCTGTGGGGCCCAACTCGCCCTTTGGAAAGAAGCCTGCACGTTGTGCCTTTCAGCTCTAGGGCAAAGTAGCACACCCAGAGCAGAAGTCCTACTTCAGCCAGATCAGGCCTGCAAAGAAACTGCGTTTCACAGGCCTTTGGAAGAGATGTTCCCACTAGGCTGTAAGAGCACTGTGCAGAGCGAGTTGTTTCTTAGCTTCCCAAAGAGCTGGAAGCAAGATGCTGTGGGGCCCAACTCGCCCTTTGGAAAGAAGCCTGCACGTTGTGCCTTTCAGCTCTAGGGCAAAGTAGCACACCCAGAGCAGAAGTCCTACTTCAGCCTGATCAGGCCTGCAAAGAAACTGCGTTTCACAGGCCTTTGGAAGAGATGTTCCCAATAGGCTGTAAGAGCACTTGTAGAGCGAGTTGTTTCTTAGCTTCCCAAAGAGCTGGAAGCAAGATGCTGTGGGGCCCAACTCGCCCTTTGGAAAGAAGCCTGCACGTTGTGCCTTTCAGCTCTAGGGCAAAGTAGCACACCCAGAGCAGAAGTCCTACTTCAGCCAGATCAGGCCTGCAAAGAAACTGCGTTTCACAGGCCTTTGGAAGAGATGTTCCCGGTAGGCTGTAAGAGCACTGTGCAGAGCGAGTTGTTTCTTAGCTTCCCAAAGAGCTGGAAGCAAGATGCTGTGGGGCCCAAATCGCCCTTTGGAAAGAAGCCTGCACGTTGTGCCTTTCAGCTCTAGGGCAAAGTAGCACACCCAGAGCAGAAGTCCTACTTCAGCCAGATCAGGCCTGCAAAGAAACTGCGTTTCACAGGCCTTTGGAAGAGATGTTCCCAATAGGCTGTAAGAGCACTGTGTAGAGCGAGTTGTTTCTTAGCTTCCCAAAGAGCTGGAAGCAAGATGCTGTGGGGCCCAACTCGCCCTTTGGAAAGAAGCCTGCACGTTGTGCCTTTCAGCTCTAGGGCAAAGTAGCACACCCAGAGCAGAAGTCCTACTTCAGCCAGATCAGGCCTGCAAAGAAACTGCGTTTCACAGGCCTTTGGAAGAGATGTTCCCGGTAGGCTGTAAGAGCACTGTGCAGAGCGAGTTGTTTCTTAGCTTCCCAAAGAGCTGGAAGCAAGATGCTGTGGGGCCCAACTCGCCCTTTGGAAAGAAGCCTGCACGTTGTGCCTTTCAGCTCTAGGGCAAAGTAGCACACCCAGAGCAGAAGTCCTACTTCAGCCAGATCAGGCCTGCAAAGAAACTGCGTTTCACAGGCCTTTGGAAGAGATGTTCCCACTAGGCTGTAAGAGGACTGTGCAGAGCGAGTTGTTTCTTAGCTTCCCAAAGAGCTGGAAGCAAGATGCTGTGGGGCCCAACTCGCCCTTTGGAAAGAAGCCTGCACGTTGTGCCTTTCAGCTCTAGGGCAAAGTAGCACACCCAGAGCAGAAGTCCTACTTCAGCCAGATCAGGCCTGCAAAGAAACTGCGTTTCACAGGCCTTTGGAAGAGATGTTCCCGGTAGGCTGTAAGAGCACTGTGCAGAGCGAGTTGTTTCTTAGCTTCCCAAAGAGCTGGAAGCAAGATGCTGTGGGGCCCAACTCGCCCTTTGGAAAGAAGCCTGCACGTTGTGCCTTTCAGCTCTAGGGCAAAGTAGCACACCCAGAGCAGAAGTCCTACTTCAGCCAGATCAGGCCTGCAAAGAAACTGCGTTTCACAGGCCTTTGGAAGAGATGTTCCCGGTAGGCTGTAAGAGCACTGTGCAGAGCGAGTTGTTTCTTAGCTTCCCAAAGAGCTGGAAGCAACATGCTGTGGGGCCCAACTCGCCCTTTGGAAAGAAGCCTGCACGTTGTGCCTTTCAGCTCTAGGGCAAAGTAGCACACCCAGAGCAGAAGTCCTACTTCAGCCAGATCAGGCCTGCAAAGAAACTGCGTTTCACAGGCCTTTGGAAGAGATGTTCCCACTAGGCTGTAAGAGGACTGTGCAGAGCGAGTTGTTTCTTAGCTTCCCAAAGAGCTGGAAGCAAGATGCTGTGGGGCCCAACTCGCCCTTTGGAAAGAAGCCTGCACGTTGTGCCTTTCAGCTCTAGGGCAAAGTAGCACACCCAGAGCAGAAGTCCTACTTCAGCCAGATCAGGCCTGCAAAGAAACTGCGTTTCAAAGGCCTTTGGAAGTGATGTTGCCACTAGGCTGTAAGAGCACTGTTCAGAGCGAGTTGTTTCTTAGCTTCCCAAAGAGCTGGAAGCAAGATGCTGTGGGGCCCAACTCGCCCTTTGGAAAGAAGCCTGCACGTTGTGCCTTTCAGCTCTAGGGCAAAGTAGCACACCCAGAGCAGAAGTCCTACTTCAGCCAGATCAGGCCTGCAAAGAAACTGCGTTTCACAGGCCTTTGGAAGAGATGTTCCCACTAGGCTGTAAGAGCACTGTGCAGAGCGAGTTGTTTCTTAGCTTCCCAAAGAGCTGGAAGCAAGATGCTGTGGGGCCCAACTCGCCCTTTGGAAAGAAGCCTGCACGTTGTGCCTTTCAGCTCTAGGGCAAAGTAGCACACCCAGAGCAGAAGTCCTACTTCAGCCAGATCAGGCCTGCAAACAAACTGCGTTTCACAGGCCTTTGGAAGAGATGTTCCCGGTAGGCTGTAAGAGCACTGTGCAGAGCGAGTTGTTTCTTAGCTTCCCAAAGAGCTGGAAGCAAGATGCTGTGGGGCCCAACTCGCCCTTTGGAAAGAAGCCTGCACGTTGTGCCTTTCAGCTCTAGGGCAAAGTAGCACACCCAGAGCAGAAGTCCTACTTCAGCCAGATCAGGCCTGCAAAGAAACAGCGTTTCACAGGCCTTTGGAAGAGATGTTCCCACTAGGCTGTAAGAGCACTGTGCAGAGCGAGTTGTTTCTTAGCTTCCCAAAGAGCTGGAAGCAAGATGCTGTGGGGCCCAACTCGCCCTTTGGAAAGAAGCCTGCACGTTGTGCCTTTCAGCTCTAGGGCAAAGTAGCACACCCAGAGCAGAAGTCCTACTTCAGCCAGATCAGGCCTGCAAAGAAACTGCGTTTCACAGGCCTTTGGAAGAGATGTTCCCGGTAGGCTGTAAGAGCACTGTGCAGAGCGAGTTGTTTCTTAGCTTCCCAAAGAGCTGGAAGCAAGATGCTGTGGGGCCCAACTCGCCCTTAGGAAAGAAGCCTGCACGTTGTGCCTTTCAGCTCTAGGGCAAAGTAGCACACCCAGAGCAGAAGTCCTACTTCAGCCAGATCAGGCCTGCAAAGAAACTGCGTTTCACAGGCCTTTGGAAGAGATGTTCCCACTAGGCTGTAAGAGCACTGTGCAGAGCGAGTTGTTTCTTAGCTTCCCAAAGAGCTGGAAGCAAGATGCTGTGGGGCCCAACTCGCCCTCTGGAAAGAAGCCTGCACGTTGTGCCTTTCAGCTCTAGGGCAAAGTAGCACACCCAGAGCAGAAGTCCTACTTCACCCAGATCAGGCCTGCAAAGAAACTGCGTTTCACAGGCCTTTGGAAGAGATGATCCTGGTAGGCTGTAAGAGCACTGTGCAGAGCGAGTTGTTTCTTAGCTTCCCAAAGAGCTGGAAACAAGATGCTGTGGGGCCCAACTCGCCCTTTGGAAAGAAGCCTGCACGTTGTGCCTTTCAGCTCTAGGGCAAAGTAGCACACCCAGAGCAGAAGTCCTACTTCAGCCAGATCAGGCCTGCAAAGAAACTGCGTTTCACAGGCCTTTGGAAGAGATGTTCCCGGCAGGCTGTAAGAGCACTGTGCAGAGCGAGTTGTTTCTTAGCTTCCCAAAGAGCTGGAAGCAAGATGCTGTGGGGCCCAACTCGCCCTTTGGAAAGAAGCCTGCACGTTGTGCCTTTCAGCTCTAGGGCAAAGTAGCACACCCAGAGCAGAAGTCCTACTTCAGCCAGATCAGGCCTGCAAAGAAACTGCGTTTCAAAGGCCTTTGGAAGAGATGTTGCCACTAGGCTGTAAGAGCACTGTCCAGAGCGAGTTGTTTCTTAGCTTCCCAAAGAGCTGGAAGCAAGATGCTGTGGGGCCCAACTCGCCCTTTGGAAAGAAGCCTGCACGTTGTGCCTTTCAGCTCTAGGGCAAAGTAGCACACCCAGAGCAGAAGTCCTACTTCAGCCAGATCAGGCCTGCAAAGAAACTGCGTTTCACAGGCCTTTGGAAGAGATGTTCCCACTAGGCTGTAAGAGCACTGTGCAGAGCGAGTTGTTTCTTAGCTTCCCAAAGAGCTGGAAGCAAGATGCTGTGGGGCCCAACTCGCCCTTTGGAAAGAAGCCTGCACGTTGTGCCTTTCAGCTCTAGGGCAAAGTAGCACACCCAGAGCAGAAGTCCTACTTCAGCCAGATCAGGCCTGCAAAGAAACTGCGTTTCACAAGCCTCTGGAAGAGAAGTTCCCGGCAGGCTGTAAGAGCACTGTGCAGAGCGAGTTGTTTCTTAGCTTCCCAAAGAGCTGGAAGCAAGATGCTGTGGGGCCCAACTCGCCCTTTGGAAAGAAGCCTGCACGTTGTGCCTTTCAGCTCTAGGGCAAAGCAGCACACCCAGAGCAGAAGTCCTACTTCAGCCAGATCAGGCCTGCAAAGAAACTGCATTTCACAGGCCTTTGGAAGAGATGTTCCCCGTAGGCTGTAAGAGCACTGTGCAGAGCGAGTTGTTTCTTAGCTTCCCAAAGAGCTGGAAGCAAGATGCTGTGGGGCCCAACTCGCCCTTTGGAAAGTTGCCTGCACGTTGTGCCTTTCAGCTCTAGGGCAAAGTAGCACACCCAGAGCAGAAGTCCTACTTCAGCCAGATCAGGCCTGCAAAGAAACTGCGTTTCACAGGCCTTTGGAAGAGATGTTCCCACTAGGCTGTAAGAGCACTGTGCAGAGCGAGTTGTTTCTAAGCTTCCCAAAGAGCTGGAAGCAAGATGCTGTGGGGCCCAACTCGCCCTTTGGAAAGAAGCCTGCACGTTGTGCCTTTCAGCTCTAGGGCAAAGTAGCACACCCAGAGCAGAAGTCCTACTTCAGCCAGATCAGGCCTGCAAAGGAACTGCGTTTCACAGGCCTTTGGAAGAGATGTTCCCGGTAGGCTGTAAGAGCACTGTGCAGAGCGAGTTGTTTCTTAGCTTCCCAAAGAGCTGGAAGCAAGATGCTGTGGGGCCCAACTCGCCCTTAGGAAAGAAGCCTGCACGTTGTGCCTTTCAGCTCTAGGGCAAAGTAGCACACCCAGAGCAGAAGTCCTACTTCAGCCAGATCAGGCCTGCAAAGAAACTGCGTTTCACAGGCCTTTGGAAGAGATGTTCCCACTAGGCTGTAAGAGCACTGTGCAGAGCGAGTTGTTTCTTAGCTTCCCAAAGAGCTGGAAGCAAGATGCTGTGGGGCCCAACTCGCCCTTTGGAAAGAAGCCTGCACGTTGTGCCTTTCAGCTCTAGGGCAAAGTAGCACACCCAGAGCAGAAGTCCTACTTCAGCCAGATCAGGCCTGCAAAGAAACTGCGTTTCATAGGCCTTTGGAAGAGATGTTCCCACTAGGCTGTAAGAGGACTGTGCAGAGCGAGTTGTTTCTTAGCTTCCCAAAGAGCTGGAAGCAAGATGCTGTGGGGCCCAACTCGCCCTTTGGAAAGAAGCCTGCACGTTGTGCCTTTCAGCTCTAGGGCAAAGTAGCACACCCAGAGCAGAAGTCCTACTTCAGCCAGATCAGGCCTGCAAAGAAACTGCGTTTCACAGGCCTTTGGAAGAGATGTTCCCACTAGGCTGTAAGAGCACTGTGCAGAGCGAGTTGTTTCTTAGCTTCCCAAAGAGCTGGAAGCAAGATGCTGTGGGGCCCAACTCGCCCTTTGGAAAGAAGCCTGCACGTTGTGCCTTTCAGCTCTAGGGCAAAGTAGCACACCCAGAGCAGAAGTCCTACTTCAGCCAGATCAGGCCTGCAAAGAAACTGCGTTTCACAGGCCTTTGGAAGAGATGTCCCCACTAGGCTGTAAGAGCACTTGTAGAGCGAGTTGTTTCTTAGCTTCCCAAAGAGCTGGAAGCAAGATGCTGTGGGGCCCAACTCGCCCTTTGGAAAGAAGCCTGCACGTTGTGCCTTTCAGCTCTAGGGCAAAGTAGCACACCCAGAGCAGAAGTCCTACTTCAGCCAGATCAGGCCTGCAAAGAAACTGCGTTTCACAGGCCTTTGGAAGAGATGTTCCCGGTAGGCTGTAAGAGCACTGTGCAGAGCGAGTTGTTTCTTAGCTTCCCAAAGAGCTGGAAGCAAGATGCTGTGGGGCCCAACTCGCCCTTTGGAAAGAAGCCTGCACGTTGTGCCTTTCAGCTCTAGGGCAAAGTAGCACACCCAGAGCAGAAGTCCTACTTCAGCCAGATCAGGCCTGCAAAGAAACTGCGTTTCACAGGCCTTTGGAAGAGATGTTCCCACTAGGCTGTAAGAGGACTGTGCAGAGCGAGTTGTTTCTTAGCTTCCCAAAGAGCTGGAAGCAAGATGCTGTGGGGCCCAACTCGCCCTTTGGAAAGAAGCCTGCACGTTGTGCCTTTCAGCTCTAGGGCAAAGTAGCACACCCAGAGCAGAAGTCCTACTTCAGCCAGATCAGGCCTGCAAAGAAACTGCGTTTCACAGGCCTTTGGAAGAGATGTTCCCGGTAGGCTGTAAGAGCACTGTGCAGAGCGAGTTGTTTCTTAGCTTCCCAAAGAGCTGGAAGCAAGATGCTGTGGGGCCCAACTCGCCCTTTGGAAAGAAGCCTGCACGTTGTGCCTTTCAGCTCTAGGGCAAAGTAGCACACCCAGAGCAGAAGTCCTACTTCAGCCAGATCAGGCCTGCAAAGAAACTGCGTTTCACAGGCCTTTGGAAGAGATGTTCCCGGTAGGCTGTAAGAGCACTGAGCAGAGCGAGTTGTTTCTTAGCTTCCCAAAGAGCTGGAAGCAAGATGCTGTGGGGCCCAACTCGCCCTTTGGAAAGAAGCCTGCACGTTGTGCCTTTCAGCTCTAGGGCAAAGTAGCACACCCAGAGCAGAAGTCCTACTTCAGCCAGATCAGGCCTGCAAAGAAACTGCGTTTCACAGGCCTTTGGAAGAGATGTTCCCACTAGGCTGTAAGAGCACTGTGCAGAGCGAGTTGTTTCTTAGCTTCCCAAAGAGCTGGAAGCAAGATGCTGTGGGGCCCAACTCGCCCTTTGGAAAGAAGCCTGCACGTTGTGCCTTTCAGCTCTAGGGCAAAGTAGCACACCCAGAGCAGAAGTCCTACTTCAGCCAGATCAGGCCTGCAAAGAAACTGCGTTTCACAGGCCTTTGGAAGAGATGTTCCCAATAGGCTGTAAGAGCACTGTCCAGAGCGAGTTGTTTCTTAGCTTCCCAAAGAGCTGGAAGCAAGATGCTGTGGGGCCCAACTCGCCCTTTGGAAAGAAGCCTGCACGTTGTGCCTTTCAGCTCTAGGGCAAAGTAGCACACCCAGAGCAGAAGTCCTACTTCAGCCAGATCAGGCCTGCAAAGAAACTGCGTTTCACAGGCCTTTGGAAGAGATGTTCCCGGTAGGCTGTAAGAGCACTGTGCAGAGCGAGTTGTTTCTTAGCTTCCCAAAGAGCTGGAAGCAAGATGCTGTGGGGCCCAACTCGCCCTTTGGAAAGAAGCCTGCACGTTGTGCCTTTCAGCTCTAGGGCAAAGTAGCACACCCAGAGCAGAAGTCCTACTTCAGCCAGATCAGGCCTGCAAAGGAACTGCGTTTCACAGGCCTTTGGAAGAGATGTTCCCGGTAGGCTGTAAGAGCACTGTGCAGAGCGAGTTGTTTCTTAGCTTCCCAAAGAGCTGGAAGCAAGATGCTGTGGGGCCCAACTCGCCCTTTGGAAAGAAGCCTGCACGTTGTGCCTTTCAGCTCTAGGGCAAAGTAGCACACCCAGAGCAGAAGTCCTACTTCAGCCAGATCAGGCCTGCAAAGAAACTGCGTTTCACAGGCCTTTGGAAGAGATGTTCCCGGTAGGCTGTAAGAGCACTGTGCAGAGCGAGTTGTTTCTTAGCTTCCCAAAGAGCTGGAAGCAAGATGCTGTGGGGCCCAACTCGCCCTTTGGAAAGAAGCCTGCACGTTGTGCCTTTCAGCTCTAGGGCAAAGTAGCACACCCAGAGCAGAAGTCCTACTTCAGCCAGATCAGGCCTGCAAAGAAACTGCGTTTCACAGGCCTTTGGAAGAGATGTTCCCGGTAGGCTGTAAGAGCACTGTGCAGAGCGAGTTGTTTCTTAGCTTCCCAAAGAGCTGGAAGCAACATGCTGTGGGGCCCAACTCGCCCTTTGGAAAGAAGCCTGCACGTTGTGCCTTTCAGCTCTAGGGCAAAGTAGCACACCCAGAGCAGAAGTCCTACTTCAGCCAGATCAGGCCTGCAAAGAAACTGCGTTTCACAGGCCTTTGGAAGAGATGTTCCCACTAGGCTGTAAGAGGACTGTGCAGAGCGAGTTGTTTCTTAGCTTCCCAAAGAGCTGGAAGCAAGATGCTGTGGGGCCCAACTCGCCCTTTGGAAAGAAGCCTGCACGTTGTGCCTTTCAGCTCTAGGGCAAAGTAGCACACCCAGAGCAGAAGTCCTACTTCAGCCAAATCAGGCCTGCAAAGAAACTGCGTTTCACAGGCCTTTGGAAGAGATGTTCCCGGTAGGCTGTAAGAGCACTGTGCAGAGCGAGTGGTTTCTTAGCTTCCCAAAGAGCTGGAAGCAAGATGCTGTGGGGCCCAACTCGCCCTTTGGAAAGAAGCCTGCACGTTGTGCCTTTCAGCTCTAGGGCAAAGTAGCACACCCAGAGCAGAAGTCCTACTTCAGCCAGATCAGGCCTGCAAAGAAACTGCGTTTCACAGGCCTTTGGAAGAGATGTTCCCAATAGGCTGTAAGAGCACTGTGCAGAGCGAGTTGTTTCTTAGCTTCCCAAAGAGCTGGAAGCAAGATGCTGTGGGGCCCAACTCGCCCTTTGGAAAGAAGCCTGCACGTTGTGCCTTTCAGCTCTAGGGCAAAGTAGCACACCCAGAGCAGAAGTCCTACTTCAGCCAGATCAGGCCTGCAAAGAAACTGCGTTTCACAGGCCTTTGGAAGAGATGTTCCCGGTAGGCTGTAAGAGCACTGTGCAGAGCGAGTTGTTTCTTAGCTTCCCAAAGAGCTGGAAGCAACATGCTGTGGGGCCCAACTCGCCCTTTGGAAAGAAGCCTGCACGTTGTGCCTTTCAGCTCTAGGGCAAAGTAGCACACCCAGAGCAGAAGTCCTACTTCAGCCAGATCAGGCCTGCAAAGAAACTGCGTTTCACAGGCCTTTGGAAGAGATGTTCCCACTAGGCTGTAAGAGGACTGTGCAGAGCGAGTTGTTTCTTACCTTCCCAAAGAGCTGGAAGCAAGATGCTGTGGGGCCCAACTCGCCCTTTGGAAAGAAGCCTGCACGTTGTGCCTTTCAGCTCTAGGGCAAAGTAGCACACCCAGAGCAGAAGTCCTACTTCAGCCAGATCAGGCCTGCAAAGAAACTGCGTTTCAAAGGCCTTTGGAAGTGATGTTGCCACTAGGCTGTAAGAGCACTGTTCAGAGCGAGTTGTTTCTTAGCTTCCCAAAGAGCTGGAAGCAAGATGCTGTGGGGCCCAACTCGCCCTTTGGAAAGAAGCCTGCACGTTGTGCCTTTCAGCTCTAGGGCAAAGTAGCACACCCAGAGCAGAAGTCCTACTTCAGCCAGATCAGGCCTGCAAAGAAACTGCGTTTCACAGGCCTTTGGAAGAGATGTTCCCGGTAGGCTGTAAGAGCACTGTGCAGAGCGAGTTGTTTCTTAGCTTCCCAAAGAGCTGGAAGCAAGATGCTGTGGGGCCCAACTCGCCCTTTGGAAAGAAGCCTGCACGTTGTGCCTTTCAGCTCTAGGGCAAAGTAGCACACCCAGAGCAGAAGTCCTACTTCAGCCAGATCAGGCCTGCAAACAAACTGCGTTTCACAGGCCTTTGGAAGAGATGTTCCCGGTAGGCTGTAAGAGCACTGTGCAGAGCGAGTTGTTTCTTAGCTTCCCAAAGAGCTGGAAGCAAGATGCTGTGGGGCCCAACTCGCCCTTTGGAAAGAAGCCTGCACGTTGTGCCTTTCAGCTCTAGGGCAAAGTAGCACACCCAGAGCAGAAGTCCTACTTCAGCCAGATCAGGCCTGCAAAGAAACAGCGTTTCACAGGCCTTTGGAAGAGATGTTCCCACTAGGCTGTAAGAGCACTGTGCAGAGCGAGTTGTTTCTTAGCTTCCCAAAGAGCTGGAAGCAAGATGCTGTGGGGCCCAACTCGCCCTTTGGAAAGAAGCCTGCACGTTGTGCCTTTCAGCTCTAGGGCAAAGTAGCACACCCAGCGCAGAAGTCCTACTTCAGCCAGATCAGGCCTGCAAAGAAACTGCGTTTCACAGGCCTTTGGAAGAGATGTTCCCGGTAGGCTGTAAGAGCACTGTGCAGAGCGAGTTGTTTCTTAGCTTCCCAAAGAGCTGGAAGCAAGATGCTGTGGGGCCCAACTCGCCCTTAGGAAAGAAGCCTGCACGTTGTGCCTTTCAGCTCTAGGGCAAAGTAGCACACCCAGAGCAGAAGTCCTACTTCAGCCAGATCAGGCCTGCAAAGAAACTGCGTTTCACAGGCCTTTGGAAGAGATGTTCCCACTAGGCTGTAAGAGCACTGTGCAGAGCGAGTTGTTTCTTAGCTTCCCAAAGAGCTGGAAGCAAGATGCTGTGGGGCCCAACTCGCCCTCTGGAAAGAAGCCTGCACGTTGTGCCTTTCAGCTCTAGGGCAAAGTAGCACACCCAGAGCAGAAGTCCTACTTCAGCCAGATCAGGCCTGCAAAGAAACTGCGTTTCACAGGCCTTTGGAAGAGATGTTCCTGGTAGGCTGTAAGAGCACTGTGCAGAGCGAGTTGTTTCTTAGCTTCCCAAAGAGCTGGAAGCAAGATGCTGTGGGGCCCAACTCGCCCTTTGGAAAGAAGCCTGCACGTTGTGCCTTTCAGCTCTAGGGCAAAGTAGCACACCCAGAGCAGAAGTCCTACTTCAGCCAGATCAGGCCTGCAAAGAAACTGCGTTTCACAGGCCTTTGGAAGAGATGTTCCCGGCAGGCTGTAAGAGCACTGTGCAGAGCGAGTTGTTTCTTAGCTTCCCAAAGAGCTGGAAGCAAGATGCTGTGGGGCCCAACTCGCCCTTTGGAAAGAAGCCTGCACGTTGTGCCTTTCAGCTCTAGGGCAAAGTAGCACACCCAGAGCAGAAGTCCTACTTCAGCCAGATCAGGCCTGCAAAGAAACTGCGTTTCAAAGGCCTTTGGAAGAGATGTTGCCACTAGGCTGTAAGAGCACTGTCCAGAGCGAGTTGTTTCTTAGCTTCCCAAAGAGCTGGAAGCAAGATGCTGTGGGGCCCAACTCGCCCTTTGGAAAGAAGCCTGCACGTTGTGCCTTTCAGCTCTAGGGCAAAGTAGCACACCCAGAGCAGAAGTCCTACTTCAGCCAGATCAGGCCTGCAAAGAAACTGCGTTTCACAGGCCTTTGGAAGAGATGTTCCCACTAGGCTGTAAGAGCACTGTGCAGAGCGAGTTGTTTCTTAGCTTCCCAAAGAGCTGGAAGCAAGATGCTGTGGGGCCCAACTCGCCCTTTGGAAAGAAGCCTGCACGTTGTGCCTTTCAGCTCTAGGGCAAAGTAGCACACCCAGAGCAGAAGTCCTACTTCAGGCAGATCAGGCCTGCAAAGAAACTGCGTTTCACAAGCCTTTGGAAGAGAAGTTCCCGGCAGGCTGTAAGAGGACTGTGCAGAGCGAGTTGTTTCTTAGCTTCCCAAAGAGCTGGAAGCAAGATGCTGTGGGGCCCAACTCGCCCTTTGGAAAGAAGCCTGCACGTTGTGCCTTTCAGCTCTAGGGCAAAGCAGCACACCCAGAGCAGAAGTCCTACTTCAGCCAGATCAGGCCTGCAAAGAAACTGCATTTCACAGGCCTTTGGAAGAGATGTTCCCCGTAGGCTGTAAGAGCACTGTGCAGAGCGAGTTGTTTCTTAGCTTCCCAAAGAGCTGGAAGCAAGATGCTGTGGGGCCCAACTCGCCCTTTGGAAAGTTGCCTGCACGTTGTGCCTTTCAGCTCTAGGGCAAAGTAGCACACCCAGAGCAGAAGTCCTACTTCAGCCAGATCAGGCCTGCAAAGAAACTGCGTTTCACAGGCCTTTGGAAGAGATGTTCCCACTAGGCTGTAAGAGCACTGTGCAGAGCGAGTTGTTTCTAAGCTTCCCAAAGAGCTGGAAGCAAGATGCTGTGGGGCCCAACTCGCCCTTTGGAAAGAAGCCTGCACGTTGTGCCTTTCAGCTCTAGGGCAAAGTAGCACACCCAGAGCAGAAGTCCTACTTCAGCCAGATCAGGCCTGCAAAGGAACTGCGTTTCACAGGCCTTTGGAAGAGATGTTCCCGGTAGGCTGTAAGAGCACTGTGCAGAGCGAGTTGTTTCTTAGCTTCCCAAAGAGCTGGAAGCAAGATGCTGTGGGGCCCAACTCGCCCTTTGGAAAGAAGCCTGCACGTTGTGCCTTTCAGCTCTAGGGCAAAGTAGCACACCCAGAGCAGAAGTCCTACTTCAGCCAGATCAGGCCTGCAAAGAAACTGCGTTTCACAGGCCTTTGGAAGAGATGTTCCCGGTAGGCTGTAAGAGCACTGTGCAGAGCGAGTTGTTTCTTAGCTTCCCAAAGAGCTGGAAGCAAGATGCTGTGGGGCCCAACTCGCCCTTTGGAAAGAAGCCTGCACGTTGTGCCTTTCAGCTCTAGGGCAAAGTAGCACACCCAGAGCAGAAGTCCTACTTCAGCCAGATCAGGCCTGCAAAGAAACTGCGTTTCACAGGCCTTTGGAAGAGATGTTCCCGGTAGGCTGTAAGAGCACTGTGCAGAGCGAGTTGTTTCTTAGCTTCCCAAAGAGCTGGAAGCAAGATGCTGTGGGGCCCAACTCGCCCTTAGGAAAGAAGCCTGCACGTTGTGCCTTTCAGCTCTAGGGCAAAGTAGCACACCCAGAGCAGAAGTCCTACTTCAGCCAGATCAGGCCTGCAAAGAAACTGCGTTTCACAGGCCTTTGGAAGAGATGTTCCCACTAGGCTGTAAGAGCACTGTGCAGAGCGAGTTGTTTCTTAGCTTCCCAAAGAGCTGGAAGCAAGATGCTGTGGGGCCCAACTCGCCCTTTGGAAAGAAGCCTGCACGTTGTGCCTTTCAGCTCTAGGGCAAAGTAGCACACCCAGAGCAGAAGTCCTACTTCAGCCAGATCAGGCCTGCAAAGAAACTGCGTTTCATAGGCCTTTGGAAGAGATGTTCCCACTAGGCTGTAAGAGGACTGTGCAGAGCGAGTTGTTTCTTAGCTTCCCAAAGAGCTGGAAGCAAGATGCTGTGGGGCCCAACTCGCCCTTTGGAAAGAAGCCTGCACGTTGTGCCTTTCAGCTCTAGGGCAAAGTAGCACACCCAGAGCAGAAGTCCTACTTCAGCCAGATCAGGCCTGCAAAGAAACTGCGTTTCACAGGCCTTTGGAAGAGATGTTCCCACTAGGCTGTAAGAGGACTGTGCAGAGCGAGTTGTTTCTTAGCTTCCCAAAGAGCTGGAAGCAAGATGCTGTGGGGCCCAACTCGCCCTTTGGAAAGAAGCCTGCACGTTGTGCCTTTCAGCTCTAGGGCAAAGTAGCACACCCAGAGCATAAGTCCTACTTCAGCCAGATCAGGCCTGCAAAGAAACTGCGTTTCACAGGCCTTTGGAAGAGATGTTCCCGGTAGGCTGTAAGAGCACTGTGCAGAGCGAGTTGTTTCTTAGCTTCCCAAAGAGCTGGAAGCAAGATGCTGTGGGGCCCAACTCGCCCTTTGGAAAGAAGCCTGCACGTTGTGCCTTTCAGCTCTAGGGCAAAGTAGCACACCCAGAGCAGAAGTCCTACTTCAGCCAGATCAGGCCTGCAAAGAAACTGCGTTTCACAGGCCTTTGGAAGAGATGTTCCCACTAGGCTGTAAGAGCACTGTGCAGAGCGAGTTGTTTCTTAGCTTCCCAAAGAGCTGGAAGCAAGATGCTGTGGGGCCCAACTCGCCCTATGGAAAGAAGCCTGCACGTTGTGCCTTTCAGCTCTAGGGCAAAGTAGCACACCCAGAGCAGAAGTCCTACTTCAGCCAGATCAGGCCTGCAAAGAAACTGCGTTTCACAGGCCTTTGGAAGAGATGTTCCCACTAGGCTGTAAGAGCACTGTGCAGAGCGAGTTGTTTCTTAGCTTCCCAAAGAGCTGGAAGCAAGATGCTGTGGGGCCCAACTCGGCCTCTGGAAAGAAGCCTGCACGTTGTGCCTTTCAGCTCTAGGGCAAAGTAGCACACCCAGAGCAGAAGTCCTACTTCAGCCAGATCAGGCCTGCAAAGAAACTGCGTTTCACAGGCCTTTGGAAGAGATGTTCCCGGTAGGCTGTAAGAGCACTGTGCAGAGCGAGTTGTTTCTTAGCTTCCCAAAGAGCTGGAAGCAAGATGCTGTGGGGCCCAACTCGCCCTCTGGAAAGAAGCCTGCACGTTGTGCCTTTCAGCTCTAGGGCAAAGTAGCACACCCAGAGCAGAAGTCCTACTTCAGCCAGATCAGGCCTGCAAAGAAACTGCGTTTCACAGGCCTTTGGAAGAGATGTTCCCGGTAGGCTGTAAGAGCACTGTGCAGAGCGAGTTGTTTCTTAGCTTTCCAAAGAGCTGGAAGCAAGATGCTGTGGGGCCCAACTCGCCCTTTGGAAAGAAGCCTGCACGTTGTGCCTTTCAGCTCTAGGGCAAAGTAGCACACCCAGAGCAGAAGTCCTACTTCAGCCAGATCAGGCCTGCAAAGAAACTGCGTTTCACAGGCCTTTGGAAGAGATGTTCCCACTAGGCTGTAAGAGCACTGTGCAGAGCGAGTTGTTTCTTAGCTTCCCAAAGAGCTGGAAGCAAGATGCTGTGGGGCCCAACTCGCCCTTTGGAAAGAAGCCTGCACGTTGTGCCTTTCAGCTCTAGGGCAAAGTAGCACACCCAGAGCAGAAGTCCTACTTCAGCCAGATCAGGCCTGCAAAGAAACTGCGTTTCACAGGCCTTTGGAAGAGATGTTCCCACTAGGCTGTAAGAGCACTGTGCAGAGCGAGTTGTTTCTTAGCTTCCCAAAGAGCTGGAAGCAAGATGCTGTGGGGCCCAACTCGCCCTTTGGAAAGAAGCCTGCACGTTGTGCCTTTCAGCTCTAGGGCAAAGTAGCACACCCAGAGCAGAAGTCCTACTTCAGCCAGATCAGGCCTGCAAAGAAACTGCGTTTCACAGGCCTCTGGAAGAGATGTTCCCAATAGGCTGTAAGAGCACTGTGTAGAGCGAGTTGTTTCTTAGCTTCCCAAAGAGCTGGAAGCAAGATGCTGTGGGGCCCAACTCGCCCTTTGGAAAGAAGCCTGCACGTTGTGCCTTTCAGCTCTAGGGCAAAGTAGCACACCCAGAGCAGAAGTCCTACTTCAGCCAGATCAGGCCTGCAAAGAAACTGCGTTTCAAAGGCCTTTGGAAGAGATGTTCCCGGTAGGCTGTAAGAGCACTGTGCAGAGCGAGTTGTTTCTTAGCTTCCCAAAGAGCTGGAAGCAAGATGCTGTGGGGCCCAACTCGCCCTTTGGAAAGAAGCCTGCACGTTGTGCCTTTCAGCTCTAGGGCAAAGTAGCACACCCAGAGCAGAAGTCCTACTTCAGCCAGATCAGGCCTGCAAAGAAACTGCGTTTCACAGGCCTTTGGAAGAGATGTTCCCACTAGGCTGTAAGAGGACTGTGCAGAGCGAGTTGTTTCTTAGCTTCCCAAAGAGCTGGAAGCAAGATGCTGTGGGGCCCAACTCGCCCTTTGGAAAGAAGCCTGCACGTTGTGCCTTTCAGCTCTAGGGCAAAGTAGCACACCCAGAGCAGAAGTCCTACTTCAGCCAGATCAGGCCTGCAAAGAAACTGCGTTTCACAGGCCTTTGGAAGAGATGTTCCCACTAGGCTGTAAGAGCACTGTGCAGAGCGAGTTGTTTCTTAGCTTCCCAAAGAGCTGGAAGCAAGATGCTGTGGGGCCCAACTCGCCCTTTGGAAAGAAGCCTGCACGTTGTGCCTTTCAGCTCTAGGGCAAAGTAGCACACCCAGAGCAGAAGTCCTACTTCAGCCAGATCAGGCCTGCAAAGAAACTGCGTTTCACAGGCCTTTGGAAGAGATGTTCCCGGTAGGCTGTAAGAGCACTGTGCAGAGCGAGTTGTTTCTTAGCTTCCCAAAGAGCTGGAAGCAAGATGCTGTGGGGCCCAACTCGCCCTTTGGAAAGAAGCCTGCACGTTGTGCCTTTCAGCTCTAGGGCAAAGTAGCACACCCAGAGCAGAAGTCCTACTTCAGCCAGATCAGGCCTGCAAAGGAACTGCGTTTCACAGGCCTTTGGAAGTGATGTTCCCACTAGGCTGTAAGAGCACTGTGCAGAGCGAGTTGTTTCTTAGCTTCCCAAAGAGCTGGAAGCAAGATGCTGTGGGGCCCAACTCACCCTTTGGAAAGAAGCCTGCACGTTGTGCCTTTCAGCTCTAGGGCAAAGTAGCACACCCAGAGCAGAAGTCCTACTTCAGCCAGATCAGGCCTGCAAAGAAACTGCGTTTCACAGGCCTTTGAAAGAGATGCTCCCGGTAGGCTGTAAGAGCACTGTGCAGAGCGAGTTGTTTCTTAGCTTCCCAAAGAGCTGGAAGCAAGATGCTGTGGGGCCCAACTCGCCCTTTGGAAAGAAGCCTGCACGTTGTGCCTTTCAGCTCTAGGGCAAAGTAGCACACCCAGAGCAGAAGTCCTACTTCAGCCAGATCAGGCCTGCAAAGAAACTGCGTTTCACAGGCCTTTGGAAGAGATGTTCCCGGTAGGCTGTAAGAGCACTGTGCAGAGCGAGTGGTTTCTTAGCTTCCCAAAGAGCTGGAAGCAAGATGCTGTGGGGCCCAACTCGCCCTTTGGAAAGAAGCCTGCACGTTGTGCCTTTCAGCTCTAGGGCAAAGTAGCACACCCAGAGCAGAAGTCCTACTTCAGCCAGATCAGGCCTGCAAAGAAACTGCGTTTCAAAGGCCTTTGGAAGAGATGTTGCCACTAGGCTGTAAGAGCACTGTGCAGAGCGAGTTGTTTCTTAGCTTCCCAAAGAGCTGGAAGCAAGATGCTGTGGGGCCCAACTCGCCCTTTGGAAAGAAGCCTGCACGTTGTGCCTTTCAGCTCTAGGGCAAAGTAGCACACCCAGAGCAGAAGTCCTACTTCAGCCAGATCAGGCCTGCAAAGAAACAGCGTTTCACAGGCCTTTGGAAGAGATGTTCCCACTAGGCTGTAAGAGCACTGTGCAGAGCGAGTTGTTTCTTAGCTTCCCAAAGAGCTGGAAGCAAGATGCTGTGGGGCCCAACTCGCCCTCTGGAAAGAAGCCTGCACGTTGTGCCTTTCAGCTCTAGGGCAAAGTAGCACACCCAGAGCAGAAGTCCTACTTCAGCCAGATCAGGCCTGCAAAGAAACTGCGTTTCACAGGCCTTTGGAAGAGATGTTCCCACTAGGCTGTAAGAGCACTGTGCAGAGCGAGTTGTTTCTTAGCTTCCCAAAGAGCTGGAAGCAAGATGCTGTGGGGCCCAACTCGCCCTTTGGAAAGAAGCCTGCACGTTGTGCCTTTCAGCTCTAGGGCAAAGTAGCACACCCAGAGCAGAAGTCCTACTTCAGCCAGATCAGGCCTGCAAAGAAACTGCGTTTCACAGGCCTTTGGAAGAGATGTTCCCACTAGGCTGTAAGAGCACTGTGCAGAGCGAGTTGTTTCTTAGCTTCCCAAAGAGCTGGAAGCAAGATGCTGTGGGGCCCAACTCGCCCTTTGGAAAGAAGCCTGCACGTTGTGCCTTTCAGCTCTAGGGCAAAGTAGCACACCCAGAGCAGAAGTCCTACTTCAGCCAGATCAGGCCTGCAAAGAAACTGCGTTTCACAGGCCTTTGGAAGAGATGTTCCCGGTAGGCTGTAAGAGCACTGTGCAGAGCGAGTGGTTTCTTAGCTTCCCAAAGAGCTGGAAGCAAGATGCTGTGGGGCCCAACTCGCCCTTTGGAAAGAAGCCTGCACGTTGTGCCTTTCAGCTCTAGGGCAAAGTAGCACACCCAGAGCAGAAGTCCTACTTCAGCCAGATCAGGCCTGCAAAGAAACTGCGTTTCAAAGGCCTTTGGAACAGATGTTGCCACTAGGCTGTAAGAGCACTGTGCAGAGCGAGTTGTTTCTTAGCTTCCCAAAGAGCTGGAAGCAAGATGCTGTGGGGCCCAACTCGCCCTTTGGAAAGAAGCCTGCACGTTGTGCCTTTCAGCTCTAGGGCAAAGTAGCACACCCAGAGCAGAAGTCCTACTTCAGCCAGATCAGGCCTGCAAAGAAACTGCGTTTCACAGGCCTTTGGAAGAGATGTTCCCGGTAGGCTGTAAGAGCACTGTGCAGAGCGAGTTGTTTCTTAGCTTCCCAAAGAGCTGGAAGCAACATGCTGTGGGGCCCAACTCGCCCTTTGGAAAGAAGCCTGCACGTTGTGCCTTTCAGCTCTAGGGCAAAGTAGCACACCCAGAGCAGAAGTCCTACTTCAGCCAGATCAGGCCTGCAAAGAAACTGCGTTTCACAGGCCTTTGGAAGAGATGTTCCCACTAGGCTGTAAGAGGACTGTGCAGAGCGAGTTGTTTCTTAGCTTCCCAAAGAGCTGGAAGCAAGATGCTGTAGGGCCCAACTCGCCCTTTGGAAAGAAGCCTGCACGTTGTGCCTTTCAGCTCTAGGGCAAAGTAGCACACCCAGAGCAGAAGTCCTACTTCAGCCAGATCAGGCCTGCAAAGAAACTGCGTTTCACTGGCCTTTGGAAGTGATGTTGCCACTAGGCTGTAAGAGCACTGTCCAGAGCGAGTTGTTTCTTAGCTTCCCAAAGAGCTGGAAGCAAGATGCTGTGGGGCCCAACTCGCCCTTTGGAAAGAAGCCTGCACGTTGTGCCTTTCAGCTCTAGGGCAAAGTAGCACACCCAGAGCAGAAGTCCTACTTCAGCCAGATCAGGCCTGCAAAGAAACTGCGTTTCACAGGCCTTTGGAAGAGATGTTCCCACTAGGCTGTAAGAGCACTGTGCAGAGCGAGTTGTTTCTTAGCTTCCCAAAGAGCTGGAAGCAAGATGCTGTGGGGCCCAACTCGCCCTTTGGAAAGAAGCCTGCACGTTGTGCCTTTCAGCTCTAGGGCAAAGTAGCACACCCAGAGCAGAAGTCCTACTTCAGCCAGATCAGGCCTGCAAAGAAACTGCGTTTCACAGGCCTTTGGAAGAGATGTTCCCGGTAGGCTGTAAGAGCACTGTGCAGAGCGAGTTGTTTCTTAGCTTCCCAAAGAGCTGGAAGCAAGATGCTGTGGGGCCCAACTCGCCCTTTGGAAAGAAGCCTGCACGTTGTGCCTTTCAGCTCTAGGGCAAAGTAGCACACCCAGAGCAGAAGTCCTACTTCAGCCAGATCAGGCCTGCAAAGAAACAGCGTTTCACAGGCCTTTGGAAGAGATGTTCCCACTAGGCTGTAAGAGCACTGTGAAGAGCGAGTTGTTTCTTAGCTTCCCAAAGAGCTGGAAGCAAGATGCTGTGGGGCCCAACTCGCCCTCTGGAAAGAAGCCTGCACGTTGTGCCTTTCAGCTCTAGGGCAAAGTAGCACACCCAGAGCAGAAGTCCTACTTCAGCCAGATCAGGCCTGCAAAGAAACTGCGTTTCACAGGCCTTTGGAAGAGATGTTCCCACTAGGCTGTAAGAGCACTGTGCAGAGCGAGTTGTTTCTTAGCTTCCCAAAGAGCTGGAACCAAGATGCTGTGGGGCCCAACTCGCCCTTTGGAAAGAAGCCTGCACGTTGTGCCTTTCAGCTCTAGGGCAAAGTAGCACACCCAGAGCAGAAGTCCTACTTCAGCCAGATCAGGCCTGCAAAGAAACTGCGTTTCACAGGCCTTTGGAAGAGATGTTCCCGGTAGGCTGTAAGAGCACTGTGCAGAGCGAGTTGTTTCTTAGCTTCCCAAAGAGCTGGAAGCAAGATGCTGTGGGGCCCAACTCGCCCTTTGGAAAGAAGCCTGCACGTTGTGCCTTTCAGCTCTAGGGCAAAGTAGCACACCCAGAGCAGAAGTCCTACTTCAGCCAGATCAGGCCTGCAAAGAAACTGCGTTTCACAGGCCTTTGGAAGAGATGTTCCCGGTAGGCTGTAAGAGCACTGTGCAGAGCGAGTTGTTTCTTAGCTTCCCAAAGAGCTGGAAGCAAGATGCTGTGGGGCCCAACTCGCCCTTTGGAAAGAAGCCTGCACGTTGTGCCTTTCAGCTCTAGGGCAAAGTAGCACACCCAGAGCAGAAGTCCTACTTCAGCCAGATCAGGCCTGCAAAGAAACTGCGTTTCACAGGCCTTTGGAAGAGATGTTCCCACTAGGCTGTAAGAGCACTGTGAAGAGCGAGTTGTTTCTTACCTTCCCAAAGAGCTGGAACCAAGATGCTGTGGGGCCCAACTCGCCCTTTGGAAAGAAGCCTGCACGTTGTGCCTTTCAGCTCTAGGGCAAAGTAGCACACCCAGAGCAGAAGTCCTACTTCAGCCAGATCAGGCCTGCAAAGAAACTGCGTTTCACAGGCCTTTGGAAGAGATGTTCCCAATAGGCTGTAAGAGCACTGTGTAGAGCGAGTTGTTTCTTAGCTTCCCAAAGAGCTGGAAGCAAGATGCTGTGGGGCCCAACTCGCCCTTTGGAAAGAAGCCTGCACGTTGTGCCTTTCAGCTCTAGGGCAAAGTAGCACACCCAGAGCAGAAGTCCTACTTCAGCCAGATCAGGCCTGCAAAGAAACTGCGTTTCACAGGCCTTTGGAAGAGATGTTCCCGGTAGGCTGTAAGAGCACTGTGCAGAGCGAGTTGTTTCTTAGCTTCCCAAAGAGCTGGAAGCAAGATGCTGTGGGGCCCAACTCGCCCTTTGGAAAGAAGCCTGCACGTTGTGCCTTTCAGCTCTAGGGCAAAGTAGCACACCCAGAGCAGAAGTCCTACTTCAGCCAGATCAGGCCTGCAAAGAAACTGCGTTTCACAGGCCTTTGGAAGAGATGTTCCCACTAGGCTGTAAGAGGACTGTGCAGAGCGAGTTGTTTCTTAGCTTCCCAAAGAGCTGGAAGCAAGATGCTGTGGGGCCCAACTCGCCCTTTGGAAAGAAGCCTGCACGTTGTGCCTTTCAGCTCTAGGGCAAAGTAGCACACCCAGAGCAGAAGTCCTACTTCAGCCAGATCAGGCCTGCAAAGAAACTGCGTTTCACAGGCCTTTGGAAGAGATGTTCCCGGTAGGCTGTAAGAGCACTGTGCAGAGCGAGTTGTTTCTTAGCTTCCCAAAGAGCTGGAAGCAAGATGCTGTGGGGCCCAACTCGCCCTTTGGAAAGAAGCCTGCACGTTGTGCCTTTCAGCTCTAGGGCAAAGTAGCACACCCAGAGCAGAAGTCCTACTTCAGCCAGATCAGGCCTGCAAAGAAACTGCGTTTCACAGGCCTTTGGAAGAGATGTTCCCGGTAGGCTGTAAGAGCACTGTGCAGAGCGAGTTGTTTCTTAGCTTCCCAAAGAGCTGGAAGCAAGATGCTGTGGGGCCCAACTCACCCTTTGGAAAGAAGCCTGCACGTTGTGCCTTTCAGCTCTAGGGCAAAGTAGCACACCCAGAGCAGAAGTCCTACTTCAGCCAGATCAGGCCTGCAAAGAAACTGCGTTTCACAGGCCTTTGGAAGAGATGTTCCCACTAGGCTGTAAGAGCACTGTGCAGAGCGAGTTGTTTCTTAGCTTCCCAAAGAGCTGGAAGCAAGATGCTGTGGGGCCCAACTCGCCCTTTGGAAAGAAGCCTGCACGTTGTGCCTTTCAGCTCTAGGGCAAAGTAGCACACCCAGAGCAGAAGTCCTACTTCAGCCAGATCAGGCCTGCAAAGAAACTGCGTTTCACAGGCCTTTGGAAGAGATGTTCCCAATAGGCTGTAAGAGCACTGTGTAGAGCGAGTTGTTTCTTAGCTTCCCAAAGAGCTGGAAGCAAGATGCTGTGGGGCCCAACTCGCCCTTTGGAAAGAAGCCTGCACGTTGTGCCTTTCAGCTCTAGGGCAAAGTAGCACACCCAGAGCAGAAGTCCTACTTCAGCCAGATCAGGCCTGCAAAGAAACTGCGTTTCACAGGCCTTTGGAAGAGATGTTCCCGGTAGGCTGTAAGAGCACTGTGCAGAGCGAGTTGTTTCTTAGCTTCCCAAAGAGCTGGAAGCAAGATGCTGTGGGGCCCAACTCGACCTTTGGAAAGAAGCCTGCACGTTGTGCCTTTCAGCTCTAGGGCAAAGTAGCACACCCAGAGCAGAAGTCCTACTTCAGCCAGATCAGGCCTGCAAAGAAACTGCGTTTCACAGGCCTTTGGAAGAGATGTTCCCACTAGGCTGTAAGAGGACTGTGCAGAGCGAGTTGTTTCTTAGCTTCCCAAAGAGCTGGAAGCAAGATGCTGTGGGGCCCAACTCGCCCTTTGGAAAGAAGCCTGCACGTTGTGCCTTTCAGCTCTAGGGCAAAGTAGCACACCCAGAGCAGAAGTCCTACTTCAGCCAGATCAGGCCTGCAAAGAAACTGCGTTTCACAGGCCTTTGGAAGAGATGTTCCCGGTAGGCTGTAAGAGCACTGTGCAGAGCGAGTTGTTTCTTAGCTTCCCAAAGAGCTGGAAGCAAGATGCTGTGGGGCCCAACTCGCCCTTTGGAAAGAAGCCTGCACGTTGTGCCTTTCAGCTCTAGGGCAAAGTAGCACACCCAGAGCAGAAGTCCTACTTCAGCCAGATCAGGCCTGCAAAGAAACTGCGTTTCACAGGCCTTTGGAAGAGATGTTCCCACTAGGCTGTAAGAGGACTGTGCAGAGCGAGTTGTTTCTTAGCTTCCCAAAGAGCTGGAAGCAAGATGCTGTAGGGCCCAACTCGCCCTTTGGAAAGAAGCCTGCACGTTGTGCCTTTCAGCTCTAGGGCAAAGTAGCACACCCAGAGCAGAAGTCCTACTTCAGCCAGATCAGGCCTGCAAAGAAACTGCGTTTCACTGGCCTTTGGAAGTGATGTTGCCACTAGGCTGTAAGAGCACTGTCCAGAGCGAGTTGTTTCTTAGCTTCCCAAAGAGCTGGAAGCAAGATGCTGTGGGGCCCAACTCGCCCTTTGGAAAGAAGCCTGCACGTTGTGCCTTTCAGCTCTAGGGCAAAGTAGCACACCCAGAGCAGAAGTCCTACTTCAGCCAGATCAGGCCTGCAAAGAAACTGCGTTTCACAGGCCTTTGGAAGAGATGTTCCCACTAGGCTGTAAGAGCACTGTGCAGAGCGAGTTGTTTCTTAGCTTCCCAAAGAGCTGGAAGCAAGATGCTGTGGGGCCCAACTCGCCCTTTGGAAAGAAGCCTGCACGTTGTGCCTTTCAGCTCTAGGGCAAAGTAGCACACCCAGAGCAGAAGTCCTACTTCAGCCAGATCAGGCCTGCAAAGAAACTGCGTTTCACAGGCCTTTGGAAGAGATGTTCCCGGTAGGCTGTAAGAGCACTGTGCAGAGCGAGTTGTTTCTTAGCTTCCCAAAGAGCTGGAAGCAAGATGCTGTGGGGCCCAACTCGCCCTTTGGAAAGAAGCCTGCACGTTGTGCCTTTCAGCTCTAGGGCAAAGTAGCACACCCAGAGCAGAAGTCCTACTTCAGCCAGATCAGGCCTGCAAAGAAACAGCGTTTCACAGGCCTTTGGAAGAGATGTTCCCACTAGGCTGTAAGAGCACTGTGAAGAGCGAGTTGTTTCTTAGCTTCCCAAAGAGCTGGAAGCAAGATGCTGTGGGGCCCAACTCGCCCTCTGGAAAGAAGCCTGCACGTTGTGCCTTTCAGCTCTAGGGCAAAGTAGCACACCCAGAGCAGAAGTCCTACTTCAGCCAGATCAGGCCTGCAAAGAAACTGCGTTTCACAGGCCTTTGGAAGAGATGTTCCCACTAGGCTGTAAGAGCACTGTGCAGAGCGAGTTGTTTCTTAGCTTCCCAAAGAGCTGGAACCAAGATGCTGTGGGGCCCAACTCGCCCTTTGGAAAGAAGCCTGCACGTTGTGCCTTTCAGCTCTAGGGCAAAGTAGCACACCCAGAGCAGAAGTCCTACTTCAGCCAGATCAGGCCTGCAAAGAAACTGCGTTTCACAGGCCTTTGGAAGAGATGTTCCCGGTAGGCTGTAAGAGCACTGTGCAGAGCGAGTTGTTTCTTAGCTTCCCAAAGAGCTGGAAGCAAGATGCTGTGGGGCCCAACTCGCCCTTTGGAAAGAAGCCTGCACGTTGTGCCTTTCAGCTCTAGGGCAAAGTAGCACACCCAGAGCAGAAGTCCTACTTCAGCCAGATCAGGCCTGCAAAGAAACTGCGTTTCACAGGCCTTTGGAAGAGATGTTCCCGGTAGGCTGTAAGAGCACTGTGCAGAGCGAGTTGTTTCTTAGCTTCCCAAAGAGCTGGAAGCAAGATGCTGTGGGGCCCAACTCGCCCTTTGGAAAGAAGCCTGCACGTTGTGCCTTTCAGCTCTAGGGCAAAGTAGCACACCCAGAGCAGAAGTCCTACTTCAGCCAGATCAGGCCTGCAAAGAAACTGCGTTTCACAGGCCTTTGGAAGAGATGTTCCCACTAGGCTGTAAGAGCACTGTGAAGAGCGAGTTGTTTCTTAGCTTCCCAAAGAGCTGGAACCAAGATGCTGTGGGGCCCAACTCGCCCTTTGGAAAGAAGCCTGCACGTTGTGCCTTTCAGCTCTAGGGCAAAGTAGCACACCCAGAGCAGAAGTCCTACTTCAGCCAGATCAGGCCTGCAAAGAAACTGCGTTTCACAGGCCTTTGGAAGAGATGTTCCCAATAGGCTGTAAGAGCACTGTGTAGAGCGAGTTGTTTCTTAGCTTCCCAAAGAGCTGGAAGCAAGATGCTGTGGGGCCCAACTCGCCCTTTGGAAAGAAGCCTGCACGTTGTGCCTTTCAGCTCTAGGGCAAAGTAGCACACCCAGAGCAGAAGTCCTACTTCAGCCAGATCAGGCCTGCAAAGAAACTGCGTTTCACAGGCCTTTGGAAGAGATGTTCCCGGTAGGCTGTAAGAGCACTGTGCAGAGCGAGTTGTTTCTTAGCTTCCCAAAGAGCTGGAAGCAAGATGCTGTGGGGCCCAACTCGCCCTTTGGAAAGAAGCCTGCACGTTGTGCCTTTCAGCTCTAGGGCAAAGTAGCACACCCAGAGCAGAAGTCCTACTTCAGCCAGATCAGGCCTGCAAAGAAACTGCGTTTCACAGGCCTTTGGAAGAGATGTTCCCACTAGGCTGTAAGAGGACTGTGCAGAGCGAGTTGTTTCTTAGCTTCCCAAAGAGCTGGAAGCAAGATGCTGTGGGGCCCAACTCGCCCTTTGGAAAGAAGCCTGCACGTTGTGCCTTTCAGCTCTAGGGCAAAGTAGCACACCCAGAGCAGAAGTCCTACTTCAGCCAGATCAGGCCTGCAAAGAAACTGCGTTTCACAGGCCTTTGGAAGAGATGTTCCCGGTAGGCTGTAAGAGCACTGTGCAGAGCGAGTTGTTTCTTAGCTTCCCAAAGAGCTGGAAGCAAGATGCTGTGGGGCCCAACTCGCCCTTTGGAAAGAAGCCTGCACGTTGTGCCTTTCAGCTCTAGGGCAAAGTAGCACACCCAGAGCAGAAGTCCTACTTCAGCCAGATCAGGCCTGCAAAGAAACTGCGTTTCACAGGCCTTTGGAAGAGATGTTCCCGGTAGGCTGTAAGAGCACTGTGCAGAGCGAGTTGTTTCTTAGCTTCCCAAAGAGCTGGAAGCAAGATGCTGTGGGGCCCAACTCACCCTTTGGAAAGAAGCCTGCACGTTGTGCCTTTCAGCTCTAGGGCAAAGTAGCACACCCAGAGCAGAAGTCCTACTTCAGCCAGATCAGGCCTGCAAAGAAACTGCGTTTCACAGGCCTTTGGAAGAGATGTTCCCACTAGGCTGTAAGAGCACTGTGCAGAGCGAGTTGTTTCTTAGCTTCCCAAAGAGCTGGAAGCAAGATGCTGTGGGGCCCAACTCGCCCTTTGGAAAGAAGCCTGCACGTTGTGCCTTTCAGCTCTAGGGCAAAGTAGCACACCCAGAGCAGAAGTCCTACTTCAGCCAGATCAGGCCTGCAAAGAAACTGCGTTTCACAGGCCTTTGGAAGAGATGTTCCCAATAGGCTGTAAGAGCACTGTGTAGAGCGAGTTGTTTCTTAGCTTCCCAAAGAGCTGGAAGCAAGATGCTGTGGGGCCCAACTCGCCCTTTGGAAAGAAGCCTGCACGTTGTGCCTTTCAGCTCTAGGGCAAAGTAGCACACCCAGAGCAGAAGTCCTACTTCAGCCAGATCAGGCCTGCAAAGAAACTGCGTTTCACAGGCCTTTGGAAGAGATGTTCCCGGTAGGCTGTAAGAGCACTGTGCAGAGCGAGTTGTTTCTTAGCTTCCCAAAGAGCTGGAAGCAAGATGCTGTGGGGCCCAACTCGACCTTTGGAAAGAAGCCTGCACGTTGTGCCTTTCAGCTCTAGGGCAAAGTAGCACACCCAGAGCAGAAGTCCTACTTCAGCCAGATCAGGCCTGCAAAGAAACTGCGTTTCACAGGCCTTTGGAAGAGATGTTCCCACTAGGCTGTAAGAGGACTGTGCAGAGCGAGTTGTTTCTTAGCTTCCCAAAGAGCTGGAAGCAAGATGCTGTGGGGCCCAACTCGCCCTTTGGAAAGAAGCCTGCACGTTGTGCCTTTCAGCTCTAGGGCAAAGTAGCACACCCAGAGCAGAAGTCCTACTTCAGCCAGATCAGGCCTGCAAAGAAACTGCGTTTCACAGGCCTTTGGAAGAGATGTTCCCGGTAGGCTGTAAGAGCACTGTGCAGAGCGAGTTGTTTCTTAGCTTCCCAAAGAGCTGGAAGCAAGATGCTGTGGGGCCCAACTCGCCCTTTGGAAAGAAGCCTGCACGTTGTGCCTTTCAGCTCTAGGGCAAAGTAGCACACCCAGAGCAGAAGTCCTACTTCAGCCAGATCAGGCCTGCAAAGAAACTGCGTTTCACAGGCCTTTGGAAGAGATGTTCCCGGTAGGCTGTAAGAGCACTGTGCAGAGCGAGTTGTTTCTTAGCTTCCCAAAGAGCTGGAAGCAAGATGCTGTGGGGCCCAACTCGCCCTTTGGAAAGAAGCCTGCACGTTGTGCCTTTCAGCTCTAGGGCAAAGTAGCACACCCAGAGCAGAAGTCCTACTTCAGCCAGATCAGGCCTGCAAAGAAACTGCGTTTCACAGGCCTTTGGAAGAGATGTTCCCGGTAGGCTGTAAGAGCACTGTGCAGAGCGAGTTGTTTCTTAGCTTCCCAAAGAGCTGGAAGCAACATGCTGTGGGGCCCAACTCGCCCTTTGGAAAGAAGCCTGCACGTTGTGCCTTTCAGCTCTAGGGCAAAGTAGCACACCCAGAGCAGAAGTCCTACTTCAGCCAGATCAGGCCTGCAAAGAAACTGCGTTTCACAGGCCTTTGGAAGACATGTTCCCACTAGGCTGTAAGAGGACTGTGCAGAGCGAGTTGTTTCTTAGCTTCCCAAAGAGCTGGAAGCAAGATGCTGTGGGGCCCAACTCGCCCTTTGGAAAGAAGCCTGCACGTTGTGCCTTTCAGCTCTAGGGCAAAGTAGCACACCCAGAGCAGAAGTCCTACTTCAGCCAGATCAGGCCTGCAAAGAAACTGCGTTTCACAGGCCTTTGGAAGAGATGTTCCCGGTAGGCTGTAAGAGCACTGTGCAGAGCGAGTGGTTTCTTAGCTTCCCAAAGAGCTGGAAGCAAGATGCTGTGGGGCCCAACTCGCCCTTTGGAAAGAAGCCTGCACGTTGTGCCTTTCAGCTCTAGGGCAAAGTAGCACACCCAGAGCAGAAGTCCTACTTCAGCCAGATCAGGCCTGCAAAGAAACTGCGTTTCACAGGCCTTTGGAAGAGATGTTCCCAATAGGCTGTAAGAGCACTGTGTAGAGCGAGTTGTTTCTTAGCTTCCCAAAGAGCTGGAAGCAAGATGCTGTGGGGCCCAACTCGCCCTTTGGAAAGAAGCCTGCACGTTGTGCCTTTCAGCTCTAGGGCAAAGTAGCACACCCAGAGCAGAAGTCCTACTTCAGCCAGATCAGGCCTGCAAAGAAACTGCGTTTCACAGGCCTTTGGAAGAGATGTTCCCGGTAGGCTGTAAGAGCACTGTGCAGAGCGAGTTGTTTCTTAGCTTCCCAAAGAGCTGGAAGCAACATGCTGTGGGGCCCAACTCGCCCTTTGGAAAGAAGCCTGCACGTTGTGCCTTTCAGCTCTAGGGCAAAGTAGCACACCCAGAGCAGAAGTCCTACTTCAGCCAGATCAGGCCTGCAAAGAAACTGCGTTTCACAGGCCTTTGGAAGAGATGTTCCCACTAGGCTGTAAGAGGACTGTGCAGAGCGAGTTGTTTCTTAGCTTCCCAAAGAGCTGGAAGCAAGATGCTGTGGGGCCCAACTCGCCCTTTGGAAAGAAGCCTGCACGTTGTGCCTTTCAGCTCTAGGGCAAAGTAGCACACCCAGAGCAGAAGTCCTACTTCAGCCAGATCAGGCCTGCAAAGAAACTGCGTTTCACAAGCCTTTGGAAGAGATGTTCCCGGCAGGCTGTAAGAGCACTGTGCAGAGCGAGTTGTTTCTTAGCTTCCCAAAGAGCTGGAAGCAAGATGCTGTGGGGCCCAACTCGCCCTTTGGAAAGAAGCCTGCACGTTGTGCCTTTAAGCTCTAGGGCAAAGTAGCACACCCAGAGCAGAAGTCCTACTTCAGCCAGATCAGGCCTGCAGAGAAACTGCGTTTCACAGGCCTTTGGAAGAGATGTTCCCACTAGGCTGTAAGAGCACTGTGCAGAGCAAGTTGTTTCTTAGCTTCCCAAAGAGCTGGAAGCAAGATGCTGTGGGGCCCAACTCGCCCTCTGGAAAGAAGCCTGCACGTTGTGCCTTTCAGCTCTAGGGCAAAGTAGCACACCCAGAGCAGAAGTCCTACTTCAGCCAGATCAGGCCTGCAAAGAAACTGCGTTTCACAGGCCTTTGGAAGAGATGTTCACACTAGGCTGTAAGAGCACTGTGCAGAGCGAGTTGTTTCTTAGCTTCCCAAAGAGCTGGAAGCAAGATGCTGTGGGGCCCAACTCGCCCTTTGGAAAGAAGCCTGCACGTTGTGCCTTTCAGCTCTAGGGCAAAGTAGCACACCCAGAGCAGAAGTCCTACTTCAGCCAGATCAGGCCTGCAAAGAAACTGCGTTTCACAGGCCTTTGGAAGAGATGTTGCCACTAGGCTGTAAGAGCACTGTCCAGAGCGAGTTGTTTCTTAGCTTCCCAAAGAGCTGGAAGCAAGATGCTGTGGGGCCCAATTCGCCCTTTGGAAAGAAGCCTGCACGTTGTGCCTTTCAGCTCTAGGGCAAAGTAGCACACCCAGAGCAGAAGTCCTACTTCAGCCAGATCAGGCCTGCAAAGAAACTGCGTTTCACAGGCCTTTGGAAGAGATGTTCCCACTAGGCTGTAAGAGCACTGTGCAGAGCGAGTTGTTTCTTAGCTTCCCAAAGAGCTGGAACCAAGATGCTGTGGGGCCCAACTCGCCCTTTGGAAAGAAGCCTGCACGTTGTGCCTTTCAGCTCTAGGGCAAAGTAGCACACCCAGAGCAGAAGTCCTACTTCAGCCAGATCAGGCCTGCAAAGAAACTGCGTTTCACAGGCCTTTGAAAGAGATGTTCCCGGTAGGCTGTAAGAGCACTGTGCAGAGCGAGTTGTTTCTTAGCTTCCCAAAGAGCTGGAAGCAAGATGCTGTGGGGCCCAACTCGCCCTCTGGAAAGAAGCCTGCACGTTGTGCCTTTCAGCTCTAGGGCAAAGTAGCACACCCAGAGCAGAAGTCCTACTTCAGCCAGATCAGGCCTGCAAAGAAACTGCGTTTCACAGGCCTTTGGAAGAGATGTTCACACTAGGCTGTAAGAGCACTGTGCAGAGCGAGTTGTTTCTTAGCTTCCCAAAGAGCTGGAAGCAAGATGCTGTGGGGCCCAACTCGCCCTTTGGAAAGAAGCCTGCACGTTGTGCCTTTCAGCTCTAGGGCAAAGTAGCACACCCAGAGCAGAAGTCCTACTTCAGCCAGATCAGGCCTGCAAAGAAACTGCGTTTCACAGGCCTTTGGAAGAGATGTTCCCACTAGGCTGTAAGAGCACTGTGCAGAGCGAGTTGTTTCTTAGCTTCCCAAAGAGCTGGAAGCAAGATGCTGTGGGGCCCAACTCGCCCTTTGGAAAGAAGCCTGCACGTTGTGCCTTTCAGCTCTAGGGCAAAGTAGCACACCCAGAGCAGAAGTCCTACTTCAGCCAGATCAGGCCTGCAAAGAAACTGCGTTTCACAGGCCTTTGGAAGAGATGTTCCCACTAGGCTGTAAGAGCACTGTGCAGAGCGAGTTGTTTCTTAGCTTCCCAAAGAGCTGGAACCAAGATGCTGTGGGGCCCAACTCGCCCTTTGGAAAGAAGCCTGCACGTTGTGCCTTTCAGCTCTAGGGCAAAGTAGCACACCCAGAGCAGAAGTCCTACTTCAGCCAGATCAGGCCTGCAAAGAAACTGCGTTTCACAGGCCTTTGAAAGAGATGTTCCCGGTAGGCTGTAAGAGCACTGTGCAGAGCGAGTTGTTTCTTAGCTTCCCAAAGAGCTGGAAGCAAGATGCTGTGGGGCCCAACTCGCCCTTTGGAAAGAAGCCTGCACGTTGTGCCTTTCAGCTCTAGGGCAAAGTAGCACACCCAGAGCAGAAGTCCTACTTCAGCCAGATCAGGCCTGCAAAGAAACTGCGTTTCACAGGCCTTTGGAAGAGATGTTCCCGGTAGGCTGTAAGAGCACTGTGCAGAGCGAGTTGTTTCTTAGCTTCCCAAAGAGCTGGAAGCAAGATGCTGTGGGGCCCAACTCGCCCTTTGGAAAGAAGCCTGCACGTTGTGCCTTTCAGCTCTAGGGCAAAGTAGCACACCCAGAGCAGAAGTCCTACTTCAGCCAGATCAGGCCTGCAAACAAACTGCGTTTCACAGGCCTTTGGAAGAGATGTTCCCACTAGGCTGTAAGAGGACTGTGCAGAGCGAGTTGTTTCTTAGCTTCCCAAAGAGCTGGAAGCAAGATGCTGTGGGGCCCAACTCGCCCTTTGGAAAGAAGCCTGCACGTTGTGCCTTTCAGCTCTAGGGCAAAGTAGCACACCCAGAGCAGAAGTCCTACTTCAGCCAGATCAGGCCTGCAAAGAAACTGCGTTTCACAGGCCTTTGGAAGAGATGTTCCCGGTAGGCTGTAAGAGCACTGTGCAGAGCGAGTTGTTTCTTAGCTTCCCAAAGAGCTGGAAGCAAGATGCTGTGGGGCCCAACTCGCCCTTTGGAAAGAAGCCTGCACGTTGTGCCTTTCAGCTCTAGGGCAAAGTAGCACACCCAGAGCAGAAGTCCTACTTCAGCCAGATCAGGCCTGCAAAGAAACTGCGTTTCACAGGCCTTTGGAAGAGATGTTCCCGGTAGGCTGTAAGAGCACTGTGCAGAGCGAGTTGTTTCTTAGCTTCCCAAAGAGCTGGAAGCAAGATGCTGTGGGGCCCAACTCGCCCTTTGGAAAGAAGCCTGCACGTTGTGCCTTTCAGCTCTAGGGCAAAGTAGCACACCCAGAGCAGAAGTCCTACTTCAGCCAGATCAGGCCTGCAAAGAAACTGCGTTTCACAGGCCTTTGGAAGAGATGTTCCCACTAGGCTGTAAGAGGACTGTGCAGAGCGAGTTGTTTCTTAGCTTCCCAAAGAGCTGGAAGCAAGATGCTGTGGGGCCCAACTCGCCCTTTGGAAAGAAGCCTGCACGTTGTGCCTTTCAGCTCTAGGGCAAAGTAGCACACCCAGAGCAGAAGTCCTACTTCAGCCAGATCAGGCCTGCAAAGAAACTGCGTTTCACAGGCCTTTGGAAGAGATGTTCCCGGTAGGCTGTAAGAGCACTGTGCAGAGCGAGTGGTTTCTTAGCTTCCCAAAGAGCTGGAAGCAAGATGCTGTGGGGCCCAACTCGCCCTTTGGAAAGAAGCCTGCACGTTGTGCCTTTCAGCTCTAGGGCAAAGTAGCACACCCAGAGCAGAAGTCCTACTTCAGCCAGATCAGGCCTGCAAAGAAACTGCGTTTCACAGGCCTTTGGAAGAGATGTTCAGACTAGGCTGTAAGAGGACTGTGCAGAGCGAGTTGTTTCTTAGCTTCCCAAAGAGCTGGAAGCAAGATGCTGTGGGGCCCAACTCGCCCTTTGGAAAGAAGCCTGCACGTTGTGCCTTTCAGCTCTAGGGCAAAGTAGCACACCCAGAGCAGAAGTCCTACTTCAGCCAGATCAGGCCTGCAAAGAAACTGCGTTTCACTGGCCTTTGGAAGTGATGTTGCCACTAGGCTGTAAGAGCACTGTCCAGAGCGAGTTGTTTCTTAGCTTCCCAAAGAGCTGGAAGCAAGATGCTGTGGGGCCCAACTCGCCCTTTGGAAAGAAGCCTGCACGTTGTGCCTTTCAGCTCTAGGGCAAAGTAGCACACCCAGAGCAGAAGTCCTACTTCAGCCAGATCAGGCCTGCAAAGAAACTGCGTTTCACAGGCCTTTGGAAGAGATGTTCCCGGTAGGCTGTAAGAGCACTGTGCAGAGCGAGTTGTTTCTTAGCTTCCCAAAGAGCTGGAAGCAAGATGCTGTGGGGCCCAACTCGCCCTTTGGAAAGAAGCCTGCACGTTGTGCCTTTCAGCTCTAGGGCAAAGTAGCACACCCAGAGCAGAAGTCCTAGTTCAGCCAGATCAGGCCTGCAAAGAAACTGCGTTTCACAGGCCTTTGGAAGAGATGTTCCCGGTAGGCTGTAAGAGCACTGTGCAGAGCGAGTTGTTTCTTAGCTTCCCAAAGAGCTGGAAGCAAGATGCTGTGGGGCCCAACTCGCCCTTTGGAAAGAAGCCTGCACGTTGTGCCTTTCAGCTCTAGGGCAAAGTAGCACACCCAGAGCAGAAGTCCTACTTCAGCCATATCAGGCCTGCAAAGAAACAGCATTTCACAGGCCTTTGGAAGAGATGTTCCCACTAGGCTGTAAGAGCACTGTGCAGAGCGAGTTGTTTCTTAGCTTCCCAAAGAGCTGGAAGCAAGATGCTGTGGGGCCCAACTCGCCCTCTGGAAAGAAGCCTGCACGTTGTGCCTTTCAGCTCTAGGGCAAAGTAGCACACCCAGAGCAGAAGTCCTACTTCAGCAAGATCAGGCCTGCAAAGAAACTGCGTTTCACAGGCCTTTGGAAGAGATGTTCCCACTAGGCTGTAAGAGCACTGTGCAGAGCGAGTTGTTTCTTAGCTTCCCAAAGAGCTGGAACCAAGATGCTGTGGGGCCCAACTCGCCCTTTGGAAAGAAGCCTGCACGTTGTGCCTTTCAGCTCTAGGGCAAAGTAGCACACCCAGAGCAGAAGTCCTACTTCAGCCAGATCAGGCCTGCAAATAAACTGCGTTTCACAGGCCTTTGAAAGAGATGTTCCCGGTAGGCTGTAAGAGCACTGTGCAGAGCGAGTTGTTTCTTAGCTTCCCAAAGAGCTGGAAGCAACATGCTGTGGGGCCCAACTCGCCCTTTGGAAAGAAGCCTGCACGTTGTGCCTTTCAGCTCTAGGGCAAAGTAGCACACCCAGAGCAGAAGTCCTACTTCAGCCAGATCAGGCCTGCAAAGAAACTGCGTTTCACAGGCCTTTGGAAGAGATGTTCCCACTAGGCTCTAAGAGCACTGTGCAGAGCGAGTTGTTTCTTAGCTTCCCAAAGAGCTGGAAGCAAGATGCTGTGGGGCCCAACTCGCCCTTTGGAAAGAAGCCTGCACGTTGTGCCTTTCAGCTCTAGGGCAAAGTAGCACACCCAGAGCAGAAGTCCTACTTCAGCCAGATCAGGCCTGCAAAGAAACTGCGTTTCACAGGCCTTTGGAAGAGATGTTCCCACTAGGCTGTAAGAGCACTTGTAGAGCGAGTTGTTTCTTAGCTTCCCAAAGAGCTGGAAGCAAGATGCTGTGGGGCCCAACTCGCCCTTTGGAAAGAAGCCTGCACGTTGTGCCTTTCAGCTCTAGGGCAAAGTAGCACACCCAGAGCAGAAGTCCTACTTCAGCCAGATCAGGCCTGCAAAGAAACTGCGTTTCACAGGCCTTTGGAAGAGATGTTCCCGGTAGGCTGTAAGAGCACTGTGCAGAGCGAGTTGTTTCTTAGCTTCCCAAAGAGCTGGAAGCAAGATGCTGTGGGGCCCAACTCGCCCTTTGGAAAGAAGCCTGCACGTTGTGCCTTTCAGCTCTAGGGCAAAGTAGCACACCCAGAGCAGAAGTCCTACTTCAGCCAGATCAGGCCTGCAAAGAAACTGCGTTTCACAGGCCTTTGGAAGAGATGTTCCCGGTAGGCTGTAAGAGCACTGTGCAGAGCGAGTTGTTTCTTAGTTTCCCAAAGAGCTGGAAGCAAGATGCTGTGGGGCCCAACTCGCCCTTTGGAAAGAAGCCTGCACGTTGTGCCTTTCAGCTCTAGGGCAAAGTAGCACACCCAGAGCAGAAGTCCTACTTCAGCCAGATCAGGCCTGCAAAGAAACTGCGTTTCACAGGCCTTTGGAAGAGATGTTCCCGGTAGGCTGTAAGAGCACTGTGCAGAGCGAGTTGTTTCTTAGCTTCCCAAAGAGCTGGAAGCAAGATGCTGTGGGGCCCAACTCGCCCTTTGGAAAGAAGCCTGCACGTTGTGCCTTTCAGCTCTAGGGCAAAGTAGCACACCCAGAGCAGAAGTCCTACTTCAGCCAGATCAGGCCTGCAAAGAAACTGCGTTTCACAGGCCTTTGGAAGAGATGTTCCCGGTAGGCTGTAAGAGCACTGTGCAGAGCGAGTTGTTTCTTAGCTTCCCAAAGAGCTGGAAGCAAGATGCTGTGGGGCCCAACTCGCCCTTTGGAAAGAAGCCTGCACGTTGTGCCTTTCAGCTCTAGGGCAAAGTAGCACACCCAGAGCAGAAGTCCTACTTCAGCCAGATCAGGCCTGCAAAGAAACTGCGTTTCACAGGCCTTTGGAAGAGATGTTCCCAATAGGCTGTAAGAGCACTGTGTAGAGCGAGTTGTTTCTTAGCTTCCCAAAGAGCTGGAAGCAAGATGCTGTGGGGCCCAACTCGCCCTTTGGAAAGAAGCCTGCACGTTGTGCCTTTCAGCTCTAGGGCAAAGTAGCACACCCAGAGCAGAAGTCCTACTTCAGCCAGATCAGGCCTGCAAAGAAACTGCGTTTCACAGGCCTTTGGAAGAGATGTTCCCGGTAGGCTGTAAGAGCACTGTGCAGAGCGAGTTGTTTCTTAGCTTCCCAAAGAGCTGGAAGCAAGATGCTGTGGGGCCCAACTCGCCCTTTGGAAAGAAGCCTGCACGTTGTGCCTTTCAGCTCTAGGGCAAAGTAGCACACCCAGAGCAGAAGTCCTACTTCAGCCAGATCAGGCCTGCAAAGAAACTGCGTTTCACAGGCCTTTGGAAGAGATGTTCCCACTAGGCTGTAAGAGGACTGTGCAGAGCGAGTTGTTTCTTAGCTTCCCAAAGAGCTGGAAGCAAGATGCTGTGGGGCCCAACTCGCCCTTTGGAAAGAAGCCTGCACGTTGTGCCTTTCAGCTCTAGGGCAAAGTAGCACACCCAGAGCAGAAGTCCTACTTCAGCCAGATCAGGCCTGCAAAGAAACTGCGTTTCACAGGCCTTTGGAAGAGATGTTCCCGGTAGGCTGTAAGAGCACTGTGCAGAGCGAGTTGTTTCTTAGCTTCCCAAAGAGCTGGAAGCAAGATGCTGTGGGGCCCAACTCGCCCTTTGGAAAGAAGCCTGCACGTTGTGCCTTTCAGCTCTAGGGCAAAGTAGCACACCCAGAGCAGAAGTCCTACTTCAGCCAGATCAGGCCTGCAAAGAAACTGCGTTTCACAGGCCTTTGGAAGAGATGTTCCCGGTAGGCTGTAAGAGCACTGTGCAGAGCGAGTTGTTTCTTAGCTTCCCAAAGAGCTGGAAGCAAGATGCTGTGGGGCCCAACTCGCCCTTTGGAAAGAAGCCTGCACGTTGTGCCTTTCAGCTCTAGGGCAAAGTAGCACACCCAGAGCAGAAGTCCTACTTCAGCCAGATCAGGCCTGCAAAGAAACTGCGTTTCACAGGCCTTTGGAAGAGATGTTCCCACTAGGCTGTAAGAGGACTGTGCAGAGCGAGTTGTTTCTTAGCTTCCCAAAGAGCTGGAAGCAAGATGCTATGGGGCCCAACTCGCCCTTTGGAAAGAAGCCTGCACGTTGTGCCTTTCAGCTCTAGGGCAAAGTAGCACACCCAGAGCAGAAGTCCTACTTCAGCCAGATCAGGCCTGCAAAGAAACTGCGTTTCACAGGCCTTTGGAAGAGATGTTCCCGGTAGGCTGTAAGAGCACTGTGCAGAGCGAGTTGTTTCTTAGCTTCCCAAAGAGCTGGAAGCAAGATGCTGTGGGGCCCAACTCGCCCTTTGGAAAGAAGCCTGCACGTTGTGCCTTTCAGCTCTAGGGCAAAGTAGCACACCCAGAGCAGAAGTCCTACTTCAGCCAGATCAGGCCTGCAAAGAAACTGCGTTTCACAGGCCTTTGGAAGAGATGTTCCCGGTAGGCTGTAAGAGCACTGTGCAGAGCGAGTTGTTTCTTAGCTTCCCAAAGAGCTGGAAGCAAGATGCTGTGGGGCCCAACTCGCCCTTTGGAAAGAAGCCTGCACGTTGTGCCTTTCAGCTCTAGGGCAAAGTAGCACACCCAGAGCAGAAGTCCTACTTCAGCCAGATCAGGCCTGCAAAGAAACTGCGTTTCACAGGCCTTTGGAAGAGATGTTCCCACTAGGCTGTAAGAGGACTGTGCAGAGCGAGTTGTTTCTTAGCTTCCCAAAGAGCTGGAAGCAAGATGCTGTGGGGCCCAACTCGCCCTTTGGAAAGAAGCCTGCACGTTGTGCCTTTCAGCTCTAGGGCAAAGTAGCACACCCAGAGCAGAAGTCCTACTTCAGCCAGATCAGGCCTGCAAAGAAACTGCGTTTCACAGGCCTTTGGAAGAGATGTTCCCACTAGGCTGTAAGAGCACTGTGCAGAGCGAGTTGTTTCTTAGCTTCCCAAAGAGCTGGAAGCAAGATGCTGTGGGGCCCAACTCGCCCTTTGGAAAGAAGCCTGCACGTTGTGCCTTTCAGCTCTAGGGCAAAGTAGCACACCCAGAGCAGAAGTCCTACTTCAGCCAGATCAGGCCTGCAAAGAAACTGCGTTTCACAGGCCTTTGGAAGAGATGTTCCCGGTAGGCTGTAAGAGCACTGTGCAGAGCGAGTTGTTTCTTAGCTTCCCAAAGAGCTGGAAGCAAGATGCTGTGGGGCCCAACTCGCCCTTTGGAAAGAAGCCTGCACGTTGTGCCTTTCAGCTCTAGGGCAAAGTAGCACACCCAGAGCAGAAGTCCTACTTCAGCCAGATCAGGCCTGCAAAGAAACTGCGTTTCACAGGCCTCTGGAAGAGATGTTCCCAATAGGCTGTAAGAGCACTGTGTAGAGCGAGTTGTTTCTTAGCTTCCCAAAGAGCTGGAAGCAAGATGCTGTGGGGCCCAACTCGCCCTTTGGAAAGAAGCCTGCACGTTGTGCCTTTCAGCTCTAGGGCAAAGTAGCACACCCAGAGCAGAAGTCCTACTTCAGCCAGATCAGGCCTGCAAAGAAACTGCGTTTCACAGGCCTTTGGAAGAGATGTTCCCGGTAGGCTGTAAGAGCACTGTGCAGAGCGAGTTGTTTCTTAGCTTCCCAAAGAGCTGGAAGCAAGATGCTGTGGGGCCCAACTCGCCCTTTGGAAAGAAGCCTGCACGTTGTGCCTTTCAGCTCTAGGGCAAAGTAGCACACCCAGAGCAGAAGTCCTACTTCAGCCAGATCAGGCCTGCAAAGAAACTGCGTTTCACAGGCCTTTGAAAGAGATGCTCCCGGTAGGCTGTAAGAGCACTGTGCAGAGCGAGTTGTTTCTTAGCTTCCCAAAGAGCTGGAAGCAAGATGCTGTGGGGCCCAACTCGCCCTTTGGAAAGAAGCCTGCACGTTGTGCCTTTCAGCTCTAGGGCAAAGTAGCACACCCAGAGCAGAAGTCCTACTTCAGCCAGATCAGGCCTGCAAAGAAACTGCGTTTCAAAGGCCTTTGGAAGAGATGTTGCCACTAGGCTGTAAGAGCACTGTCCAGAGCGAGTTGTTTCTTAGCTTCCCAAAGAGCTGGAAGCAAGATGCTGTGGGGCCCAACTCGCCCTTTGGAAAGAAGCCTGCACGTTGTGCCTTTCAGCTCTAGGGCAAAGTAGCACACCCAGAGCAGAAGTCCTACTTCAGCCAGATCAGGCCTGCAAAGAACCTGCGTTTCACAGGCCTTTGGAAGAGATGTTCCCACTAGGATGTAAGAGCACTGTGCAGAGCGAGTTGTTTCTTAGCTTCCCAAAGAGCTGGAAGCAAGATGCTGTGGGGCCCAACTCGCCCTTTGGAAAGAAGCCTGCACGTTGTGCCTTTCAGCTCTAGGGCAAAGTAGCACACCCAGAGCAGAAGTCCTACTTCAGCCAGATCAGGCCTGCAAAGAAACTGCGTTTCACAGGCCTTTGGAAGAGATGTTCCCGGTAGGCTGTAAGAGCACTGTGCAGAGCGAGTTGTTTCTTAGCTTCCCAAAGAGCTGGAAGCAAGATGCTGTGGGGCCCAACTCGCCCTTTGGAAAGAAGCCTGCACGTTGTGCCTTTCAGCTCTAGGGCAAAGTAGCACACCCAGAGCAGAAGTCCTACTTCAGCCAGATCAGGCCTGCAAAGAAACTGCGTTTCACAGGCCTTTGGAAGAGATGTTCCCGGTAGGCTGTAAGAGCACTGTGCAGAGCGAGTGGTTTCTTAGCTTCCCAAAGAGCTGGAAGCAAGATGCTGTGGGGCCCAACTCGCCCTTTGGAAAGAAGCCTGCACGTTGTGCCTTTCAGCTCTAGGGCAAAGTAGCACACCCAGAGCAGAAGTCCTAGTTCAGCCAGATCAGGCCTGCAAAGAAACTGCGTTTCAAAGGCCTTTGGAAGAGATGTTCCCACTAGGCTGTAAGAGCACTGTGCAGAGCGAGTTGTTTCTTAGCTTCCCAAAGAGCTGGAAGCAAGATGCTGTGGGGCCCAACTCGCCCTATGGAAAGAAGCCTGCACGTTGTGCCTTTCAGCTCTAGGGCAAAGTAGCACACCCAGAGCAGAAGTCCTACTTCAGCCAGATCAGGCCTGCAAAGAAACTGCGTTTCACAGGCCTCTGGAAGAGATGTTCCCAATAGGCTGTAAGAGCACTGTGTAGAGCGAGTTGTTTCTTAGCTTCCCAAAGAGCTGGAAGCAAGATGCTGTGGGGCCCAACTCGCCCTTTGGAAAGAAGCCTGCACGTTGTGCCTTTCAGCTCTAGGGCAAAGTAGCACACCCAGAGCAGAAGTCCTACTTCAGCCAGATCAGGCCTGCAAAGAAACTGCGTTTCACAGGCCTTTGGAAGAGATGTTCCCGGTAGGCTGTAAGAGCACTGTGCAGAGCGAGTTGTTTCTTAGCTTCCCAAAGAGCTGGAAGCAAGATGCTGTGGGGCCCAACTCGCCCTCTGGAAAGAAGCCTGCACGTTGTGCCTTTCAGCTCTAGGGCAAAGTAGCACACCCAGAGCAGAAGTCCTACTTCAGCCAGATCAGGCCTGCAAAGAAACTGCGTTTCACAGGCCTTTGGAAGAGATGTTCCCAATAGGCTGTAAGAGCACTGTGCAGAGCGAGTTGTTTCTAAGCTTTCCAAAGAGCTGGAAGCAAGATGCTGTGGGGCCCAACTCGCCCTTTGGAAAGAAGCCTGCACGTTGTGCCTTTCAGCTCTAGGGCAAAGTAGCACACCCAGAGCAGAAGTCCTACTTCAGCCAGATCAGGCCTGCAAAGAAACTGCGTTTCACAGGCCTTTGGAAGAGATGTTCCCACTAGGCTGTAAGAGCACTGTGCAGAGCGAGTTGTTTCTTAGCTTCCCAAAGAGCTGGAAGCAAGATGCTGTGGGGCCCAACTCGCCCTTTGGAAAGAAGCCTGCACGTTGTGCCTTTCAGCTCTAGGGCAAAGTAGCACACCCAGAGCAGAAGTCCTACTTCAGCCAGATCAGGCCTGCAAAGAAACTGCGTTTCACAGGCCTTTGGAAGAGATGTTCCCACTAGGCTGTAAGAGCACTGTGCAGAGCGAGTTGTTTCTTAGCTTCCCAAAGAGCTGGAAGCAAGATGCTGTGGGGCCCAACTCGCCCTTTGGAAAGAAGCCTGCACGTTGTGCCTTTCAGCTCTAGGGCAAAGTAGCACACCCAGAGCAGAAGTCCTACTTCAGCCAGATCAGGCCTGCAAAGAAACTGCGTTTCACAGGCCTCTGGAAGAGATGTTCCCAATAGGCTGTAAGAGCACTGTGTAGAGCGAGTTGTTTCTTAGCTTCCCAAAGAGCTGGAAGCAAGATGCTGTGGGGCCCAACTCGCCCTTTGGAAAGAAGCCTGCACGTTGTGCCTTTCAGCTCTAGGGCAAAGTAGCACACCCAGAGCAGAAGTCCTACTTCAGCCAGATCAGGCCTGCAAAGAAACTGCGTTTCACAGGCCTTTGGAAGAGATGTTCCCACTAGGCTGTAAGAGCACTGTGCAGAGCGAGTTGTTTCTTAGCTTCCCAAAGAGCTGGAAGCAAGATGCTGTGGGGCCCAACTCGCCCTTTGGAAAGAAGCCTGCACGTTGTGCCTTTCAGCTCTAGGGCAAAGTAGCACACCCAGAGCAGAAGTCCTACTTCAGCCAGATCAGGCCTGCAAAGAAACTGCGTTTCACAGGCCTTTGGAAGAGATGTTCCCGGTAGGCTGTAAGAGCACTGTGCAGAGCGAGTTGTTTCTTAGCTTCCCAAAGAGCTGGAAGCAAGATGCTGTGGGGCCCAACTCGCCCTTTGGAAAGAAGCCTGCACGTTGTGCCTTTCAGCTCTAGGGCAAAGTAGCACACCCAGAGCAGAAGTCCTACTTCAGCCAGATCAGGCCTGCAAAGAAACTGCGTTTCACAGGCCTTTGGAAGAGATGTTCCCACTAGGCTGTAAGAGCACTGTGCAGAGCGAGTTGTTTCTTAGCTTCCCAAAGAGCTGGAAGCAAGATGCTGTGGGGCCCAACTCGGCCTCTGGAAAGAAGCCTGCACGTTGTGCCTTTCAGCTCTAGGGCAAAGTAGCACACCCAGAGCAGAAGTCCTACTTCAGCCAGATCAGGCCTGCAAAGAAACTGCGTTTCACAGGCCTTTGGAAGAGATGTTCCCGGTAGGCTGTAAGAGCACTGTGCAGAGCGAGTTGTTTCTTAGCTTCCCAAAGAGCTGGAAGCAAGATGCTGTGGGGCCCAACTCGCCCTTTGGAAAGAAGCCTGCACGTTGTGCCTTTCAGCTCTAGGGCAAAGTAGCACACCCAGAGCAGAAGTCCTACTTCAGCCAGATCAGGCCTGCAAAGAAACTGCGTTTCACAGGCCTTTGGAAGAGATGTTCCCAATAGGCTGTAAGAGCACTGTGCAGAGCGAGTTGTTTCTTAGCTTTCCAAAGAGCTGGAAGCAAGATGCTGTGGGGCCCAACTCGCCCTTTGGAAAGAAGCCTGCACGTTGTGCCTTTCAGCTCTAGGGCAAAGTAGCACACCCAGAGCAGAAGTCCTACTTCAGCCAGATCAGGCCTGCAAAGAAACTGCGTTTCACAGGCCTTTGGAAGAGATGTTCCCACTAGGCTGTAAGAGCACTGTGCAGAGCGAGTTGTTTCTTAGCTTCCCAAAGAGCTGGAAGCAAGATGCTGTGGGGCCCAACTCGCCCTTTGGAAAGAAGCCTGCACGTTGTGCCTTTCAGCTCTAGGGCAAAGTAGCACACCCAGAGCAGAAGTCCTACTTCAGCCAGATCAGGCCTGCAAAGAAACTGCGTTTCACAGGCCTTTGGAAGAGATGTTCCCGGTAGGCTGTAAGAGCACTGTGCAGAGCGAGTTGTTTCTTAGCTTCCCAAAGAGCTGGAAGCAAGATGCTGTGGGGCCCAACTCGCCCTTTGGAAAGAAGCCTGCACGTTGTGCCTTTCAGCTCTAGGGCAAAGTAGCACACCCAGAGCAGAAGTCCTACTTCAGCCAGATCAGGCCTGCAAAGAAACTGCGTTTCACAGGCCTCTGGAAGAGATGTTCCCAATAGGCTGTAAGAGCACTGTGTAGAGCGAGTTGTTTCTTAGCTTCCCAAAGAGCTGGAAGCAAGATGCTGTGGGGCCCAACTCGCCCTTTGGAAAGAAGCCTGCACGTTGTGCCTTTCAGCTCTAGGGCAAAGTAGCACACCCAGAGCAGAAGTCCTACTTCAGCCAGATCAGGCCTGCAAAGAAACTGCGTTTCACAGGCCTTTGGAAGAGATGTTCCCGGTAGGCTGTAAGAGCACTGTGCAGAGCGAGTTGTTTCTTAGCTTCCCAAAGAGCTGGAAGCAAGATGCTGTGGGGCCCAACTCGCCCTTTGGAAAGAAGCCTGCACGTTGTGCCTTTCAGCTCTAGGGCAAAGTAGCACACCCAGAGCAGAAGTCCTACTTCAGCCAGATCAGGCCTGCAAAGAAACTGCGTTTCACAGGCCTTTGAAAGAGATGCTCCCGGTAGGCTGTAAGAGCACTGTGCAGAGCGAGTTGTTTCTTAGCTTCCCAAAGAGCTGGAAGCAAGATGCTGTGGGGCCCAACTCGCCCTTTGGAAAGAAGCCTGCACGTTGTGCCTTTCAGCTCTAGGGCAAAGTAGCACACCCAGAGCAGAAGTCCTACTTCAGCCAGATCAGGCCTGCAAAGAAACTGCGTTTCAAAGGCCTTTGGAAGAGATGTTGCCACTAGGCTGTAAGAGCACTGTCCAGAGCGAGTTGTTTCTTAGCTTCCCAAAGAGCTGGAAGCAAGATGCTGTGGGGCCCAACTCGCCCTTTGGAAAGAAGCCTGCACGTTGTGCCTTTCAGCTCTAGGGCAAAGTAGCACACCCAGAGCAGAAGTCCTACTTCAGCCAGATCAGGCCTGCAAAGAACCTGCGTTTCACAGGCCTTTGGAAGAGATGTTCCCACTAGGATGTAAGAGCACTGTGCAGAGCGAGTTGTTTCTTAGCTTCCCAAAGAGCTGGAAGCAAGATGCTGTGGGGCCCAACTCGCCCTTTGGAAAGAAGCCTGCACGTTGTGCCTTTCAGCTCTAGGGCAAAGTAGCACACCCAGAGCAGAAGTCCTACTTCAGCCAGATCAGGCCTGCAAAGAAACTGCGTTTCACAGGCCTTTGGAAGAGATGTTCCCGGTAGGCTGTAAGAGCACTGTGCAGAGCGAGTTGTTTCTTAGCTTCCCAAAGAGCTGGAAGCAAGATGCTGTGGGGCCCAACTCGCCCTTTGGAAAGAAGCCTGCACGTTGTGCCTTTCAGCTCTAGGGCAAAGTAGCACACCCAGAGCAGAAGTCCTACTTCAGCCAGATCAGGCCTGCAAAGAAACTGCGTTTCACAGGCCTTTGGAAGAGATGTTCCCGGTAGGCTGTAAGAGCACTGTGCAGAGCGAGTGGTTTCTTAGCTTCCCAAAGAGCTGGAAGCAAGATGCTGTGGGGCCCAACTCGCCCTTTGGAAAGAAGCCTGCACGTTGTGCCTTTCAGCTCTAGGGCAAAGTAGCACACCCAGAGCAGAAGTCCTACTTCAGCCAGATCAGGCCTGCAAAGAAACTGCGTTTCAAAGGCCTTTGGAAGAGATGTTCCCACTAGGCTGTAAGAGCACTGTGCAGAGCGAGTTGTTTCTTAGCTTCCCAAAGAGCTGGAAGCAAGATGCTGTGGGGCCCAACTCGCCCTATGGAAAGAAGCCTGCACGTTGTGCCTTTCAGCTCTAGGGCAAAGTAGCACACCCAGAGCAGAAGTCCTACTTCAGCCAGATCAGGCCTGCAAAGAAACTGCGTTTCACAGGCCTTTGGAAGAGATGTTCCCACTAGGCTGTAAGAGCACTGTGCAGAGCGAGTTGTTTCTTAGCTTCCCAAAGAGCTGGAAGCAAGATGCTGTGGGGCCCAACTCGGCCTCTGGAAAGAAGCCTGCACGTTGTGCCTTTCAGCTCTAGGGCAAAGTAGCACACCCAGAGCAGAAGTCCTACTTCAGCCAGATCAGGCCTGCAAAGAAACTGCGTTTCACAGGCCTTTGGAAGAGATGTTCCCGGTAGGCTGTAAGAGCACTGTGCAGAGCGAGTTGTTTCTTAGCTTCCCAAAGAGCTGGAAGCAAGATGCTGTGGGGCCCAACTCGCCCTCTGGAAAGAAGCCTGCACGTTGTGCCTTTCAGCTCTAGGGCAAAGTAGCACACCCAGAGCAGAAGTCCTACTTCAGCCAGATCAGGCCTGCAAAGAAACTGCGTTTCACAGGCCTTTGGAAGAGATGTTCCCAATAGGCTGTAAGAGCACTGTGCAGAGCGAGTTGTTTCTTAGCTTTCCAAAGAGCTGGAAGCAAGATGCTGTGGGGCCCAACTCGCCCTTTGGAAAGAAGCCTGCACGTTGTGCCTTTCAGCTCTAGGGCAAAGTAGCACACCCAGAGCAGAAGTCCTACTTCAGCCAGATCAGGCCTGCAAAGAAACTGCGTTTCACAGGCCTTTGGAAGAGATGTTCCCACTAGGCTGTAAGAGCACTGTGCAGAGCGAGTTGTTTCTTAGCTTCCCAAAGAGCTGGAAGCAAGATGCTGTGGGGCCCAACTCGCCCTTTGGAAAGAAGCCTGCACGTTGTGCCTTTCAGCTCTAGGGCAAAGTAGCACACCCAGAGCAGAAGTCCTACTTCAGCCAGATCAGGCCTGCAAAGAAACTGCGTTTCACAGGCCTTTGGAAGAGATGTTCCCACTAGGCTGTAAGAGCACTGTGCAGAGCGAGTTGTTTCTTAGCTTCCCAAAGAGCTGGAAGCAAGATGCTGTGGGGCCCAACTCGCCCTTTGGAAAGAAGCCTGCACGTTGTGCCTTTCAGCTCTAGGGCAAAGTAGCACACCCAGAGCAGAAGTCCTACTTCAGCCAGATCAGGCCTGCAAAGAAACTGCGTTTCACAGGCCTCTGGAAGAGATGTTCCCAATAGGCTGTAAGAGCACTGTGTAGAGCGAGTTGTTTCTTAGCTTCCCAAAGAGCTGGAAGCAAGATGCTGTGGGGCCCAACTCGCCCTTTGGAAAGAAGCCTGCACGTTGTGCCTTTCAGCTCTAGGGCAAAGTAGCACACCCAGAGCAGAAGTCCTACTTCAGCCAGATCAGGCCTGCAAAGAAACTGCGTTTCACAGGCCTTTGGAAGAGATGTTCCCGGTAGGCTGTAAGAGCACTGTGCAGAGCGAGTTGTTTCTTAGCTTCCCAAAGAGCTGGAAGCAAGATGCTGTGGGGCCCAACTCGCCCTTTGGAAAGAAGCCTGCACGTTGTGCCTTTCAGCTCTAGGGCAAAGTAGCACACCCAGAGCAGAAGTCCTACTTCAGCCAGATCAGGCCTGCAAAGAAACTGCGTTTCACAGGCCTTTGAAAGAGATGCTCCCGGTAGGCTGTAAGAGCACTGTGCAGAGCGAGTTGTTTCTTAGCTTCCCAAAGAGCTGGAAGCAAGATGCTGTGGGGCCCAACTCGCCCTTTGGAAAGAAGCCTGCACGTTGTGCCTTTCAGCTCTAGGGCAAAGTAGCACACCCAGAGCAGAAGTCCTACTTCAGCCAGATCAGGCCTGCAAAGAAACTGCGTTTCAAAGGCCTTTGGAAGAGATGTTGCCACTAGGCTGTAAGAGCACTGTCCAGAGCGAGTTGTTTCTTAGCTTCCCAAAGAGCTGGAAGCAAGATGCTGTGGGGCCCAACTCGCCCTTTGGAAAGAAGCCTGCACGTTGTGCCTTTCAGCTCTAGGGCAAAGTAGCACACCCAGAGCAGAAGTCCTACTTCAGACAGATCAGGCCTGCAAAGAACCTGCGTTTCACAGGCCTTTGGAAGAGATGTTCCCACTAGGCTGTAAGAGCACTGTGCAGAGCGAGTTGTTTCTTAGCTTCCCAAAGAGCTGGAAGCAAGATGCTGTGGGGCCCAACTCGCCCTTTGGAAAGAAGCCTGCACGTTGTGCCTTTCAGCTCTAGGGCAAAGTAGCACACCCAGAGCAGAAGTCCTACTTCAGCCAGATCAGGCCTGCAAAGAAACTGCGTTTCACAGGCCCTTGGAAGAGATGTTCCCGGTAGGCTGTAAGAGCACTGTGCAGAGCGAGTTGTTTCTTAGCTTCCCAAAGAGCTGGAAGCAAGATGCTGTGGGGCCCAACTCGCCCTTTGGAAAGAAGCCTGCACGTTGTGCCTTTCAGCTCTAGGGCAAAGTAGCACACCCAGAGCAGAAGTCCTACTTCAGCCAGATCAGGCCTGCAAAGAAACTGCGTTTCACAGGCATTTGGAAGAGATGTTCCCGGTAGGCTGTAAGAGCACTGTGCAGAGCGAGTGGTTTCTTAGCTTCCCAAAGAGCTGGAAGCAAGATGCTGTGGGGCCCAACTCGCCCTTTGGAAAGAAGCCTGCACGTTGTGCCTTTCAGCTCTAGGGCAAAGTAGCACACCCAGAGCAGAAGTCCTACTTCAGCCAGATCAGGCCTGCAAAGAAACTGCGTTTCAAAGGCCTTTGGAAGAGATGTTCCCACTAGGCTGTAAGAGCACTGTGCAGAGCGAGTTGTTTCTTAGCTTCCCAAAGAGCTGGAAGCAAGATGCTGTGGGGCCCAACTCGCCCTTTGGAAAGAAGCCTGCACGTTGTGCCTTTCAGCTCTAGGGCAAAGTAGCACACCCAGAGCAGAAGTCCTACTTCAGCCAGATCAGGCCTGCAAAGAAACAGCGTTTCACAGGCCTTTGGAAGAGATGTTCCCACTAGGCTGTAAGAGCACTGTGCAGAGCGAGTTGTTTCTTAGCTTCCCAAAGAGCTGGAAGCAAGATGCTGTGGGGCCCAACTCGCCCTCTGGAAAGAAGCCTGCACGTTGTGCCTTTCAGCTCTAGGGCAAAGTAGCACACCCAGAGCAGAAGTCCTACTTCAGCCAGATCAGGCCTGCAAAGAAACTGCGTTTCACAGGCCTTTGGAAGAGATGTTCCCACTAGGCTGTAAGAGCACTGTGCAGAGCGAGTTGTTTCTTAGCTTCCCAAAGAGCTGGAAGCAAGATGCTGTGGGGCCCAACTCGCCCTTTGGAAAGAAGCCTGCACGTTGTGCCTTTCAGCTCTAGGGCAAAGTAGCACACCCAGAGCAGAAGTCCTACTTCAGCCAGATCAGGCCTGCAAAGAAACTGCGTTTCACAGGCCTTTGGAAGAGATGTTCCCACTAGGCTGTAAGAGCACTGTGCAGAGCGAGTTGTTTCTTAGCTTCCCAAAGAGCTGGAAGCAAGATGCTGTGGGGCCCAACTCGCCCTTTGGAAAGAAGCCTGCACGTTGTGCCTTTCAGCTCTAGGGCAAAGTAGCACACCCAGAGCAGAAGTCCTACTTCAGCCAGATCAGGCCTGCAAAGAAACTGCGTTTCACAGGCCTTTGGAAGAGATGTTCCCGGTAGGCTGTAAGAGCACTGTGCAGAGCGAGTTGTTTCTTAGCTTCCCAAAGAGCTGGAAGCAAGATGCTGTGGGGCCCAACTCGCCCTTTGGAAAGAAGCCTGCACGTTGTGCCTTTCAGCTCTAGGGCAAAGTAGCACACCCAGAGCAGAAGTCCTACTTCAGCCAGATCAGGCCTGCAAAGAAACTGCGTTTCACAGGCCTTTGGAAGAGATGTTCCCGGTAGGCTGTAAGAGCACTGTGCAGAGCGAGTGGTTTCTTAGCTTCCCAAAGAGCTGGAAGCAAGATGCTGTGGGGCCCAACTCGCCCTTTGGAAAGAAGCCTGCACGTTGTGCCTTTCAGCTCTAGGGCAAAGTAGCACACCCGCAGCAGAAGTCCTACTTCAGCCAGATCAGGCCTGCAAAGAAACTGCGTTTCAAAGGCCTTTGGAAGAGATGTTGCCACTAGGCTGTAAGAGCACTGTGCAGAGCGAGTTGTTTCTTAGCTTCCCAAAGAGCTGGAAGCAAGATGCTGTGGGGCCCAACTCGCCCTTTGGAAAGAAGCCTGCACGTTGTGCCTTTCAGCTCTAGGGCAAAGTAGCACACCCAGAGCAGAAGTCCTACTTCAGCCAGATCAGGCCTGCAAAGAAACAGCGTTTCACAGGCCTTTGGAAGAGATGTTCCCACTAGGCTGTAAGAGCACTGTGCAGAGCGAGTTGTTTCTTAGCTTCCCAAAGAGCTGGAAGCAAGATGCTGTGGGGCCCAACTCGCCCTCTGGAAAGAAGCCTGCACGTTGTGCCTTTCAGCTCTAGGGCAAAGTAGCACACCCAGAGCAGAAGTCCTACTTCAGCCAGATCAGGCCTGCAAAGAAACTGCGTTTCACAGGCCTTTGGAAGAGATGTTCCCACTAGGCTGTAAGAGCACTGTGCAGAGCGAGTTGTTTCTTAGCTTCCCAAAGAGCTGGAAGCAAGATGCTGTGGGGCCCAACTCGCCCTTTGGAAAGAAGCCTGCACGTTGTGCCTTTAAGCTCTAGGGCAAAGTAGCACACCCAGAGCAGAAGTCCTACTTCAGCCAGATCAGGCCTGCAGAGAAACTGCGTTTCACAGGCCTTTGGAAGAGATGTTCCCACTAGGCTGTAAGAGCACTGTGCAGAGCGAGTTGTTTCTTAGCTTCCCAAAGAGCTGGAAGCAAGATGCTGTGGGGCCCAACTCGCCCTTTGGAAAGAAGCCTGCACGTTGTGCCTTTCAGCTCTAGGGCAAAGTAGCACACCCAGAGCAGAAGTCCTACTTCAGCCAGATCAGGCCTGCAAAGAAACTGCGTTTCACAGGCCTTTGGAAGAGATGTTCCCGGTAGGCTGTAAGAGCACTGTGCAGAGCGAGTTGTTTCTTAGCTTCCCAAAGAGCTGGAAGCAAGATGCTGTGGGGCCCAACTCGCCCTTTGGAAAGAAGCCTGCACGTTGTGCCTTTCAGCTCTAGGGCAAAGTAGCACACCCAGAGCAGAAGTCCTACTTCAGCCAGATCAGGCCTGCAAAGAAACTGCGTTTCACAGGCCTTTGGAAGAGATGTTCCCACTAGGCTGTAAGAGGACTGTGCAGAGCGAGTTGTTTCTTAGCTTCCCAAAGAGCTGGAAGCAAGATGCTGTGGGGCCCAACTCGCCCTTTGGAAAGAAGCCTGCACGTTGTGCCTTTCAGCTCTAGGGCAAAGTAGCACACCCAGAGCAGAAGTCCTACTTCAGCCAGATCAGGCCTGCAAAGAAACTGCGTTTCACAGGCCTTTGGAAGAGATGTTCCCGGTAGGCTGTAAGAGCACTGTGCAGAGCGAGTTGTTTCTTAGCTTCCCAAAGAGCTGGAAGCAAGATGCTGTGGGGCCCAACTCGCCCTTTGGAAAGAAGCCTGCACGTTGTGCCTTTCAGCTCTAGGGCAAAGTAGCACACCCAGAGCAGAAGTCCTACTTCAGCCAGATCAGGCCTGCAAAGAAACTGCGTTTCACAGGCCTTTGGAAGAGATGTTCCCGGTAGGCTGTAAGAGCACTGTGCAGAGCGAGTTGTTTCTTAGCTTCCCAAAGAGCTGGAAGCAAGATGCTGTGGGGCCCAACTCGCCCTTTGGAAAGAAGCCTGCACGTTGTGCCTTTCAGCTCTAGGGCAAAGTAGCACACCCAGAGCAGAAGTCCTACTTCAGCCAGATCAGGCCTGCAAAGAAACTGCGTTTCACAGGCCTTTGGAAGAGATGTTCCCGGTAGGCTGTAAGAGCACTGTGCAGAGCGAGTGGTTTCTTAGCTTCCCAAAGAGCTGGAAGCAAGATGCTGTGGGGCCCAACTCGCCCTTTGGAAAGAAGCCTGCACGTTGTGCCTTTCAGCTCTAGGGCAAAGTAGCACACCCAGAGCAGAAGTCCTACTTCAGCCAGATCAGGCCTGCAAAGAAACTGCGTTTCAAAGGCCTTTGGAAGAGATGCTGCCACTAGGCTGTAAGAGCACTGTGCAGAGCGAGTTGTTTCTTAGGTTCCCAAAGAGCTGGAAGCAAGATGCTGTGGGGCCCAACTCGCCCTTTGGAAAGAAGCCTGCACGTTGTGCCTTTCAGCTCTAGGGCAAAGTAGCACACCCAGAGCAGAAGTCCTACTTCAGCCAGATCAGGCCTGCAAAGAAACTGCGTTTCACAGGCCTTTGGAAGAGATGTTCCCGGTAGGCTGTAAGAGCACTGTGCAGAGCGAGTGGTTTCTTAGCTTCCCAAAGAGCTGGAAGCAAGATGCTGTGGGGCCCAACTCGCCCTTTGGAAAGAAGCCTGCACGTTGTGCCTTTCAGCTCTAGGGCAAAGTAGCACACCCAGAGCAGAAGTCCTACTTCAGCCAGATCAGGCCTGCAAAGAAACTGCGTTTCACAGGCCTTTGGAAGAGATGTTCCCGGTAGGCTGTAAGAGCACTGTGCAGAGCGAGTGGTTTCTTAGCTTCCCAAAGAGCTGGAAGCAAGATGCTGTGGGGCCCAACTCGCCCTTTGGAAAGAAGCCTGCACGTTGTGCCTTTCAGCTCTAGGGCAAAGTAGCACACCCAGAGCAGAAGTCCTACTTCAGCCAGATCAGGCCTGCAAAGAAACTGCGTTTCAAAGGCCTTTGGAAGAGATGTTGCCACTAGGCTGTAAGAGCACTGTGCAGAGCGAGTTGTTTCTTAGCTTCCCAAAGAGCTGGAAGCAAGATGCTGTGGGGCCCAACTCGCCCTTTGGAAAGAAGCCTGCACGTTGTGCCTTTCAGCTCTAGGGCAAAGTAGCACACCCAGAGCAGAAGTCCTACTTCAGCCAGATCAGGCCTGCAAAGAAACTGCGTTTCACAGGCCTTTGGAAGAGATGTTCCCACTAGGCTGTAAGAGCACTGTGCAGAGCGAGTTGTTTCTTAGCTTCCCAAAGAGCTGGAAGCAAGATGCTGTGGGGCCCAACTCGCCCTTTGGAAAGAAGCCTGCACGTTGTGCCTTTCAGCTCTAGGGCAAAGTAGCACACCCAGAGCAGAAGTCCTACTTCAGCCAGATCAGGCCTGCAAAGAAACTGCGTTTCACAGGCCTTTGGAAGAGATGTTCCCGGTAGGCTGTAAGAGCACTGTGCAGAGCGAGTTGTTTCTTAGCTTCCCAAAGAGCTGGAAGCAAGATGCTGTGGGGCCCAACTCGCCCTTTGGAAAGAAGCCTGCACGTTGTGCCTTTCAGCTCTAGGGCAAAGTAGCACACCCAGAGCAGAAGTCCTACTTCAGCCAGATCAGGCCTGCAAAGAAACTGCGTTTCACAGGCCTTTGGAAGAGATGTTCCCGGTAGGCTGTAAGAGCACTGTGCAGAGCGAGTGGTTTCTTAGCTTCCCAAAGAGCTGGAAGCAAGATGCTGTGGGGCCCAACTCGCCCTTTGGAAAGAAGCCTGCACGTTGTGCCTTTCAGCTCTAGGGCAAAGTAGCACACCCAGAGCAGAAGTCCTACTTCAGCCAGATCAGGCCTGCAAAGAAACTGCGTTTCAAAGGCCTTTGGAAGAGATGCTGCCACTAGGCTGTAAGAGCACTGTGCAGAGCGAGTTGTTTCTTAGGTTCCCAAAGAGCTGGAAGCAAGATGCTGTGGGGCCCAACTCGCCCTTTGGAAAGAAGCCTGCACGTTGTGCCTTTCAGCTCTAGGGCAAAGTAGCACACCCAGAGCAGAAGTCCTACTTCAGCCAGATCAGGCCTGCAAAGAAACTGCGTTTCACAGGCCTTTGGAAGAGATGTTCCCGGTAGGCTGTAAGAGCACTGTGCAGAGCGAGTGGTTTCTTAGCTTCCCAAAGAGCTGGAAGCAAGATGCTGTGGGGCCCAACTCGCCCTTTGGAAAGAAGCCTGCACGTTGTGCCTTTCAGCTCTAGGGCAAAGTAGCACACCCAGAGCAGAAGTCCTACTTCAGCCAGATCAGGCCTGCAAAGAAACAGCGTTTCACAGGCCTTTGGAAGAGATGTTCCCACTAGGCTGTAAGAGCACTGTGCAGAGCGAGTTGTTTCTTAGCTTCCCAAAGAGCTGGAAGCAAGATGCTGTGGGGCCCAACTCGCCCTCTGGAAAGAAGCCTGCACGTTGTGCCTTTCAGCTCTAGGGCAAAGTAGCACACCCAGAGCAGAAGTCCTACTTCAGCCAGATCAGGCCTGCAAAGAAACTGCGTTTCACAGGCCTTTGGAAGAGATGTTCCCACTAGGCTGTAAGAGCACTGTGCAGAGCGAGTTGTTTCTTAGCTTCCCAAAGAGCTGGAAGCAAGATGCTGTGGGGCCCAACTCGCCCTTTGGAAAGAAGCCTGCACGTTGTGCCTTTCAGCTCTAGGGCAAAGTAGCACACCCAGAGCAGAAGTCCTACTTCAGCCAGATCAGGCCTGCAAAGAAACTGCGTTTCACAGGCCTTTGGAAGAGATGTTCCCGGTAGGCTGTAAGAGCACTGTGCAGAGCGAGTGGTTTCTTAGCTTCCCAAAGAGCTGGAAGCAAGATGCTGTGGGGCCCAACTCGCCCTTTGGAAAGAAGCCTGCACGTTGTGCCTTTCAGCTCTAGGGCAAAGTAGCACACCCAGAGCAGAAGTCCTACTTCAGCCAGATCAGGCCTGCAAAGAAACTGCGTTTCAAAGGCCTTTGGAAGAGATGTTGCCACTAGGCTGTAAGAGCACTGTGCAGAGCGAGTTGTTTCTTAGCTTCCCAAAGAGCTGGAAGCAAGATGCTGTGGGGCCCAACTCGCCCTTTGGAAAGAAGCCTGCACGTTGTGCCTTTCAGCTCTAGGGCAAAGTAGCACACCCAGAGCAGAAGTCCTACTTCAGCCAGATCAGGCCTGCAAAGAAACTGCGTTTCACAGGCCTTTGGAAGAGATGTTCCCACTAGGCTGTAAGAGCACTGTGCAGAGCGAGTTGTTTCTTAGCTTCCCAAAGAGCTGGAAGCAAGATGCTGTGGGGCCCAACTCGCCCTTTGGAAAGAAGCCTGCACGTTGTGCCTTTCAGCTCTAGGGCAAAGTAGCACACCCAGAGCAGAAGTCCTACTTCAGCCAGATCAGGCCTGCAAAGAAACTGCGTTTCACAGGCCTTTGGAAGAGATGTTCCCGGTAGGCTGTAAGAGCACTGTGCAGAGCGAGTTGTTTCTTAGCTTCCCAAAGAGCTGGAAGCAAGATGCTGTGGGGCCCAACTCGCCCTTTGGAAAGAAGCCTGCACGTTGTGCCTTTCAGCTCTAGGGCAAAGTAGCACACCCAGAGCAGAAGTCCTACTTCAGCCAGGTCAGGCCTGCAAAGAAACTGCGTTTCACAGGCCTTTGGAAGAGATGTTCCCGGTAGGCTGTAAGAGCACTGTGCAGAGCGAGTGGTTTCTTAGCTTCCCAAAGAGCTGGAAGCAAGATGCTGTGGGGCCCAACTCGCCCTTTGGAAAGAAGCCTGCACGTTGTGCCTTTCAGCTCTAGGGCAAAGTAGCACACCCAGAGCAGAAGTCCTACTTCAGCCAGATCAGGCCTGCAAAGAAACTGCGTTTCAAAGGCCTTTGGAAGAGATGTTGCCACTAGGCTGTAAGAGCACTGTGCAGAGCGAGTTGTTTCTTAGCTTCCCAAAGTGCTGGAAGCAAGATGCTGTGGGGCCCAACTCGCCCTTTGGAAAGAAGCCTGCACGTTGTGCCTTTCAGCTCTAGGGCAAAGTAGCACACCCAGAGCAGAAGTCCTACTTCAGCCAGATCAGGCCTGCAAAGAAACTGCGTTTCACAGGCCTTTGGAAGAGATGTTCCCACTAGGCTGTAAGAGCACTGTGCAGAGCGAGTTGTTTCTTAGCTTCCCAAAGAGCTGGAAGCAAGATGCTGTGGGGCCCAACTCGCCCTTTGGAAAGAAGCCTGCACGTTGTGCCTTTCAGCTCTAGGGCAAAGTAGCACACCCAGAGCAGAAGTCCTACTTCAGCCAGATCAGGCCTGCAAAGAAACTGCGTTTCACAGGCCTTTGGAAGAGATGTTCCCGGTAGGCTGTAAGAGCACTGTGCAGAGCGAGTTGTTTCTTAGCTTCCCAAAGAGCTGGAAGCAAGATGCTGTGGGGCCCAACTCGCCCTTTGGAAAGAAGCCTGCACGTTGTGCCTTTCAACTCTAGGGCAAAGTAGCACACCCAGAGCAGAAGTCCTACTTCAGCCAGATCAGGCCTGCAAAGAAACTGCGTTTCACAGGCCTTTGGAAGAGATGTTCCCGGTAGGCTGTAAGAGCACTGTGCAGAGCGAGTGGTTTCTTAGCTTCCCAAAGAGCTGGAAGCAAGATGCTGTGGGGCCCAACTCGCCCTTTGGAAAGAAGCCTGCACGTTGTGCCTTTCAGCTCTAGGGCAAAGTAGCACACCCAGAGCAGAAGTCCTACTTCAGCCAGATCAGGCCTGCAAAGAAACTGCGTTTCAAAGGCCTTTGGAAGAGATGTTGCCACTAGGCTGTAAGAGCACTGTGCAGAGCGAGTTGTTTCTTAGCTTCCCAAAGAGCTGGAAGCAAGATGCTGTGGGGCCCAACTCGCCCTTTGGAAAGAAGCCTGCACGTTGTGCCTTTCAGCTCTAGGGCAAAGTAGCACACCCAGAGCAGAAGTCCTACTTCAGCCAGATCAGGCCTGCAAAGAAACTGCGTTTCACAGGCCTTTGGAAGAGATGTTCCCACTAGGCTGTAAGAGCACTGTGCAGAGCGAGTTGTTTCTTAGCTTCCCAAAGAGCTGGAAGCAAGATGCTGTGGGGCCCAACTCGCCCTCTGGAAAGAAGCCTGCACGTTGTGCCTTTCAGCTCTAGGGCAAAGTAGCACACCCAGAGCAGAAGTCCTACTTCAGCCAGATCAGGCCTGCAAAGAAACTGCGTTTCACAGGCCTTTGGAAGAGATGTTCCCACTAGGCTGTAAGAGCACTGTGCAGAGCGAGTTGTTTCTTAGCTTCCCAAAGAGCTGGAAGCAAGATGCTGTGGGGCCCAACTCGCCCTTTGGAAAGAAGCCTGCACGTTGTGCCTTTAAGCTCTAGGGCAAAGTAGCACACCCAGAGCAGAAGTCCTACTTCAGCCAGATCAGGCCTGCAGAGAAACTGCGTTTCACAGGCCTTTGGAAGAGATGTTCCCACTAGGCTGTAAGAGCACTGTGCAGAGCGAGTTGTTTCTTAGCTTCCCAAAGAGCTGGAAGCAAGATGCTGTGGGGCCCAACTCGCCCTTTGGAAAGAAGCCTGCACGTTGTGCCTTTCAGCTCTAGGGCAAAGTAGCACACCCAGAGCAGAAGTCCTACTTCAGCCAGATCAGACCTGCAAAGAAACTGCGTTTCACAGGCCTTTGGAAGAGATGTTCCCGGTAGGCTGTAAGAGCACTGTGCAGAGCGAGTTGTTTCTTAGCTTCCCAAAGAGCTGGAAGCAAGATGCTGTGGGGCCCAACTCGCCCTTTGGAAAGAAGCCTGCACGTTGTGCCTTTCAGCTCTAGGGCAAAGTAGCACACCCAGAGTGAAGTCCTACTTCAGCCAGATCAGGCCTGCAAAGAAACTGCGTTTCACAGGCCTTTGGAAGAGATGTTCCCACTAGGCTGTAAGAGGACTGTGCAGAGCGAGTTGTTTCTTAGCTTCCCAAAGAGCTGGAAGCAAGATGCTGTGGGGCCCAACTCGCCCTTTGGAAAGAAGCCTGCACGTTGTGCCTTTCAGCTCTAGGGCAAAGTAGCACACCCAGAGCAGAAGTCCTACTTCAGCCAGATCAGGCCTGCAAAGAAACTGCGTTTCACAGGCCTTTGGAAGAGATGTTCCCGGTAGGCTGTAAGAGCACTGTGCAGAGCGAGTTGTTTCTTAGCTTCCCAAAGAGCTGGAAGAAAGATGCTGTGGGGCCCAACTCGCCCTTTGGAAAGAAGCCTGCACGTTGTGCCTTTCAGCTCTAGGGCAAAGTAGCACACCCAGAGCAGAAGTCCTACTTCAGCCAGATCAGGCCTGCAAAGAAACTGCGTTTCACAGGCCTTTGGAAGAGATGTTCCCGGTAGGCTGTAAGAGCACTGTGCAGAGCGAGTTGTTTCTTAGCTTCCCAAAGAGCTGGAAGCAAGATGCTGTGGGGCCCAACTCGCCCTTTGGAAAGAAGCCTGCACGTTGTGCCTTTCAGCTCTAGGGCAAAGTAGCACACCCAGAGCAGAAGTCCTACTTCAGCCAGATCAGGCCTGCAAAGAAACTGCGTTTCACAGGCCTTTGGAAGAGATGTTCCCGGTAGGCTGTAAGAGCACTGTGCAGAGCGAGTGGTTTCTTAGCTTCCCAAAGAGCTGGAAGCAAGATGCTGTGGGGCCCAACTCGCCCTTTGGAAAGAAGCCTGCACGTTGTGCCTTTCAGCTCTAGGGCAAAGTAGCACACCCAGAGCAGAAGTCCTACTTCAGCCAGATCAGGCCTGCAAAGCAACTGCGTTTCAAAGGCCTTTGGAAGAGATGTTGCCACTAGGCTGTAAGAGCACTGTGCAGAGCGAGTTGTTTCTTAGCTTCCCAAAGAGCTGGAAGCAAGATGCTGTGGGGCCCAACTCGCCCTTTGGAAAGAAGCCTGCACGTTGTGCCTTTCAGCTCTAGGGCAAAGTAGCACACCCAGAGCAGAAGTCCTACTTCAGCCAGATCAGGCCTGCAAAGAAACAGCGTTTCACAGGCCTTTGGAAGAGATGTTCCCACTAGGCTGTAAGAGCACTGTGCAGAGCGAGTTGTTTCTTAGCTTCCCAAAGAGCTGGAAGCAAGATGCTGTGGGGCCCAACTCGCCCTCTGGAAAGAAGCCTGCACGTTGTGCCTTTCAGCTCTAGGGCAAAGTAGCACACCCAGAGCAGAAGTCCTACTTCAGCCAGATCAGGCCTGCAAAGAAACTGCGTTTCACAGGCCTTTGGAAGAGATGTTCCCACTAGGCTGTAAGAGCACTGTGCAGAGCGAGTTGTTTCTTAGCTTCCCAAAGAGCTGGAAGCAAGATGCTGTGGGGCCCAACTCGCCCTTTGGAAAGAAGCCTGCACGTTGTGCCTTTAAGCTCTAGGGCAAAGTAGCACACCCAGAGCAGAAGTCCTACTTCAGCCAGATCAGGCCTGCAGAGAAACTGCGTTTCACAGGCCTTTGGAAGAGATATTCCCACTAGGCTGTAAGAGCACTGTGCAGAGCGAGTTGTTTCTTAGCTTCCCAAAGAGCTGGAAGCAAGATGCTGTGGGGCCCAACTCGCCCTTTGGAAAGAAGCCTGCACGTTGTGCCTTTCAGCTCTAGGGCAAAGTAGCACACCCAGAGCAGAAGTCCTACTTCAGCCAGATCAGGCCTGCAAAGAAACTGCGTTTCACAGGCCTTTGGAAGAGATGTTCCCGGTAGGCTGTAAGAGCACTGTGCAGAGCGAGTTGTTTCTTAGCTTCCCAAAGAGCTGGAAGCAAGATGCTGTGGGGCCCAACTCGCCCTTTGGAAAGAAGCCTGCACGTTGTGCCTTTCAGCTCTAGGGCAAAGTAGCACACCCAGAGCAGAAGTCCTACTTCAGCCAGATCAGGCCTGCAAAGAAACTGCGTTTCAAAGGCCTTTGGAAGAGATGTTGCCACTAGGCTGTAAGAGCACTGTGCAGAGCGAGTTGTTTCTTAGCTTCCCAAAGAGCTGGAAGCAAGATGCTGTGGGGCCCAACTCGCCCTTTGGAAAGAAGCCTGCACGTTGTGCCTTTCAGCTCTAGGGCAAAGTAGCACACCCAGAGCAGAAGTCCTACTTCAGCCAGATCAGGCCTGCAAAGAAACAGCGTTTCACAGGCCTTTGGAAGAGATGTTCCCACTAGGCTGTAAGAGCACTGTGCAGAGCGAGTTGTTTCTTAGCTTCCCAAAGAGCTGGAAGCAAGATGCTGTGGGGCCCAACTCGCCCTCTGGAAAGAAGCCTGCACGTTGTGCCTTTCAGCTCTAGGGCAAAGTAGCACACCCAGAGCAGAAGTCCTACTTCAGCCAGATCAGGCCTGCAAAGAAACTGCGTTTCACAGGCCTTTGGAAGAGATGTTCCCACTAGGCTGTAAGAGCACTGTGCAGAGCGAGTTGTTTCTTAGCTTCCCAAAGAGCTGGAAGCAAGATGCTGTGGGGCCCAACTCGCCCTTTGGAAAGAAGCCTGCACGTTGTGCCTTTAAGCTCTAGGGCAAAGTAGCACACCCAGAGCAGAAGTCCTACTTCAGCCAGATCAGGCCTGCAGAGAAACTGCGTTTCACAGGCCTTTGGAAGAGATGTTCCCACTAGGCTGTAAGAGCACTGTGCAGAGCGAGTTGTTTCTTAGCTTCCCAAAGAGCTGGAAGCAAGATGCTGTGGGGCCCAACTCGCCCTTTGGAAAGAAGCCTGCACGTTGTGCCTTTCAGCTCTAGGGCAAAGTAGCACACCCAGAGCAGAAGTCCTACTTCAGCCAGATCAGGCCTGCAAAGAAACTGCGTTTCACAGGCCTTTGGAAGAGATGTTCCCGGTAGGCTGTAAGAGCACTGTGCAGAGCGAGTTGTTTCTTAGCTTCCCAAAGAGCTGGAAGCAAGATGCTGTGGGGCCCAACTCGCCCTTTGGAAAGAAGCCTGCACGTTGTGCCTTTCAGCTCTAGGGCAAAGTAGCACACCCAGAGCAGAAGTCCTACTTCAGCCAGATCAGGCCTGCAAAGAAACTGCGTTTCACAGGCCTTTGGAAGAGATGTTCCCACTAGGCTGTAAGAGGACTGTGCAGAGCGAGTTGTTTCTTAGCTTCCCAAAGAGCTGGAAGCAAGATGCTGTGGGGCCCAACTCGCCCTTTGGAAAGAAGCCTGCACGTTGTGCCTTTCAGCTCTAGGGCAAAGTAGCACACCCAGAGCAGAAGTCCTACTTCAGCCAGATCAGGCCTTCAAAGAAACTTCGTTTCACAGGCCTTTGGAAGAGATGTTCCCCTTAGGCTGTAAGAGCACTGTGCAGAGCGAGTTGTTTCTTAGCTTCCCAAAGAGCTGGAAGCAAGATGCTGTGGGGCCCAACTCGCCCTTTGGAAAGAAGCCTGCACGTTGTGCCTTTCAGCTCTAGGGCAAAGTAGCACACCCAGAGCAGAAGTCCTACTTCAGCCAGATCAGGCCTGCAAAGAAACTGCGTTTCACAGGCCTTTGGAAGAGATGTTCCCGGTAGGCTGTAAGAGCACTGTGCAGAGCGAGTTGTTTCTTAGCTTCCCAAAGAGCTGGAAGCAAGATGATGTGGGGCCCAACTCGCCCTTTGGAAAGAAGCCTGCACGTTGTGCCTTTCAGCTCTAGGGCAAAGTAGCACACCCAGAGCAGAAGTCCTACTTCAGCCAGATCAGGCCTGCAAAGAAACTGCGTTTCAAAGGCCTTTGGAAGAGATGTTGCCACTAGGCTGTAAGAGCACTGTGCAGAGCGAGTTGTTTCTTAGCTTCCCAAAGAGCTGGAAGCAAGATGCTGTGGGGCCCAACTCGCCCTTTGGAAAGAAGCCTGCACGTTGTGCCTTTCAGCTCTAGGGCAAAGTAGCACACCCAGAGCAGAAGTCCTACTTCAGCCAGATCAGGCCTGCAAAGAAACAGCGTTTCACAGGCCTTTGGAAGAGATGTTCCCACTAGGCTGTAAGAGCACTGTGCAGAGCGAGTTGTTTCTTAGCTTCCCAAAGAGCTGGAAGCAAGATGCTGTGGGGCCCAACTCGCCCTCTGGAAAGAAGCCTGCACGTTGTGCCTTTCAGCTCTAGGGCAAAGTAGCACACCCAGAGCAGAAGTCCTACTTCAGCCAGATCAGGCCTGCAAAGAAACTGCGTTTCACAGGCCTTTGGAAGAGATGTTCCCACTAGGCTGTAAGAGCACTGTGCAGAGCGAGTTGTTTCTTAGCTTCCCAAAGAGCTGGAAGCAAGATGCTGTGGGGCCCAACTCGCCCTTTGGAAAGAAGCCTGCACGTTGTGCCTTTAAGCTCTAGGGCAAAGTAGCACACCCAGAGCAGAAGTCCTACTTCAGCCAGATCAGGCCTGCAGAGAAACTGCGTTTCACAGGCCTTTGGAAGAGATGTTCCCACTAGGCTGTAAGAGCACTGTGCAGAGCGAGTTGTTTCTTAGCTTCCCAAAGAGCTGGAAGCAAGATGCTGTGGGGCCCAACTCGCCCTTTGGAAAGAAGCCTGCACGTTGTGCCTTTCAGCTCTAGGGCAAAGTAGCACACCCAGAGCAGAAGTCCTACTTCAGCCAGATCAGGCCTGCAAAGAAACTGCGTTTCACAGGCCTTTGGAAGAGATGTTCCCGGTAGGCTGTAAGAGCACTGTGCAGAGCGAGTTGTTTCTTAGCTTCCCAAAGAGCTGGAAGCAAGATGATGTGGGGCCCAACTCGCCCTTTGGAAAGAAGCCTGCACGTTGTGCCTTTCAGCTCTAGGGCAAAGTAGCACACCCAGAGCAGAAGTCCTACTTCAGCCAGATCAGGCCTGCAAAGAAACTGCGTTTCAAAGGCCTTTGGAAGAGATGTTGCCACTAGGCTGTAAGAGCACTGTGCAGAGCGAGTTGTTTCTTAGCTTCCCAAAGAGCTGGAAGCAAGATGCTGTGGGGCCCAACTCGCCATTTGGAAAGAAGCCTGCACGTTGTGCCTTTCAGCTCTAGGGCAAAGTAGCACACCCAGAGCAGAAGTCCTACTTCAGCCAGATCAGGCCTGCAAAGAAACAGCGTTTCACAGGCCTTTGGAAGAGATGTTCCCACTAGGCTGTAAGAGCACTGTGCAGAGCGAGTTGTTTCTTAGCTTCCCAAAGAGCTGGAAGCAAGATGCTGTGGGGCCCAACTCGCCCTCTGGAAAGAAGCCTGCACGTTGTGCCTTTCAGCTCTAGGGCAAAGTAGCACACCCAGAGCAGAAGTCCTACTTCAGCCAGATCAGGCCTGCAAAGAAACTGCGTTTCACAGGCCTTTGGAAGAGATGTTCCCGGTAGGCTGTAAGAGCACTGTGCAGAGCGAGTTGTTTCTTAGCTTCCCAAAGAGCTGGAAGCAAGATGCTGTGGGGCCCAACTCGCCCTTTGGAAAGAAGCCTGCACGTTGTGCCTTTCAGCTCTAGGGCAAAGTAGCACACCCAGAGTGAAGTCCTACTTCAGCCAGATCAGGCCTGCAAAGAAACTGCGTTTCACAGGCCTTTGGAAGAGATGTTCCCACTAGGCTGTAAGAGGACTGTGCAGAGCGAGTTGTTTCTTAGCTTCCCAAAGAGCTGGAAGCAAGATGCTGTGGGGCCCAACTCGCCCTTTGGAAAGAAGCCTGCACGTTGTGCCTTTCAGCTCTAGGGCAAAGTAGCACACCCAGAGCAGAAGTCCTACTTCAGCCAGATCAGGCCTGCAAAGAAACTGCGTTTCACAGGCCTTTGGAAGAGATGTTCCCGGTAGGCTGTAAGAGCACTGTGCAGAGCGAGTTGTTTCTTAGCTTCCCAAAGAGCTGGAAGAAAGATGCTGTGGGGCCCAACTCGCCCTTTGGAAAGAAGCCTGCACGTTGTGCCTTTCAGCTCTAGGGCAAAGTAGCACACCCAGAGCAGAAGTCCTACTTCAGCCAGATCAGGCCTGCAAAGAAACTGCGTTTCACAGGCCTTTGGAAGAGATGTTCCCGGTAGGCTGTAAGAGCACTGTGCAGAGCGAGTTGTTTCTTAGCTTCCCAAAGAGCTGGAAGCAAGATGCTGTGGGGCCCAACTCGCCCTTTGGAAAGAAGCCTGCACGTTGTGCCTTTCAGCTCTAGGGCAAAGTAGCACACCCAGAGCAGAAGTCCTACTTCAGCCAGATCAGGCCTGCAAAGAAACTGCGTTTCACAGGCCTTTGGAAGAGATGTTCCCGGTAGGCTGTAAGAGCACTGTGCAGAGCGAGTGGTTTCTTAGCTTCCCAAAGAGCTGGAAGCAAGATGCTGTGGGGCCCAACTCGCCCTTTGGAAAGAAGCCTGCACGTTGTGCCTTTCAGCTCTAGGGCAAAGTAGCACACCCAGAGCAGAAGTCCTACTTCAGCCAGATCAGGCCTGCAAAGCAACTGCGTTTCAAAGGCCTTTGGAAGAGATGTTGCCACTAGGCTGTAAGAGCACTGTGCAGAGCGAGTTGTTTCTTAGCTTCCCAAAGAGCTGGAAGCAAGATGCTGTGGGGCCCAACTCGCCCTTTGGAAAGAAGCCTGCACGTTGTGCCTTTCAGCTCTAGGGCAAAGTAGCACACCCAGAGCAGAAGTCCTACTTCAGCCAGATCAGGCCTGCAAAGAAACAGCGTTTCACAGGCCTTTGGAAGAGATGTTCCCACTAGGCTGTAAGAGCACTGTGCAGAGCGAGTTGTTTCTTAGCTTCCCAAAGAGCTGGAAGCAAGATGCTGTGGGGCCCAACTCGCCCTCTGGAAAGAAGCCTGCACGTTGTGCCTTTCAGCTCTAGGGCAAAGTAGCACACCCAGAGCAGAAGTCCTACTTCAGCCAGATCAGGCCTGCAAAGAAACTGCGTTTCACAGGCCTTTGGAAGAGATGTTCCCACTAGGCTGTAAGAGCACTGTGCAGAGCGAGTTGTTTCTTAGCTTCCCAAAGAGCTGGAAGCAAGATGCTGTGGGGCCCAACTCGCCCTTTGGAAAGAAGCCTGCACGTTGTGCCTTTAAGCTCTAGGGCAAAGTAGCACACCCAGAGCAGAAGTCCTACTTCAGCCAGATCAGGCCTGCAGAGAAACTGCGTTTCACAGGCCTTTGGAAGAGATATTCCCACTAGGCTGTAAGAGCACTGTGCAGAGCGAGTTGTTTCTTAGCTTCCCAAAGAGCTGGAAGCAAGATGCTGTGGGGCCCAACTCGCCCTTTGGAAAGAAGCCTGCACGTTGTGCCTTTCAGCTCTAGGGCAAAGTAGCACACCCAGAGCAGAAGTCCTACTTCAGCCAGATCAGGCCTGCAAAGAAACTGCGTTTCACAGGCCTTTGGAAGAGATGTTCCCGGTAGGCTGTAAGAGCACTGTGCAGAGCGAGTTGTTTCTTAGCTTCCCAAAGAGCTGGAAGCAAGATGCTGTGGGGCCCAACTCGCCCTTTGGAAAGAAGCCTGCACGTTGTGCCTTTCAGCTCTAGGGCAAAGTAGCACACCCAGAGCAGAAGTCCTACTTCAGCCAGATCAGGCCTGCAAAGAAACTGCGTTTCAAAGGCCTTTGGAAGAGATGTTGCCACTAGGCTGTAAGAGCACTGTGCAGAGCGAGTTGTTTCTTAGCTTCCCAAAGAGCTGGAAGCAAGATGCTGTGGGGCCCAACTCGCCCTTTGGAAAGAAGCCTGCACGTTGTGCCTTTCAGCTCTAGGGCAAAGTAGCACACCCAGAGCAGAAGTCCTACTTCAGCCAGATCAGGCCTGCAAAGAAACAGCGTTTCACAGGCCTTTGGAAGAGATGTTCCCACTAGGCTGTAAGAGCACTGTGCAGAGCGAGTTGTTTCTTAGCTTCCCAAAGAGCTGGAAGCAAGATGCTGTGGGGCCCAACTCGCCCTCTGGAAAGAAGCCTGCACGTTGTGCCTTTCAGCTCTAGGGCAAAGTAGCACACCCAGAGCAGAAGTCCTACTTCAGCCAGATCAGGCCTGCAAAGAAACTGCGTTTCACAGGCCTTTGGAAGAGATGTTCCCACTAGGCTGTAAGAGCACTGTGCAGAGCGAGTTGTTTCTTAGCTTCCCAAAGAGCTGGAAGCAAGATGCTGTGGGGCCCAACTCGCCCTTTGGAAAGAAGCCTGCACGTTGTGCCTTTAAGCTCTAGGGCAAAGTAGCACACCCAGAGCAGAAGTCCTACTTCAGCCAGATCAGGCCTGCAGAGAAACTGCGTTTCACAGGCCTTTGGAAGAGATGTTCCCACTAGGCTGTAAGAGCACTGTGCAGAGCGAGTTGTTTCTTAGCTTCCCAAAGAGCTGGAAGCAAGATGCTGTGGGGCCCAACTCGCCCTTTGGAAAGAAGCCTGCACGTTGTGCCTTTCAGCTCTAGGGCAAAGTAGCACACCCAGAGCAGAAGTCCTACTTCAGCCAGATCAGGCCTGCAAAGAAACTGCGTTTCACAGGCCTTTGGAAGAGATGTTCCCGGTAGGCTGTAAGAGCACTGTGCAGAGCGAGTTGTTTCTTAGCTTCCCAAAGAGCTGGAAGCAAGATGCTGTGGGGCCCAACTCGCCCTTTGGAAAGAAGCCTGCACGTTGTGCCTTTCAGCTCTAGGGCAAAGTAGCACACCCAGAGCAGAAGTCCTACTTCAGCCAGATCAGGCCTGCAAAGAAACTGCGTTTCACAGGCCTTTGGAAGAGATGTTCCCACTAGGCTGTAAGAGGACTGTGCAGAGCGAGTTGTTTCTTAGCTTCCCAAAGAGCTGGAAGCAAGATGCTGTGGGGCCCAACTCGCCCTTTGGAAAGAAGCCTGCACGTTGTGCCTTTCAGCTCTAGGGCAAAGTAGCACACCCAGAGCAGAAGTCCTACTTCAGCCAGATCAGGCCTTCAAAGAAACTTCGTTTCACAGGCCTTTGGAAGAGATGTTCCCCTTAGGCTGTAAGAGCACTGTGCAGAGCGAGTTGTTTCTTAGCTTCCCAAAGAGCTGGAAGCAAGATGCTGTGGGGCCCAACTCGCCCTTTGGAAAGAAGCCTGCACGTTGTGCCTTTCAGCTCTAGGGCAAAGTAGCACACCCAGAGCAGAAGTCCTACTTCAGCCAGATCAGGCCTGCAAAGAAACTGCGTTTCACAGGCCTTTGGAAGAGATGTTCCCGGTAGGCTGTAAGAGCACTGTGCAGAGCGAGTTGTTTCTTAGCTTCCCAAAGAGCTGGAAGCAAGATGATGTGGGGCCCAACTCGCCCTTTGGAAAGAAGCCTGCACGTTGTGCCTTTCAGCTCTAGGGCAAAGTAGCACACCCAGAGCAGAAGTCCTACTTCAGCCAGATCAGGCCTGCAAAGAAACTGCGTTTCAAAGGCCTTTGGAAGAGATGTTGCCACTAGGCTGTAAGAGCACTGTGCAGAGCGAGTTGTTTCTTAGCTTCCCAAAGAGCTGGAAGCAAGATGCTGTGGGGCCCAACTCGCCCTTTGGAAAGAAGCCTGCACGTTGTGCCTTTCAGCTCTAGGGCAAAGTAGCACACCCAGAGCAGAAGTCCTACTTCAGCCAGATCAGGCCTGCAAAGAAACAGCGTTTCACAGGCCTTTGGAAGAGATGTTCCCACTAGGCTGTAAGAGCACTGTGCAGAGCGAGTTGTTTCTTAGCTTCCCAAAGAGCTGGAAGCAAGATGCTGTGGGGCCCAACTCGCCCTCTGGAAAGAAGCCTGCACGTTGTGCCTTTCAGCTCTAGGGCAAAGTAGCACACCCAGAGCAGAAGTCCTACTTCAGCCAGATCAGGCCTGCAAAGAAACTGCGTTTCACAGGCCTTTGGAAGAGATGTTCCCACTAGGCTGTAAGAGCACTGTGCAGAGCGAGTTGTTTCTTAGCTTCCCAAAGAGCTGGAAGCAAGATGCTGTGGGGCCCAACTCGCCCTTTGGAAAGAAGCCTGCACGTTGTGCCTTTAAGCTCTAGGGCAAAGTAGCACACCCAGAGCAGAAGTCCTACTTCAGCCAGATCAGGCCTGCAGAGAAACTGCGTTTCACAGGCCTTTGGAAGAGATGTTCCCACTAGGCTGTAAGAGCACTGTGCAGAGCGAGTTGTTTCTTAGCTTCCCAAAGAGCTGGAAGCAAGATGCTGTGGGGCCCAACTCGCCCTTTGGAAAGAAGCCTGCACGTTGTGCCTTTCAGCTCTAGGGCAAAGTAGCACACCCAGAGCAGAAGTCCTACTTCAGCCAGATCAGGCCTGCAAAGAAACTGCGTTTCACAGGCCTTTGGAAGAGATGTTCCCGGTAGGCTGTAAGAGCACTGTGCAGAGCGAGTTGTTTCTTAGCTTCCCAAAGAGCTGGAAGCAAGATGATGTGGGGCCCAACTCGCCCTTTGGAAAGAAGCCTGCACGTTGTGCCTTTCAGCTCTAGGGCAAAGTAGCACACCCAGAGCAGAAGTCCTACTTCAGCCAGATCAGGCCTGCAAAGAAACTGCGTTTCAAAGGCCTTTGGAAGAGATGTTGCCACTAGGCTGTAAGAGCACTGTGCAGAGCGAGTTGTTTCTTAGCTTCCCAAAGAGCTGGAAGCAAGATGCTGTGGGGCCCAACTCGCCATTTGGAAAGAAGCCTGCACGTTGTGCCTTTCAGCTCTAGGGCAAAGTAGCACACCCAGAGCAGAAGTCCTACTTCAGCCAGATCAGGCCTGCAAAGAAACAGCGTTTCACAGGCCTTTGGAAGAGATGTTCCCACTAGGCTGTAAGAGCACTGTGCAGAGCGAGTTGTTTCTTAGCTTCCCAAAGAGCTGGAAGCAAGATGCTGTGGGGCCCAACTCGCCCTCTGGAAAGAAGCCTGCACGTTGTGCCTTTCAGCTCTAGGGCAAAGTAGCACACCCAGAGCAGAAGTCCTACTTCAGCCAGATCAGGCCTGCAAAGAAACTGCGTTTCACAGGCCTTTGGAAGAGATGTTCCCACTAGGCTGTAAGAGCACTGTGCAGAGCGAGTTGTTTCTTAGCTTCCCAAAGAGCTGGAAGCAAGATGCTGTGGGGCCCAACTCGCCCTTTGGAAAGAAGCCTGCACGTTGTGCCTTTCAGCTCTAGGGCAAAGTAGCACACCCAGAGCAGAAGTCCTACTTCAGCCAGATCAGGCCTGCAAAGAAACAGCGTTTCACAGGCCTTTGGAAGAGATGTTCCCACTAGGCTGTAAGAGCACTGTGCAGAGCGAGTTGTTTCTTAGCTTCCCAAAGAGCTGGAAGCAAGATGCTGTGGGGCCCAACTCGCCCTCTGGAAAGAAGCCTGCACGTTGTGCCTTTCAGCTCTAGGGCAAAGTAGCACACCCAGAGCAGAAGTCCTACTTCAGCCAGATCAGGCCTGCAAAGAAACTGCGTTTCACAGGCCTTTGGAAGAGATGTTCCCGGTAGGCTGTAAGAGCACTGTGCAGAGCGAGTTGTTTCTTAGCTTCCCAAAGAGCTGGAAGCAAGATGCTGTGGGGCCCAACTCGCCCTTTGGAAAGAAGCCTGCACGTTGTGCCTTTCAGCTCTAGGGCAAAGTAGCACACCCAGAGCAGAAGTCCTACTTCAGCCAGATCAGGCCTGCAAAGAAACTGCGTTTCACAGGCCTTTGGAAGAGATGTTCCCACTAGGCTGTAAGAGGACTGTGCAGAGCGAGTTGTTTCTTAGCTTCCCAAAGAGCTGGAAGCAAGATGCTGTGGGGCCCAACTCGCCCTTTGGAAAGAAGCCTGCACGTTGTGCCTTTCAGCTCTAGGGCAAAGTAGCACACCCAGAGCAGAAGTCCTACTTCAGCCAGATCAGGCCTTCAAAGAAACTTCGTTTCACAGGCCTTTGGAAGAGATGTTCCCGGTAGGCTGTAAGAGCACTGTGCAGAGCGAGTTGTTTCTTAGCTTCCCAAAGAGCTGGAAGCAAGATGCTGTGGGGCCCAACTCGCCCTTTGGAAAGAAGCCTGCACGTTGTGCCTTTCAGCTCTAGGGCAAAGTAGCACACCCAGAGCAGAAGTCCTACTTCAGCCAGATCAGGCCTGCAAAGAAACTGCGTTTCACAGGCCTTTGGAAGAGATGTTCCCGGTAGGCTGTAAGAGCACTGTGCAGAGCGAGTTGTTTCTTAGCTTCCCAAAGAGCTGGAAGCAAGATGCTGTGGGGCCCAACTCGCCCTTTGGAAAGAAGCCTGCACGTTGTGCCTTTCAGCTCTAGGGCAAAGTAGCACACCCAGAGCAGAAGTCCTACTTCAGCCAGATCAGGCCTGCAAAGAAACTGCGTTTCACAGGCCTTTGGAAGAGATGTTCCCGGTAGGCTGTAAGAGCACTGTGCAGAGCGAGTTGTTTCTTAGCTTCCCAAAGAGCTGGAAGCAAGATGCTGTGGGGCCCAACTCGCCCTTTGGAAAGAAGCCTGCACGTTGTGCCTTTCAGCTCTAGGGCAAAGTAGCACACCCAGAGCAGAAGTCCTACTTCAGCCAGATCAGGCCTGCAAAGAAACTGCGTTTCAAAGGCCTTTGGAAGAGATGTTGCCACTAGGCTGTAAGAGCACTGTCCAGAGCGAGTTGTTTCTTAGCTTCCCAAAGAGCTGGAAGCAAGATGCTGTGGGGCCCAACTCGCCCTTTGGAAAGAAGCCTGCACGTTGTGCCTTTCAGCTCTAGGGCAAAGTAGCACACCCAGAGCAGAAGTCCTACTTCAGCCAGATCAGGCCTGCAAAGAAACTGCGTTTCACAGGCCTTTGGAAGAGATGTTCCCACTAGGCTGTAAGAGCACTGTGCAGAGCGAGTTGTTTCTTAGCTTCCCAAAGAGCTGGAAGCAAGATGCTGTGGGGCCCAACTCGCCCTCTGGAAAGAAGCCTGCACGTTGTGCCTTTCAGCTCTAGGGCAAAGTAGCACACCCAGAGCAGAAGTCCTACTTCAGCCAGATCAGGCCTGCAAAGAAACTGCGTTTCACAGGCCTTTGGAAGAGATGTTCCCGGTAGGCTGTAAGAGCACTGTGCAGAGCGAGTTGTTTCTTAGCTTCCCAAAGAGCTGGAAGCAAGATGCTGTGGGGCCCAACTCGCCCTTTGGAAAGAAGCCTGCACGTTGTGCCTTTCAGCTCTAGGGCAAAGTAGCACACCCAGAGCAGAAGTCCTACTTCAGCCAGATCAGGCCTGCAAAGAAACTGCGTTTCACAGGCCTTTGGAAGAGATGTTCCCGGTAGGCTGTAAGAGCACTGTGCAGAGCGAGTGGTTTCTTAGCTTCCCAAAGAGCTGGAAGCAAGATGCTGTGGGGCCCAACTCGCCCTTTGGAAAGAAGCCTGCACGTTGTGCCTTTCAGCTCTAGGGCAAAGTAGCACACCCAGAGCAGAAGTCCTACTTCAGCCAGATCAGGCCTGCAGAGAAACTGCGTTTCACAGGCCTTTGGAAGAGATGTTCCCACTAGGCTGTAAGAGCACTGTCCAGAGCGAGTTGTTTCTTAGCTTCCCAAAGAGCTGGAAGCAACATGCTGTGGGTCCCAACTCGCCCTCTGGAAAGAAGCCTGCACGTTGTGCCTTTCAGCTCTAGGGCAAAGTAGCACACCCAGAGCAGAAGTCCTACTTCAGCCAGATCAGGCCTGCAAAGAAACTGCGTTTCAAAGTCCTTTGGAAGAGATGTTCACACTAGGCTGTAAGAGCACTGTGCAGAGCGAGTTGTTTCTTAGCTTCCCAAAGAGCTGGAAGCAAGATGCTGTGGGGCCCAACTCGCCCTTTGGAAAGAAGCCTGCACGTTGTGCCTTTCAGCTCTAGGGCAAAGTAGCACACCCAGAGCAGAAGTCCTACTTCAGCCAGATCAGGCCTGAAGAGAAACTGCGTTTCACAGGCCTTTGGAAGAGATGTTCCCACTAGGCTGTAAGAGCACTGTGCAGAGCGAGTTGTTTCTTAGCTTCCCAAAGAGCTGGAACCAAGATGCTGTGGGGCCCAACTCGCCCTCTGGAAAGAAGCCTGCACGTTGTGCCTTTCAGCTCTAGGGCAAAGTAGCACACCCAGAGCAGAAGTCCTACTTCAGCCAGATCAGGCCTGCAAAGAAACTGCGTTTCACAGGCCTTTGGAAGAGATGTTCCCGGTAGGCTGTAAGAGCACTGTGCAGAGCGAGTTGTTTCTTAGCTTCCCAAAGAGCTGGAAGCAAGATGCTGTGGGGCCCAACTCGCCCTTTGGAAAGAAGCCTGCACGTTGTGCCTTTCAGCTCTAGGGCAAAGTAGCACACCCAGAGCAGAAGTCCTACTTCAGCCAGATCAGGCCTGCAAAGAAACTGCGTTTCACAGGCCTTTGGAAGAGATGTTCCCGGTAGGCTGTAAGAGCACTGTGCAGAGCGAGTTGTTTCTTAGCTTCCCAAAGAGCTGGAAGCAAGATGCTGTGGGGCCCAACTCGCCCTTTGGAAAGAAGCCTGCACGTTGTGCCTTTCAGCTCTAGGGCAAAGTAGCACACCCAGAGCAGAAGTCCTACTTCAGCCAGATCAGGCCTGCAAAGAAACTGCGTTTCACAGGCCTTTGGAAGAGATGTTCCCGGTAGGCTGTAAGAGCACTGTGCAGAGCGAGTTGTTTCTTAGCTTCCCAAAGAGCTGGAAGCAAGATGCTGTGGGGCCCAACTCGCCCTTTGGAAAGAAGCCTGCACGTTGTGCCTTTCAGCTCTAGGGCAAAGTAGCACACCCAGAGCAGAAGTCCTACTTCAGCCAGATCAGGCCTGCAAAGAAACTGCGTTTCACAGGCCCTTGGAAGAGATGTTCCCGGTAGGCTGTAAGAGCACTGTGCAGAGCGAGTTGTTTCTTAGCTTCCCAAAGAGCTGGAAGCAAGATGCAGTGGGGCCCAACTCGCCCTTTGGAAAGAAGCCTGCACGTTGTGCCTTTCAGCTCTAGGGCAAAGTAGCACACCCAGAGCAGAAGTCGTACTTCAGCCAGATCAGGCCTGCAAAGAAACTGCGTTTCAAAGGCCTTTGGAAGAGATGTTGCCACTAGGCTGTAAGAGCACTGTCCAGAGCGAGTTGTTTCTTAGCTTCCCAAAGAGCTGGAAGCAAGATGCTGTGGGGCCCAACTCGCCCTTTGGAAAGAAGCCTGCACGTTGTGCCTTTCAGCTCTAGGGCAAAGTAGCACAACCAGAGCAGAAGTCCTACTTCAGCCAGATCAGGCCTGCAAAGAAACTGCGTTTCACAGGCCTTTGGAAGAGATGTTCCCACTAGGCTGTAAGAGCACTGTGCAGAGCGAGTTGTTTCTTAGCTTCCCAAAGAGCTGGAAGCAAGATGCTGTGGGGCCCAACTCGCCCTTTGGAAAGAAGCCTGCACGTTGTGCCTTTCAGCTCTAGGGCAAAGTAGCACACCCAGAGCAGAAGTCCTACTTCAGCCAGATCAGGCCTGCAAAGAAACTGCGTTTCACAGGCCTTTGGAAGAGATGTTCCCGGTAGGCTGTAAGAGCACTGTGCAGAGCGAGTTGTTTCTTAGCTTCCCAAAGAGCTGGAAGCAAGATGCTGTGGGGCCCAACTCGCCCTTTGGAAAGAAGCCTGCACGTTGTGCCTTTCAGCTCTAGGGCAAAGTAGCACACCCAGAGCAGAAGTCCTACTTCAGCCAGATCAGGCCTGCAAAGAAACTGCGTTTCACAGGCCTTTGGAAGAGATGTTCCCGGCAGGCTGTAAGAGCACTGTGCAGAGCGTGTTGTTTCTTAGCTTCCCAAAGAGCTGTAAGCAACATGCTGTGGGGCCAAACTCGCCCTTTGGAAAGAAGCCTGCACGTTGTGCCTTTCAGCTCTAGGGCAAAGTAGCACACCCAGAGCAGAAGTCCTACTTCAGCCAGATCAGGCCTGCAAAGAAACTGCGTTTCAAAGGCCTTTGGAAGAGACGTTGCCACTAGGCTGTAAGACCACTGTCCAGAGCGAGTTGTTTCTTAGCTTCCCAAAGAGCTGGAAGCAAGATGCTGTGGGGCCCAACTCGCCCTTTGGAAAGAAGCATGCACGTTGTGCCTTTCAGCTCTAGGGCAAAGTAGCACACCCAGAGCAGAAATCCTACTTCAGCCAGATCAGGCCTGCAAAGAAACTGCGTTTCACAGGCCTTTGGAAGAGATGTTCCCGGTAGGCTGTAAGAGCACTGTGCAGAGCGAGTTGTTTCTTAGCTTCCCAAAGAGCTGGAAGCAAGATGCTGTGGGGCCCAACTCGCCCTTTGGAAAGAAGCCTGCACGTTGTGCCTTTCAGCTCTAGGGCAAAGTAGCACACCCAGAGCAGAACTCCTACTTCAGCCAGATCAGGCCTGCAAAGAAACTGCGTTTCACAAGCCTTTGGAAGAGATGTTCCCGGCAGGTTGTAAGAGCACTGTGCACAGCGAGTTGTTTCTTAGCTTCCCAAAGAGCTGGAAGCAAGATGCTGTGGGGCCCAACTCGCCCTTTGGAAAGAAGCCTGCACGTTGTGCCTTTAAGCTCTAGGGCAAAGTAGCACACCCAGAGCAGAAGTCCTACTTCAGCCAGATCAGGCCTGCAGAGAAACTGCGTTTCACAGGCCTTTGGAAGAGATGTTCCCACTAGGCTGTAAGAGCACTGTGCAGAGCGAGTTGTTTCTTAGCTTCCCAACGAGCTGGAAGCAAGATGCTGTGGGTCCCAACTCGCCCTCTGGAAAGAAGCCTGCACGTTTTGCCTTTCAGCTCTAGGGCAAAGTAGCACACCCAGAGCAGAAGTCCTACTTCAGCCAGATCAGGCCTGCAAAGAAACTGCGTTTCACAGGCCTTTGGAAGAGATGTTCACACTAGGCTGTAAGAGCACTGTGCAGAGCGAGTTGTTTCTTAGCTTCCCAAAGAGCTGGAAGCAAGATGCTGTGGGGCCCAACTCGCCCTTTGGAAAGAAGCCTGCACGTTGTGCCTTTCAGCTCTAGGGCAAAGTAGCACACCCAGAGCAGAAGTCCTACTTCAGCCAGATCAGGCCTGCAAAGAAACTGCGTTTCACAGGCCTTTGGAAGAGATGTTCCCACTAGGCTGTAAGAGCACTGTGCAGAGCGAGTTGTTTCTTAGCTTCCCAAAGAGCTGGAAGCAAGATGCTGTGGGGCCCAACTCGCCCTTTGGAAAGAAGCCTGCACGTTGTGCCTTTCAGCTCTAGGGCAAAGTAGCACACCCAGAGCAGAAGTCCTACTTCAGCCAGATCAGGCCTGCAAAGAAACTGCGTTTCACAGGCCTTTGGAAGAGATGTTCCCACTAGGCTGTAAGAGCACTGTGCAGAGCGAGTTGTTTCTTAGCTTCCCAAAGAGCTGGAAGCAAGATGCTGTGGGGCCCAACTCGCCCTTTGGAAAGAAGCCTGCACGTTGTGCCTTTCAGCTCTAGGGCAAAGTAGCACACCCAGAGCAGAAGTCCTACTTCAGCCAGATCAGGCCTGCAAAGAAACTGCGTTTCACAGGCCTTTGGAAGAGATGTTCCCGGTAGGCTGTAAGAGCACTGTGCAGAGCGAGTGGTTTCTTAGCTTCCCAAAGAGCTGGAAGCAAGATGCTGTGGGGCCCAACTCGCCCTTTGGAAAGAAGCCTGCACGTTGTGCCTTTCAGCTCTAGGGCAAAGTAGCACACCCAGAGCAGAAGTCCTACTTCAGCCAGATCAGGCCTGCAGAGAAACTGCGTTTCACAGGCCTTTGGAAGAGATGTTCCCACTAGGCTGTAAGAGCACTGTCCAGAGCGAGTTGTTTCTTAGCTTCCCAAAGAGCTGGAAGCAACATGCTGTGGGTCCCAACTAGCCCTCTGGAAAGAAGCCTGCACGTTGTGCCTTTCAGCTCTAGGGCAAAGTAGCACACCCAGAGCAGAAGTCCTACTTCAGCCAGATCAGGCCTGCAAAGAAACTGCGTTTCAAAGTCCTTTGGAAGAGATGTTCACACTAGGCTGTAAGAGCACTGTGCAGAGCGAGTTGTTTCTTAGCTTCCCAAAGAGCTGGAAGCAAGATGCTGTGGGGCCCAACTCGCCCTTTGGAAAGAAGCCTGCACGTTGTGCCTTTCAGCTCTAGGGCAAAGTAGCACACCCAGAGCAGAAGTCCTACTTCAGCCAGATCAGGCCTGCAGAGAAACTGCGTTTCACAGGCCTTTGGAAGAGATGTTCCCACTAGGCTGTAAGAGCACTGTGCAGAGCGAGTTGTTTCTTAGCTTCCCAAAGAGCTGGAAGCAAGATGCTGTGGGGCCCAACTCGCCCTCTGGAAAGAAGCCTGCACGTTGTGCCTTTCAGCTCTAGGGCAAAGTAGCACACCCAGAGCAGAAGTCCTACTTCAGCCAGATCAGGCCTGCAAAGAAACTGCGTTTCACAGGCCTTTGGAAGAGATGTTCCCGGTAGGCTGTAAGAGCACTGTGCAGAGCGAGTTGTTTCTTAGCTTCCCAAAGAGCTGGAAGCAAGATGCTGTGGGGCCCAACTCGCCCTTTGGAAAGAAGCCTGCACGTTGTGCCTTTCAGCTCTAGGGCAAAGTAGCACACCCAGAGCAGAAGTCCTACTTCAGCCAGATCAGGCCTGCAAAGAAACTGCGTTTCACAGGCCTTTGGAAGAGATGTTCCCGGTAGGCTGTAAGAGCACTGTGCAGAGCGAGTTGTTTCTTAGCTTCCCAAAGAGCTGGAAGCAAGATGCTGTGGGGCCCAACTCGCCCTTTGGAAAGAAGCCTGCACGTTGTGCCTTTCAGCTCTAGGGCAAAGTAGCACACCCAGAGCAGAAGTCCTACTTCAGCCAGATCAGGCCTGCAAAGAAACTGCGTTTCACAGGCCTTTGGAAGAGATGTTCCCGGTAGGCTGTAAGAGCACTGTGCAGAGCGAGTTGTTTCTTAGCTTCCCAAAGAGCTGGAAGCAAGATGCTGTGGGGCCCAACTCGCCCTTTGGAAAGAAGCCTGCACGTTGTGCCTTTCAGCTCTAGGGCAAAGTAGCACACCCAGAGCAGAAGTCCTACTTCAGCCATATCAGGCCTGCAATGAAACTGCGTTTCACAGGCTCTTGGAAGAGATGTTCCCGGTAGGCTGTAAGAGCACTGTGCAGAGCGAGTTGTTTCTTAGCTTCCCAAAGAGCTGGAAGCAAGATGCTGTGGGGCCCAACTCGCCCTTTGGAAAGAAGCCTGCACGTTGTGCCTTTCAGCTCTAGGGCAAAGTAGCACACCCAGAGCAGAAGTCGTACTTCAGCCAGATCAGGCCTGCAAAGAAACTGCGTTTCAAAGGCCTTTGGAAGAGATGTTGCCACTAGGCTGTAAGAGCACTGTCCAGAGCGAGTTGTTTCTTAGCTTCCCAAAGAGCTGGAAGCAAGATGCTGTGGGGCCCAACTCGCCCTTTGGAAAGAAGCCTGCACGTTGTGCCTTTCAGCTCTAGGGCAAAGTAGCACAACCAGAGCAGAAGTCCTACTTCAGCCAGATCAGGCCTGCAAAGAAACTGCGTTTCACAGGCCTTTGGAAGAGATGTTCCCACTAGGCGGTAAGAGCACTGTGCAGAGCGAGTTGTTTCTTAGCTTCCCAAAGAGCTGGAAGCAAGATGCTGTGGGGCCCAACTCGCCCTTTGGAAAGAAGCCTGCACGTTGTGCCTTTCAGCTCTAGGGCAAAGTAGCACACCCAGAGCAGAAGTCCTACTTCAGCCAGATCAGGCCTGCAAAGAAACTGCGTTTCACAGGCCTTTGGAAGAGATGTTCCCGGTAGGCTGTAAGAGCACTGTGCAGAGCGAGTTGTTTCTTAGCTTCCCAAAGAGCTGGAAGCAAGATGCTGTGGGGCCCAACTCGCCCTTTGGAAAGAAGCCTGCACGTTGTGCCTTTCAGCTCTAGGGCAAAGTAGCACACCCAGAGCAGAAGTCCTACTTCAGCCAGATCAGGCCTGCAAAGAAACTGCGTTTCACAGGCCTTTGGAAGAGATGTTCCCGGCAGGCTGTAAGAGCACTGTGCAGAGCGTGTTGTTTCTTAGCTTCCCAAAGAGCTGTAAGCAAGATGCTGTGGGGCCAAACTCGCCCTTTGGAAAGAAGCCTGCACGTTGTGCCTTTCAGCTCTAGGGCAAAGTAGCACACCCAGAGCAGAAGTCCTACTTCAGCCAGATCAGGCCTGCAAAGAAACTGCGTTTCAAAGGCCTTTGGAAGAGATGTTGCCACTAGGCTGTAAGAGCACTGTCCAGAGCGAGTTGTTTCTTAGCTTCCCAAAGAGCTGGAAGCAAGATGCTGTGGGGCCCAACTCGCCCTTTGGAAAGAAGCCTGCACGTTGTGCCTTTCAGCTCTAGGGCAAAGTAGCACACCCAGAGCAGAAGTCCTACTTCAGCCAGATCAGGCCTGCAAAGAAACTGCGTTTCACAGGCCTTTGGAAGAGATGTTCCCGGTAGGCTGTAAGAGCACTGTGCAGAGCGAGTTGTTTCTTAGCTTCCCAAAGAGCTGGAAGCAAGATGCTGTGGGGCCCAACTCGCCCTTTGGAAAGAAGCCTGCACGTTGTGCCTTTCAGCTCTAGGGCAAAGTAGCACACCCAGAGCAGAACTCCTACTTCAGCCAGATCAGGCCTGCAAAGAAACTGCGTTTCACAAGCCTTTGGAAGAGATGTTCCCGGCAGGCTGTAAGAGCACTGTGCAGAGCGAGTTGTTTCTTAGCTTCCCAAAGAGCTGGAAGCAAGATGCTGTGGGGCCCAACTCGCCCTTTGGAAAGAAGCCTGCACGTTGTGCCTTTAAGCTCTAGGGCAAAGTAGCACACCCAGAGCAGAAGTCCTACTTCAGCCAGATCAGGCCTGCAGAGAAACTGCGTTTCACAGGGCTTTGGAAGAGATGTTCCCACTAGGCTGTAAGAGCACTGTGCAGAGCGAGTTGTTTCTTAGCTTCCCAAAGAGCTGGAAGCAAGATGCTGTGGGTCCCAACTCGCCCTCTGGAAAGAAGCCTGCACGTTGTGCCTTTCAGCTCTAGGGCAAAGTAGCACACCCAGAGCAGAAGTCCTACTTCAGCCAGATCAGGCCTGCAAAGAAACTGCGTTTCACAGGCCTTTGGAAGAGATGTTCACACCAGGCTGTAAGAGCACTGTGCAGAGCGAGTTGTTTCTTAGCTTCCCAAAGAGCTGGAAGCAAGATGCTGTGGGGCCCAACTCGCCCTTTGGAAAGAAGCCTGCACGTTGTGCCTTTCAGCTCTAGGGCAAAGTAGCACACCCAGAGCAGAAGTCCTACTTCAGCCAGATCAGGCCTGCAAAGAAACTGCGTTTCACAGGCCTTTGGAAGAGATGTTCCCACTAGGCTGTAAGAGCACTGTGCAGAGCGAGTTGTTTCTTAGCTTCCCAAAGAGCTGGAAGCAAGATGCTGTGGGGCCCAACTCGCCCTCTGGAAAGAAGCCTGCACGTTGTGCCTTTCAGCTCTAGGGCAAAGTAGCACACCCAGAGCAGAAGTCCTACTTCAGCCAGATCAGGCCTGCAAAGAAACAGCGTTTCACAGGCCTTTGGAAGAGATGTTCCCACTAGGCTGTAAGAGCACTGTGCAGAGCGAGTTGTTTCTTAGCTTCCCAAAGAGCTGGAAGCAAGATGCTGTGGGGCCCAACTCGCCCTCTGGAAAGAAGCCTGCACGTTGTGCCTTTCAGCTCTAGGGCAAAGTAGCACACCCAGAGCAGAAGTCCTACTTCAGCCAGATCAGGCCTGCAAAGAAACTGCGTTTCACAGGCCTTTGGAAGAGATGTTCCCGGTAGGCTGTAAGAGCACTGTGCAGAGCGAGTTGTTTCTTAGCTTCCCAAAGAGCTGGAAGCAAGATGCTGTGGGGCCCAACTCGCCCTTTGGAAAGAAGCCTGCACGTTGTGCCTTTCAGCTCTAGGGCAAAGTAGCACACCCAGAGCAGAAGTCCTACTTCAGCCAGATCAGGCCTGCAAAGAAACTGCGTTTCACAGGCCTTTGGAAGAGATGTTCCCGGCAGGCTGTAAGAGCACTGTGCAGAGCGTGTTGTTTCTTAGCTTCCCAAAGAGCTGTAAGCAAGATGCTGTGGGGCCAAACTCGCCCTTTGGAAAGAAGCCTGCACGTTGTGCCTTTCAGCTCTAGGGCAAAGTAGCACACCCAGAGCAGAAGTCCTACTTCAGCCAGATCAGGCCTGCAAAGAAACTGCGTTTCAAAGGCCTTTGGAAGAGATGTTGCCACTAGGCTGTAAGAGCACTGTCCAGAGCGAGTTGTTTCTTAGCTTCCCAAAGAGCTGGAAGCAAGATGCTGTGGGGCCCAACTCGCCCTTTGGAAAGAAGCCTGCACGTTGTGCCTTTCAGCTCTAGGGCAAAGTAGCACACCCAGAGCAGAAGTCCTACTTCAGCCAGATCAGGCCTGCAAAGAAACTGCGTTTCACAGGCCTTTGGAAGAGATGTTCCCGGTAGGCTGTAAGAGCACTGTGCAGAGCGAGTTGTTTCTTAGCTTCCCAAAGAGCTGGAAGCAAGATGCTGTGGGGCCCAACTCGCCCTTTGGAAAGAAGCCTGCACGTTGTGCCTTTCAGCTCTAGGGCAAAGTAGCACACCCAGAGCAGAACTCCTACTTCAGCCAGATCAGGCCTGCAAAGAAACTGCGTTTCACAAGCCTTTGGAAGAGATGTTCCCGGCAGGCTGTAAGAGCACTGTGCAGAGCGAGTTGTTTCTTAGCTTCCCAAAGAGCTGGAAGCAAGATGCTGTGGGGCCCAACTCGCCCTTTGGAAAGAAGCCTGCACGTTGTGCCTTTCAGCTCTAGGGCAAAGTAGCACACCCAGAGCAGAAGTCCTACTTCAGCCAGATCAGGCCTGCAGAGAAACTGCGTTTCACAGGCCTTTGGAAGAGATGTTCCCACTAGGCTGTAAGAGCACTGTGCAGAGCGAGTTGTTTCTTAGCTTCCCAAAGAGCTGGAAGCAAGATGCTGTGGGTCCCAACTCGCCCTCTGGAAAGAAGCCTGCACGTTGTGCCTTTCAGCTCTAGGGCAAAGTAGCACACCCAGAGCAGAAGTCCTACTTCAGCCAGATCAGGCCTGCAAAGAAACTGCGTTTCACAGGCCTTTGGAAGAGATGTTCACACCAGGCTGTAAGAGCACTGTGCAGAGCGAGTTGTTTCTTAGCTTCCCAAAGAGCTGGAAGCAAGATGCTGTGGGGCCCAACTCGCCCTTTGGAAAGAAGCCTGCACGTTGTGCCTTTCAGCTCTAGGGCAAAGTAGCACACCCAGAGCAGAAGTCCTACTTCAGCCAGATCAGGCCTGCAAAGAAACTGCGTTTCACAGGCCTTTGGAAGAGATGTTCCCACTAGGCTGTAAGAGCACTGTGCAGAGCGAGTTGTTTCTTAGCTTCCCAAAGAGCTGGAAGCAAGATGCTGTGGGGCCCAACTCGCCCTTTGGAAAGAAGCCTGCACGTTGTGCCTTTCAGCTCTAGGGCAAAGTAGCACACCCAGAGCAGAAGTCCTACTTCAGCCAGATCAGGCCTGCAAAGAAACAGCGTTTCACAGGCCTTTGGAAGAGATGTTCCCACTAGGCTGTAAGAGCACTGTGCAGAGCGAGTTGTTTCTTAGCTTCCCAAAGAGCTGGAAGCAAGATGCTGTGGGGCCCAACTCGCCCTCTGGAAAGAAGCCTGCACGTTGTGCCTTTCAGCTCTAGGGCAAAGTAGCACACCCAGAGCAGAAGTCCTACTTCAGCCAGATCAGGCCTGCAAAGAAACTGCGTTTCACAGGCCTTTGGAAGAGATGTTCCCACTAGGCTGTAAGAGCACTGTGCAGAGCGAGTTGTTTCTTAGCTTCCCAAAGAGCTGGAAGCAAGATGCTGTGGGGCCCAACTCGCCCTTTGGAAAGAAGCCTGCACGTTGTGCCTTTCAGCTCTAGGGCAAAGTAGCACACCCAGAGCAGAAGTCCTACTTCAGCCAGATCAGGCCTGCAAAGAAACTGCGTTTCACAGGCCTTTGGAAGAGATGTTCCCGGTAGGCTGTAAGAGCACTGTGCAGAGCGAGTTGTTTCTTAGCTTCCCAAAGAGCTGGAAGCAAGATGCTGTGGGGCCCAACTCGCCCTTTGGAAAGAAGCCTGCACGTTGTGCCTTTCAGCTCTAGGGCAAAGTAGCACACCCAGAGCAGAAGTCCTACTTCAGCCAGATCAGGCCTGCAAAGAAACTGCGTTTCACAGGCCTTTGGAAGAGATGTTCCCGGTAGGCTGTAAGAGCACTGTGCAGAGCGAGTTGTTTCTTAGCTTCCCAAAGAGCTGGAAGCAAGATGCTGTGGGGCCCAACTCGCCCTTTGGAAAGAAGCCTGCACGTTGTGCCTTTCAGCTCTAGGGCAAAGTAGCACACCCAGAGCAGAAGTCCTACTTCAGCCAGATCAGGCCTGCAAAGAAACTGCGTTTCACAGGCCCTTGGAAGAGATGTTCCCGGTAGGCTGTAAGAGCACTGTGCAGAGCGAGTTGTTTCTTAGCTTCCCAAAGAGCTGGAAGCAAGATGCTGTGGGGCCCAACTCGCCCTTTGGAAAGAAGCCTGCACGTTGTGCCTTTCAGCTCTAGGGCCAAGTAGCACACCCAGAGCAGAAGTCCTACTTCAGCCAGATCAGGCCTGCAAAGAAACTGCGTTTCAAAGGCCTTTGGAAGAGATGTTGCCACTAGGCTGTAAGAGCACTGTCCAGAGCGAGTTGTTTCTTAGCTTCCCAAAGAGCTGGAACCAAGATGCTGTGGGGTCCAACTCGCCCTTTGGAAAGAAGCCTGCAAGTTGTGCCTTTCAGCTCTAGGGCAAAGTAGCACACCCAGAGCAGAAGTCCTACTTCAGCCAGATCAGGCCTGCAAAGAAACTGCGTTTCACAGGCCTTTGGAAGAGATGTTCCCGGTAGGCTGTAAGAGCACTGTGCAGAGCGAGTTGTTTCTTAGCTTCCCAAAGAGTTGGAAGCAAGATGCTGTGGGGCCCAACTCGCCCTTTGGAAAGAAGCCTGCACGTTGTGCCTTTCAGCTCTAGGGCAAAGTAGCACACCCAGAGCAGAAGTCCTACTTCAGCCAGATCAGGCCTGCAAAGAAACTGCGTTTCACAGGCCTTTGGAAGAGATGTTCCCGGCAGTCTGTAAGAGCACTGTGCAGAGCGAGTTGTTTCTTAGCTTCCCAAAGAGCTGTAAGCAAGATGCTGTGGGGCCCAACTCGCCCTTTGGAAAGAAGCCTGCACGTTGTGCCTTTCAGCTCTAGGGCAAAGTAGCACACCCAGAGCAGAAGTCCTACTTCAGCCAGATCAGGCCTGCAAAGAAACTGCGTTTCAAAGGCCTTTGGAAGAGATGTTGCCACTAGGCTGTAAGAGCACTGTCCAGAGAGAGTTGTTTCTTAGCTTCCCAAAGAGCTGGAAGCAAGATGCTGTGGGGCCCAACTCGCCCTTTGGAAAGAAGCCTGCACGTTGTGCCTTTCAGCTCTAGGGCAAAGTAGCACACCCAGAGCAGAAGTCCTACTTCAGCCAGATGAGGCCTGCAAAGAAACTGCGTTTCACAGGCCTTTGGAAGAGATGTTCCCGGTAGGCTGTAAGAGCACTGTGCAGAGCGAGTTGTTTCTTAGCTTCCCAAAGAGCTGGAAGCAACATGCTGTGGGGTCCAACTCGCCCTTTGGAAAGAAGCCTGCACGTTGTGCCTTTCAGCTCTAGGGCAAAGTAGCACACCCAGAGCAGAAGTCCTACTTCAGCCAGATCAGGCCTGCAAAGAAACTGCGTTTCACAAGCCTTTGGAAGAGATGTTCCCGGCAGGCTGTAAGAGCACTGTGCAGAGCGAGTTGTTTCTTAGCTTCCCAAAGAGCTGGAAGCAAGATGCTGTGGGGCCCAACTCGCCCTTTGGAAAGAAGCCTGCACGTTGTGCCTTTAAGCTCTAGGGCAAAGTAGCACACCCAGAGCAGAAGTCCTACTTCAGCCAGATCAGGCCTGCAGAGAAACTGCGTTTCACAGGCCTTTGGAAGAGATGTTCCCACTAGGCTGTAAGAGCACTGTGCAGAGCGAGTTGTTTCTTAGCTTCCCAAAGAGCTGGAAGCAAGATGCTGTGGGTCCCAACTCGCCCTCTGGAAAGAAGCCTGCACGTTGTGCCTTTCAGCTCTAGGGCAAAGTAGCACACCCAGAGCAGAAGTCCTACTTCAGCCAGATCAGGCCTGCAAAGAAACTGCGTTTCACAGGCCTTTGGAAGAGATGTTCCCACTAGGCTGTAAGAGCACTGTGCAGAGCGAGTTGTTTCTTAGCTTCCCAAAGAGCTGGAACCAAGATGCTGTGGGGCCCAACTCGCCCTTTGGAAAGAAGCCTGCACGTTGTGCCTTTCAGCTCTAGGGCAAAGTAGCACACCCAGAGCAGAAGTCCTACTTCAGCCAGATCAGGCCTGCAAAGAAACTGCGTTTCACAGGCCTTTGGAAGAGATGTTCCCGGCAGGCTTTAAGAGCACTGTGCAGAGCGAGTTGTTTCTTAGCTTCCCAAAGAGCTGGAAGCAAGATGCTGTGGGGCCCAACTCGCCCTTTGGAAAGAAGCCTGCACGTTGTGCCTTTCAGCTCTAGGGCAAAGTAGCACACCCAGAGCAGAAGTCCTACTTCAGCCAGATCAGGCCTGCAAAGAAACTGCGTTTCACAGGCCTTTGGAAGATATGTTCCCACTAGGCTGTAAGAGGACTGTGCAGAGCGAGTTGTTTCTTAGCTTCCCAAAGAGCTGGAAGCAAGATGCTGTGGGGCCCAACTCGCCCTTTGGAAAGAAGCCTGCACGTTGTGCCTTTCAGCTCTAGGGCAAAGTAGCACACCCAGAGCAGAAGTCCTACTTCAGCCAGATCAGGCCTGCAAAGAAACTGCGTTTCACAGGCCTTTGGAAGAGATGTTCCCGGTAGGCTGTAAGAGCACTGTGCAGAGCGAGTTGTTTCTTAGCTTCCCAAAGAGCTGGAAGCAAGATGATGTGGGGCCCAACTCGCCCTTTGGAAAGAAGCCTGCACGTTGTGCCTTTCAGCTCTAGGGCAAAGTAGCACACCCAGAGCAGAAGTCCTACTTCAGCCAGATCAGGCCTGCAAAGAAACTGCGTTTCACAGGCCTTTGGAAGAGATGTTCCCGGTAGGCTGTAAGAGCACTGTGCAGAGCGAGTGGTTTCTTAGCTTCCCAAAGAGCTGGAAGCAAGATGCTGTGGGGCCCAACTCGCCCTTTGGAAAGAAGCCTGCACGTTGTGCCTTTCAGCTCTAGGGCAAAGTAGCACACCCAGAGCAGAAGTCCTACTTCAGCCAGATCAGGCCTGCAAAGAAACTGCGTTTCACAGGCCTTTGGAAGAGATGTTCCCAATAGGCTGTAAGAGCACTGTGTAGAGCGAGTTGTTTCTTAGCTTCCCAAAGAGCTGGAAGCAAGATGCTGTGGGGCCCAACTCGCCCTTTGGAAAGAAGCCTGCACGTTGTGCCTTTCAGCTCTAGGGCAAAGTAGCACACCCAGAGCAGAAGTCCTACTTCAGCCAGATCAGGCCTGCAAAGAAACTGCATTTCACAGGCCTTTGGAAGAGATGTTCCCGGTAGGCTGTAAGAGCACTGTGCAGAGCGAGTTGTTTCTTAGCTTCCCAAAGAGCTGGAAGCAACATGCTGTGGGGCCCAACTCGCCCTTTGGAAAGAAGCCTGCACGTTGTGCCTTTCAGCTCTAGGGCAAAGTAGCACACCCAGAGCAGAAGTCCTACTTCAGCCAGATCAGGCCTGCAAAGAAACTGCGTTTCACAGGCCTTTGGAAGAGATGTTCCCACTAGGCTGTAAGAGGACTGTGCAGAGCGAGTTGTTTCTTAGCTTCCCAAAGAGCTGGAAGCAAGATGCTGTAGGGCCCAACTCGCCCTTTGGAAAGAAGCCTGCACGTTGTGCCTTTCAGCTCTAGGGCAAAGTAGCACACCCAGAGCAGAAGTCCTACTTCAGCCAGATCAGGCCTGCAAAGAAACTGCGTTTCACTGGCCTTTGGAAGTGATGTTGCCACTAGGCTGTAAGAGCACTGTCCAGAGCGAGTTGTTTCTTAGCTTCCCAAAGAGCTGGAAGCAAGATGCTGTGGGGCCCAACTCGCCCTTTGGAAAGAAGCCTGCACGTTGTGCCTTTCAGCTCTAGGGCAAAGTAGCACACCCAGAGCAGAAGTCCTACTTCAGCCAGATCAGGCCTGCAAAGAAACTGCGTTTCACAGGCCTTTGGAAGAGATGTTCCCACTAGGCTGTAAGAGCACTGTGCAGAGCGAGTTGTTTCTTAGCTTCCCAAAGAGCTGGAAGCAAGATGCTGTGGGGCCCAACTCGCCCTTTGGAAAGAAGCCTGCACGTTGTGCCTTTCAGCTCTAGGGCAAAGTAGCACACCCAGAGCAGAAGTCCTACTTCAGCCAGATCAGGCCTGCAAAGAAACTGCGTTTCACAGGCCTTTGGAAGAGATGTTCCTGGTAGGCTGTAAGAGCACTGTGCAGAGCGAGTTGTTTCTTAGCTTCCCAAAGAGCTGGAAGCAAGATGCTGTGGGGCCCAACTCGCCCTTTGGAAAGAAGCCTGCACGTTGTGCCTTTCAGCTCTAGGGCAAAGTAGCACACCCAGAGCAGAAGTCCTACTTCAGCCAGATCAGGCCTGCAAAGAAACAGCGTTTCACAGGCCTTTGGAAGAGATGTTCCCACTAGGCTGTAAGAGCACTGTGAAGAGCGAGTTGTTTCTTAGCTTCCCAAAGAGCTGGAAGCAAGATGCTGTGGGGCCCAACTCGCCCTCTGGAAAGAAGCCTGCACGTTGTGCCTTTCAGCTCTAGGGCAAAGTAGCACACCCAGAGCAGAAGTCCTACTTCAGCCAGATCAGGCCTGCAAAGAAACTGCGTTTCACAGGCCTTTGGAAGAGATGTTCCCACTAGGCTGTAAGAGCACTGTGCAGAGCGAGTTGTTTCTTAGCTTCCCAAAGAGCTGGAACCAAGATTCTGTGGGGCCCAACTCGCCCTTTGGAAAGAAGCCTGCACGTTGTGCCTTTCAGCTCTAGGGCAAAGTAGCACACCCAGAGCAGAAGTCCTACTTCAGCCAGATCAGGCCTGCAAAGAAACTGCGTTTCACAGGCCTTTGAAAGAGATGTTCCCGGTAGGCTGTAAGAGCACTGTGCAGAGCGAGTTGTTTCTTAGCTTCCCAAAGAGCTGGAACCAAGATGCTGTGGGGCCCAACTCGCCCTTTGGAAAGAAGCCTGCACGTTGTGCCTTTCAGCTCTAGGGCAAAGTAGCACACCCAGAGCAGAAGTCCTACTTCAGCCAGATCAGGCCTGCAAAGAAACTGCGTTTCACAGGCCTTTGGAAGAGATGTTCCCGGTAGGCTGTAAGAGCACTGTGCAGAGCGAGTTGTTTCTTAGCTTCCCAAAGAGCTGGAAGCAAGATGCTGTGGGGCCCAACTCGCCCTTTGGAAAGAAGCCTGCACGTTGTGCCTTTCAGCTCTAGGGCAAAGTAGCACACCCAGAGCAGAAGTCCTACTTCAGCCAGATCAGGCCTGCAAAGAAACTGCGTTTCACAGGCCTTTGGAAGAGATGTTCCCACTAGGCTGTAAGAGCACTGTGCAGAGCGAGTTGTTTCTTAGCTTCCCAAAGAGCTGGAAGCAAGATGCTGTGGGGCCCAACTCGCCCTTTGGAAAGAAGCCTGCACGTTGTGCCTTTCAGCTCTAGGGCAAAGTAGCACACCCAGAGCAGAAGTCCTACTTCAGCCAGATCAGGCCTGCAAAGAAACTGCGTTTCACAGGCCTTTGGAAGAGATGTTCCCACTAGGCTGTAAGAGCACTGTGCAGAGCGAGTTGTTTCTTAGCTTCCCAAAGAGCTGGAAGCAAGATGCTGTGGGGCCCAACTCGCCCTTTGGAAAGAAGCCTGCACGTTGTGCCTTTCAGCTCTAGGGCAAAGTAGCACACCCAGAGCAGAAGTCCTACTTCAGCCAGATCAGGCCTGCAAAGAAACTGCGTTTCACAGGCCTTTGGAAGAGATGTTCCCGGTAGGCTGTAAGAGCACTGTGCAGAGCGAGTTGTTTCTTAGCTTCCCAAAGAGCTGGAAGCAAGATGCTGTGGGGCCCAACTCGCCCTTTGGAAAGAAGCCTGCACGTTGTGCCTTTCAGCTCTAGGGCAAAGTAGCACACCCAGAGCAGAAGTCCTACTTCAGCCAGATCAGGCCTGCAAAGAAACAGCGTTTCACAGGCCTTTGGAAGAGATGTTCCCACTAGGCTGTAAGAGCACTGTGAAGAGCGAGTTGTTTCTTAGCTTCCCAAAGAGCTGGAAGCAAGATGCTGTGGGGCCCAACTCGCCCTCTGGAAAGAAGCCTGCACGTTGTGCCTTTCAGCTCTAGGGCAAAGTAGCACACCCAGAGCAGAAGTCCTACTTCAGCCAGATCAGGCCTGCAAAGAAACTGCGTTTCACAGGCCTTTGGAAGAGATGTTCCCACTAGGCTGTAAGAGCACTGTGCAGAGCGAGTTGTTTCTTAGCTTCCCAAAGAGCTGGAACCAAGATTCTGTGGGGCCCAACTCGCCCTTTGGAAAGAAGCCTGCACGTTGTGCCTTTCAGCTCTAGGGCAAAGTAGCACACCCAGAGCAGAAGTCCTACTTCAGCCAGATCAGGCCTGCAAAGAAACTGCGTTTCACAGGCCTTTGAAAGAGATGTTCCCGGTAGGCTGTAAGAGCACTGTGCAGAGCGAGTTGTTTCTTAGCTTCCCAAAGAGCTGGAACCAAGATGCTGTGGGGCCCAACTCGCCCTTTGGAAAGAAGCCTGCACGTTGTGCCTTTCAGCTCTAGGGCAAAGTAGCACACCCAGAGCAGAAGTCCTACTTCAGCCAGATCAGGCCTGCAAAGAAACTGCGTTTCACAGGCCTTTGGAAGAGATGTTCCCGGTAGGCTGTAAGAGCACTGTGCAGAGCGAGTTGTTTCTTAGCTTCCCAAAGAGCTGGAAGCAAGATGCTGTGGGGCCCAACTCGCCCTTTGGAAAGAAGCCTGCACGTTGTGCCTTTCAGCTCTAGGGCAAAGTAGCACACCCAGAGCAGAAGTCCTACTTCAGCCAGATCAGGCCTGCAAAGAAACTGCGTTTCACAGGCCTTTGGAAGAGATGTTCCCGGTAGGCTGTAAGAGCACTGTGCAGAGCGAGTGGTTTCTTAGCTTCCCAAAGAGCTGGAAGCAAGATGCTGTGGGGCCCAACTCGCCCTTTGGAAAGAAGCCTGCACGTTGTGCCTTTCAGCTCTAGGGCAAAGTAGCACACCCAGAGCAGAAGTCCTACTTCAGCCAGATCAGGCCTGCAAAGAAACTGCGTTTCACAGGCCTTTGGAAGAGATGTTCCCACTAGGCTGTAAGAGCACTGTGCAGAGCGAGTTGTTTCTTAGCTTCCCAAAGAGCTGGAAGCAAGATGCTGTGGGGCCCAACTCGCCCTTTGGAAAGAAGCCTGCACGTTGTGCCTTTCAGCTCTAGGGCAAAGTAGCACACCCAGAGCAGAAGTCCTACTTCAGCCAGATCAGGCCTGCAAAGAAACTGCGTTTCACAGGCCTTTGGAAGAGATGTTCCCGGTAGGCTGTAAGAGCACTGTGAAGAGCGAGTTGTTTCTTAGCTTCCCAAAGAGCTGGAAGCAAGATGCTGTGGGGCCCAACTCGCCCTTTGGAAAGAAGCCTGCACGTTGTGCCTTTCAGCTCTAGGGCAAAGTAGCACACCCAGAGCAGAAGTCCTACTTCAGCCAGATCAGGCCTGCAAAGAAACAGCGTTTCACAGGCCTTTGGAAGAGATGTTCCCACTAGGCTGTAAGAGCACTGTGAAGACCGAGTTGTTTCTTAGCTTCCCAAAGAGCTGGAAGCAAGATGCTGTGGGGCCCAACTCGCCCTCTGGAAAGAAGCCTGCACGTTGTGCCTTTCAGCTCTAGGGCAAAGTAGCACACCCAGAGCAGAAGTCCTACTTCAGCCAGATCAGGCCTGCAAAGAAACTGCGTTTCACAGGCCTTTGGAAGAGATGTTCCCACTAGGCTGTAAGAGCACTGTGCAGAGCGAGTTGTTTCTTAGCTTCCCAAAGAGCTGGAACCAAGATGCTGTGGGGCCCAACTCGCCCTTTGGAAAGAAGCCTGCACGTTGTGCCTTTCAGCTCTAGGGCAAAGTAGCACACCCAGAGCAGAAGTCCTACTTCAGCCAGATCAGGCCTGCAAAGAAACTGCGTTTCACAGGCCTTTGAAAGAGATGTTCCCGGTAGGCTGTAAGAGCACTGTGCAGAGCGAGTTGTTTCTTAGCTTCCCAAAGAGCTGGAAGCAAGATGCTGTGGGGCCCAACTCGCCCTTTGGAAAGAAGCCTGCACGTTGTGCCTTTCAGCTCTAGGGCAAAGTAGCACACCCAGAGCAGAAGTCCTACTTCAGCCAGATCAGGCCTGCAAAGAAACTGCGTTTCACAGGCCTTTGGAAGAGATGTTCCCGGTAGGCTGTAAGAGCACTGTGCAGAGCGAGTTGTTTCTTAGCTTCCCAAAGAGCTGGAAGCAAGATGCTGTGGGGCCCAACTCGCCCTTTGGAAAGAAGCCTGCACGTTGTGCCTTTCAGCTCTAGGGCAAAGTAGCACACCCAGAGCAGAAGTCCTACTTCAGCCAGATCAGGCCTGCAAAGAAACTGCGTTTCACAGGCCTTTGGAAGAGATGTTCCCACTAGGCTGTAAGAGCACTGTGCAGAGCGAGTTGTTTGTTAGCTTCCCAAAGAGCTGGAAGCAAGATGCTGTGGGGCCCAACTCGCCCTTTGGAAAGAAGCCTGCACGTTGTGCCTTTCAGCTCTAGGGCAAAGTAGCACACCCAGAGCAGAAGTCCTACTTCAGCCAGATCAGGCCTGCAAAGAAACTGCGTTTCACAGGCCTTTGGAAGAGATGTTCCCAATAGGCTGTAAGAGCACTGTGTAGAGCGAGTTGTTTCTTAGCTTCCCAAAGAGCTGGAAGCAAGATGCTGTGGGGCCCAACTCGCCCTTTGGAAAGAAGCCTGCACGTTGTGCCTTTCAGCTCTAGGGCAAAGTAGCACACCCAGAGCAGAAGTCCTACTTCAGCCAGATCAGGCCTGCAAAGAAACTGCGTTTCACAGGCCTTTGGAAGAGATGTTCCCGGTAGGCTGTAAGAGCACTGTGCAGAGCGAGTTGTTTCTTAGCTTCCCAAAGAGCTGGAAGCAAGATGCTGTGGGGCCCAACTCGCCCTTTGGAAAGAAGCCTGCACGTTGTGCCTTTCAGCTCTAGGGCAAAGTAGCACACCCAGAGCAGAAGTCCTACTTCAGCCAGATCAGGCCTGCAAAGAAACTGCGTTTCACAGGCCTTTGGAAGAGATGTTCCCACTAGGCTGTAAGAGGACTGTGCAGAGCGAGTTGTTTCTTAGCTTCCCAAAGAGCTGGAAGCAAGATGCTGTGGGGCCCAACTCGCCCTTTGGAAAGAAGCCTGCACGTTGTGCCTTTCAGCTCTAGGGCAAAGTAGCACACCCAGAGCAGAAGTCCTACTTCAGCCAGATCAGGCCTGCAAAGAAACTGCGTTTCACAGGCCTTTGGAAGAGATGTTCCCGGTAGGCTGTAAGAGCACTGTGCAGAGCGAGTTGTTTCTTAGCTTCCCAAAGAGCTGGAAGCAAGATGCTGTGGGGCCCAACTCGCCCTTTGGAAAGAAGCCTGCACGTTGTGCCTTTCAGCTCTAGGGCAAAGTAGCACACCCAGAGCAGAAGTCCTACTTCAGCCAGATCAGGCCTGCAAAGAAACTGCGTTTCACAGGCCTTTGGAAGAGATGTTCCCGGTAGGCTGTAAGAGCACTGTGCAGAGCGAGTTGTTTCTTAGCTTCCCAAAGAGCTGGAAGCAAGATGCTGTGGGGCCCAACTCGCCCTTTGGAAAGAAGCCTGCACGTTGTGCCTTTCAGCTCTAGGGCAAAGTAGCACACCCAGAGCAGAAGTCCTACTTCAGCCAGATCAGGCCTGCAAAGAAACTGCGTTTCACAGGCCTTTGGAAGAGATGTTCCCGGTAGGCTGTAAGAGCACTGTGCAGAGCGAGTGGTTTCTTAGCTTCCCAAAGAGCTGTAAGCAAGATGCTGTGGGGCCCAACTCGCCCTTTGGAAAGAAGCCTGCACGTTGTGCCTTTCAGCTCTAGGGCAAAGTAGCACACCCAGAGCAGAAGTCCTACTTCAGCCAGATCAGGCCTGCAAAGAAACTGCGTTTCACAGGCCTTTGGAAGAGATGTTCCCGGTAGGCTGTAAGAGCACTGTGCAGAGCGAGTTGTTTCTTAGCTTCCCAAAGAGCTGGAAGCAAGATGCTGTGGGGCCCAACTCGCCCTTTGGAAAGAAGCCTGCACGTTGTGCCTTTCAGCTCTAAGGCAAAGTAGCACACCCAGAGCAGAAGTCCTACTTCAGCCAGATCAGGCCTGCAAAGAAACTGCGTTTCACAGGCCTTTGGAAGAGATGTTCCCGGTAGGCTGTAAGAGCACTGTGCAGAGCGAGTTGTTTCTTAGCTTCCCAAAGAGCTGGAAGCAAGATGCTGTGGGGCCCAACTCGCCCTTTGGAAAGAAGCCTGCACGTTGTGCCTTTCAGCTCTAGGGCAAAGTAGCACACCCAGAGCAGAAGTCCTACTTCAGCCAGATCAGGCCTGCAAAGAAACTGCGTTTCACAGGCCTGTGGAAGAGATGTTCCCGGTAGGCTGTAAGAGCACTGTGCAGAGCGAGTTGTTTCTTAGCTTCCCAAAGAGCTGGAAGCAAGATGCTGTGGGGCCCAACTCGCCCTTTGGAAAGAAGCCTGCACGTTGTGCCTTTCAGCTCTAGGGCAAAGTAGCACACCCAGAGCAGAAGTCCTACTTCAGCCAGATCAGGCCTGCAAAGAAACTGCGTTTCACAGGCCTTTGGAAGAGATGTTCCCACTAGGCTGTAAGAGGACTGTGCAGAGCGAGTTGTTTCTTAGCTTCCCAAAGAGCTGGAAGCAAGATGCTGTGGGGCCCAACTCGCCCTTTGGAAAGAAGCCTGCACGTTGTGCCTTTCAGCTCTAGGGCAAAGTAGCACACCCAGAGCAGAAGTCCTACTTCAGCCAGATCAGGCCTGCAAAGAAACTGCGTTTCACAGGCCTTTGGAAGAGATGTTCCCGGTAGGCTGTAAGAGCACTGTGCAGAGCGAGTGGTTTCTTAGCTTCCCAAAGAGCTGGAAGCAAGATGCTGTGGGGCCCAACTCGCCCTTTGGAAAGAAGCCTGCACGTTGTGCCTTTCAGCTCTAGGGCAAAGTAGCACACCCAGAGCAGAAGTCCTACTTCAGCCAGATCAGGCCTGCAAAGAAACTGCGTTTCACAGGCCTTTGGAAGAGATGTTCCCAATAGGCTGTAAGAGCACTGTGTAGAGCGAGTTGTTTCTTAGCTTCCCAAAGAGCTGGAAGCAAGATGCTGTGGGGCCCAACTCGCCCTTTGGAAAGAAGCCTGCACGTTGTGCCTTTCAGCTCTAGGGCAAAGTAGCACACCCAGAGCAGAAGTCCTACTTCAGCCAGATCAGGCCTGCAAAGAAACTGCGTTTCACAGGCCTTTGGAAGAGATGTTCCCGGTAGGCTGTAAGAGCACTGTGCAGAGCGAGTTGTTTCTTAGCTTCCCAAAGAGCTGGAAGCAACATGCTGTGGGGCCCAACTCGCCCTTTGGAAAGAAGCCTGCACGTTGTGCCTTTCAGCTCTAGGGCAAAGTAGCACACCCAGAGCAGAAGTCCTACTTCAGCCAGATCAGGCCTGCAAAGAAACTGCGTTTCACAGGCCTTTGGAAGAGATGTTCCCACTAGGCTGTAAGAGGACTGTGCAGAGCGAGTTGTTTCTTAGCTTCCCAAAGAGCTGGAAGCAAGATGCTGTGGGGCCCAACTCGCCCTTTGGAAAGAAGCCTGCACGTTGTGCCTTTCAGCTCTAGGGCAAAGTAGCACACCCAGAGCAGAAGTCCTACTTCAGCCAGATCAGGCCTGCAAAGAAACTGCGTTTCACAAGCCTTTGGAAGAGATGTTCCCGGCAGGCTGTAAGAGCACTGTGCAGAGCGAGTTGTTTCTTAGCTTCCCAAAGAGCTGGAAGCAAGATGCTGTGGGGCCCAACTCGCCCTTTGGAAAGAAGCCTGCACGTTGTGCCTTTAAGCTCTAGGGCAAAGTAGCACACCCAGAGCAGAAGTCCTACTTCAGCCAGATCAGGCCTGCAGAGAAACTGCGTTTCACAGGCCTTTGGAAGAGATGTTCCCACTAGGCTGTAAGAGCACTGTGCAGAGCGAGTTGTTTCTTAGCTTCCCAAAGAGCTGGAAGCAAGATGCTGTGGGGCCCAACTCGCCCTCTGGAAAGAAGCCTGCACGTTGTGCCTTTCAGCTCTAGGGCAAAGTAGCACACCCAGAGCAGAAGTCCTACTTCAGCCAGATCAGGCCTGCAAAGAAACTGCGTTTCACAGGCCTTTGGAAGAGATGTTCCCGGTAGGCTGTAAGAGCACTGTGCAGAGCGAGTGGTTTCTTAGCTTCCCAAAGAGCTGGAAGCAAGATGCTGTGGGGCCCAACTCGCCCTTTGGAAAGAAGCCTGCACGTTGTGCCTTTCAGCTCTAGGGCAAAGTAGCACACCCAGAGCAGAAGTCCTACTTCAGCCAGATCAGGCCTGCAAAGAAACTGCGTTTCACAGGCCTTTGGAAGAGATGTTCCCAATAGGCTGTAAGAGCACTGTGTAGAGCGAGTTGTTTCTTAGCTTCCCAAAGAGCTGGAAGCAAGATGCTGTGGGGCCCAACTCGCCCTTTGGAAAGAAGCCTGCACGTTGTGCCTTTCAGCTCTAGGGCAAAGTAGCACACCCAGAGCAGAAGTCCTACTTCAGCCAGATCAGGCCTGCAAAGAAACTGCGTTTCACAGGCCTTTGGAAGAGATGTTCCCGGTAGGCTGTAAGAGCACTGTGCAGAGCGAGTTGTTTCTTAGCTTCCCAAAGAGCTGGAAGCAACATGCTGTGGGGCCCAACTCGCCCTTTGGAAAGAAGCCTGCACGTTGTGCCTTTCAGCTCTAGGGCAAAGTAGCACACCCAGAGCAGAAGTCCTACTTCAGCCAGATCAGGCCTGCAAAGAAACTGCGTTTCACAGGCCTTTGGAAGAGATGTTCCCACTAGGCTGTAAGAGGACTGTGCAGAGCGAGTTGTTTCTTAGCTTCCCAAAGAGCTGGAAGCAAGATGCTGTGGGGCCCAACTCGCCCTTTGGAAAGAAGCCTGCACGTTGTGCCTTTCAGCTCTAGGGCAAAGTAGCACACCCAGAGCAGAAGTCCTACTTCAGCCAGATCAGGCCTGCAAAGAAACTGCGTTTCACAAGCCTTTGGAAGAGATGTTCCCGGCAGGCTGTAAGAGCACTGTGCAGAGCGAGTTGTTTCTTAGCTTCCCAAAGAGCTGGAAGCAAGATGCTGTGGGGCCCAACTCGCCCTTTGGAAAGAAGCCTGCACGTTGTGCCTTTCAGCTCTAGGGCAAAGTAGCACACCCAGAGCAGAAGTCCTACTTCAGCCAGATCAGGCCTGCAGAGAAACTGCGTTTCACAGGCCTTTGGAAGAGATGTTCCCACTAGGCTGTAAGAGCACTGTGCAGAGCGAGTTGTTTCTTAGCTTCCCAAAGAGCTGGAAGCAAGATGCTGTGGGGCCCAACTCGCCCTCTGGAAAGAAGCCTGCACGTTGTGCCTTTCAGCTCTAGGGCAAAGTAGCACACCCAGAGCAGAAGTCCTACTTCAGCCAGATCAGGCCTGCAGAGAAACTGCGTTTCACAGGCCTTTGGAAGAGATGTTCCCACTAGGCTGTAAGAGCACTGTGCAGAGCGAGTTGTTTCTTAGCTTCCCAAAGAGCTGGAAGCAAGATGCTGTGGGGCCCAACTCGCCCTCTGGAAAGAAGCCTGCACGTTGTGCCTTTCAGCTCTAGGGCAAAGTAGCACACCCAGAGCAGAAGTCCTACTTCAGCCAGATCAGGCCTGCAAAGAAACTGCGTTTCACAGGCCTTTGGAAGAGATGTTCCCACTAGGCTGTAAGAGCACTGTGCAGAGCGAGTGGTTTCTTAGCTTCCCAAAGAGCTGGAAGCAAGATGCTGTGGGGCCCAACTCGCCCTTTGGAAAGAAGCCTGCACGTTGTGCCTTTCAGCTCTAGGGCAAAGTAGCACACCCAGAGCAGAAGTCCTACTTCAGCCAGATCAGGCCTGCAAAGAAACTGCGTTTCACAGGCCTTTGGAAGAGATGTTCCCAATAGGCTGTAAGAGCACTGTGTAGAGCGAGTTGTTTCTTAGCTTCCCAAAGAGCTGGAAGCAAGATGCTGTGGGGCCCAACTCGCCCTTTGGAAAGAAGCCTGCACGTTGTGCCTTTGAGCTCTAGGGCAAAGTAGCACACCCAGAGCAGAAGTCCTACTTCAGCCAGATCAGGCCTGCAAAGAAACTGCGTTTCACAGGCCTTTGGAAGAGATGTTCCCGGTAGGCTGTAAGAGCACTGTGCAGAGCGAGTTGTTTCTTAGCTTCCCAAAGAGCTGGAAGCAACATGCTGTGGGGCCCAACTCGCCCTTTGGAAAGAAGCCTGCACGTTGTGCCTTTCAGCTCTAGGGCAAAGTAGCACACCCAGAGCAGAAGTCCTACTTCAGCCAGATCAGGCCTGCAAAGAAACTGCGTTTCACAGGCCTTTGGAAGAGATGTTCCCACTAGGCTGTAAGAGGACTGTGCAGAGCGAGTTGTTTCTTAGCTTCCCAAAGAGCTGGAAGCAAGATGCTGTGGGGCCCAACTCGCCCTTTGGAAAGAAGCCTGCACGTTGTGCCTTTCAGCTCTAGGGCAAAGTAGCACACCCAGAGCAGAAGTCCTACTTCAGCCAGATCAGGCCTGCAAAGAAACTGCGTTTCACTGGCCTTTGGAAGTGATGTTGCCACTAGGCTGTAAGAGCACTGTGCAGAGCGAGTTGTTTCTTAGCTTCCCAAAGAGCTGGAAGCAAGATGCTGTGGGGCCCAACTCGCCCTTTGGAAAGAAGCCTGCACGTTGTGCCTTTCAGCTCTAGGGCAAAGTAGCACACCCAGAGCAGAAGTCCTACTTCAGCCAGATCAGGCCTGCAAAGAAACTGCGTTTCACAGGCCTTTGGAAGAGATGTTCCCACTAGGCTGTAAGAGCACTGTGCAGAGCGAGTTGTTTCTTAGCTTCCCAAAGAGCTGGAAGCAAGATGCTGTGGGGCCCAACTCGCCCTTTGGAAAGAAGCCTGCACGTTGTGCCTTTCAGCTCTAGGGCAAAGTAGCACACCCAGAGCAGAAGTCCTACTTCAGCCAGATCAGGCCTGCAAAGAAACTGCGTTTCACAGGCCTTTGGAAGAGATGTTCCCGGTAGGCTGTAAGAGCACTGTGCAGAGCGAGTTGTTTCTTAGCTTCCCAAAGAGCTGGAAGCAAGATGCTGTGGGGCCCAACTCGCCCTTTGGAAAGAAGCCTGCACGTTGTGCCTTTCAGCTCTAGGGCAAAGTAGCACACCCAGAGCAGAAGTCCTACTTCAGCCAGATCAGGCCTGCAAAGAAACAGCGTTTCACAGGCCTTTGGAAGAGATGTTCCCACTAGGCTGTAAGAGCACTGTGCAGAGCGAGTTGTTTCTTAGCTTCCCAAAGAGCTGGAAGCAAGATGCTGTGGGGCCCAACTCGCCCTCTGGAAAGAAGCCTGCACGTTGTGCCTTTCAGCTCTAGGGCAAAGTAGCACACCCAGAGCAGAAGTCCTACTTCAGCCAGATCAGGCCTGCAAAGAAACTGCGTTTCACAGGCCTTTGGAAGAGATGTTCCCACTAGGCTGTAAGAGCACTGTGCAGAGCGAGTTGTTTCTTAGCTTCCCAAAGAGCTGGAACCAAGATGCTGTGGGGCCCAACTCGCCCTTTGGAAAGAAGCCTGCACGTTGTGCCTTTCAGCTCTAGGGCAAAGTAGCACACCCAGAGCAGAAGTCCTACTTCAGCCAGATCAGGCCTGCAAAGAAACTGCGTTTCACAGGCCTTTGAAAGAGATGTTCCCGGTAGGCTGTAAGAGCACTGTGCAGAGCGAGTTGTTTCTTAGCTTCCCAAAGAGCTGGAAGCAAGATGCTGTGGGGCCCAACTCGCCCTTTGGAAAGAAGCCTGCACGTTGTGCCTTTCAGCTCTAGGGCAAAGTAGCACACCCAGAGCAGAAGTCCTACTTCAGCCAGATCAGGCCTGCAAAGAAACTGCGTTTCACAGGCCTTTGGAAGAGATGTTCCCGGTAGGCTGTAAGAGCACTGTGCAGAGCGAGTTGTTTCTTAGCTTCCCAAAGAGCTGGAAGCAAGATGCTGTGGGGCCCAACTCGCCCTTTGGAAAGAAGCCTGCACGTTGTGCCTTTCAGCTCTAGGGCAAAGTAGCACACCCAGAGCAGAAGTCCTACTTCAGCCAGATCAGGCCTGCAAAGAAACTGCGTTTCACAGGCCTTTGGAAGAGATGTTCCCACTAGGCTGTAAGAGCACTGTGCAGAGCGAGTTGTTTCTTAGCTTCCCAAAGAGCTGGAAGCAAGATGCTGTGGGGCCCAACTCGCCCTTTGGAAAGAAGCCTGCACGTTGTGCCTTTCAGCTCTAGGGCAAAGTAGCACACCCAGAGCAGAAGTCCTACTTCAGCCAGATCAGGCCTGCAAAGAAACTGCGTTTCACAGGCCTTTAGAAGAGATGTTCCCAATAGGCTGTAAGAGCACTTGTAGAGCGAGTTGTTTCTTAGCTTCCCAAAGAGCTGGAAGCAAGATGCTGTGGGGCCCAACTCGCCCTTTGGAAAGAAGCCTGCACGTTGTGCCTTTCAGCTCTAGGGCAAAGTAGCACACCCAGAGCAGAAGTCCTACTTCAGCCAGATCAGGCCTGCAAAGAAACTGCGTTTCACAGGCCTTTGGAAGAGATGTTCCCGGTAGGCTGTAAGAGCACTGTGCAGAGCGAGTTGTTTCTTAGCTTCCCAAAGAGCTGGAAGCAAGATGCTGTGGGGCCCAACTCGCCCTTTGGAAAGAAGCCTGCACGTTGTGCCTTTCAGCTCTAGGGCAAAGTAGCACACCCAGAGCAGAAGTCCTACTTCAGCCAGATCAGGCCTGCAAAGAAACTGCGTTTCACAGGCCTTTGGAAGAGATGTTCCCACTAGGCTGTAAGAGGACTGTGCAGAGCGAGTTGTTTCTTAGCTTCCCAAAGAGCTGGAAGCAAGATGCTGTGGGGCCCAACTCGCCCTTTGGAAAGAAGCCTGCACGTTGTGCCTTTCAGCTCTAGGGCAAAGTAGCACACCCAGAGCAGAAGTCCTACTTCAGCCAGATCAGGCCTGCAAAGAAACTGCGTTTCACAGGCCTGTGGAAGAGATGTTCCCGGTAGGCTGTAAGAGCACTGTGCAGAGCGAGTTGTTTCTTAGCTTCCCAAAGAGCTGGAAGCAAGATGCTGTGGGGCCCAACTCGCCCTTTGGAAAGAAGCCTGCACGTTGTGCCTTTCAGCTCTAGGGCAAAGTAGCACACCCAGAGCAGAAGTCCTACTTCAGCCAGATCAGGCCTGCAAAGAAACTGCGTTTCACAGGCCTTTGGAAGAGATGTTCCCACTAGGCTGTAAGAGCACTGTGCAGAGCGAGTTGTTTCTTAGCTTCCCAAAGAGCTGGAAGCAAGATGCTGTGGGGCCCAACTCGCCCTTTGGAAAGAAGCCTGCACGTTGTGCCTTTCAGCTCTAGGGCAAAGTAGCACACCCAGAGCAGAAGTCCTACTTCAGCCAGATCAGGCCTGCAAAGAAACTGCGTTTCACAGGCCTTTGGAAGAGATGTTCCCAATAGGCTGTAAGAGCACTGTGTAGAGCGAGTTGTTTCTTAGCTTCCCAAAGAGCTGGAAGCAAGATGCTGTGGGGCCCAACTCGCCCTTTGGAAAGAAGCCTGCACGTTGTGCCTTTCAGCTCTAGGGCAAAGTAGCACACCCAGAGCAGAAGTCCTACTTCAGCCAGATCAGGCCTGCAAAGAAACTGCGTTTCACAGGCCTTTGGAAGAGATGTTCCCACTAGGCTGTAAGAGGACTGTGCAGAGCAAGTTGTTTCTTAGCTTCCCAAAGAGCTGGAAGCAAGATGCTGTGGGGCCCAACTCGCCCTTTGGAAAGAAGCCTGCACGTTGTGCCTTTCAGCTCTAGGGCAAAGTAGCACACCCAGAGCAGAAGTCCTACTTCAGCCAGATCAGGCCTGCAAAGAAACTGCGTTTCACAGGCCTTTGGAAGAGATGTTCACACTAGGCTGTAAGAGCACTGTGCAGAGCGAGTTGTTTCTTAGCTTCCCAAAGAGCTGGAAGCAAGATGCTGTGGGGCCCAACTCGCCCTTTGGAAAGAAGCCTGCACGTTGTGCCTTTCAGCTCTAGGGCAAAGTAGCACACCCAGAGCAGAAGTCCTACTTCAGCCAGATCAGGCCTGCAAAGAAACTGCGTTTCACAGGCCTTTGGAAGAGATGTTCCCGGTAGGCTGTAAGAGCACTGTGCAGAGCGAGTTGTTTCTTAGCTTCCCAAAGAGCTGGAAGCAACATGCTGTGGGGCCAACTCGCCCTTTGGAAAGAAGCCTGCACGTTGTGCCTTTCAGCTCTAGGGCAAAGTAGCACACCCAGAGCAGAAGTCCTACTTCAGCCAGATCAGGCCTGCAAAGAAACTGCGTTTCACAGGCCTTTGGAAGAGATGTTCCCACTAGGCTGTAAGAGGACTGTGCAGAGCGAGTTGTTTCTTAGCTTCCCAAAGAGCTGGAAGCAAGATGCTGTGGGGCCCAACTCGCCCTTTGGAAAGAAGCCTGCACGTTGTGCCTTTCAGCTCTAGGGCAAAGTAGCACACCCAGAGCAGAAGTCCTACTTCAGCCAGATCAGGCCTGCAAAGAAACTGCGTTTCACAGGCCTTTGGAAGAGATGTTCCCACTAGGCTGTAAGAGGACTGTGCAGAGCGAGTTGTTTCTTAGCTTCCCAAAGAGCTGGAAGCAAGATGCTGTGGGGCCCAACTCGCCCTTTGGAAAGAAGCCTGCACGTTGTGCCTTTCAGCTCTAGGGCAAAGTAGCACACCCAGAGCAGAAGTCCTACTTCAGCCAGATCAGGCCTGCAAAGAAACTGCGTTTCACTGGCCTTTGGAAGTGATGTTGCCACTAGGCTGTAAGAGCACTGTCCAGAGCGAGTTGTTTCTTAGCTTCCCAAAGAGCTGGAAGCAAGATGCTGTGGGGCCCAACTCGCCCTTTGGAAAGAAGCCTGCACGTTGTGCCTTTCAGCTCTAGGGCAAAGTAGCACACCCAGAGCAGAAGTCCTACTTCAGCCAGATCAGGCCTGCAAAGAAACTGCGTTTCACAGGCCTTTGGAAGAGATGTTCCCACTAGGCTGTAAGAGCACTGTGCAGAGCGAGTTGTTTCTTAGCTTCCCAAAGAGCTGGAAGCAAGATGCTGTGGGGCCCAACTCGCCCTTTGGAAAGAAGCCTGCACGTTGTGCCTTTCAGCTCTAGGGCAAAGTAGCACACCCAGAGCAGAAGTCCTACTTCAGCCAGATCAGGCCTGCAAAGAAACTGCGTTTCACAGGCCTTTGGAAGAGATGTTCCCGGTAGGCTGTAAGAGCAATGTGCAGAGCGAGTTGTTTCTTAGCTTCCCAAAGAGCTGGAAGCAAGATGCTGTGGGGCCCAACTCGCCCTTTGGAAAGAAGCCTGCACGTTGTGCCTTTCAGCTCTAGGGCAAAGTAGCACACCCAGAGCAGAAGTCCTACTTCAGCCAGATCAGGCCTGCAAAGAAACAGCGTTTCACAGGCCTTTGGAAGAGATGTTCCCACTAGGCTGTAAGAGCACTGTGCAGAGCGAGTTGTTTCTTAGCTTCCCAAAGAGCTGGAAGCAAGATGCTGTGGGGCCAAACTCGCCCTCTGGAAAGAAGCCTGCACGTTGTGCCTTTCAGCTCTAGGGCAAAGTAGCACACCCAGAGCAGAAGTCCTACTTCAGCCAGATCAGGCCTGCAAAGAAACTGCGTTTCACAGGCCTTTGGAAGAGATGTTCCCACTAGGCTGTAAGAGCACTGTGCAGAGCGAGTTGTTTCTTAGCTTCCCAAAGAGCTGGAAGCAAGATGCTGTGGGGCCCAACTCGCCCTTTGGAAAGAAGCCTGCACGTTGTGCCTTTCAGCTCTAGGGCAAAGTAGCACACCCAGAGCAGAAGTCCTACTTCAGCCAGATCAGGCCTGCAAAGAAACTGGGTTTCACAGGCCTTTGAAAGAGATGTTCCCGGTAGGCTGTAAGAGCACTGTGCAGAGCGAGTTGTTTCTTAGCTTCCCAAAGAGCTGGAAGCAAGATGCTGTGGGGCCCAACTCGCCCTTTGGAAAGAAGCCTGCACGTTGTGCCTTTCAGCTCTAGGGCAAAGTAGCACACCCAGAGCAGAAGTCCTACTTCAGCCAGATCAGGCCTGCAAAGAAACTGCGTTTCACAGGCCTTTGGAAGAGATGTTCCCGGTAGGCTGTAAGAGCACTGTGCAGAGCGAGTTGTTTCTTAGCTTCCCAAAGAGCTGGAAGCAAGATGCTGTGGGGCCCAACTCGCCCTTTGGAAAGAAGCCTGCACGTTGTGCCTTTCAGCTCTAGGGCAAAGTAGCACACCCAGAGCAGAAGTCCTACTTCAGCCAGATCAGGCCTGCAAAGAAACTGCGTTTCACAGGCCTTTGGAAGAGATGTTCCCGGTAGGCTGTAAGAGCACTGTGCAGAGCGAGTTGTTTCTTAGCTTCCCAAAGAGCTGGAAGCAAGATGCTGTGGGGCCCAACTCGCCCTTTGGAAAGAAGCCTGCACGTTGTGCCTTTCAGCTCTAGGGCAAAGTAGCACACCCAGAGCAGAAGTCCTACTTCAGCCAGATCAGGCCTGCAAAGAAACTGCGTTTCACAGGCCTTTGGAAGAGATGTTCCCACTAGGCTGTAAGAGCACTGTGCAGAGCGAGTTGTTTCTTAGCTTCCCAAAGAGCTGGAAGCAAGATGCTGTGGGGCCCAACTCGCCCTTTGGAAAGAAGCCTGCACGTTGTGCCTTTCAGCTCTAGGGCAAAGTAGCACACCCAGAGCAGAAGTCCTACTTCAGCCAGATCAGGCCTGCAAAGAAACTGCGTTTCACAGGCCTTTGGAAGAGATGTTCCCAATAGGCTGTAAGAGCACTTGTAGAGCGAGTTGTTTCTTAGCTTCCCAAAGAGCTGGAAGCAAGATGCTGTGGGGCCCAACTCGCCCTTTGGAAAGAAGCCTGCACGTTGTGCCTTTCAGCTCTAGGGCAAAGTAGCACACCCAGAGCAGAAGTCCTACTTCAGCCAGATCAGGCCTGCAAAGAAACTGCGTTTCACAGGCCTTTGGAAGAGATGTTCCCGGTAGGCTGTAAGAGCACTGTGCAGAGCGAGTTGTTTCTTAGCTTCCCAAAGAGCTGGAAGCAAGATGCTGTGGGGCCCAACTCGCCCTTTGGAAAGAAGCCTGCACGTTGTGCCTTTCAGCTCTAGGGCAAAGTAGCACACCCAGAGCAGAAGTCCTACTTCAGCCAGATCAGGCCTGCAAAGAAACTGCGTTTCACAGGCCTTTGGAAGAGATGTTCCCACTAGGCTGTAAGAGGACTGTGCAGAGCGAGTTGTTTCTTAGCTTCCCAAAGAGCTGGAAGCAAGATGCTGTGGGGCCCAACTCGCCCTTTGGAAAGAAGCCTGCACGTTGTGCCTTTCAGCTCTAGGGCAAAGTAGCACACCCAGAGCAGAAGTCCTACTTCAGCCAGATCAGGCCTGCAAAGAAACTGCGTTTCACAGGCCTTTGGAAGAGATGTTCCCGGTAGGCTGTAAGAGCACTGTGCAGAGCGAGTTGTTTCTTAGCTTCCCAAAGAGCTGGAAGCAAGATGCTGTGGGGCCCAACTCGCCCTTTGGAAAGAAGCCTGCACGTTGTGCCTTTCAGCTCTAGGGCAAAGTAGCACACCCAGAGCAGAAGTACTACTTCAGCCAGATCAGGCCTGCAAAGAAACTGCGTTTCACAGGCCTTTGGAAGAGATGTTCCCGGTAGGCTGTAAGAGCACTGTGCAGAGCGAGTTGTTTCTTAGCTTCCCAAAGAGCTGGAAGCAAGATGCTGTGGGGCCCAACTCGCCCTTTGGAAAGAAGCCTGCACGTTGTGCCTTTCAGCTCTAGGGCAAAGTAGCACACCCAGAGCAGAAGTCCTACTTCAGCCAGATCAGGCCTGCAAAGAAACTGCGTTTCACAGGCCTTTGGAAGAGATGTTCCCACTAGGCTGTAAGAGCACTGTGCAGAGCGAGTTGTTTCTTAGCTTCCCAAAGAGCTGGAAGCAAGATGCTGTGGGGCCCAACTCGCCCTTTGGAAAGAAGCCTGCACGTTGTGCCTTTCAGCTCTAGGGCAAAGTAGCACACCCAGAGCAGAAGTCCTACTTCAGCCAGATCAGGCCTGCAAAGAAACTGCGTTTCACAGGCCTTTGGAAGAGATGTTCCCAATAGGCTGTAAGAGCACTGTGTAGAGCGAGTTGTTTCTTAGCTTCCCAAAGAGCTGGAAGCAAGATGCTGTGGGGCCCAACTCGCCCTTTGGAAAGAAGCCTGCACGTTGTGCCTTTCAGCTCTAGGGCAAAGTAGCACACCCAGAGCAGAAGTCCTACTTCAGCCAGATCAGGCCTGCAAAGAAACTGCGTTTCACAGGCCTTTGGAAGAGATGTTCCCGGTAGGCTGTAAGAGCACTGTGCAGAGCGAGTTGTTTCTTAGCTTCCCAAAGAGCTGGAAGCAAGATGCTGTGGGGCCCAACTCGCCCTTTGGAAAGAAGCCTGCACGTTGTGCCTTTCAGCTCTAGGGCAAAGTAGCACACCCAGAGCAGAAGTCCTACTTCAGCCAGATCAGGCCTGCAAAGAAACTGCGTTTCACAGGCCTTTGGAAGAGATGTTCCCACTAGGCTGTAAGAGGACTGTGCAGAGCGAGTTGTTTCTTAGCTTCCCAAAGAGCTGGAAGCAAGATGCTGTGGGGCCCAACTCGCCCTTTGGAAAGAAGCCTGCACGTTGTGCCTTTCAGCTCTAGGGCAAAGTAGCACACCCAGAGCAGAAGTCCTACTTCAGCCAGATCAGGCCTGCAAAGAAACTGCGTTTCACAGGCCTTTGGAAGAGATGTTCCCGGTAGGCTGTAAGAGCACTGTGCAGAGCGAGTTGTTTCTTAGCTTCCCAAAGAGCTGGAAGCAAGATGCTGTGGGGCCCAACTCGCCCTTTGGAAAGAAGCCTGCACGTTGTGCCTTTCAGCTCTAGGGCAAAGTAGCACACCCAGAGCAGAAGTCCTACTTCAGCCAGATCAGGCCTGCAAAGAAACTGCGTTTCACAGGCCTTTGGAAGAGATGTTCCCGGTAGGCTGTAAGAGCACTGTGCAGAGCGAGTTGTTTCTTAGCTTCCCAAAGAGCTGGAAGCAACATGCTGTGGGGCCCAACTCGCCCTTTGGAAAGAAGCCTGCACGTTGTGCCTTTCAGCTCTAGGGCAAAGTAGCACACCCAGAGCAGAAGTCCTACTTCAGCCAGATCAGGCCTGCAAAGAAACTGCGTTTCACAGGCCTTTGGAAGAGATGTTCCCACTAGGCTGTAAGAGGACTGTGCAGAGCGAGTTGTTTCTTAGCTTCCCAAAGAGCTGGAAGCAAGATGCTGTGGGGCCCAACTCGCCCTTTGGAAAGAAGCCTGCACGTTGTGCCTTTCAGCTCTAGGGCAAAGTAGCACACCCAGAGCAGAAGTCCTACTTCAGCCAGATCAGGCCTGCAAAGAAACTGCGTTTCACAGGCCTTTGGAAGAGATGTTCCCGGTAGGCTGTAAGAGCACTGTGCAGAGCGAGTGGTTTCTTAGCTTCCCAAAGAGCTGGAAGCAAGATGCTGTGGGGCCCAACTCGCCCTTTGGAAAGAAGCCTGCACGTTGTGCCTTTCAGCTCTAGGGCAAAGTAGCACACCCAGAGCAGAAGTCCTACTTCAGCCAGATCAGGCCTGCAAAGAAACTGCGTTTCACAGGCCTTTGGAAGAGATGTTCCCACTAGGCTGTAAGAGCACTGTGCAGAGCGAGTTGTTTCTTAGCTTCCCAAAGAGCTGGAAGCAAGATGCTGTGGGGCCCAACTCGCCCTTTGGAAAGAAGCCTGCACGTTGTGCCTTTCAGCTCTAGGGCAAAGTAGCACACCCAGAGCAGAAGTCCTACTTCAGCCAGATCAGGCCTGCAAAGAAACTGCGTTTCACAGGCCTTTGGAAGAGATGTTCCCGGTAGGCTGTAAGAGCACTGTGCAGAGCGAGTTGTTTCTTAGCTTCCCAAAGAGCTGGAAGCAACATGCTGTGGGGCCCAACTCGCCCTTTGGAAAGAAGCCTGCACGTTGTGCCTTTCAGCTCTAGGGCAAAGTAGCACACCCAGAGCAGAAGTCCTACTTCAGCCAGATCAGGCCTGCAAAGAAACTGCGTTTCACAGGCCTTTGGAAGAGATGTTCCCACTAGGCTGTAAGAGGACTGTGCAGAGCGAGTTGTTTCTTAGCTTCCCAAAGAGCTGGAAGCAAGATGCTGTGGGGCCCAACTCGCCCTTTGGAAAGAAGCCTGCACGTTGTGCCTTTCAGCTCTAGGGCAAAGTAGCACACCCAGAGCAGAAGTCCTACTTCAGCCAGATCAGGCCTGCAAAGAAACTGCGTTTCAAAGGCCTTTGGAAGTGATGTTGCCACTAGGCTGTAAGAGCACTGTTCAGAGCGAGTTGTTTCTTAGCTTCCCAAAGAGCTGGAAGCAAGATGCTGTGGGGCCCAACTCGCCCTTTGGAAAGAAGCCTGCACGTTGTGCCTTTCAGCTCTAGGGCAAAGTAGCACACCCAGAGCAGAAGTCCTACTTCAGCCAGATCAGGCCTGCAAAGAAACTGCGTTTCACAGGCCTTTGGAAGAGATGTTCCCACTAGGCTGTAAGAGCACTGTGCAGAGCGAGTTGTTTCTTAGCTTCCCAAAGAGCTGGAAGCAAGATGCTGTGGGGCCCAACTCGCCCTTTGGAAAGAAGCCTGCACGTTGTGCCTTTCAGCTCTAGGGCAAAGTAGCACACCCAGAGCAGAAGTCCTACTTCAGCCAGATCAGGCCTGAAAACAAACTGCGTTTCACAGGCCTTTGGAAGAGATGTTCCCGGTAGGCTGTAAGAGCAGTGTGCAGAGCGAGTTGTTTCTTAGCTTCCCAAAGAGCTGGAAGCAAGATCTGTGGGGCCCAACTCGCCCTTTGGAAAGAAGCCTGCACGTTGTGCCTTTCAGCTCTAGGGCAAAGTAGCACACCCAGAGCAGAAGTCCTACTTCAGCCAGATCAGGCCTGCAAAGAAACAGCGTTTCACAGGCCTTTGGAAGAGATGTTCCCACTAGGCTGTAAGAGCACTGTGCAGAGCGAGTTGTTTCTTAGCTTCCCAAAGAGCTGGAAGCAAGATGCTGTGGGGCCCAACTCGCCCTTTGGAAAGAAGCCTGCACGTTGTGCCTTTCAGCTCTAGGGCAAAGTAGCACACCCAGAGCAGAAGTCCTACTTCAGCCAGATCAGGCCTGCAAAGAAACTGCGTTTCACAGGCCTTTGGAAGAGATGTTCCCGGTAGGCTGTAAGAGCACTGTGCAGAGCGAGTTGTTTCTTAGCTTCCCAAAGAGCTGGAAGCAAGATGCTGTGGGGCCCAACTCGCCCTTAGGAAAGAAGCCTGCACGTTGTGCCTTTCAGCTCTAGGGCAAAGTAGCACACCCAGAGCAGAAGTCCTACTTCAGCCAGATCAGGCCTGCAAAGAAACTGCGTTTCACAGGCCTTTGGAAGAGATGTTCCCACTAGGCTGTAAGAGCACTGTGCAGAGCGAGTTGTTTCTTAGCTTCCCAAAGAGCTGGAAGCAAGATGCTGTGGGGCCCAACTCGCCCTCTGGAAAGAAGCCTGCACGTTGTGCCTTTCAGCTCTAGGGCAAAGTAGCACACCCAGAGCAGAAGTCCTACTTCAGCCAGATCAGGCCTGCAAAGAAACTGCGTTTCACAGGCCTTTGGAAGAGATGTTCCTGGTAGGCTGTAAGAGCACTGTGCAGAGCGAGTTGTTTCTTAGCTTCCCAAAGAGCTGGAAACAAGATGCTGTGGGGCCCAACTCGCCCTTTGGAAAGAAGCCTGCACGTTGTGCCTTTCAGCTCTAGGGCAAAGTAGCACACCCAGAGCAGAAGTCCTACTTCAGCCAGATCAGGCCTGCAAAGAAACTGCGTTTCACAGGCCTTTGGAAGAGATGTTCCCGGCAGGCTGTAAGAGCACTGTGCAGAGCGAGTTGTTTCTTAGCTTCCCAAAGAGCTGGAAGCAAGATGCTGTGGGGCCCAACTCGCCCTTTGGAAAGAAGCCTGCACGTTGTGCCTTTCAGCTCTAGGGCAAAGTAGCACACCCAGAGCAGAAGTCCTACTTCAGCCAGATCAGGCCTGCAAAGAAACTGCGTTTCAAAGGCCTTTGGAAGAGATGTTGCCACTAGGCTGTAAGAGCACTGTCCAGAGCGAGTTGTTTCTTAGCTTCCCAAAGAGCTGGAAGCAAGATGCTGTGGGGCCCAACTCGCCCTTTGGAAAGAAGCCTGGACGTTGTGCCTTTCAGCTCTAGGGCAAAGTAGCACACCCAGAGCAGAAGTCCTACTTCAGCCAGATCAGGCCTGCAAAGAAACTGCGTTTCACAGGCCTTTGGAAGAGATGTTCCCACTAGGCTGTAAGAGCACTGTGCAGAGCGAGTTGTTTCTTAGCTTCCCAAAGAGCTGGAAGCAAGATGCTGTGGGGCCCAACTCGCCCTTTGGAAAGAAGCCTGCACGTTGTGCCTTTCAGCTCTAGGGCAAAGTAGCACACCCAGAGCAGAAATCCTACTTCAGCCAGATCAGGCCTGCAAAGAAACTGCGTTTCACAAGCCTTTGGAAGAGAAGTTCCCGGCAGGCTGTAAGAGCACTGTGCAGAGCGAGTTGTTTCTTAGCTTCCCAAAGAGCTGGAAGCAAGATGCTGTGGGGCCCAACTCGCCCTTTGGAAAGAAGCCTGCACGTTGTGCCTTTCAGCTCTAGGGCAAAGCAGCACACCCAGAGCAGAAGTCCTACTTCAGCCAGATCAGGCCTGCAAAGAAACTGCATTTCACAGGCCTTTGGAAGAGATGTTCCCCGTAGGCTGTAAGAGCACTGTGCAGAGCGAGTTGTTTCTTAGCTTCCCAAAGAGCTGGAACCAAGATGCTGTGGGGCCCAACTCGCCCTTTGGAAAGTTGCCTGCACGTTGTGCCTTTCAGCTCTAGGGCAAAGTAGCACACCCAGAGCAGAAGTCCTACTTCAGCCAGATCAGGCCTGCAAAGAAACTGCGTTTCACAGGCCTTTGGAAGAGATGTTCCCACTAGGCTGTAAGAGCATTGTGCAGAGCGAGTTGTTTCTAAGCTTCCCAAAGAGCTGGAAGCAAGATGCTGTGGGGCCCAACTCGCCCTTTGGAAAGAAGCCTGCACGTTGTGCCTTTCAGCTCTAGGGCAAAGTAGCACACCCAGAGCAGAAGTCCTACTTCAGCCAGATCAGGCCTGCAAAGGAACTGCGTTTCACAGGCCTTTGGAAGAGATGTTCCCGGTAGGCTGTAAGAGCACTGTGCAGAGCGAGTTGTTTCTTAGCTTCCCAAAGAGCTGGAAGCAAGATGCTGTGGGGCCCAACTCGCCCTTTGGAAAGAAGCCTGCACGTTGTGCCTTTCAGCTCTAGGGCAAAGTAGCACACCCAGAGCAGAAGTCCTACTTCAGCCAGATCAGGCCTGCAAAGAAACTGCGTTTCACAGGCCTTTGGAAGAGATGTTCCCGGTAGGCTGTAAGAGCACTGTGCAGAGCGAGTTGTTTCTTAGCTTCCCAAAGAGCTGGAAGCAAGATGCTGTGGGGCCCAACTCGCCCTTTGGAAAGAAGCCTGCACGTTGTGCCTTTCAGCTCTAGGGCAAAGTAGCACACCCAGAGCAGAAGTCCTACTTCAGCCAGATCAGGCCTGCAAAGAAACTGCGTTTCACAGGCCTTTGGAAGAGATGTTCCCGGTAGGCTGTAAGAGCACTGTGCAGAGCGAGTTGTTTCTTAGCTTCCCAAAGAGCTGGAAGCAAGATGCTGTGGGGCCCAACTCGCCCTTAGGAAAGAAGCCTGCACGTTGTGCCTTTCAGCTCTAGGGCAAAGTAGCACACCCAGAGCAGAAGTCCTACTTCAGCCAGATCAGGCCTGCAAAGAAACTGCGTTTCACAGGCCTTTGGAAGAGATGTTCCCACTAGGCTGTAAGAGCACTGTGCAGAGCGAGTTGTTTCTTAGCTTCCCAAAGAGCTGGAAGCAAGATGCTGTGGGGCCCAACTCGCCCTTTGGAAAGAAGCCTGCACGTTGTGCCTTTCAGCTCTAGGGCAAAGTAGCACACCCAGAGCAGAAGTCCTACTTCAGCCAGATCAGGCCTGCAAAGAAACTGCGTTTCATAGGCCTTTGGAAGAGATGTTCCCACTAGGCTGTAAGAGGACTGTGCAGAGCGAGTTGTTTCTTAGCTTCCCAAAGAGCTGGAAGCAAGATGCTGTGGGGCCCAACTCGCCCTTTGGAAAGAAGCCTGCACGTTGTGCCTTTCAGCTCTAGGGCAAAGTAGCACACCCAGAGCAGAAGTCCTACTTCAGCCAGATCAGGCCTGCAAAGAAACTGCGTTTCACAGGCCTTTGGAAGAGATGTTCCCGGTAGGCTGTAAGAGCACTGTGCAGAGCGAGTTGTTTCTTAGCTTCCCAAAGAGCTGGAAGCAAGATGCTGTGGGGCCCAACTCGCCCTTTGGAAAGAAGCCTGCACGTTGTGCCTTTCAGCTCTAGGGCAAAGTAGCACACCCAGAGCAGAAGTCCTACTTCAGCCAGATCAGGCCTGCAAAGAAACTGCGTTTCACAGGCCTTTGGAAGAGATGTTCCCACTAGGCTGTAAGAGCACTGTGCAGAGCGAGTTGTTTCTTAGCTTCCCAAAGAGCTGGAAGCAAGATGCTGTGGGGCCCAACTCGCCCTATGGAAAGAAGCCTGCACGTTGTGCCTTTCAGCTCTAGGGCAAAGTAGCACACCCAGAGCAGAAGTCCTACTTCAGCCAGATCAGGCCTGCAAAGAAACTGCGTTTCACAGGCCTTTGGAAGAGATGTTCCCACTAGGCTGTAAGAGCACTGTGCAGAGCGAGTTGTTTCTTAGCTTCCCAAAGAGCTGGAAGCAAGATGCTGTGGGGCCCAACTCGGCCTCTGGAAAGAAGCCTGCACGTTGTGCCTTTCAGCTCTAGGGCAAAGTAGCACACCCAGAGCAGAAGTCCTACTTCAGCCAGATCAGGCCTGCAAAGAAACTGCGTTTCACAGGCCTTTGGAAGAGATGTTCCCGGTAGGCTGTAAGAGCACTGTGCAGAGCGAGTTGTTTCTTAGCTTCCCAAAGAGCTGGAAGCAAGATGCTGTGGGGCCCAACTCGCCCTCTGGAAAGAAGCCTGCACGTTGTGCCTTTCAGCTCTAGGGCAAAGTAGCACACCCAGAGCAGAAGTCCTACTTCAGCCAGATCAGGCCTGCAAAGAAACAGCGTTTCACAGGCCTTTGGAAGAGATGTTCCCGGTAGGCTGTAAGAGCACTGTGCAGAGCGAGTTGTTTCTTAGCTTTCCAAAGAGCTGGAAGCAAGATGCTGTGGGGCCCAACTCGCCCTTTGGAAAGAAGCCTGCACGTTGTGCCTTTCAGCTCTAGGGCAAAGTAGCACACCCAGAGCAGAAGTCCTACTTCAGCCAGATCAGGCCTGCAAAGAAACTGCGTTTCACAGGCCTTTGGAAGAGATGTTCCCACTAGGCTGTAAGAGCACTGTGCAGAGCGAGTTGTTTCTTAGCTTCCCAAAGAGCTGGAAGCAAGATGCTGTGGGGCCCAACTCGCCCTTTGGAAAGAAGCCTGCACGTTGTGCCTTTCAGCTCTAGGGCAAAGTAGCACACCCAGAGCAGAAGTCCTACTTCAGCCAGATCAGGCCTGCAAAGAAACTGCGTTTCACAGGCCTTTGGAAGAGATGTTCCCGGTAGGCTGTAAGAGCACTGTGCAGAGCGAGTTGTTTCTTAGCTTCCCAAAGAGCTGGAAGCAAGATGCTGTGGGGCCCAACTCGCCCTTTGGAAAGAAGCCTGCACGTTGTGCCTTTCAGCTCTAGGGCAAAGTAGCACACCCAGAGCAGAAGTCCTACTTCAGCCAGATCAGGCCTGCAAAGAAACTGCGTTTCACAGGCCTCTGGAAGAGATGTTCCCAATAGGCTGTAAGAGCACTGTGTAGAGCGAGTTGTTTCTTAGCTTCCCAAAGAGCTGGAAGCAAGATGCTGTGGGGCCCAACTCGCCCTTTGGAAAGAAGCCTGCACGTTGTGCCTTTCAGCTCTAGGGCAAAGTAGCACACCCAGAGCAGAAGTCCTACTTCAGCCAGATCAGGCCTGCAAAGAAACTGCGTTTCACAGGCCTTTGGAAGAGATGTTCCCGGTAGGCTGTAAGAGCACTGTGCAGAGCGAGTTGTTTCTTAGCTTCCCAAAGAGCTGGAAGCAACATGCTGTGGGGCCCAACTCGCCCTTTGGAAAGAAGCCTGCACGTTGTGCCTTTCAGCTCTAGGGCAAAGTAGCACACCCAGAGCAGAAGTCCTACTTCAGCCAGATCAGGCCTGCAAAGAAACTGCGTTTCACAGGCCTTTGGAAGAGATGTTCCCACTAGGCTGTAAGAGGACTGTGCAGAGCGAGTTGTTTCTTAGCTTCCCAAAGAGCTGGAAGCAAGATGCTGTGGGGCCCAACTCGCCCTTTGGAAAGAAGCCTGCACGTTGTGCCTTTCAGCTCTAGGGCAAAGTAGCACACCCAGAGCAGAAGTCCTACTTCAGCCAGATCAGGCCTGCAAAGAAACTGCGTTTCACAGGCCTTTGGAAGAGATGTTCCCACTAGGCTGTAAGAGCACTGTGCAGAGCGAGTTGTTTCTTAGCTTCCCAAAGAGCTGGAAGCAAGATGCTGTGGGGCCCAACTCGCCCTTTGGAAAGAAGCCTGCACGTTGTGCCTTTCAGCTCTAGGGCAAAGTAGCACACCCAGAGCAGAAGTCCTACTTCAGCCAGATCAGGCCTGCAAAGAAACTGCGTTTCACAGGCCTTTGGAAGAGATGTTCCCGGTAGGCTGTAAGAGCACTGTGCAGAGCGAGTTGTTTCTTAGCTTCCCAAAGAGCTGGAAGCAAGATGCTGTGGGGCCCAACTCGCCCTTTGGAAAGAAGCCTGCACGTTGTGCCTTTCAGCTCTAGGGCAAAGTAGCACACCCAGAGCAGAAGTCCTACTTCAGCCAGATCAGGCCTGCAAAGGAACTGCGTTTCACAGGCCTTTGGAAGAGATGTTCCCACTAGGCTGTAAGAGCAGTGTGCAGAGCGAGTTGTTTCTTAGCTTCCCAAAGAGCTGGAAGCAAGATGCTGTGGGGCCCAACTCGCCCTTTGGAAAGAAGCCTGCACGTTGTGCCTTTCAGCTCTAGGGCAAAGTAGCACACCCAGAGCAGAAGTCCTACTTCAGCCAGATCAGGCCTGCAAAGAAACTGCGTTTCACAGGCCTTTGAAAGAGATGCTCCCGGTAGGCTGTAAGAGCACTGTGCAGAGCGAGTTGTTTCTTAGCTTCCCAAAGAGCTGGAAGCAAGATGCTGTGGGGCCCAACTCGCCCTTTGGAAAGAAGCCTGCACGTTGTGCCTTTCAGCTCTAGGGCAAAGTAGCACACCCAGAGCAGAAGTCCTACTTCAGCCAGATCAGGCCTGCAAAGAAACTGCGTTTCACAGGCCTTTCGAAGAGATGTTGCCACTAGGCTGTAAGAGCACTGTCCAGAGCGAGTTGTTTCTTAGCTTCCCAAAGAGCTGGAAGCAAGATGCTGTGGGGCCCAACTCGCCCTTTGGAAAGAAGCCTGCACGTTGTGCCTTTCAGCTCTAGGGCAAAGTAGCACACCCAGAGCAGAAGTCCTACTTCAGCCAGATCAGGCCTGCAAAGAAACTGCGTTTCACAGGCCTTTGGAAGAGATGTTCCCACTAGGCTGTAAGAGCACTGTGCAGAGCGAGTTGTTTCTTAGCTTCCCAAAGAGCTGGAAGCAAGATGCTGTGGGGCCCAACTCGCCCTTTGGAAAGAAGCCTGCACGTTGTGCCTTTCAGCTCTAGGGCAAAGTAGCACACCCAGAGCAGAAGTCCTACTTCAGCCAGATCAGGCCTGCAGAGAAACTGCGTTTCACAGGCCTTTGGAAGAGATGTTCCCGGTAGGCTGTAAGAGCACTGTGCAGAGCGAGTTGTTTCTTAGCTTCCCAAAGAGCTGGAAGCAAGATGCTGTGGGGCCCAACTCGCCCTTTGGAAAGAAGCCTGCACGTTGTGCCTTTCAGCTCTAGGGCAAAGTAGCACACCCAGAGCAGAAGTCCTACTTCAGCCAGATCAGGCCTGCAAAGAAACTGCGTTTCACAGGCCTTTGGAAGAGATGTTCCCGGTAGGCTGTAAGAGCACTGTGCAGAGCGAGTGGTTTCTTAGCTTCCCAAAGAGCTGGAAGCAAGATGCTGTGGGGCCCAACTCGCCCTTTGGAAAGAAGCCTGCACGTTGTGCCTTTCAGCTCTAGGGCAAAGTAGCACACCCAGAGCAGAAGTCCTACTTCAGCCAGATCAGGCCTGCAAAGAAACTGCGTTTCAAAGGCCTTTGGAAGAGATGTTGCCACTAGGCTGTAAGAGCACTGTGCAGAGCGAGTTGTTTCTTAGCTTCCCAAAGAGCTGGAAGCAAGATGCTGTGGGGCCCAACTCGCCCTTTGGAAAGAAGCCTGCACGTTGTGCCTTTCAGCTCTAGGGCAAAGTAGCACACCCAGAGCAGAAGTCCTACTTCAGCCAGATCAGGCCTGCAAAGAAACAGCGTTTCACAGGCCTTTGGAAGAGATGTTCCCACTAGGCTGTAAGAGCACTGTGCAGAGCGAGTTGTTTCTTAGCTTCCCAAAGAGCTGGAAGCAAGATGCTGTGGGGCCCAACTCGCCCTCTGGAAAGAAGCCTGCACGTTGTGCCTTTCAGCTCTAGGGCAAAGTAGCACACCCAGAGCAGAAGTCCTACTTCAGCCAGATCAGGCCTGCAAAGAAACTGCGTTTCACAGGCCTTTGGAAGAGATGTTCCCACTAGGCTGTAAGAGCACTGTGCAGAGCGAGTTGTTTCTTAGCTTCCCAAAGAGCTGGAAGCAAGATGCTGTGGGGCCCAACTCGCCCTTTGGAAAGAAGCCTGCACGTTGTGCCTTTCAGCTCTAGGGCAAAGTAGCACACCCAGAGCAGAAGTCCTACTTCAGCCAGATCAGGCCTGCAAAGAAACTGCGTTTCACAGGCCTTTGGAAGAGATGTTCGCACTAGGCTGTAAGAGCACTGTGCAGAGCGAGTTGTTTCTTAGCTTCCCAAAGAGCTGGAAGCAAGATGCTGTGGGGCCCAACTCGCCCTTTGGAAAGAAGCCTGCACGTTGTGCCTTTCAGCTCTAGGGCAAAGTAGCACACCCAGAGCAGAAGTCCTACTTCAGCCAGATCAGGCCTGCAAAGAAACTGCGTTTCACAGGCCTTTGGAAGAGATGTTCCCGGTAGGCTGTAAGAGCACTGTGCAGAGCGAGTTGTTTCTTAGCTTCCCAAAGAGCTGGAAGCAAGATGCTGTGGGGCCCAACTCGCCCTTTGGAAAGAAGCCTGCACGTTGTGCCTTTCAGCTCTAGGGCAAAGTAGCACACCCAGAGCAGAAGTCCTACTTCAGCCAGATCAGGCCTGCAAAGAAACTGCGTTTCACAGGCCTTTGGAAGAGATGTTCCCGGTAGGCTGTAAGAGCACTGTGCAGAGCGAGTGGTTTCTTAGCTTCCCAAAGAGCTGGAAGCAAGATGCTGTGGGGCCCAACTCGCCCTTTGGAAAGAAGCCTGCACGTTGTGCCTTTCAGCTCTAGGGCAAAGTAGCACACCCAGAGCAGAAGTCCTACTTCAGCCAGATCAGGCCTGCAAAGAAACTGCGTTTCAAAGGCCTTTGGAAGAGATGTTGCCACTAGGCTGTAAGAGCACTGTGCAGAGCGAGTTGTTTCTTAGCTTCCCAAAGAGCTGGAAGCAAGATGCTGTGGGGCCCAACTCGCCCTTTGGAAAGAAGCCTGCACGTTGTGCCTTTCAGCTCTAGGGCAAAGTAGCACACCCAGAGCAGAAGTCCTACTTCAGCCAGATCAGGCCTGCAAAGAAACTGCGTTTCACAGGCCTTTGGAAGAGATGTTCCCGGTAGGCTGTAAGAGCACTGTGCAGAGCGAGTTGTTTCTTAGCTTCCCAAAGAGCTGGAAGCAACATGCTGTGGGGCCCAACTCGCCCTTTGGAAAGAAGCCTGCACGTTGTGCCTTTCAGCTCTAGGGCAAAGTAGCACACCCAGAGCAGAAGTCCTACTTCAGCCAGATCAGGCCTGCAAAGAAACTGCGTTTCACAGGCCTTTGGAAGAGATGTTCCCACTAGGCTGTAAGAGGACTGTGCAGAGCGAGTTGTTTCTTAGCTTCCCAAAGAGCTGGAAGCAAGATGCTGTAGGGCCCAACTCGCCCTTTGGAAAGAAGCCTGCACGTTGTGCCTTTCAGCTCTAGGGCAAAGTAGCACACCCAGAGCAGAAGTCCTACTTCAGCCAGATCAGGCCTGCAAAGAAACTGCGTTTCACTGGCCTTTGGAAGTGATGTTGCCACTAGGCTGTAAGAGCACTGTCCAGAGCGAGTTGTTTCTTAGCTTCCCAAAGAGCTGGAAGCAAGATGTTGTGGGGCCCAACTCGCCCTTTGGAAAGAAGCCTGCACGTTGTGCCTTTCAGCTCTAGGGCAAAGTAGCACACCCAGAGCAGAAGTCCTACTTCAGCCAGATCAGGCCTGCAAAGAAACTGCGTTTCACAGGCCTTTGGAAGAGATGTTCCCACTAGGCTGTAAGAGCACTGTGCAGAGCGAGTTGTTTCTTAGCTTCCCAAAGAGCTGGAAGCAAGATGCTGTGGGGCCCAACTCGCCCTTTGGAAAGAAGCCTGCACGTTGTGCCTTTCAGCTCTAGGGCAAAGTAGCACACCCAGAGCAGAAGTCCTACTTCAGCCAGATCAGGCCTGCAAAGAAACTGCGTTTCACAGGCCTTTGGAAGAGATGTTCCCGGTAGGCTGTAAGAGCACTGTGCAGAGCGAGTTGTTTCTTAGCTTCCCAAAGAGCTGGAAGCAAGATGCTGTGGGGCCCAACTCGCCCTTTGGAAAGAAGCCTGCACGTTGTGCCTTTCAGCTCTAGGGCAAAGTAGCACACCCAGAGCAGAAGTCCTACTTCAGCCAGATCAGGCCTGCAAAGAAACAGCGTTTCACAGGCCTTTGGAAGAGATGTTCCCACTAGGCTGTAAGAGCACTGTGAAGAGCGAGTTGTTTCTTAGCTTCCCAAAGAGCTGGAAGCAAGATGCTGTGGGGCCCAACTCGCCCTTTGGAAAGAAGCCTGCACGTTGTGCCTTTCAGCTCTAGGGCAAAGTAGCACACCCAGAGCAGAAGTCCTACTTCAGCCAGATCAGGCCTGCAAAGAAACTGCGTTTCACAGGCCTTTGGAAGAGATGTTCCCACTAGGCTGTAAGAGCACTGTGCAGAGCGAGTTGTTTCTTAGCTTCCCAAAGAGCTGGAAGCAAGATGCTGTGGGGCCCAACTCGCCCTTTGGAAAGAAGCCTGCACGTTGTGCCTTTCAGCTCTAGGGCAAAGTAGCACACCCAGAGCAGAAGTCCTACTTCAGCCAGATCAGGCCTGCAAAGAAACTGCGTTTCACAGGCCTTTGGAAGAGATGTTCCCAATAGGCTGTAAGAGCACTGTGTAGAGCGAGTTGTTTCTTAGCTTCCCAAAGAGCTGGAAGCAAGATGCTGTGGGGCCCAACTCGCCCTTTGGAAAGAAGCCTGCACGTTGTGCCTTTCAGCTCTAGGGCAAAGTAGCACACCCAGAGCAGAAGTCCTACTTCAGCCAGATCAGGCCTGCAAAGAAACTGCGTTTCACAGGCCTTTGGAAGAGATGTTCCCGGTAGGCTGTAAGAGCACTGTGCAGAGCGAGTTGTTTCTTAGCTTCCCAAAGAGCTGGAAGCAAGATGCTGTGGGGCCCAACTCGCCCTTTGGAAAGAAGCCTGCACGTTGTGCCTTTCAGCTCTAGGGCAAAGTAGCACACCCAGAGCAGAAGTCCTACTTCAGCCAGATCAGGCCTGCAAAGAAACTGCGTTTCACAGGTCTTTGGAAGAGATGTTCCCACTAGGCTGTAAGAGCACTGTGCAGAGCGAGTTGTTTCTTAGCTTCCCAAAGAGCTGGAAGCAAGATGCTGTGGGGCCCAACTCGCCCTCTGGAAAGAAGCCTGCACGTTGTGCCTTTCAGCTCTAGGGCAAAGTAGCACACCCAGAGCAGAAGTCCTACTTCAGCCAGATCAGGCCTGCAAAGAAACTGCGTTTCACAGGCCTTTGGAAGAGATGTTCACACTAGGCTGTAAGAGCACTGTGCAGAGCGAGTTGTTTCTTAGCTTCCCAAAGAGCTGGAAGCAAGATGCTGTGGGGCCCAACTCGCCCTTTGGAAAGAAGCCTGCACGTTGTGCCTTTCAGCTCTAGGGCAAAGTAGCACACCCAGAGCAGAAGTCCTACTTCAGCCAGATCAGGCCTGCAAAGAAACTGCGTTTCACAGGCCTTTGGAAGAGATGTTCCCACTAGGCTGTAAGAGCACTGTGCAGAGCGAGTTGTTTCTTAGCTTCCCAAAGAGCTGGAAGCAAGATGCTGTGGGGCCCAACTCGCCCTTTGGAAAGAAGCCTGCACGTTGTGCCTTTCAGCTCTAGGGCAAAGTAGCACACCCAGAGCAGAAGTCCTACTTCAGCCAGATCAGGCCTGCAAAGAAACAGCGTTACACAGGCCTTTGGAAGAGATGTTCCCACTAGGCTGTAAGAGCACTGTGCAGAGCGAGTTGTTTCTTAGCTTCCCAAAGAGCTGGAAGCAAGATGCTGTGGGGCCCAACTCGCCCTCTGGAAAGAAGCCTGCACGTTGTGCCTTTCAGCTCTAGGGCAAAGTAGCACACCCAGAGCAGAAGTCCTACTTCAGCCAGATCAGGCCTGCAAAGAAACTGCGTTTCACAGGCCTTTGGAAGAGATGTTCCCACTAGGCTGTAAGAGCACTGTGCAGAGCGAGTTGTTTCTTAGCTTCCCAAAGAGCTGGAACCAAGATGCTGTGGGGCCCAACTCGCCCTTTGGAAAGAAGCCTGCACGTTGTGCCTTTCAGCTCTAGGGCAAAGTAGCACACCCAGAGCAGAAGTCCTACTTCAGCCAGATCAGGCCTGCAAAGAAACTGCGTTTCACAGGCCTTTGAAAGAGATGTTCCCGGTAGGCTGTAAGAGCACTGTGCAGAGCAAGTTGTTTCTTAGCTTCCCAAAGAGCTGGAAGCAAGATGCTGTGGGGCCCAACTCGCCCTTTGGAAAGAAGCCTGCACGTTGTGCCTTTCAGCTCTAGGGCAAAGTAGCACACCCAGAGCAGAAGTCCTACTTCAGCCAGATCAGGCCTGCAAAGAAACTGCGTTTCACAGGCCTTTGGAAGAGATGTTCCCACTAGGCTGTAAGAGGACTGTGCAGAGCGAGTTGTTTCTTAGCTTCCCAAAGAGCTGGAAGCAAGATGCTGTGGGGCCCAACTCGCCCTTTGGAAAGAAGCCTGCACGTTGTGCCTTTCAGCTCTAGGGCAAAGTAGCACACCCAGAGCAGAAGTCCTACTTCAGCCAGATCAGGCCTGCAAAGAAACTGCGTTTCACAGGCCTTTGGAAGAGATGTTCCCACTAGGCTGTAAGAGCACTGTGCAGAGCGAGTTGTTTCTTAGCTTCCCAAAGAGCTGGAAGCAAGATGCTGTGGGGCCCAACTCGCCCTTTGGAAAGAAGCCTGCACGTTGTGCCTTTCAGCTCTAGGGCAAAGTAGCACACCCAGAGCAGAAGTCCTACTTCAGCCAGATCAGGCCTGCAAAGAAACTGCGTTTCACAGGCCTTTGGAAGAGATGTTCCCGGTAGGCTGTAAGAGCACTGTGCAGAGCGAGTGGTTTCTTAGCTTCCCAAAGAGCTGGAAGCAAGATGCTGTGGGGCCCAACTCGCCCTTTGGAAAGAAGCCTGCACGTTGTGCCTTTCAGCTCTAGGGCAAAGTAGCACACCCAGAGCAGAAGTCCTACTTCAGCCAGATCAGGCCTGCAAAGAAACTGCGTTTCACAGGCCTTTGGAAGAGATGTTCCCAATAGGCTGTAAGAGCACTGTGTAGAGCGAGTTGTTTCTTAGCTTCCCAAAGAGCTGGAAGCAAGATGCTGTGGGGCCCAACTCGCCCTTTGGAAAGAAGCCTGCACGTTGTGCCTTTCAGCTCTAGGGCAAAGTAGCACACCCAGAGCAGAAGTCCTACTTCAGCCAGATCAGGCCTGCAAAGAAACTGCGTTTCACAGGCCTTTGGAAGAGATGTTCCCGGTAGGCTGTAAGAGCACTGTGCAGAGCGAGTTGTTTCTTAGCTTCCCAAAGAGCTGGAAGCAACATGCTGTGGGGCCCAACTCGCCCTTTGGAAAGAAGCCTGCACGTTGTGCCTTTCAGCTCTAGGGCAAAGTAGCACACCCAGAGCAGAAGTCCTACTTCAGCCAGATCAGGCCTGCAAAGAAACTGCGTTTCACAGGCCTTTGGAAGAGATGTTCACACTAGGCTGTAAGAGGACTGTGCAGAGCGAGTTGTTTCTTAGCTTCCCAAAGAGCTGGAAGCAAGATGCTGTGGGGCCCAACTCGCCCTTTGGAAAGAAGCCTGCACGTTGTGCCTTTCAGCTCTAGGGCAAAGTAGCACACCCAGAGCAGAAGTCCTACTTCAGCCAGATCAGGCCTGCAAAGAAACTGCGTTTCACTGGCCTTTGGAAGTGATGTTGCCACTAGGCTGTAAGAGCACTGTGCAGAGCGAGTTGTTTCTTAGCTTCCCAAAGAGCTGGAAGCAAGATGCTGTGGGGCCCAACTCGCCCTTTGGAAAGAAGCCTGCACGTTGTGCCTTTCAGCTCTAGGGCAAAGTAGCACACCCAGAGCAGAAGTCCTACTTCAGCCAGATCAGGCCTGCAAAGAAACTGCGTTTCACAGGCCTTTGGAAGAGATGTTCCCACTAGGCTGTAAGAGGACTGTGCAGAGCGAGTTGTTTCTTAGCTTCCCAAAGAGCTGGAAGCAAGATGCTGTGGGGCCCAACTCGCCCTTTGGAAAGAAGCCTGCACGTTGTGCCTTTCAGCTCTAGGGCAAAGTAGCACACCCAGAGCAGAAGTCCTACTTCAGCCAGATCAGGCCTGCAAAGAAACTGCGTTTCACAGGCCTTTGGAAGAGATGTTCCCGGTAGGCTGTAAGAGCACTGTGCAGAGCGAGTTGTTTCTTAGCTTCCCAAAGAGCTGGAAGCAAGATGCTGTGGGGCCCAACTCGCCCTTTGGAAAGAAGCCTGCACGTTGTGCCTTTCAGCTCTAGGGCAAAGTAGCACACCCAGAGCAGAAGTCCTACTTCAGCCAGATCAGGCCTGCAAAGAAACTGCGTTTCACAGGCCTTTGGAAGAGATGTTCCCGGTAGGCTGTAAGAGCACTGTGCAGAGCGAGTTGTTTCTTAGCTTCCCAAAGAGCTGGAAGCAAGATGCTGTGGGGCCCAACTCGCCCTTTGGAAAGAAGCCTGCACGTTGTGCCTTTCAGCTCTAGGGCAAAGTAGCACACCCAGAGCAGAAGTCCTACTTCAGCCAGATCAGGCCTGCAAAGAAACTGCGTTTCACAGGCCTTTGGAAGAGATGTTCCCGGTAGGCTGTAAGAGCACTGTGCAGAGCGAGTTGTTTCTTAGCTTCCCAAAGAGCTGGAAGCAAGATGCTGTGGGGCCCAACTCGCCCTTTGGAAAGAAGCCTGCACGTTGTGCCTTTCAGCTCTAGGGCAAAGTAGCACACCCAGAGCAGAAGTCCTACTTCAGCCAGATCAGGCCTGCAAAGAAACTGCGTTTCACAGGCCTTTGGAAGAGATGTTCCCACTAGGCTGTAAGAGGACTGTGCAGAGCGAGTTGTTTCTTAGCTTCCCAAAGAGCTGGAAGCAAGATGCTGTGGGGCCCAACTCGCCCTTTGGAAAGAAGCCTGCACGTTGTGCCTTTCAGCTCTAGGGCAAAGTAGCACACCCAGAGCAGAAGTCCTACTTCAGCCAGATCAGGCCTGCAAAGAAACTGCGTGTCACAGGCCTTTGGAAGAGATGTTCCCGGTAGGCTGTAAGAGCACTGTGCAGAGCGAGTGGTTTCTTAGCTTCCCAAAGAGCTGGAAGCAAGATGCTGTGGGGCCCAACTCGCCCTTTGGAAAGAAGCCTGCACGTTGTGCCTTTCAGCTCTAGGGCAAAGTAGCACACCCAGAGCAGAAGTCCTACTTCAGCCAGATCAGGCCTGCAAAGAAACTGCGTTTCACAGGCCTTTGGAAGAGATGTTCCCAATAGGCTGTAAGAGCACTGTGTAGAGCGAGTTGTTTCTTAGCTTCCCAAAGAGCTGGAAGCAAGATGCTGTGGGGCCCAACTCGCCCTTTGGAAAGAAGCCTGCACGTTGTGCCTTTCAGCTCTAGGGCAAAGTAGCACACCCAGAGCAGAAGTCCTACTTCAGCCAGATCAGGCCTGCAAAGAAACTGCGTTTCACAGGCCTTTGGAAGAGATGTTCCCGGTAGGCTGTAAGAGCACTGTGCAGAGCGAGTTGTTTCTTAGCTTCCCAAAGAGCTGGAAGCAACATGCTGTGGGGCCCAACTCGCCCTTTGGAAAGAAGCCTGCACGTTGTGCCTTTCAGCTCTAGGGCAAAGTAGCACACCCAGAGCAGAAGTCCTACTTCAGCCAGATCAGGCCTGCAAAGAAACTGCGTTTCACAGGCCTTTGGAAGAGATGTTCCCACTAGGCTGTAAGAGGACTGTGCAGAGCGAGTTGTTTCTTAGCTTCCCAAAGAGCTGGAAGCAAGATGCTGTGGGGCCCAACTCGCCCTTTGGAAAGAAGCCTGCACGTTGTGCCTTTCAGCTCTAGGGCAAAGTAGCACACCCAGAGCAGAAGTCCTACTTCAGCCAGATCAGGCCTGCAAAGAAACTGCGTTTCACAAGCCTTTGGAAGAGATGTTCCCGGCAGGCTGTAAGAGCACTGTGCAGAGCGAGTTGTTTCTTAGCTTCCCAAAGAGCTGGAAGCAAGATGCTGTGGGGCCCAACTCGCCCTTTGGAAAGAAGCCTGCACGTTGTGCCTTTAAGCTCTAGGGCAAAGTAGCACACCCAGAGCAGAAATCCTACTTCAGGCAGATCAGGCCTGCAGAGAAACTGCGTTTCACAGGCCTTTGGAAGAGATGTTCCCACTAGGCTGTAAGAGCACTGTGCAGAGCGAGTTGTTTCTTAGCTTCCCAAAGAGCTGGAAGCAAGATGCTGTGGGGCCCAACTCGCCCTCTGGAAAGAAGCCTGCACGTTGTGCCTTTCAGCTCTAGGGCAAAGTAGCACACCCAGAGCAGAAGTCCTACTTCAGCCAGATCAGGCCTGCAAAGAAACTGCGTTTCACAGGCCTTTGGAAGAGATGTTCACACTAGGCTGTAAGAGCACTGTGCAGAGCGAGTTGTTTCTTAGCTTCCCAAAGAGCTGGAAGCAAGATGCTGTGGGGCCCAACTCGCCCTTTGGAAAGAAGCCTGCACGTTGTGCCTTTCAGCTCTAGGGCAAAGTAGCACACCCAGAGCAGAAGTCCTACTTCAGCCAGATCAGGCCTGCAAAGAAACTGCGTTTCACAGGCCTTTGGAAGAGATGTTCCCACTAGGCTGTAAGAGGACTGTGCAGAGCGAGTTGTTTCTTAGCTTCCCAAAGAGCTGGAAGCAAGATGCTGTGGGGCCCAACTCGCCCTTTGGAAAGAAGCCTGCACGTTGTGCCTTTCAGCTCTAGGGCAAAGTAGCACACCCAGAGCAGAAGTCCTACTTCAGCCAGATCAGGCCTGCAAAGAAACTGCGTTTCACAGGCCTTTGGAAGAGATGTTCCCGGTAGGCTGTAAGAGCACTGTGCAGAGCGAGTTGTTTCTTAGCTTCCCAAAGAGCTGGAAGCAAGATGCTGTGGGGCCCAACTCGCCCTTTGGAAAGAAGCCTGCACGTTGTGCCTTTCAGCTCTAGGGCAAAGTAGCACACCCAGAGCAGAAGTCCTACTTCAGCCAGATCAGGCCTGCAAAGAAACTGCGTTTCACAGGCCTTTGGAAGAGATGTTCCCGGTAGGCTGTAAGAGCACTGTGCAGAGCGAGTGGTTTCTTAGCTTCCCAAAGAGCTGGAAGCAAGATGCTGTGGGGCCCAACTCGCCCTTTGGAAAGAAGCCTGCACGTTGTGCCTTTCAGCTCTAGGGCAAAGTAGCACACCCAGAGCAGAAGTCCTACTTCAGCCAGATCAGGCCTGCAAAGAAACTGCGTTTCACAGGCCTTTGGAAGAGATGTTCCCAATAGGCTGTAAGAGCACTGTGTAGAGCGAGTTGTTTCTTAGCTTCCCAAAGAGCTGGAAGCAAGATGCTGTGGGGCCCAACTCGCCCTTTGGAAAGAAGCCTGCACGTTGTGCCTTTCAGCTCTAGGGCAAAGTAGCACACCCAGAGCAGAAGTCCTACATCAGCCAGATCAGGCCTGCAAAGAAACTGCGTTTCACAGGCCTTTGGAAGAGATGTTCCCGGTAGGCTGTAAGAGCACTGTGCAGAGCGAGTTGTTTCTTAGCTTCCCAAAGAGCTGGAAGCAACATGCTGTGGGGCCCAACTCGCCCTTTGGAAAGAAGCCTGCACGTTGTGCCTTTCAGCTCTAGGGCAAAGTAGCACACCCAGAGCAGAAGTCCTACTTCAGCCAGATCAGGCCTGCAAAGAAACTGCGTTTCACAGGCCTTTGGAAGAGATGTTCCTGGCAGGCTGTAAGAGCACTGTGCAGAGCGAGTTGTTTCTTAGCTTCCCAAAGAGCTGGAAGCAAGATGCTGTGGGGCCCAACTCGCCCTTTGGAAAGAAGCCTGCACGTTGTGCCTTTCAGCTCTAGGGCAAAGTAGCACACCCAGAGCAGAAGTCCTACTTCAGCCAGATCAGGCCTGCAAAGAAACTGCGTTTCACTGGCCTTTGGAAGTGATGTTGCCACTAGGCTGTAAGAGCACTGTCCAGAGCGAGTTGTTTCTTAGCTTCCCAAAGAGCTGGAAGCAAGATGCTGTGGGGCCCAACTCGCCCTTTGGAAAGAAGCCTGCACGTTGTGCCTTTCAGCTCTAGGGCAAAGTAGCACACCCAGAGCAGAAGTCCTACTTCAGCCAGATCAGGCCTGCAAAGAAACTGCGTTTCACAGGCCTTTGGAAGAGATGTTCCCACTAGGCTGTAAGAGCACTGTGCAGAGCGAGTTGTTTCTTAGCTTCCCAAAGAGCTGGAAGCAAGATGCTGTGGGGCCCAACTCGCCCTTTGGAAAGAAGCCTGCACGTTGTGCCTTTCAGCTCTAGGGCAAAGTAGCACACCCAGAGCAGAAGTCCTACTTCAGCCAGATCAGGCCTGCAAAGAAACTGCGTTTCACAGGCCTTTGGAAGAGATGTTCCCACTAGGCTGTAAGAGGACTGTGCAGAGCGAGTTGTTTCTTAGCTTCCCAAAGAGCTGGAAGCAAGATGCTGTGGGGCCCAACTCGCCCTTTGGAAAGAAGCCTGCACGTTGTGCCTTTCAGCTCTAGGGCAAAGTAGCACACCCAGAGCAGAAGTCCTACTTCAGCCAGATCAGGCCTGCAAAGAAACTGCGTTTCACAAGCCTTTGGAAGAGATGTTCCCGGCAGGCTGTAAGAGCACTGTGCAGAGCGAGTTGTTTCTTAGCTTCCCAAAGAGCTGGAAGCAAGATGCTGTGGGGCCCAACTCGCCCTTTGGAAAGAAGCCTGCACGTTGTGCCTTTAAGCTCTAGGGCAAAGTAGCACACCCAGAGCAGAAATCCTACTTCAGGCAGATCAGGCCTGCAGAGAAACTGCGTTTCACAGGCCTTTGGAAGAGATGTTCCCACTAGGCTGTAAGAGCACTGTGCAGAGCGAGTTGTTTCTTAGCTTCCCAAAGAGCTGGAAGCAAGATGCTGTGGGGCCCAACTCGCCCTCTGGAAAGAAGCCTGCACGTTGTGCCTTTCAGCTCTAGGGCAAAGTAGCACACCCAGAGCAGAAGTCCTACTTCAGCCAGATCAGGCCTGCAAAGAAACTGCGTTTCACAGGCCTTTGGAAGAGATGTTCACACTAGGCTGTAAGAGCACTGTGCAGAGCGAGTTGTTTCTTAGCTTCCCAAAGAGCTGGAAGCAAGATGCTGTGGGGCCCAACTCGCCCTTTGGAAAGAAGCCTGCACGTTGTGCCTTTCAGCTCTAGGGCAAAGTAGCACACCCAGAGCAGAAGTCCTACTTCAGCCAGATCAGGCCTGCAAAGAAACTGCGTTTCACAGGCCTTTGGAAGAGATGTTCCCACTAGGCTGTAAGAGGACTGTGCAGAGCGAGTTGTTTCTTAGCTTCCCAAAGAGCTGGAAGCAAGATGCTGTGGGGCCCAACTCGCCCTTTGGAAAGAAGCCTGCACGTTGTGCCTTTCAGCTCTAGGGCAAAGTAGCACACCCAGAGCAGAAGTCCTACTTCAGCCAGATCAGGCCTGCAAAGAAACTGCGTTTCACAGGCCTTTGGAAGAGATGTTCCCGGTAGGCTGTAAGAGCACTGTGCAGAGCGAGTTGTTTCTTAGCTTCCCAAAGAGCTGGAAGCAAGATGCTGTGGGGCCCAACTCGCCCTTTGGAAAGAAGCCTGCACGTTGTGCCTTTCAGCTCTAGGGCAAAGTAGCACACCCAGAGCAGAAGTCCTACTTCAGCCAGATCAGGCCTGCAAAGAAACTGCGTTTCACAGGCCTTTGGAAGAGATGTTCCCGGTAGGCTGTAAGAGCACTGTGCAGAGCGAGTGGTTTCTTAGCTTCCCAAAGAGCTGGAAGCAAGATGCTGTGGGGCCCAACTCGCCCTTTGGAAAGAAGCCTGCACGTTGTGCCTTTCAGCTCTAGGGCAAAGTAGCACACCCAGAGCAGAAGTCCTACTTCAGCCAGATCAGGCCTGCAAAGAAACTGCGTTTCACAGGCCTTTGGAAGAGATGTTCCCAATAGGCTGTAAGAGCACTGTGTAGAGCGAGTTGTTTCTTAGCTTCCCAAAGAGCTGGAAGCAAGATGCTGTGGGGCCCAACTCGCCCTTTGGAAAGAAGCCTGCACGTTGTGCCTTTCAGCTCTAGGGCAAAGTAGCACACCCAGAGCAGAAGTCCTACATCAGCCAGATCAGGCCTGCAAAGAAACTGCGTTTCACAGGCCTTTGGAAGAGATGTTCCCGGTAGGCTGTAAGAGCACTGTGCAGAGCGAGTTGTTTCTTAGCTTCCCAAAGAGCTGGAAGCAACATGCTGTGGGGCCCAACTCGCCCTTTGGAAAGAAGCCTGCACGTTGTGCCTTTCAGCTCTAGGGCAAAGTAGCACACCCAGAGCAGAAGTCCTACTTCAGCCAGATCAGGCCTGCAAAGAAACTGCGTTTCACAGGCCTTTGGAAGAGATGTTCCTGGCAGGCTGTAAGAGCACTGTGCAGAGCGAGTTGTTTCTTAGCTTCCCAAAGAGCTGGAAGCAAGATGCTGTGGGGCCCAACTCGCCCTTTGGAAAGAAGCCTGCACGTTGTGCCTTTCAGCTCTAGGGCAAAGTAGCACACCCAGAGCAGAAGTCCTACTTCAGCCAGATCAGGCCTGCAAAGAAACTGCGTTTCACTGGCCTTTGGAAGTGATGTTGCCACTAGGCTGTAAGAGCACTGTCCAGAGCGAGTTGTTTCTTAGCTTCCCAAAGAGCTGGAAGCAAGATGCTGTGGGGCCCAACTCGCCCTTTGGAAAGAAGCCTGCACGTTGTGCCTTTCAGCTCTAGGGCAAAGTAGCACACCCAGAGCAGAAGTCCTACTTCAGCCAGATCAGGCCTGCAAAGAAACTGCGTTTCACAGGCCTTTGGAAGAGATGTTCCCACTAGGCTGTAAGAGCACTGTGCAGAGCGAGTTGTTTCTTAGCTTCCCAAAGAGCTGGAAGCAAGATGCTGTGGGGCCCAACTCGCCCTTTGGAAAGAAGCCTGCACGTTGTGCCTTTCAGCTCTAGGGCAAAGTAGCACACCCAGAGCAGAAGTCCTACTTCAGCCAGATCAGGCCTGCAAAGAAACTGCGTTTCACAGGCCTTTGGAAGAGATGTTCCCGGTAGGCTGTAAGAGCACTGTGCAGAGCGAGTTGTTTCTTAGCTTCCCAAAGAGCTGGAAGCAAGATGCTGTGGGGCCCAACTCGCCCTTTGGAAAGAAGCCTGCACGTTGTGCCTTTCAGCTCTAGGGCAAAGTAGCACACCCAGAGCAGAAGTCCTACTTCAGCCAGATCAGGCCTGCAAAGAAACAGCGTTTCACAGGCCTTTGGAAGAGATGTTCCCACTAGGCTGTAAGAGCACTGTGCAGAGCGAGTTGTTTCTTAGCTTCCCAAAGAGCTGGAAGCAAGATGCTGTGGGGCCCAACTCGCCCTCTGGAAAGAAGCCTGCACGTTGTGCCTTTCAGCTCTAGGGCAAAGTAGCACACCCAGAGCAGAAGTCCTACTTCAGCCAGATCAGGCCTGCAAAGAAACTGCGTTTCACAGGCCTTTGGAAGAGATGTTCCCGGTAGGCTGTAAGAGCACTGTGCAGAGCGAGTTGTTTCTTAGCTTCCCAAAGAGCTGGAAGCAAGATGCTGTGGGGCCCAACTCGCCCTTTGGAAAGAAGCCTGCACGTTGTGCCTTTCAGCTCTAGGGCAAAGTAGCACACCCAGAGCAGAAGTCCTACTTCAGCCAGATCAGGCCTGCAAAGAAACTGCGTTTCACAGGCCTTTGGAAGAGATGTTCCCACTAGGCTGTAAGAGCACTGTGCAGAGCGAGTTGTTTCTTAGCTTCCCAAAGAGCTGGAAGCAAGATGCTGTGGGGCCCAACTCGCCCTTTGGAAAGAAGCCTGCACGTTGTGCCTTTCAGCTCTAGGGCAAAGTAGCACACCCAGAGCAGAAGTCCTACTTCAGCCAGATCAGGCCTGCAAAGAAACTGCGTTTCACAGGCCTTTGGAAGAGATGTTCCCGGTAGGCTGTAAGAGCACTGTGCAGAGCGAGTTGTTTCTTAGCTTCCCAAAGAGCTGGAAGCAAGATGCTGTGGGGCCCAACTCGCCCTTTGGAAAGAAGCCTGCACGTTGTGCCTTTCAGCTCTAGGGCAAAGTAGCACACCCAGAGCAGAAGTCCTACTTCAGCCAGATCAGGCCTGCAAAGAAACTGCGTTTCACAGGCCTTTGGAAGAGATGTTCCCACTAGGCTGTAAGAGCACTGTGCAGAGCGAGTTGTTTCTTAGCTTCCCAAAGAGCTGGAAGCAAGATGCTGTGGGGCCCAACTCGCCCTTTGGAAAGAAGCCTGCACGTTGTGCCTTTCAGCTCTAGGGCAAAGTAGCACACCCAGAGCAGAAGTCCTACTTCAGCCAGATCAGGCCTGCAAAGAAACTGCGTTTCACAGGCCTTTGGAAGAGATGTTCCCAATAGGCTGTAAGAGCACTTGTAGAGCGAGTTGTTTCTTAGCTTCCCAAAGAGCTGGAAGCAAGATGCTGTGGGGCCCAACTCGCCCTTTGGAAAGAAGCCTGCACGTTGTGCCTTTCAGCTCTAGGGCAAAGTAGCACACCCAGAGCAGAAGTCCTACTTCAGCCAGATCAGGCCTGCAAAGAAACTGCGTTTCACAGGCCTTTGGAAGAGATGTTCCCGGTAGGCTGTAAGAGCACTGTGCAGAGCGAGTTGTTTCTTAGCTTCCCAAAGAGCTGGAAGCAAGATGCTGTGGGGCCCAACTCGCCCTTTGGAAAGAAGCCTGCACGTTGTGCCTTTCAGCTCTAGGGCAAAGTAGCACACCCAGAGCAGAAGTCCTACTTCAGCCAGATCAGGCCTGCAAAGAAACTGCGTTTCACAGGCCTTTGGAAGAGATGTTCCCACTAGGCTGTAAGAGGACTGTGCAGAGCGAGTTGTTTCTTAGCTTCCCAAAGAGCTGGAAGCAAGATGCTGTGGGGCCCAACTCGCCCTTTGGAAAGAAGCCTGCACGTTGTGCCTTTCAGCTCTAGGGCAAAGTAGCACACCCAGAGCAGAAGTCCTACTTCAGCCAGATCAGGCCTGCAAAGAAACTGCGTTTCACAGGCCTTTGGAAGAGATGTTCCCACTAGGCTGTAAGAGCACTGTGCAGAGCGAGTTGTTTCTTAGCTTCCCAAAGAGCTGGAAGCAAGATGCTGTGGGGCCCAACTCGCCCTTTGGAAAGAAGCCTGCACGTTGTGCCTTTCAGCTCTAGGGCAAAGTAGCACACCCAGAGCAGAAGTCCTACTTCAGCCAGATCAGGCCTGCAAAGAAACTGCGTTTCACAGGCCTTTGGAAGAGATGTTCCCGGTAGGCTGTAAGAGCACTGTGCAGAGCGAGTTGTTTCTTAGCTTCCCAAAGAGCTGGAAGCAAGATGCTGTGGGGCCCAACTCGCCCTTTGGAAAGAAGCCTGCACGTTGTGCCTTTCAGCTCTAGGGCAAAGTAGCACACCCAGAGCAGAAGTCCTACTTCAGCCAGATCAGGCCTGCAAAGAAACTGCGTTTCACAGGCCTTTGGAAGAGATGTTCCCACTAGGCTGTAAGAGCACTGTGCAGAGCGAGTTGTTTCTTAGCTTCCCAAAGAGCTGGAAGCAAGATGCTGTGGGGCCCAACTCGCCCTTTGGAAAGAAGCCTGCACGTTGTGCCTTTCAGCTCTAGGGCAAAGTAGCACACCCAGAGCAGAAGTCCTACTTCAGCCAGATCAGGCCTGCAAAGAAACTGCGTTTCACAGGCCTTTGGAAGAGATGTTCCCAATAGGCTGTAAGAGCACTGTGTAGAGCGAGTTGTTTCTTAGCTTCCCAAAGAGCTGGAAGCAAGATGCTGTGGGGCCCAACTCGCCCTTTGGAAAGAAGCCTGCACGTTGTGCCTTTCAGCTCTAGGGCAAAGTAGCACACCCAGAGCAGAAGTCCTACTTCAGCCAGATCAGGCCTGCAAAGAAACTGCGTTTCACAGGCCTTTGGAAGAGATGTTCCCGGTAGGCTGTAAGAGCACTGTGCAGAGCGAGTTGTTTCTTAGCTTCCCAAAGAGCTGGAAGCAAGATGCTGTGGGGCCCAACTCGCCCTTTGGAAAGAAGCCTGCACGTTGTGCCTTTCAGCTCTAGGGCAAAGTAGCACACCCAGAGCAGAAGTCCTACTTCAGCCAGATCAGGCCTGCAAAGAAACTGCGTTTCACAGGCCTTTGGAAGAGATGTTCCCACTAGGCTGTAAGAGGACTGTGCAGAGCGAGTTGTTTCTTAGCTTCCCAAAGAGCTGGAAGCAAGATGCTGTGGGGCCCAACTCGCCCTTTGGAAAGAAGCCTGCACGTTGTGCCTTTCAGCTCTAGGGCAAAGTAGCACACCCAGAGCAGAAGTCCTACTTCAGCCAGATCAGGCCTGCAAAGAAACTGCGTTTCACAGGCCTTTGGAAGAGATGTTCCCGGTAGGCTGTAAGAGCACTGTGCAGAGCGAGTTGTTTCTTAGCTTCCCAAAGAGCTGGAAGCAAGATGCTGTGGGGCCCAACTCGCCCTTTGGAAAGAAGCCTGCACGTTGTGCCTTTCAGCTCTAGGGCAAAGTAGCACACCCAGAGCAGAAGTCCTACTTCAGCCAGATCAGGCCTGCAAAGAAACTGCGTTTCACAGGCCTTTGGAAGAGATGTTCCCGGTAGGCTGTAAGAGCACTGTGCAGAGCGAGTTGTTTCTTAGCTTCCCAAAGAGCTGGAAGCAAGATGCTGTGGGGCCCAACTCGCCCTTTGGAAAGAAGCCTGCACGTTGTGCCTTTCAGCTCTAGGGCAAAGTAGCACACCCAGAGCAGAAGTCCTACTTCAGCCAGATCAGGCCTGCAAAGAAACTGCGTTTCACAGGCCTTTGGAAGAGATGTTCCCACTAGGCTGTAAGAGGACTGTGCAGAGCGAGTTGTTTCTTAGCTTCCCAAAGAGCTGGAAGCAAGATGCTGTGGGGCCCAACTCGCCCTTTGGAAAGAAGCCTGCACGTTGTGCCTTTCAGCTCTAGGGCAAAGTAGCACACCCAGAGCAGAAGTCCTACTTCAGCCAGATCAGGCCTGCAAAGAAACTGCGTTTCACAGGCCTTTGGAAGAGATGTTCCCGGTAGGCTGTAAGAGCACTGTGCAGAGCGAGTTGTTTCTTAGCTTCCCAAAGAGCTGGAAGCAAGATGCTGTGGGGCCCAACTCGCCCTTTGGAAAGAAGCCTGCACGTTGTGCCTTTCAGCTCTAGGGCAAAGTAGCACACCCAGAGCAGAAGTCCTACTTCAGCCAGATCAGGCCTGCAAAGAAACTGCGTTTCACAGGCCTTTGGAAGAGATGTTCCCGGTAGGCTGTAAGAGCACTGTGCAGAGCGAGTTGTTTCTTAGCTTCCCAAAGAGCTGGAAGCAAGATGCTGTGGGGCCCAACTCGCCCTTTGGAAAGAAGCCTGCACGTTGTGCCTTTCAGCTCTAGGGCAAAGTAGCACACCCAGAGCAGAAGTCCTACTTCAGCCAGATCAGGCCTGCAAAGAAACTGCGTTTCACAGGCCTTTGGAAGAGATGTTCCCACTAGGCTGTAAGAGGACTGTGCAGAGCGAGTTGTTTCTTAGCTTCCCAAAGAGCTGGAAGCAAGATGCTGTGGGGCCCAACTCGCCCTTTGGAAAGAAGCCTGCACGTTGTGCCTTTCAGCTCTAGGGCAAAGTAGCACACCCAGAGCAGAAGTCCTACTTCAGCCAGATCAGGCCTGCAAAGAAACTGCGTTTCACAGGCCTTTGGAAGAGATGTTCCCGGTAGGCTGTAAGAGCACTGTGCAGAGCGAGTGGTTTCTTAGCTTCCCAAAGAGCTGGAAGCAAGATGCTGTGGGGCCCAACTCGCCCTTTGGAAAGAAGCCTGCACGTTGTGCCTTTCAGCTCTAGGGCAAAGTAGCACACCCAGAGCAGAAGTCCTACTTCAGCCAGATCAGGCCTGCAAAGAAACTGCGTTTCACAGGCCTTTGGAAGAGATGTTCCCACTAGGCTGTAAGAGGACTGTGCAGAGCGAGTTGTTTCTTAGCTTCCCAAAGAGCTGGAAGCAAGATGCTGTGGGGCCCAACTCGCCCTTTGGAAAGAAGCCTGCACGTTGTGCCTTTCAGCTCTAGGGCAAAGTAGCACACCCAGAGCAGAAGTCCTACTTCAGCCAGATCAGGCCTGCAAAGAAACTGCGTTTCACTGGCCTTTGGAAGTGATGTTGCCACTAGGCTGTAAGAGCACTGTCCAGAGCGAGTTGTTTCTTAGCTTCCCAAAGAGCTGGAAGCAAGATGCTGTGGGGCCCAACTCGCCCTTTGGAAAGAAGCCTGCACGTTGTGCCTTTCAGCTCTAGGGCAAAGTAGCACACCCAGAGCAGAAGTCCTACTTCAGCCAGATCAGGCCTGCAAAGAAACTGCGTTTCACAGGCCTTTGGAAGAGATGTTCCCGGTAGGCTGTAAGAGCACTGTGCAGAGCGAGTTGTTTCTTAGCTTCCCAAAGAGCTGGAAGCAAGATGCTGTGGGGCCCAACTCGCCCTTTGGAAAGAAGCCTGCACGTTGTGCCTTTCAGCTCTAGGGCAAAGTAGCACACCCAGAGCAGAAGTCCTACTTCAGCCAGATCAGGCCTGCAAAGAAACTGCGTTTCACAGGCCTTTGGAAGAGATGTTCCCACTAGGCTGTAAGAGCACTGTGCAGAGCGAGTTGTTTCTTAGCTTCCCAAAGAGCTGGAAGCAAGATGCTGTGGGGCCCAACTCGCCCTTTGGAAAGAAGCCTGCACGTTGTGCCTTTCAGCTCTAGGGCAAAGTAGCACACCCAGAGCAGAAGTCCTACTTCAGCCAGATCAGGCCTGCAAAGAAACTGCGTTTCACAGGCCTTTGGAAGAGATGTTCCCAATAGGCTGTAAGAGCACTTGTAGAGCGAGTTGTTTCTTAGCTTCCCAAAGAGCTGGAAGCAAGATGCTGTGGGGCCCAACTCGCCCTTTGGAAAGAAGCCTGCACGTTGTGCCTTTCAGCTCTAGGGCAAAGTAGCACACCCAGAGCAGAAGTCCTACTTCAGCCAGATCAGGCCTGCAAAGAAACTGCGTTTCACAGGCCTTTGGAAGAGATGTTCCCGGTAGGCTGTAAGAGCACTGTGCAGAGCGAGTTGTTTCTTAGCTTCCCAAAGAGCTGGAAGCAAGATGCTGTGGGGCCCAACTCGCCCTTTGGAAAGAAGCCTGCACGTTGTGCCTTTCAGCTCTAGGGCAAAGTAGCACACCCAGAGCAGAAGTCCTACTTCAGCCAGATCAGGCCTGCAAAGAAACTGCATTTCACAGGCCTTTGGAAGAGATGTTCCCACTAGGCTGTAAGAGCACTGTGCAGAGCGAGTTGTTTCTTAGCTTCCCAAAGAGCTGGAAGCAAGATGCTGTGGGGCCCAACTCGCCCTTTGGAAAGAAGCCTGCACGTTGTGCCTTTCAGCTCTAGGGCAAAGTAGCACACCCAGAGCAGAAGTCCTACTTCAGCCAGATCAGGCCTGCAAAGAAACTGCGTTTCACAGGCCTTTGGAAGAGATGTTCCCGGTAGGCTGTAAGAGCACTGTGCAGAGCGAGTTGTTTCTTAGCTTCCCAAAGAGCTGGAAGCAAGATGCTGTGGGGCCCAACTCGCCCTTTGGAAAGAAGCCTGCACGTTGTGCCTTTCAGCTCTAGGGCAAAGTAGCACACCCAGAGCAGAAGTCCTACTTCAGCCAGATCAGGCCTGCAAAGAAACTGCGTTTCACAGGCCTTTGGAAGAGATGTTCCCGGTAGGCTGTAAGAGCACTGTGCAGAGCGAGTTGTTTCTTAGCTTCCCAAAGAGCTGGAAGCAAGATGCTGTGGGGCCCAACTCGCCCTTTGGAAAGAAGCCTGCACGTTGTGCCTTTCAGCTCTAGGGCAAAGTAGCACACCCAGAGCAGAAGTCCTACTTCAGCCAGATCAGGCCTGCAAAGAAACTGCGTTTCACAGGCCTTTGGAAGAGATGTTCCCACTAGGCTGTAAGAGCACTGTGCAGAGCGAGTTGTTTCTTAGCTTCCCAAAGAGCTGGAAGCAAGATGCTGTGGGGCCCAACTCGCCCTTTGGAAAGAAGCCTGCACGTTGTGCCTTTCAGCTCTAGGGCAAAGTAGCACACCCAGAGCAGAAGTCCTACTTCAGCCAGATCAGGCCTGCAAAGAAACTGCGTTTCACAGGCCTTTGGAAGAGATGTTCCCAATAGGCTGTAAGAACACTGTGTAGAGCGAGTTGTTTCTTAGCTTCCCAAAGAGCTGGAAGCAAGATGCTGTGGGGCCCAACTCGCCCTTTGGAAAGAAGCCTGCACGTTGTGCCTTTCAGCTCTAGGGCAAAGTAGCACAGCCAGAGCAGAAGTCCTACTTCAGCCAGATCAGGCCTGCAAAGAAACTGCGTTTCACAGGCCTTTGGAAGAGATGTTCCCGGTAGGCTGTAAGAGCTCTGTGCAGAGCGAGTTGTTTCTTAGCTTCCCAAAGAGCTGGAAGCAAGATGCTGTGGGGCCCAACTCGCCCTTTGGAAAGAAGCCTGCACGTTGTGCCTTTCAGCTCTAGGGCAAAGTAGCACACCCAGAGCAGAAGTCCTACTTCAGCCAGATCAGGCATGCAAAGAAACTGCGTTTCACAGGCCTTTGGAAGAGATGTTCCCACTAGGCTGTAAGAGGACTGTGCAGAGCGAGTTGTTTCTTAGCTTCCCAAAGAGCTGGAAGCAAGATGCTGTGGGGCCCAACTCGCCCTTTGGAAAGAAGCCTGCACGTTGTGCCTTTCAGCTCTAGGGCAAAGTAGCACACCCAGAGCAGAAGTCCTACTTCAGCCAGATCAGGCCTGCAAAGAAACTGCGTTTCACAGGCCTTTGGAAGAGATGTTCCCGGTAGGCTGTAAGAGCACTGTGCAGAGCGAGTTGTTTCTTAGCTTCCCAAAGAGCTGGAAGCAAGATGCTGTGGGGCCCAACTCGCCCTTTGGAAAGAAGCCTGCACGTTGTGCCTTTCAGCTCTAGGGCAAAGTAGCACACCCAGAGCAGAAGTCCTACTTCAGCCAGATCAGGCCTGCAAAGAAACTGCGTTTCACAGGCCTTTGGAAGAGATGTTCCCACTAGGCTGTAAGAGGACTGTGCAGAGCGAGTTGTTTCTTAGCTTCCCAAAGAGCTGGAAGCAAGATGCTGTGGGGCCCAACTCGCCCTTTGGAAAGAAGCCTGCACGTTGTGCCTTTCAGCTCTAGGGCAAAGTAGCACACCCAGAGCAGAAGTCCTACTTCAGCCAGATCAGGCCTGCAAAGAAACTGCGTTTCACAGGCCTTTGGAAGAGATGTTCCCGGTAGGCTGTAAGAGCACTGTGCAGAGCGAGTGGTTTCTTAGCTTCCCAAAGAGCTGGAAGCAAGATGCTGTGGGGCCCAACTCGCCCTTTGGAAAGAAGCCTGCACGTTGTGCCTTTCAGCTCTAGGGCAAAGTAGCACACCCAGAGCAGAAGTCCTACTTCAGCCAGATCAGGCCTGCAAAGAAACTGCGTTTCACAGGCCTTTGGAAGAGATGTTCCCAATAGGCTGTAAGAGCACTGTGCAGAGCGAGTTGTTTCTTAGCTTCCCAAAGAGCTGGAAGCAAGATGCTGTGGGGCCCAACTCGCCCTTTGGAAAGAAGCCTGCACGTTGTGCCTTTCAGCTCTAGGGCAAAGTAGCACACCCAGAGCAGAAGTCCTACTTCAGCCAGATCAGGCCTGCAAAGAAACTGCGTTTCACAGGCCTTTGGAAGAGATGTTCCCGGTAGGCTGTAAGAGCACTGTGCAGAGCGAGTTGTTTCTTAGCTTCCCAAAGAGCTGGAAGCAACATGCTGTGGGGCCCAACTCGCCCTTTGGAAAGAAGCCTGCACGTTGTGCCTTTCAGCTCTAGGGCAAAGTAGCACACCCAGAGCAGAAGTCCTACTTCAGCCAGATCAGGCCTGCAAAGAAACTGCGTTTCACAGGCCTTTGGAAGAGATGTTCCCACTAGGCTGTAAGAGGACTGTGCAGAGCGAGTTGTTTCTTAGCTTCCCAAAGAGCTGGAAGCAAGATGCTGTGGGGCCCAACTCGCCCTTTGGAAAGAAGCCTGCACGTTGTGCCTTTCAGCTCTAGGGCAAAGTAGCACACCCAGAGCAGAAGTCCTACTTCAGCCAGATCAGGCCTGCAAAGAAACTGCGTTTCAAAGGCCTTTGGAAGTGATGTTGCCACTAGGCTGTAAGAGCACTGTTCAGAGCGAGTTGTTTCTTAGCTTCCCAAAGAGCTGGAAGCAAGATGCTGTGGGGCCCAACTCGCCCTTTGGAAAGAAGCCTGCACGTTGTGCCTTTCAGCTCTAGGGCAAAGTAGCACACCCAGAGCAGAAGTCCTACTTCAGCCAGATCAGGCCTGCAAAGAAACTGCGTTTCACAGGCCTTTGGAAGAGATGTTCCCACTAGGCTGTAAGAGCACTGTGCAGAGCGAGTTGTTTCTTAGCTTCCCAAAGAGCTGGAAGCAAGATGCTGTGGGGCCCAACTCGCCCTTTGGAAAGAAGCCTGCACGTTGTGCCTTTCAGCTCTAGGGCAAAGTAGCACACCCAGAGCAGAAGTCCTACTTCAGCCAGATCAGGCCTGCAAACAAACTGCGTTTCACAGGCCTTTGGAAGAGATGTTCCCGGTAGGCTGTAAGAGCACTGTGCAGAGCGAGTTGTTTCTTAGCTTCCCAAAGAGCTGGAAGCAAGATGCTGTGGGGCCCAACTCGCCATTTGGAAAGAAGCCTGCACGTTGTGCCTTTCAGCTCTAGGGCAAAGTAGCACACCCAGAGCAGAAGTCCTACTTCAGCCAGATCAGGCCTGCAAAGAAACAGCGTTTCACAGGCCTTTGGAAGAGATGTTCCCACTAGGCTGTAAGAGCACTGTGCAGAGCGAGTTGTTTCTTAGCTTCCCAAAGAGCTGGAAGCAAGATGCTGTGGGGCCCAACTCGCCCTCTGGAAAGAAGCCTGCACGTTGTGCCTTTCAGCTCTAGGGCAAAGTAGCACACCCAGAGCAGAAGTCCTACTTCAGCCAGATCAGGCCTGCAAAGAAACTGCGTTTCACAGGCCTTTGGAAGAGATGTTCCCGGTAGGCTGTAAGAGCACTGTGCAGAGCGAGTGGTTTCTTAGCTTCCCAAAGAGCTGGAAGCAAGATGCTGTGGGGCCCAACTCGCCCTTTGGAAAGAAGCCTGCACGTTGTGCCTTTCAGCTCTAGGGCAAAGTAGCACACCCAGAGCAGAAGTCCTACTTCAGCCAGATCAGGCCTGCAAAGAAACTGCGTTTCATAGGCCTTTGGAAGAGATGTTCCCACTAGGCTGTAAGAGGACTGTGCAGAGCGAGTTGTTTCTTAGCTTCCCAAAGAGCTGGAAGCAAGATGCTGTGGGGCCCAACTCGCCCTTTGGAAAGAAGCCTGCACGTTGTGCCTTTCAGCTCTAGGGCAAAGTAGCACACCCAGAGCAGAAGTCCTACTTCAGCCAGATCAGGCCTGCAAAGAAACTGCGTTTCACAGGCCTTTGGAAGAGATGTTCCCGGTAGGCTGTAAGAGCACTGTGCAGAGCGAGTTGTTTCTTAGCTTCCCAAAGAGCTGGAAGCAAGATGCTGTGGGGCCCAACTCGCCCTTTGGAAAGAAGCCTGCACGTTGTGCCTTTCAGCTCTAGGGCAAAGTAGCACACCCAGAGCAGAAGTCCTACTTCAGCCAGATCAGGCCTGCAAAGAAACTGCGTTTCACAGGCCTTTGGAAGAGATGTTCCCACTAGGCTGTAAGAGCACTGTGCAGAGCGAGTTGTTTCTTAGCTTCCCAAAGAGCTGGAAGCAAGATGCTGTGGGGCCCAACTCGCCCTCTGGAAAGAAGCCTGCACGTTGTGCCTTTCAGCTCTAGGGCAAAGTAGCACACCCAGAGCAGAAGTCCTACTTCAGCCAGATCAGGCCTGCAAAGAAACTGCGTTTCACAGGCCTTTGGAAGAGATGTTCCTGGTAGGCTGTAAGAGCACTGTGCAGAGCGAGTTGTTTCTTAGCTTCCCAAAGAGCTGGAAACAAGATGCTGTGGGGCCCAACTCGCCCTTTGGAAAGAAGCCTGCACGTTGTGCCTTTCAGCTCTAGGGCAAAGTAGCACACCCAGAGCAGAAGTCCTACTTCAGCCAGATCAGGCCTGCAAAGAAACTGCGTTTCACAGGCCTTTGGAAGAGATGTTCCCGGCAGGCTGTAAGAGCACTGTGCAGAGCGAGTTGTTTCTTAGCTTCCCAAAGAGCTGGAAGCAAGATGCTGTGGGGCCCAACTCGCCCTTTGGAAAGAAGCCTGCACGTTGTGCCTTTCAGCTCTAGGGCAAAGTAGCACACCCAGAGCAGAAGTCCTACTTCAGCCAGATCAGGCCTGCAAAGAAACTGCGTTTCAAAGGCCTTTGGAAGAGATGTTGCCACTAGGCTGTAAGAGCACTGTCCAGAGCGAGTTGTTTCTTAGCTTCCCAAAGAGCTGGAAGCAAGATGCTGTGGGGCCCAACTCGCCCTTTGGAAAGAAGCCTGCACGTTGTGCCTTTCAGCTCTAGGGCAAAGTAGCACACCCAGAGCAGAAGTCCTACTTCAGCCAGATCAGGCCTGCAAAGAAACTGCGTTTCACAGGCCTTTGTAAGAGATGTTCCCACTAGGCTGTAAGAGCACTGTGCAGAGCGAGTTGTTTCTTAGCTTCCCAAAGAGCTGGAAGCAAGATGCTGTGGGGCCCAACTCGCCCTTTGGAAAGAAGCCTGCACGTTGTGCCTTTCAGCTCTAGGGCAAAGTAGCACACCCAGAGCAGAAGTCCTACTTCAGCCAGATCAGGCCTGCAAAGAAACTGCGTTTCACAAGCCTTTGGAAGAGAAGTTCCCGGCAGGCTGTAAGAGCACTGTGCAGAGCGAGTTGTTTCTTAGCTTCCCAAAGAGCTGGAAGCAAGATGCTGTGGGGCCCAACTCGCCCTTTGGAAAGAAGCCTGCACGTTGTGCCTTTCAGCTCTAGGGCAAAGCAGCACACCCAGAGCAGAAGTCCTACTTCAGCCAGATCAGGCCTGCAAAGAAACTGCATTTCACAGGCCTTTGGAAGAGATGTTCCCCGTAGGCTGTAAGAGCACTGTGCAGAGCGAGTTGTTTCTTAGCTTCCCAAAGAGCTGGAAGCAAGATGCTGTGGGGCCCAACTCGCCCTTTGGAAAGTTGCCTGCACGTTGTGCCTTTCAGCTCTAGGGCAAAGTAGCACACCCAGAGCAGAAGTCCTACTTCAGCCAGATCAGGCCTGCAAAGAAACTGCGTTTCACAGGCCTTTGGAAGAGATGTTCCCACTAGGCTGTAAGAGCACTGTGCAGAGCGAGTTGTTTCTAAGCTTCCCAAAGAGCTGGAAGCAAGATGCTGTGGGGCCCAACTCGCCCTTTGGAAAGAAGCCTGCACGTTGTGCCTTTCAGCTCTAGGGCAAAGTAGCACACCCAGAGCAGAAGTCCTACTTCAGCCAGATCAGGCCTGCAAAGGAACTGCGTTTCACAGGCCTTTGGAAGAGATGTTCCCGGTAGGCTGTAAGAGCACTGTGCAGAGCGAGTTGTTTCTTAGCTTCCCAAAGAGCTGGAAGCAAGATGCTGTGGGGCCCAACTCGCCCTTTGGAAAGAAGCCTGCACGTTGTGCCTTTCAGCTCTAGGGCAAAGTAGCACACCCAGAGCAGAAGTCCTACTTCAGCCAGATCAGGCCTGCAAAGAAACTGCGTTTCACAGGCCTTTGGAAGAGATGTTCCCGGTAGGCTGTAAGAGCACTGTGCAGAGCGAGTTGTTTCTTAGCTTCCCAAAGAGCTGGAAGCAAGATGCTGTGGGGCCCAACTCGCCCTTTGGAAAGAAGCCTGCACGTTGTGCCTTTCAGCTCTAGGGCAAAGTAGCACACCCAGAGCAGAAGTCCTACTTCAGCCAGATCAGGCCTGCAAAGAAACTGCGTTTCACAGGCCTTTGGAAGAGATGTTCCCGGTAGGCTGTAAGAGCACTGTGCAGAGCGAGTTGTTTCTTAGCTTCCCAAAGAGCTGGAAGCAAGATGCTGTGGGGCCCAACTCGCCCTTTGGAAAGAAGCCTGCACGTTGTGCCTTTCAGCTCTAGGGCAAAGTAGCACACCCAGAGCAGAAGTCCTACTTCAGCCAGATCAGGCCTGCAAAGAAACTGCGTTTCACAGGCCTTTGGAAGAGATGTTCCCACTAGGCTGTAAGAGCACTGTGCAGAGCGAGTTGTTTCTTAGCTTCCCAAAGAGCTGGAAGCAAGATGCTGTGGGGCCCAACTCGCCCTTTGGAAAGAAGCCTGCACGTTGTGCCTTTCAGCTCTAGGGCAAAGTAGCACACCCAGAGCAGAAGTCCTACTTCAGCCAGATCAGGCCTGCAAAGAAACTGCGTTTCATAGGCCTTTGGAAGAGATGTTCCCACTAGGCTGTAAGAGGACTGTGCAGAGCGAGTTGTTTCTTAGCTTCCCAAAGAGCTGGAAGCAAGATGCTGTGGGGCCCAACTCGCCCTTTGGAAAGAAGCCTGCACGTTGTGCCTTTCAGCTCTAAGGCAAAGTAGCACACCCAGAGCAGAAGTCCTACTTCAGCCAGATCAGGCCTGCAAAGAAACTGCGTTTCACAGGCCTTTGGAAGAGATGTTCCCGGTAGGCTGTAAGAGCACTGTGCAGAGCGAGTTGTTTCTTAGCTTCCCAAAGAGCTGGAAGCAAGATGCTGTGGGGCCCAACTCGCCCTTTGGAAAGAAGCCTGCACGTTGTGCCTTTCAGCTCTAGGGCAAAGTAGCACACCCAGAGCAGAAGTCCTACTTCAGCCAGATCAGGCCTGCAAAGAAACTGCGTTTCACAGGCCTTTGGAAGAGATGTTCCCACTAGGCTGTAAGAGCACTGTGCAGAGCGAGTTGTTTCTTAGCTTCCCAAAGAGCTGGAAGCAAGATGCTGTGGGGCCCAACTCGCCCTATGGAAAGAAGCCTGCACGTTGTGCCTTTCAGCTCTAGGGCAAAGTAGCACACCCAGAGCAGAAGTCCTACTTCAGCCAGATCAGGCCTGCAAAGAAACTGCGTTTCACAGGCCTTTGGAAGAGATGTTCCCACTAGGCTGTAAGAGCACTGTGCAGAGCGAGTTGTTTCTTAGCTTCCCAAAGAGCTGGAAGCAAGATGCTGTGGGGCCCAACTCGGCCTCTGGAAAGAAGCCTGCACGTTGTGCCTTTCAGCTCTAGGGCAAAGTAGCACACCCAGAGCAGAAGTCCTACTTCAGCCAGATCAGGCCTGCAAAGAAACTGCGTTTCACAGGCCTTTGGAAGAGATGTTCCCGGTAGGCTGTAAGAGCACTGTGCAGAGCGAGTTGTTTCTTAGCTTCCCAAAGAGCTGGAAGCAAGATGCTGTGGGGCCCAACTCGCCCTCTGGAAAAAAGCCTGCACGTTGTGCCTTTCAGCTCTAGGGCAAAGTAGCACACCCAGAGCAGAAGTCCTACTTCAGCCAGATCAGGCCTGCAAAGAAACTGCGTTTCACAGGCCTTTGGAAGAGATGTTCCCGGTAGGCTGTAAGAGCACTGTGCAGAGCGAGTTGTTTCTTAGCTTTCCAAAGAGCTGGAAGCAAGATGCTGTGGGGCCCAACTCGCCCTTTGGAAAGAAGCCTGCACGTTGTGCCTTTCAGCTCTAGGGCAAAGTAGCACACCCAGAGCAGAAGTCCTACTTCAGCCAGATCAGGCCTGCAAAGAAACTGCGTTTCACAGGCCTTTGGAAGAGATGTTCCCACTAGGCTGTAAGAGCACTGTGCAGAGCGAGTTGTTTCTTAGCTTCCCAAAGAGCTGGAAGCAAGATGCTGTGGGGCCCAACTCGCCCTTTGGAAAGAAGCCTGCACGTTGTGCCTTTCAGCTCTAGGGCAAAGTAGCACACCCAGAGCAGAAGTCCTACTTCAGCCAGATCAGGCCTGCAAAGAAACTGCGTTTCACAGGCCTTTGGAAGAGATGTTCCCGGCAGGCTGTAAGAGCACTGTGCAGAGCGAGTTGTTTCTTAGCTTCCCAAAGAGCTGGAAGCAAGATGCTGTGGGGCCCAACTCGCCCTTTGGAAAGAAGCCTGCACGTTGTGCCTTTCAGCTCTAGGGCAAAGTAGCACACCCAGAGCAGAAGTCCTACTTCAGCCAGATCAGGCCTGCAAAGAAACTGCGTTTCAAAGGCCTTTGGAAGAGATGTTGCCACTAGGCTGTAAGAGCACTGTCCAGAGCGAGTTGTTTCTTAGCTTCCCAAAGAGCTGGAAGCAAGATGCTGTGGGGCCCAACTCGCCCTTTGGAAAGAAGCCTGCACGTTGTGCCTTTCAGCTCTAGGGCAAAGTAGCACACCCAGAGCAGAAGTCCTACTTCAGCCAGATCAGGCCTGCAAAGAAACTGCGTTTCACAGGCCTTTGGAAGAGATGTTCCCACTAGGCTGTAAGAGCACTGTGCAGAGCGAGTTGTTTCTTAGCTTCCAAAAGAGCTGGAAGCAAGATGCTGTGGGGCCCAACTCGCCCTTTGGAAAGAAGCCTGCACGTTGTGCCTTTCAGCTCTAGGGCAAAGTAGCACACCCAGAGCAGAAGTCCTACTTCAGCCAGATCAGGCCTGCAAAGAAACTGCGTTTCACAAGCCTTTGGAAGAGAAGTTCCCGGCAGGCTGTAAGAGCACTGTGCAGAGCGAGTTGTTTCTTAGCTTCCCAAAGAGCTGGAAGCAAGATGCTGTGGGGCCCAACTCGCCCTTTGGAAAGAAGCCTGCACGTTGTGCCTTTCAGCTCTAGGGCAAAGCAGCACACCCAGAGCAGAAGTCCTACTTCAGCCAGATCAGGCCTGCAAAGAAACTGCATTTCACAGGCCTTTGGAAGAGATGTTCCCCGTAGGCTGTAAGAGCACTGTGCAGAGCGAGTTGTTTCTTAGCTTCCCAAAGAGCTGGAAGCAAGATCCTGTGGGGCCCAACTCGCCCTTTGGAAAGTTGCCTGCACGTTGTGCCTTTCAGCTCTAGGGCAAAGTAGCACACCCAGAGCAGAAGTCCTACTTCAGCCAGATCAGGCCTGCAAAGAAACTGCGTTTCACAGGCCTTTGGAAGAGATGTTCCCACTAGGCTGTAAGAGCACTGTGCAGAGCGAGTTGTTTCTAAGCTTCCCAAAGAGCTGGAAGCAAGATGCTGTGGGGCCCAACTCGCCCTTTGGAAAGAAGCCTGCACGTTGTGCCTTTCAGCTCTAGGGCAAAGTAGCACACCCAGAGCAGAAGTCCTACTTCAGCCAGATCAGGCCTGCAAAGGAACTGCGTTTCACAGGCCTTCGGAAGAGATGTTCCCGGTAGGCTGTAAGAGCACTGTGCAGAGCGAGTTGTTTCTTAGCTTCCCAAAGAGCTGGAAGCAAGATGCTGTGGGGCCCAACTCGCCCTTTGGAAAGAAGCCTGCACGTTGTGCCTTTCAGCTCTAGGGCAAAGTAGCACACCCAGAGCAGAAGTCCTACTTCAGCCAGATCAGGCCTGCAAAGAAACTGCGTTTCACAGGCCTTTGGAAGAGATGTTCCCGGTAGGCTGTAAGAGCACTGTGCAGAGCGAGTTGTTTCTTAGCTTCCCAAAGAGCTGGAAGCAAGATGCTGTGTGGCCCAACTCGCCCTTTGGAAAGAAGCCTGCACGTTGTGCCTTTCAGCTCTAGGGCAAAGTAGCACACCCAGAGCAGAAGTCGTACTTCAGCCAGATCAGGCCTGCAAAGAAACTGCGTTTCACAGGCCTTTGGAAGAGATTTTCCCGGTAGGCTGTAAGAGCACTGTGCAGAGCGAGTTGTTTCTTAGCTTCCCAAAGAGCTGGAAGCAAGATGCTGTGGGGCCCAACTCGCCCTTTGGAAAGAAGCCTGCACGTTGTGCCTTTCAGCTCTAGGGCAAAGTAGCACACCCAGAGCAGAAGTCCTACTTCAGCCAGATCAGGCCTGCAAAGAAACTGCGTTTCACAGGCCTTTGGAAGAGATGTTCCCACTAGGCTGTAAGAGCACTGTGCAGAGCGAGTTGTTTCTTAGCTTCCCAAAGAGCTGGAAGCAAGATGCTGTGGGGCCCAACTCGCCCTTTGGAAAGAAGCCTGCACGTTGTGCCTTTCAGCTCTAGGGCAAAGTAGCACACCCAGAGCAGAAGTCCTACTTCAGCCAGATCAGGCCTGCAAAGAAACTGCGTTTCATAGGCCTTTGGAAGAGATGTTCCCACTAGGCTGTAAGAGGACTGTGCAGAGCGAGTTGTTTCTTAGCTTCCCAAAGAGCTGGAAGCAAGATGCTGTGGGGCCCAACTCGCCCTTTGGAAAGAAGCCTGCACGTTGTGCCTTTCAGCTCTAGGGCAAAGTAGCACACCCAGAGCAGAAGTCCTACTTCAGCCAGATCAGGCCTGCAAAGAAACTGCGTTTCACAGGCCTTTGGAAGAGATGTTCCCGGTAGGCTGTAAGAGCACTGTGCAGAGCGAGTTGTTTCTTAGCTTCCCACAGAGCTGGAAGCAAGATGCTGTGGGGCCCAACTCGCCCTTTGGAAAGAAGCCTGCACGTTGTGCCTTTCAGCTCTAGGGCAAAGTAGCACACCCAGAGCAGAAGTCCTACTTCAGCCAGATCAGGCCTGCAAAGAAACTGCGTTTCACAGGCCTTTGGAAGAGATGTTCCCACTAGGCTGTAAGAGCACTGTGCAGAGCGAGTTGTTTCTTAGCTTGCCAAAGAGCTGGAAGCAAGATGCTGTGGGGCCCAACTCGCCCTATGGAAAGAAGCCTGCACGTTGTGCCTTTCAGCTCTAGGGCAAAGTAGCACACCCAGAGCAGAAGTCCTACTTCAGCCAGATCAGGCCTGCAAAGAAACTGCGTTTCACAGGCCTCTGGAAGAGATGTTCCCAATAGGCTGTAAGAGCACTGTGTAGAGCGAGTTGTTTCTTAGCTTCCCAAAGAGCTGGAAGCAAGATGCTGTGGGGCCCAACTCGCCCTTTGGAAAGAAGCCTGCACGTTGTGCCTTTCAGCTCTAGGGCAAAGTAGCACACCCAGAGCAGAAGTCCTACTTCAGCCAGATCAGGCCTGCAAAGAAACTGCGTTTCACAGGCCTTTGGAAGAGATGTTCCCGGTAGGCTGTAAGAGCACTGTGCAGAGCGAGTTGTTTCTTAGCTTCCCAAAGAGCTGGAAGCAAGATGCTGTGGGGCCCAACTCGCCCTTTGGAAAGAAGCCTGCACGTTGTGCCTTTCAGCTCTAGGGCAAAGTAGCACACCCAGAGCAGAAGTCCTACTTCAGCCAGATCAGGCCTGCAAAGGAACTGCGTTTCACAGGCCTTTGGAAGAGATGTTCCCACTAGGCTGTAAGAGCACTGTGCAGAGCGAGTTGTTTCTTAGCTTCCCAAAGAGCTGGAAGCAAGATGCTGTGGGGCCCAACTCGCCCTTTGGAAAGAAGCCTGCACGTTGTGCCTTTCAGCTCTAGGGCAAAGTAGCACACCCAGAGCAGAAGTCCTACTTCAGCCAGATCAGGCCTGCAAAGAAACTGCGTTTCACAGGCCTTTGAAAGAGATGCTCCCGGTAGGCTGTAAGAGCACTGTGCAGAGCGAGTTGTTTCTTAGCTTCCCAAAGAGCTGGAAGCAAGATGCTGTGGGGCCCAACTCGCCCTTTGGAAAGAAGCCTGCACGTTGTGCCTTTCAGCTCTAGGGCAAAGTAGCACACCCAGAGCAGAAGTCCTACTTCAGCCAGATCAGGCCTGCAAAGAAACTGCGTTTCAAAGGCCTTTGGAAGAGATGTTGCCACTAGGCTGTAAGAGCACTGTCCAGAGCGAGTTGTTTCTTAGCTTCCCAAAGAGCTGGAAGCAAGATGCTGTGGGGCCCAACTCGCCCTTTGGAAAGAAGCCTGCACGTTGTGCCTTTCAGCTCTAGGGCAAAGTAGCACACCCAGAGCAGAAGTCCTACTTCAGCCAGATCAGGCCTGCAAAGAAACTGCGTTTCACAGGCCTTTGGAAGAGATGTTCCCGGTAGGCTGTAAGAGCACTGTGCAGAGCGAGTTGTTTCTTAGCTTCCCAAAGAGCTGGAAGCAAGATGCTGTGGGGCCCAACTCGCCCTTTGGAAAGAAGCCTGCACGTTGTGCCTTTCAGCTCTAGGGCAAAGTAGCACACCCAGAGCAGAAGTCCTACTTCAGCCAGATCAGGCCTGCAAAGAAACTGCGTTTCACAGGCCTTTGGAAGAGATGTTCCCGGTAGGCTGTAAGAGCACTGTGCAGAGCGAGTGGTTTCTTAGCTTCCCAAAGAGCTGGAAGCAAGATGCTGTGGGGCCCAACTCGCCCTTTGGAAAGAAGCCTGCACGTTGTGCCTTTCAGCTCTAGGGCAAAGTAGCACACCCAGAGCAGAAGTCCTACTTCAGCCAGATCAGGCCTGCAAAGAAACTGCGTTTCAAAGGCCTTTGGAAGAGATGTTGCCACTAGGCTGTAAGAGCACTGTGCAGAGCGAGTTGTTTCTTAGCTTCCCAAAGAGCTGGAAGCAAGATGCTGTGGGGCCCAACTCGCCCTTTGGAAAGAAGCCTGCACGTTGTGCCTTTCAGCTCTAGGGCAAAGTAGCACACCCAGAGCAGAAGTCCTACTTCAGCCAGATCAGGCCTGCAAAGAAACAGCGTTTCACAGGCCTTTGGAAGAGATGTTCCCACTAGGCTGTAAGAGCACTGTGCAGAGCGAGTTGTTTCTTAGCTTCCCAAAGAGCTGGAAGCAAGATGCTGTGGGGCCCAACTCGCCCTCTGGAAAGAAGCCTGCACGTTGTGCCTTTCAGCTCTAGGGCAAAGTAGCACACCCAGAGCAGAAGTCCTACTTCAGCCAGATCAGGCCTGCAAAGAAACTGCGTTTCACAGGCCTTTGGAAGAGATGTTCCCACTAGGCTGTAAGAGCACTGTGCAGAGCGAGTTGTTTCTTAGCTTCCCAAAGAGCTGGAAGCAAGATGCTGTGGGGCCCAACTCGCCCTTTGGAAAGAAGCCTGCACGTTGTGCCTTTCAGCTCTAGGGCAAAGTAGCACACCCAGAGCAGAAGTCCTACTTCAGCCAGATCAGGCCTGCAAAGAAACTGCGTTTCACAGGCCTTTGGAAGAGATGTTCCCACTAGGCTGTAAGAGCACTGTGCAGAGCGAGTTGTTTCTTAGCTTCCCAAAGAGCTGGAAGCAAGATGCTGTGGGGCCCAACTCGCCCTTTGGAAAGAAGCCTGCACGTTGTGCCTTTCAGCTCTAGGGCAAAGTAGCACACCCAGAGCAGAAGTCCTACTTCAGCCAGATCAGGCCTGCAAAGAAACTGCGTTTCACAGGCCTTTGGAAGAGATGTTCCCACTAGGCTGTAAGAGCACTGTGCAGAGCGAGTTGTTTCTTAGCTTCCCAAAGAGCTGGAAGCAAGATGCTGTGGGGCCCAACTCGCCCTTTGGAAAGAAGCCTGCACGTTGTGCCTTTCAGCTCTAGGGCAAAGTAGCACACCCAGAGCAGAAGTCCTACTTCAGCCAGATCAGGCCTGCAAAGAAACTGCGTTTCACAGGCCTTTGGAAGAGATGTTCCCGGTAGGCTGTAAGAGCACTGTGCAGAGCGAGTTGTTTCTTAGCTTCCCAAAGAGCTGGAAGCAAGATGCTGTGGGGCCCAACTCGCCCTTTGGAAAGAAGCCTGCACGTTGTGCCTTTCAGCTCTAGGGCAAAGTAGCACACCCAGAGCAGAAGTCCTACTTCAGCCAGATCAGGCCTGCAAAGAAACTGCGTTTCACAGGCCTTTGGAAGAGATGTTCCCACTAGGCTGTAAGAGGACTGTGCAGAGCGAGTTGTTTCTTAGCTTCCCAAAGAGCTGGAAGCAAGATGCTGTGGGGCCCAACTCGCCCTTTGGAAAGAAGCCTGCACGTTGTGCCTTTCAGCTCTAGGGCAAAGTAGCACACCCAGAGCAGAAGTCCTACTTCAGCCAGATCAGGCCTGCAAAGAAACTGCGTTTCACAGGCCTTTGGAAGAGATGTTCCCACTAGGCTGTAAGAGCACTGTGCAGAGCGAGTTGTTTCTTAGCTTCCCAAAGAGCTGGAAGCAAGATGCTGTGGGGCCCAACTCGCCCTTTGGAAAGAAGCCTGCACGTTGTGCCTTTCAGCTCTAGGGCAAAGTAGCACACCCAGAGCAGAAGTCCTACTTCAGCCAGATCAGGCCTGCAAAGAAACTGCGTTTCACAGGCCTTTGGAAGAGATGTTCCCGGTAGGCTGTAAGAGCACTGTGCAGAGCGAGTTGTTTCTTAGCTTCCCAAAGAGCTGGAAGCAAGATGCTGTGGGGCCCAACTCGCCCTTTGGAAAGAAGCCTGCACGTTGTGCCTTTCAGCTCTAGGGCAAAGTAGCACACCCAGAGCAGAAGTCCTACTTCAGCCAGATCAGGCCTGCAAAGAAACTGCGTTTCACAGGCCTTTGGAAGAGATGTTCCCGGTAGGCTGTAAGAGCACTGTGCAGAGCGAGTTGTTTCTTAGCTTCCCAAAGAGCTGGAAGCAAGATGCTGTGGGGCCCAACTCGCCCTTTGGAAAGAAGCCTGCACGTTGTGCCTTTCAGCTCTAGGGCAAAGTAGCACACCCAGAGCAGAAGTCCTACTTCAGCCAGATCAGGCCTGCAAAGAAACTGCGTTTCAAAGGCCTTTGGAAGAGATGTTGCCACTAGGCTGTAAGAGCACTGTGCAGAGCGAGTTGTTTCTTAGCTTCCCAAAGAGCTGGAAGCAAGATGCTGTGGGGCCCAACTCGCCCTTTGGAAAGAAGCCTGCACGTTGTGCCTTTCAGCTCTAGGGCAAAGTAGCACACCCAGAGCAGAAGTCCTACTTCAGCCAGATCAGGCCTGCAAAGAAACTGCGTTTCACAGGCCTTTGGAAGAGATGTTCCCGGTAGGCTGTAAGAGCACTGTGCAGAGCGAGTGGTTTCTTAGCTTCCCAAAGAGCTGGAAGCAAGATGCTGTGGGGCCCAACTCGCCCTTTGGAAAGAAGCCTGCACGTTGTGCCTTTCAGCTCTAGGGCAAAGTAGCACACCCAGAGCAGAAGTCCTACTTCAGCCAGATCAGGCCTGCAAAGAAACTGCGTTTCACAGGCCTTTGGAAGAGATGTTGCCACTAGGCTGTAAGAGCACTGTGCAGAGCGAGTTGTTTCTTAGCTTCCCAAAGAGCTGGAAGCAAGATGCTGTGGGGCTCAACTCGCCCTTTGGAAAGAAGCCTGCACGTTGTGCCTTTCAGCTCTAGGGCAAAGTAGCACACCCAGAGCAGAAGTCCTACTTCAGCCAGATCAGGCCTGCAAAGAAACTGCGTTTCACAGGCCTTTGGAAGAGATGTTCCCACTAGGCTGTAAGAGCACTGTGCAGAGCGAGTTGTTTCTTAGCTTCCCAAAGAGCTGGAAGCAAGATGCTGTGGGGCCCAACTCGCCCTCTGGAAAGAAGCCTGCACGTTGTGCCTTTCAGCTCTAGGGCAAAGTAGCACACCCAGAGCAGAAGTCCTACTTCAGCCAGATCAGGCCTGCAAAGAAACTGCGTTTCACAGGCCTTTGGAAGAGATGTTCCCACTAGGCTGTAAGAGCACTGTGCAGAGCGAGTTGTTTCTTAGCTTCCCAAAGAGCTGGAAGCAAGATGCTGTGGGGCCCAACTCGCCCTTTGGAAAGAAGCCTGCACGTTGTGCCTTTCAGCTCTAGGGCAAAGTAGCACACCCAGAGCAGAAGTCCTACTTCAGCCAGATCAGGCCTGCAAAGAAACTGCGTTTCACAGGCCTTTGGAAGAGATGTTCCCGGTAGGCTGTAAGAGCACTGTGCAGAGCGAGTTGTTTCTTAGCTTCCCAAAGAGCTGGAAGCAAGATGCTGTGGGGCCCAACTCGCCCTTTGGAAAGAAGCCTGCACGTTGTGCCTTTCAGCTCTAGGGCAAAGTAGCACACCCAGAGCAGAAGTCCTACTTCAGCCAGATCAGGCCTGCAAAGAAACTGCGTTTCACAGGCCTTTGGAAGAGATGTTCCCGGTAGGCTGTAAGAGCACTGTGCAGAGCGAGTGGTTTCTTAGCTTCCCAAAGAGCTGGAAGCAAGATGCTGTGGGGCCCAACTCGCCCTTTGGAAAGAAGCCTGCACGTTGTGCCTTTCAGCTCTAGGGCAAAGTAGCACACCCAGAGCAGAAGTCCTACTTCAGCCAGATCAGGCCTGCAAAGAAACTGCGTTTCAAAGGCCTTTGGAAGAGATGTTGCCACTAGGCTGTAAGAGCACTGTGCAGAGCGAGTTGTTTCTTAGCTTCCCAAAGAGCTGGAAGCAAGATGCTGTGGGGCCCAACTCGCCCTTTGGAAAGAAGCTTGCACGTTGTGCCTTTCAGCTCTAGGGCAAAGTAGCACACCCAGAGCAGAAGTCCTACTTCAGCCAGATCAGGCCTGCAAAGAAACTGCGTTTCACAGGCCTTTGGAAGAGATGTTCCCACTAGGCTGTAAGAGCACTGTGCAGAGCGAGTTGTTTCTTAGCTTCCCAAAGAGCTGGAAGCAAGATGCTGTGGGGCCCAACTCGCCCTTTGGAAAGAAGCCTGCACGTTGTGCCTTTCAGCTCTAGGGCAAAGTAGCACACCCAGAGCAGAAGTCCTACTTCAGCCAGATCAGGCCTGCAAAGAAACTGCGTTTCACAGGCCTTTGGAAGAGATGTTCCCGGTAGGCTGTAAGAGGACTGTGCAGAGCGAGTTGTTTCTTAGCTTCCCAAAGAGCTGGAAGCAAGATGCTGTGGGGCCCAACTCGCCCTTTGGAAAGAAGCCTGCACGTTGTGCCTTTCAGCTCTAGGGCAAAGTAGCACACCCAGAGCAGAAGTCCTACTTCAGCCAGATCAGGCCTGCAAAGAAACTGCGTTTCACAGGCCTTTGGAAGAGATGTTCCCGGTAGGCTGTAAGAGCACTGTGCAGAGCGAGTGGTTTCTTAGCTTCCCAAAGAGCTGGAAGCAAGATGCTGTGGGGCCCAACTCGCCCTTTGGAAAGAAGCCTGCACGTTGTGCCTTTCAGCTCTAGGGCAAAGTAGCACACCCAGAGCAGAAGTCCTACTTCAGCCAGATCAGGCCTGCAAAGAAACTGCGTTTCAAAGGCCTTTGGAAGAGATGTTGCCACTAGGCTGTAAGAGCACTGTGCAGAGCGAGTTTTTTCTTAGCTTCCCAAAGAGCTGGAAGCAAGATGCTGTGGGGCCCAACTCGCCCTTTGGAAAGAAGCCTGCACGTTGTGCCTTTCAGCTCTAGGGCAAAGTAGCACACCCAGAGCAGAAGTCCTACTTCAGCCAGATCAGGCCTGCAAAGAAACTGCGTTTCACAGGCCTTTGGAAGAGATGTTCCCACTAGGCTGTAAGAGCACTGTGCAGAGCGAGTTGTTTCTTAGCTTCCCAAAGAGCTGGAAGCAAGATGCTGTGGGGCCCAACTCGCCCTTTGGAAAGAAGCCTGCACGTTGTGCCTTTCAGCTCTAGGGCAAAGTAGCACACCCAGAGCAGAAGTCCTACTTCAGCCAGATCAGGCCTGCAAAGAAACTGCGTTTCACAGGCCTTTGGAAGAGATGTTCCCGGTAGGCTGTAAGAGCACTGTGCAGAGCGAGTTGTTTCTTAGCTTCCCAAAGAGCTGGAAGCAAGATGCTGTGGGGCCCAACTCGCCCTTTGGAAAGAAGCCTGCACGTTGTGCCTTTCAGCTCTAGGGCAAAGTAGCACACCCAGAGCAGAAGTCCTACTTCAGCCAGATCAGGCCTGCAAAGAAACTGCGTTTCACAGGCCTTTGGAAGAGATGTTCCCGGTAGGCTGTAAGAGCACTGTGCAGAGCGAGTGGTTTCTTAGCTTCCCAAAGAGCTGGAAGCAAGATGCTGTGGGGCCCAACTCGCCCTTTGGAAAGAAGCCTGCACGTTGTGCCTTTCAGCTCTAGGGCAAAGTAGCACACCCAGAGCAGAAGTCCTACTTCAGCCAGATCAGGCCTGCAAAGAAACTGCGTTTCACAGGCCTTTGGAAGAGATGTTGCCACTAGGCTGTAAGAGCACTGTGCAGAGCGAGTTGTTTCTTAGCTTCCCAAAGAGCTGGAAGCAAGATGCTGTGGGGCTCAACTCGCCCTTTGGAAAGAAGCCTGCACGTTGTGCCTTTCAGCTCTAGGGCAAAGTAGCACACCCAGAGCAGAAGTCCTACTTCAGCCAGATCAGGCCTGCAAAGAAACTGCGTTTCACAGGCCTTTGGAAGAGATGTTCCCACTAGGCTGTAAGAGCACTGTGCAGAGCGAGTTGTTTCTTAGCTTCCCAAAGAGCTGGAAGCAAGATGCTGTGGGGCCCAACTCGCCCTCTGGAAAGAAGCCTGCACGTTGTGCCTTTCAGCTCTAGGGCAAAGTAGCACACCCAGAGCAGAAGTCCTACTTCAGCCAGATCAGGCCTGCAAAGAAACTGCGTTTCACAGGCCTTTGGAAGAGATGTTCCCACTAGGCTGTAAGAGCACTGTGCAGAGCGAGTTGTTTCTTAGCTTCCCAAAGAGCTGGAAGCAAGATGCTGTGGGGCCCAACTCGCCCTTTGGAAAGAAGCCTGCACGTTGTGCCTTTCAGCTCTAGGGCAAAGTAGCACACCCAGAGCAGAAGTCCTACTTCAGCCAGATCAGGCCTGCAAAGAAACTGCGTTTCACAGGCCTTTGGAAGAGATGTTCCCGGTAGGCTGTAAGAGCACTGTGCAGAGCGAGTTGTTTCTTAGCTTCCCAAAGAGCTGGAAGCAAGATGCTGTGGGGCCCAACTCGCCCTTTGGAAAGAAGCCTGCACGTTGTGCCTTTCAGCTCTAGGGCAAAGTAGCACACCCAGAGCAGAAGTCCTACTTCAGCCAGATCAGGCCTGCAAAGAAACTGCGTTTCACAGGCCTTTGGAAGAGATGTTCCCGGTAGGCTGTAAGAGCACTGTGCAGAGCGAGTGGTTTCTTAGCTTCCCAAAGAGCTGGAAGCAAGATGCTGTGGGGCCCAACTCGCCCTTTGGAAAGAAGCCTGCACGTTGTGCCTTTCAGCTCTAGGGCAAAGTAGCACACCCAGAGCAGAAGTCCTACTTCAGCCAGATCAGGCCTGCAAAGAAACTGCGTTTCAAAGGCCTTTGGAAGAGATGTTGCCACTAGGCTGTAAGAGCACTGTGCAGAGCGAGTTGTTTCTTAGCTTCCCAAAGAGCTGGAAGCAAGATGCTGTGGGGCCCAACTCGCCCTTTGGAAAGAAGCTTGCACGTTGTGCCTTTCAGCTCTAGGGCAAAGTAGCACACCCAGAGCAGAAGTCCTACTTCAGCCAGATCAGGCCTGCAAAGAAACTGCGTTTCACAGGCCTTTGGAAGAGATGTTCCCACTAGGCTGTAAGAGCACTGTGCAGAGCGAGTTGTTTCTTAGCTTCCCAAAGAGCTGGAAGCAAGATGCTGTGGGGCCCAACTCGCCCTTTGGAAAGAAGCCTGCACGTTGTGCCTTTCAGCTCTAGGGCAAAGTAGCACACCCAGAGCAGAAGTCCTACTTCAGCCAGATCAGGCCTGCAAAGAAACTGCGTTTCACAGGCCTTTGGAAGAGATGTTCCCGGTAGGCTGTAAGAGGACTGTGCAGAGCGAGTTGTTTCTTAGCTTCCCAAAGAGCTGGAAGCAAGATGCTGTGGGGCCCAACTCGCCCTTTGGAAAGAAGCCTGCACGTTGTGCCTTTCAGCTCTAGGGCAAAGTAGCACACCCAGAGCAGAAGTCCTACTTCAGCCAGATCAGGCCTGCAAAGAAACTGCGTTTCACAGGCCTTTGGAAGAGATGTTCCCGGTAGGCTGTAAGAGCACTGTGCAGAGCGAGTGGTTTCTTAGCTTCCCAAAGAGCTGGAAGCAAGATGCTGTGGGGCCCAACTCGCCCTTTGGAAAGAAGCCTGCACGTTGTGCCTTTCAGCTCTAGGGCAAAGTAGCACACCCAGAGCAGAAGTCCTACTTCAGCCAGATCAGGCCTGCAAAGAAACTGCGTTTCAAAGGCCTTTGGAAGAGATGTTGCCACTAGGCTGTAAGAGCACTGTGCAGAGCGAGTTTTTTCTTAGCTTCCCAAAGAGCTGGAAGCAAGATGCTGTGGGGCCCAACTCGCCCTTTGGAAAGAAGCCTGCACGTTGTGCCTTTCAGCTCTAGGGCAAAGTAGCACACCCAGAGCAGAAGTCCTACTTCAGCCAGATCAGGCCTGCAAAGAAACTGCGTTTCACAGGCCTTTGGAAGAGATGTTCCCACTAGGCTGTAAGAGCACTGTGCAGAGCGAGTTGTTTCTTAGCTTCCCAAAGAGCTGGAAGCAAGATGCTGTGGGGCCCAACTCGCCCTTTGGAAAGAAGCCTGCACGTTGTGCCTTTCAGCTCTAGGGCAAAGTAGCACACCCAGAGCAGAAGTCCTACTTCAGCCAGATCAGGCCTGCAAAGAAACTGCGTTTCACAGGCCTTTGGAAGAGATGTTCCCGGTAGGCTGTAAGAGCACTGTGCAGAGCGAGTTGTTTCTTAGCTTCCCAAAGAGCTGGAAGCAAGATGCTGTGGGGCCCAACTCGCCCTTTGGAAAGAAGCCTGCACGTTGTGCCTTTCAGCTCTAGGGCAAAGTAGCACACCCAGAGCAGAAGTCCTACTTCAGCCAGATCAGGCCTGCAAAGAAACTGCGTTTCACAGGCCTTTGGAAGAGATGTTCCCGGTAGGCTGTAAGAGCACTGTGCAGAGCGAGTGGTTTCTTAGCTTCCCAAAGAGCTGGAAGCAAGATGCTGTGGGGCCCAACTCGCCCTTTGGAAAGAAGCCTGCACGTTGTGCCTTTCAGCTCTAGGGCAAAGTAGCACACCCAGAGCAGAAGTCCTACTTCAGCCAGATCAGGCCTGCAAAGAAACTGCGTTTCAAAGGCCTTTGGAAGAGATGTTGCCACTAGGCTGTAAGAGCACTGTGCAGAGCGAGTTGTTTCTTAGCTTCCCAAAGAGCTGGAAGCAAGATGCTGTGGGGCCCAACTCGCCCTTTGGAAAGAAGCCTGCACGTTGTGCCTTTCAGCTCTAGGGCAAAGTAGCACACCCAGAGCAGAAGTCCTACTTCAGCCAGATCAGGCCTGCAAAGAAACTGCGTTTCACAGGCCTTTGGAAGAGATGTTCCCGGTAGGCTGTAAGAGCACTGTGCAGAGCGAGTGGTTTCTTAGCTTCCCAAAGAGCTGGAAGCAAGATGCTGTGGGGCCCAACTCGCCCTCTGGAAAGAAGCCTGCACGTTGTGCCTTTCAGCTCTAGGGCAAAGTAGCACACCCAGAGCAGAAGTCCTACTTCAGCCAGATCAGGCCTGCAAAGAAACTGCGTTTCACAGGCCTTTGGAAGAGATGTTCCCACTAGGCTGTAAGAGCACTGTGCAGAGCGAGTTGTTTCTTAGCTTCCCAAAGAGCTGGAAGCAAGATGCTGTGGGGCCCAACTCGCCCTTTGGAAAGAAGCCTGCACGTTGTGCCTTTAAGCTCTAGGGCAAAGTAGCACACCCAGAGCAGAAGTCCTACTTCAGCCAGATCAGGCCTGCAGAGAAACTGCGTTTCACAGGCCTTTGGAAGAGATGTTCCCACTAGGCTGTAAGAGCACTGTGCAGAGCGAGTTGTTTCTTAGCTTCCCAAAGAGCTGGAAGCAAGATGCTGTGGGGCCCAACTCGCCCTTTGGAAAGAAGCCTGCACGTTGTGCCTTTCAGCTCTAGGGCAAAGTAGCACACCCAGAGCAGAAGTCCTACTTCAGCCAGATCAGGCCTGCAAAGAAACTGCGTTTCACAGGCCTTTGGAAGAGATGTTCCCGGTAGGCTGTAAGAGCACTGTGCAGAGCGAGTTGTTTCTTAGCTTCCCAAAGAGCTGGAAGCAAGATGCTGTGGGGCCCAACTCGCCCTTTGGAAAGAAGCCTGCACGTTGTGCCTTTCAGCTCTAGGGCAAAGTAGCACACCCAGAGCAGAAGTCCTACTTCAGCCAGATCAGGCCTGCAAAGAAACTGCGTTTCACAGGCCTTTGGAAGAGATGTTCCCACTAGGCTGTAAGAGCACTGTGCAGAGCGAGTTGTTTCTTAGCTTCCCAAAGAGCTGGAAGCAAGATGCTGTGGGGCCCAACTCGCCCTTTGGAAAGAAGCCTGCACGTTGTGCCTTTCAGCTCTAGGGCAAAGTAGCACACCCAGAGCAGAAGTCCTACTTCAGCCAGATCAGGCCTGCAAAGAAACTGCGTTTCACAGGCCTTTGGAAGAGATGTTCCCGGTAGGCTGTAAGAGCACTGTGCAGAGCGAGTTGTTTCTTAGCTTCCCAAAGAGCTGGAAGCAAGATGCTGTGGGGCCCAACTCGCCCTTTGGAAAGAAGCCTGCACGTTGTGCCTTTCAGCTCTAGGGCAAAGTAGCACACCCAGAGCAGAAGTCCTACTTCAGCCAGATCAGGCCTGCAAAGAAACTGCGTTTCACAGGCCTTTGGAAGAGATGTTCCCGGTAGGCTGTAAGAGCACTGTGCAGAGCGAGTGGTTTCTTAGCTTCCCAAAGAGCTGGAAGCAAGATGCTGTGGGGCCCAACTCGCCCTTTGGAAAGAAGCCTGCACGTTGTGCCTTTCAGCTCTAGGGCAAAGTAGCACACCCAGAGCAGAAGTCCTACTTCAGCCAGATCAGGCCTGCAAAGAAACTGCGTTTCACAGGCCTTTGGAAGAGATGTTCCCGGTAGGCTGTAAGAGCACTGTGCAGAGCGAGTGGTTTCTTAGCTTCCCAAAGAGCTGGAAGCAAGATGCTGTGGGGCCCAACTCGCCCTTTGGAAAGAAGCCTGCACGTTGTGCCTTTCAGCTCTAGGGCAAAGTAGCACACCCAGAGCAGAAGTCCTACTTCAGCCAGATCAGGCCTGCAAAGAAACTGCGTTTCACAGGCCCTTGGAAGAGATGTTCCCGGTAGGCTGTAAGAGCACTGTGCAGAGCGAGTTGTTTCTTAGCTTCCCAAAGAGCTGGAAGCAAGATGCTGTGGGGCCCAACTCGCCCTTTGGAAAGAAGCCTGCACGTTGTGCCTTTCAGCTCTAGGGCAAAGTAGCACACCCAGAGCAGAAGTCGTACTTCAGCCAGATCAGGCCTGCAAAGAAACTGCGTTTCAAAGGCCTTTGGAAGAGATGTTGCCACTAGACTGTAAGAGCACTGTCCAGAGCGAGTTGTTTCTTAGCTTCCCAAAGAGCTGGAAGCAAGATGCTGTGGGGCCCAACTCGCCCTTTGGAAAGAAGCCTGCACGTTGTGCCTTCCAGCTCTAGGGCAAAGTAGCACAACCAGAGCAGAAGTCCTACTTCAGCCAGATCAGGCCTGCAAAGAAACTGCGTTTCACAGGCCTTTGGAAGAGATGTTCCCACTAGGCTGTAAGAGCACTGTGCAGAGCGAGTTGTTTCTTAGCTTCCCAAAGAGCTGGAAGCAAGATGCTGTGGGGCCCAACTCGCCCTTTGGAAAGAAGCCTGCACGTTGTGCCTTTCAGCTCTAGGGCAAAGTAGCACACCCAGAGCAGAAGTCCTACTTCAGCCAGATCAGGCCTGCAAAGAAACTGCATTTCACAGGCCTTTGGAAGAGATGTTCCCGGTAGGCTGTAAGAGCACTGTGCAGAGCGAGTTGTTTCTTAGCTTCCCAAAGAGCTGGAAGCAAGATGCTGTGGGGCCCAACTCGCCCTTTGGAAAGAAGCCTGCACGTTGTGCCTTTCAGCTCTAGGGCAAAGTAGCACACCCAGAGCAGAAGTCCTACTTCAGCCAGATCAGGCCTGCAAAGAAACTGCGTTTCACAGGCCTTTGGAAGAGATGTTCCCGGCAGGCTGTAAGAGCACTGTGCAGAGCGTCTTGTTTCTTAGCTTCCCAAAGAGCTGTAAGCAAGATGCTGTGGGGCCAAACTCGCCCTTTGGAAAGAAGCCTGCACGTTGTGCCTTTCAGCTCTAGGGCAAAGTAGCACACCCAGAGCAGAAGTCCTACTTCAGCCAGATCAGGCCTGCAAAGAAACTGCGTTTCAAAGGCCTTTGGAAGAGATGTTGCCACTAGGCTGTAAGACCACTGTCCAGAGCGAGTTGTTTCTTAGCTTCCCAAAGAGCTGGAAGCAAGATGCTGTGGGGCCCAACTCGCCCTTTGGAAAGAAGCCTGCACGTTGTGCCTTTCAGCTCTAGGGCAAAGTAGCACACCCAGAGCAGAAGTCCTACTTCAGCCAGATCAGGCCTGCAAAGAAACTGCGTTTCACAGGCCTTTGGAAGAGATGTTCCCGGTAGGCTGTAAGAGCACTGTGCAGAGCGAGTTGTTTCTTAGCTTCCCAAAGAGCTGGAAGCAAGATGCTGTGGGGCCCAACTCGACCTTTGGAAAGAAGCCTGCACGTTGTGCCTTTAAGCTCTAGGGCAAAGTAGCACACCCAGAGCAGAAGTCCTACTTCAGCCAGATCAGGCCTGCAGAGAAACTGCGTTTCACAGGCCTTTGGAAGAGATGTTCCCACTAGGCTGTAAGAGCACTGTGCAGAGCGAGTTGTTTCTTAGCTTCCCAAAGAGCTGGAAGCAAGATGCTGTGGGTCCCAACTCGCCCTCTGGAAAGAAGCCTGCACGTTGTGCCTTTCAGCTCTAGGGCAAAGTAGCACACCCAGAGCAGAAGTCCTACTCCAGCCAGATCAGGCCTGCAAAGAAACTGCGTTTCACAGGCCTTTGGAAGAGATGTTCCCGGTAGGCTGTAAGAGCACTGTGCAGAGCGAGTTGTTTCTTAGCTTCCCAAAGAGCTGGAAGCAAGATGCTGTGGGGCCCAACTCGCCCTTTGGAAAGAAGCCTGCACGTTGTGCCTTTCAGCTCTAGGGCAAAGTAGCACACCCAGAGCAGAAGTCCTACTTCAGCCAGATCAGGCCTGCAAAGAAACTGCGTTTCACAGGCCTTTGGAAGAGATGTTCCCACTAGGCTGTAAGAGCACTGTGCAGAGCGAGTTGTTTCTTAGCTTCCCAAAGAGCTGGAAGCAAGATGCTGTGGGGCCCAACTCGCCCTTTGGAAAGAAGCCTGCACGTTGTGCCTTTCAGCTCTAGGGCAAAGTAGCACACCCAGAGCAGAAGTCCTACTTCAGCCAGATCAGGCCTGCAAAGAAACTGCGTTTCACAGGCCTTTGGAAGAGATGTTCCCGGTAGGCTGTAAGAGCACTGTGCAGAGCGAGTTGTTTCTTAGCTTCCCAAAGAGCTGGAAGCAAGATGCTGTGGGGCCCAACTCGCCCTTTGGAAAGAAGCCTGCACGTTGTGCCTTTCAGCTCTAGGGCAAAGTAGCACACCCAGAGCAGAAGTCCTACTTCAGCCAGATCAGGCCTGCAAAGAAACTGCGTTTCACAGGCCTTTGGAAGAGATGTTCCCGGTAGGCTGTAAGAGCACTGTGCAGAGCGAGTGGTTTCTTAGCTTCCCAAAGAGCTGGAAGCAAGATGCTGTGGGGCCCAACTCGCCCTTTGGAAAGAAGCCTGCACGTTGTGCCTTTCAGCTCTAGGGCAAAGTAGCACACCCAGAGCAGAAGTCCTACTTCAGCCAGATCAGGCCTGCAAAGAAACTGCGTTTCACAGGCCTTTGGAAGAGATGTTCCCGGTAGGCTGTAAGAGCACTGTGCAGAGCGAGTGGTTTCTTAGCTTCCCAAAGAGCTGGAAGCAAGATGCTGTGGGGCCCAACTCGCCCTTTGGAAAGAAGCCTGCACGTTGTGCCTTTCAGCTCTAGGGCAAAGTAGCACACCCAGAGCAGAAGTCCTACTTCAGCCAGATCAGGCCTGCAAAGAAACTGCGTTTCACAGGCCCTTGGAAGAGATGTTCCCGGTAGGCTGTAAGAGCACTGTGCAGAGCGAGTTGTTTCTTAGCTTCCCAAAGAGCTGGAAGCAAGATGCTGTGGGGCCCAACTCGCCCTTTGGAAAGAAGCCTGCACGTTGTGCCTTTCAGCTCTAGGGCAAAGTAGCACACCCAGAGCAGAAGTCGTACTTCAGCCAGATCAGGCCTGCAAAGAAACTGCGTTTCAAAGGCCTTTGGAAGAGATGTTGCCACTAGACTGTAAGAGCACTGTCCAGAGCGAGTTGTTTCTTAGCTTCCCAAAGAGCTGGAAGCAAGATGCTGTGGGGCCCAACTCGCCCTTTGGAAAGAAGCCTGCACGTTGTGCCTTCCAGCTCTAGGGCAAAGTAGCACAACCAGAGCAGAAGTCCTACTTCAGCCAGATCAGGCCTGCAAAGAAACTGCGTTTCACAGGCCTTTGGAAGAGATGTTCCCACTAGGCTGTAAGAGCACTGTGCAGAGCGAGTTGTTTCTTAGCTTCCCAAAGAGCTGGAAGCAAGATGCTGTGGGGCCCAACTCGCCCTTTGGAAAGAAGCCTGCACGTTGTGCCTTTCAGCTCTAGGGCAAAGTAGCACACCCAGAGCAGAAGTCCTACTTCAGCCAGATCAGGCCTGCAAAGAAACTGCATTTCACAGGCCTTTGGAAGAGATGTTCCCGGTAGGCTGTAAGAGCACTGTGCAGAGCGAGTTGTTTCTTAGCTTCCCAAAGAGCTGGAAGCAAGATGCTGTGGGGCCCAACTCGCCCTTTGGAAAGAAGCCTGCACGTTGTGCCTTTCAGCTCTAGGGCAAAGTAGCACACCCAGAGCAGAAGTCCTACTTCAGCCAGATCAGGCCTGCAAAGAAACTGCGTTTCACAGGCCTTTGGAAGAGATGTTCCCGGCAGGCTGTAAGAGCACTGTGCAGAGCGTCTTGTTTCTTAGCTTCCCAAAGAGCTGTAAGCAAGATGCTGTGGGGCCAAACTCGCCCTTTGGAAAGAAGCCTGCACGTTGTGCCTTTCAGCTCTAGGGCAAAGTAGCACACCCAGAGCAGAAGTCCTACTTCAGCCAGATCAGGCCTGCAAAGAAACTGCGTTTCAAAGGCCTTTGGAAGAGATGTTGCCACTAGGCTGTAAGACCACTGTCCAGAGCGAGTTGTTTCTTAGCTTCCCAAAGAGCTGGAAGCAAGATGCTGTGGGGCCCAACTCGCCCTTTGGAAAGAAGCCTGCACGTTGTGCCTTTCAGCTCTAGGGCAAAGTAGCACACCCAGAGCAGAAGTCCTACTTCAGCCAGATCAGGCCTGCAAAGAAACTGCGTTTCACAGGCCTTTGGAAGAGATGTTCCCGGTAGGCTGTAAGAGCACTGTGCAGAGCGAGTTGTTTCTTAGCTTCCCAAAGAGCTGGAAGCAAGATGCTGTGGGGCCCAACTCGACCTTTGGAAAGAAGCCTGCACGTTGTGCCTTTAAGCTCTAGGGCAAAGTAGCACACCCAGAGCAGAAGTCCTACTTCAGCCAGATCAGGCCTGCAGAGAAACTGCGTTTCACAGGCCTTTGGAAGAGATGTTCCCACTAGGCTGTAAGAGCACTGTGCAGAGCGAGTTGTTTCTTAGCTTCCCAAAGAGCTGGAAGCAAGATGCTGTGGGTCCCAACTCGCCCTCTGGAAAGAAGCCTGCACGTTGTGCCTTTCAGCTCTAGGGCAAAGTAGCACACCCAGAGCAGAAGTCCTACTCCAGCCAGATCAGGCCTGCAAAGAAACTGCGTTTCACAGGCCTTTGGAAGAGATGTTCCCGGTAGGCTGTAAGAGCACTGTGCAGAGCGAGTTGTTTCTTAGCTTCCCAAAGAGCTGGAAGCAAGATGCTGTGGGGCCCAACTCGCCCTTTGGAAAGAAGCCTGCACGTTGTGCCTTTCAGCTCTAGGGCAAAGTAGCACACCCAGAGCAGAAGTCCTACTTCAGCCAGATCAGGCCTGCAAAGAAACTGCGTTTCACAGGCCTTTGGAAGAGATGTTCCCACTAGGCTGTAAGAGCACTGTGCAGAGCGAGTTGTTTCTTAGCTTCCCAAAGAGCTGGAAGCAAGATGCTGTGGGGCCCAACTCGCCCTTTGGAAAGAAGCCTGCACGTTGTGCCTTTCAGCTCTAGGGCAAAGTAGCACACCCAGAGCAGAAGTCCTACTTCAGCCAGATCAGGCCTGCAAAGAAACAGCGTTTCACAGGCCTTTGGAAGAGATGTTCCCACTAGGCTGTAAGAGCACTGTGCAGAGCGAGTTGTTTCTTAGCTTCCCAAAGAGCTGGAAGCAAGATGCTGTGGGGCCCAACTCGCCCTTTGGAAAGAAGCCTGCACGTTGTGCCTTTCAGCTCTAGGGCAAAGTAGCACACCCAGAGCAGAAGTCCTACTTCAGCCAGATCAGGCCTGCAAAGAAACTGCGTTTCACAGGCCTTTGGAAGAGATGTTCCCGGTAGGCTGTAAGAGCACTGTGCAGAGCGAGTGGTTTCTTAGCTTCCCAAAGAGCTGGAAGCAAGATGCTGTGGGGCCCAACTCGCCCTTTGGAAAGAAGCCTGCACGTTGTGCCTTTCAGCTCTAGGGCAAAGTAGCACACCCAGAGCAGAAGTCCTACTTCAGCCAGATGAGGCCTGCAAAGAAACTGCGTTTCACAGGCCTTTGGAAGAGATGTTCCCACTGGGCTGTAAGAGCACTGTGCAGAGCGAGTTGTTTCTTAGCTTCCCAAAGAGCTGGAAGCAAGATGCTGTGGGGCCCAACTCGCCCTTTGGAAAGAAGCCTGCACGTTGTGCCTTTCAGCTCTAGGGCAAAGTAGCACACCCAGAGCAGAAGTGCTACTTCAGCCAGATCAGGCCTGCAAAGAAACTGCGTTTCACAGGCCTTTGGAAGAGATGTTCCCGGTAGGCTGTAAGAGCACTGTGCAGAGCGAGTTGTTTCTTAGCTTCCCAATGAGCTGGAAGCAAGATGCTGTGGGACCCAACTCGCCCTTTGGAAAGAAGCCTGCACGTTGTGCCTTTCAGCTCTAGGGCAAAGTAGCACCCCCAGAGCAGAAGTCCTACTTCAGCCAGATCAGGCCTGCAAAGAAACTGCGTTTCACAGGCATTTGGAAGAGATGTTCCCACTAGGCTGTAAGAGCACTGTGCAGAGCGAGTTGTTTCTTAGCTTCCCAAAGAGCTGGAAGCAAGATGCTGTGGGGCCCAACTCGCCCTTTGGAAAGAAGCCTGCACGTTGTGCCTTTCAGCTCTAGGGCAAAGTAGCACACCCAGAGCAGAAGTCCTAATTCAGCCAGATCAGGCCTGCAAAGAAACTGCGTTTCAAAGGCCTTTGGAAGAGATGTTCCCACTAGGCTGTAAGAGCACTGTGCAGAGCGAGTTGTTTCTTAGCTTCCCAAAGAGCTGGAAGCAAGATGCTGTGGGGCCCAACTCGCCCTCTGGAAAGAAGCCTGCACGTTGTGCCTTTCAGCTCTAGGGCAAAGTAGCACACCCAGAGCAGAAGTCCTACTTCAGCCAGATCAGGCCTGCAAAGAAACTGCGTTTCACAGGCCTTTGGAAGAGATGTTCCCGGTAGGCTGTAAGAGCACTGTGCAGAGCGAGTTGTTTCTTAGCTTCCCCAAGAGCTGGAAGCAAGATGCTGTGGGGCCCAACTCGCCCTCTGGAAAGAAGCCTGCACGTTGTGCCTTTCAGCTCTAGGGCAAAGTAGCACACCCAGAGCAGAAGTCCTACTTCAGCCAGATCAGGCCTGCAAAGAAACTGCGTTTCACAGGCCTTTGGAAGAGATGTTCCCGGTAGGCTCTAAGAGCACTGTGCAGAGCGAGTTGTTTCTTAGCTTCCCAAAGAGCTGGAAGCAAGATGCTGTGGGGCCCAACTCGCCCTTTGGAAAGAAGCCTGCACGTTGTGCCTTTCAGCTCTAGGGCAAAGTAGCACACCCAGAGCAGAAGTCCTACTTCAGCCAGATCAGGCCTGCAAAGAAACTGCGTTTCACAGGCCTTTGGAAGAGATGTTCCCGGTAGGCTGTAAGAGCACTGTGCAGAGCGAGTTGTTTCTTAGCTTCCCAAAGAGCTGGAAGCAAGATGCTGTGGGGCCCAACTCGCCCTTTGGAAAGAAGCCTGCACGTTGTGCCTTTCAGCTCTAGGGCAAAGTAGCACAGCCAGAGCAGAAGTCCTACTTCAGCCAGATCAGGCCTGCAAAGAAACTGCGTTTCACAGGCCTTTGGAAGACATGTTCCCGGTAGGCTGTAAGAGCACTGTGCAGAGCGAGTTGTTTCTTAGCTTCCCAAAGAGCTGGAAGCAAGATGCTGTGGGGCCCAACTCGCCCTTTGGAAAGAAGCCTGCACGTTGTGCCTTTCAGCTCTAGGGCAAAGTAGCACACCCAGAGCAGAAGTCCTACTTCAGCCAGATCAGGCCTGCAAAGAAACTGCGTTTCACAGGCCTTTGGAAGACATGTTCCCGGTAGGCTGTAAGAGCACTGTGCAGAGCGAGTTGTTTCTTAGCTTCCCAATGAGCTGGAAGCAAGATGCTGTGGGGCCCAACTCGCCCTTTGGAAAGAAGCCTGCACGTTGTGCCTTTCAGCTCTAGGGCAAAGTAGCACACCCAGAGCAGAAGTCCTACTTCAGCCAGATCAGGCCTGCAAAGAAACTGCGTTTCACAGGCCTTTGGAAGACATGTTCCCGGTAGGCTGTAAGAGCACTGTGCAGAGCGAGTTGTTTCTTAGCTTCCCAAAGAGCTGGAAGCAAGATGCTGTGGGGCCCAACTCGCCCTTTGGAAAGAAGCCTGCACGTTGTGCCTTTCAGCTCTAGGGCAAAGTAGCACACCCAGAGCAGAAGTCCTACTTCAGCCAGATCAGGCCTGCAAAGAAACTGCGTTTCACAGGCCTTTGGAAGACATGTTCCCGGTAGGCTGTAAGAGCACTGTGCAGAGCGAGTTGTTTCTTAGCTTCCCAAAGAGCTGGAAGCAAGATGCTGTGGGGCCCAACTCGCCCTTTGGAAAGAAGCCTGCACGTTGTGCCTTTCAGCTCTAGGGCAAAGTAGCACACCCAGAGCAGAAGTCCTACTTCAGCCAGATCAGGCCTGCAAAGAAACTGCGTTTCACAGGCCTTTGGAAGAGATGTTCCCGGTAGGCTGTAAGAGCACTGTGCAGAGCGAGTCGTTTCTTAGCTTCCCAAAGAGCTGGAAGCAAGATGCTGTGGGGCCCAACTCGCCCTTTGGAAAGAAGCCTGCACGTTGTGCCTTTCAGCTCTAGGGCAAAGTAGCACACCCAGAGCAGAAGTCCTACTTCAGCCAGATCAGGCCTGCAAAGAAACTGCGTTTCACAGGCCTTTGGAAGAGATGTTCCCGGTAGGCTGTAAGAGCACTGTGCAGAGCGAGTGGTTTCTTAGCTTCCCAAAGAGCTGGAAGCAAGATGCTGTGGGGCCCAACTCGCCCTTTGGAAAGAAGCCTGCACGTTGTGCCTTTCAGCTCTAGGGCAAAGTAGCACACCCAGAGCAGAAGTCCTACTTCAGCCAGATCAGGCCTGCAAAGAAACTGCGTTTCACAGGCCTTTGGAAGAGATGTTCCCACTGGGCTGTAAGAGCACTGTGCAGAGCGAGTTGTTTCTTAGCTTCCCAAAGAGCTGGAAGCAAGATGCTGTGGGGCCCAACTCGCCCTTTGGAAAGAAGCCTGCACGTTGTGCCTTTCAGCTCTAGGGCAAAGTAGCACACCAAGAGCAGAATTCCTACTTCAGCCAGATCAGGCCTGCAAAGAAACTGCGTTTCACCGGCCTTTGGAAGAGATGTTCCCGGTAGGCTGTAAGAGCACTGTGCAGAGCGAGTTGTTTCTTAGCTTCCCAATGAGCTGGAAGCAAGATGCTGTGGGACCCAACTCGCCCTTTGGAAAGAAGCCTGCACGTTGTGCCTTTCAGCTCTAGGGCAAAGTAGCACCCCCAGAGCAGAAGTCCTACTTCAGCCAGATCAGGCCTGCAAAGAAACTGCATTTCACAGGCATTTGGAAGAGATGTTCCCACTAGGCTGTAAGAGCACTGTGCAGAGCGAGTTGTTTCTTAGCTTCCCAAAGAGCTGGAAGCAAGATGCTGTGGGGCCCAACTCGCCCTTTGGAAAGAAGCCTGCACGTTGTGCCTTTCAGCTCTAGGGCAAAGTAGCACACCCAGAGCAGAAGTCCTAATTCAGCCAGATCAGGCCTGCAAAGAAACTGCGTTTCAAAGGCCTTTGGAAGAGATGTTCCCACTAGGCTGTAAGAGCACTGTGCAGAGCGAGTTGTTTCTTAGCTTCCCAAAGAGCTGGAAGCAAGATGCTGTGGGGCCCAACTCGCCCTCTGGAAAGAAGCCTGCACGTTGTGCCTTTCAGCTCTAGGGCAAAGTAGCACACCCAGAGCAGAAGTCCTACTTCAGCCAGATCAGGCCTGCAAAGAAACTGCGTTTCACAGGCCTTTGGAAGAGATGTTCCCGGTAGGCTGTAAGAGCACTGTGCAGAGCGAGTTGTTTCTTAGCTTCCCCAAGAGCTGGAAGCAAGATGCTGTGGGGCCCAACTCGCCCTCTGGAAAGAAGCCTGCACGTTGTGCCTTTCAGCTCTAGGGCAAAGTAGCACACCCAGAGCAGAAGTCCTACTTCAGCCAGATCAGGCCTGCAAAGAAACTGCGTTTCACAGGCCTTTGGAAGAGATGTTCCCGGTAGGCTCTAAGAGCACTGTGCAGAGCGAGTTGTTTCTTAGCTTCCCAAAGAGCTGGAAGCAAGATGCTGTGGGGCCCAACTCGCCCTTTGGAAAGAAGCCTGCACGTTGTGCCTTTCAGCTCTAGGGCAAAGTAGCACACCCAGAGCAGAAGTCCTACTTCGGCCAGATCAGGCCTGCAAAGAAACTGCGTTTCACAGGCCTTTGGAAGAGATGTTCCCGGTAGGCTGTAAGAGCACTGTGCAGAGCGAGTTGTTTCTTAGCTTCCCAAAGAGCTGGAAGCAAGATGCTGTGGGGCCCAACTCGCCCTTTGGAAAGAAGCCTGCACGTTGTGCCTTTCAGCTCTAGGGCAAAGTAGCACACCCAGAGCAGAAGTCCTACTTCAGCCAGATCAGGCCTGCAAAGAAACTGCGTTTCACAGGCCTTTGGAAGAGATGTTCCCGGTAGGCTGTAAGAGCACTGTGCAGAGCGAGTTGTTTCTTAGCTTCCCAAAGAGCTGGAAGCAAGATGCTGTGGGGCCCAACTCGCCCTATGGAAAGAAGCCTGCACGTTGTGCCTTTCAGCTCTAGGGCAAAGTAGCACACCCAGAGCAGAAGTCCTACTTCAGCCAGATCAGGCCTGCAAAGAAACTGCGTTTCACAGGCCTTTGGAAGAGATGTTCCCACTAGGCTGTAAGAGCACTGTGCAGAGCGAGTTGTTTCTTAGCTTCCCAAAGAGCTGGAAGCAAGATGCTGTGGGGCCCAACTCGCCCTTTGGAAAGAAGCCTGCACGTTGTGCCTTTCAGCTCTAGGGCAAAGTAGCACACCCAGAGCAGAAGTCCTACTTCAGCCAGATCAGGCCTGCAAATAAACTGCGTTTCACAGGCCTTTGGAAGAGATGTTCCCACTAGGCTGTAAGAGCACTGTGCAGAGCGAGTTGTTTCTTAGCTTCCCAAAGAGCTGGAAGCAAGATGCTGTGGGGCCCAACTCGCCCTTTGGAAAGAAGCCTGCACGTTGTGCCTTTCAGCTCTAGGGCAAAGTAGCACACCCAGAGCAGAAGTCCTACTTCAGCCAGATCAGGCCTGCAAAGAAACTGCGTTTCACAGGCCTTTGGAAGACATGTTCCCGGTAGGCTGTAAGAGCACTGTGCAGAGCGAGTTGTTTCTTAGCTTCACAAAGAGCTGGAAGCAAGATGCTGTGGGGCCCAACTCGCCCTTTGGAAAGAAGCCTGCACGTTGTGCCTTTCAGCTCTAGGGCAAAGTAGCACACCCAGAGCAGAAGTCCTACTTCAGCCAGATCAGGCCTGCAAAGAAACTGCGTTTCACAGGCCTTTGGAAGACATGTTCGCGGTAGGCTGTAAGAGCACTGTGCAGAGCGAGTTGTTTCTTAGCTTCCCAAAGAGCTGGAAGCAAGATGCTGTGGGGCCCAACTCGCCCTTTGGAAAGAAGCCTGCACGTTGTGCCTTTCAGCTCTAGGGCAAAGTAGCACACCCAGAGCAGAAGTCCTACTTCAGCCAGATCAGGCCTGCAAAGAAACTGCGTTTCACAGGCCTTTGGAAGAGATGTTCCCACTAGGCTGTAAGAGCACTGTGCAGAGCGAGTTGTTTCTTAGCTTCCCAAAGAGCTGGAAGCAAGATGCTGTGGGGCCCAACTCGCCCTTTGGAAAGAAGCCTGCACGTTGTGCCTTTCAGCTCTAGGGCAAAGTAGCACACCCAGAGCAGAAGTCCTACTTCAGCCAGATCAGGCCTGCAAAGAAACTGCGTTTCACAGGCCTTTGGAAGAGATGTTCCCACTAGGCTGTAAGAGCACTGTGCAGAGCGAGTGGTTTCTTAGCTTCCCAAAGAGCTGGAAGCAAGATGCTGTGGGGCCCAACTCGCCCTTTGGAAAGAAGCCTGCACGTTGTGACTTTCAGCTCTAGGGCAAAGTAGCACACCCAGAGCAGAAGTCCTACTTCAGCCAGATCAGGCCTGCAAAGAAACTGCGTTTCACAGGCCTTTGGAAGAGATGTTCCCGGTAGGCTGTAAGAGCACTGTGCAGAGCGAGTTGTTTCTTAGCTTCCCAAAGAGCTGGAAGCAAGATGCTGTGGGGCCCAACTCGCCCTTTGGAAAGAAGCCTGCACGTTGTGCCTTTCAGCTCTAGGGCAAAGTAGCACACCCAGAGCAGAAGTCCTACTTCAGCCAGATCAGGCCTGCAAAGAAACTGCGTTTCACAGGCCTTTGGAAGAGATGTTCCCGGTAGGCTGTAAGAGCACTGTGCAGAGCGAGTTGTTTCTTAGCTTCCCAAAGAGCTGGAAGCAAGATGCTGTGGGGCCCAACTCGCCCTTTGGAAAGAAGCCTGCACGTTGTGCCTTTCAGCTCTAGGGCAAAGTAGCACACCCAGAGCAGAAGTCCTACTTCAGCCAGATCAGGCCTGCAAAGAAACTGCGTTTCACAGGCCTTTGGAAGAGATGTTCCCGGTAGGCTGTAAGAGCACTGTGCAGAGCGAGTTGTTTCTTAGCTTCCCAAAGAGCTGGAAGCAAGATGCTGTGGGGCCCAACTCGCCCTTTGGAAAGAAGCCTGCACGTTGTGCCTTTCAGCTCTAGGGCAAAGTAGCACACCCAGAGCAGAAGTCCTACTTCAGCCAGATCAGGCCTGCAAAGAAACTGCGTTTCACAGGCCTTTGGAAGAGATGTTCCCGGTAGGCTGTAAGAGCACTGTGCAGAGCGAGTTGTTTCTTAGCTTCCCAAAGAGCTGGAAGCAAGATGCTGTGGGGCCCAACTCGCCCTTTGGAAAGAAGCCTGCACGTTGTGCCTTTCAGCTCTAGGGCAAAGTAGCACACCCAGAGCAGAAGTCCTACTTCAGCCAGATCAGGCCTGCAAAGAAACTGCATTTCACAGGCCGTTGGAAGAGATGTTCCCGGTAGGCTGTAAGAGCACTGTGCAGAGCGAGTTGTTTCTTAGCTTCCCAAAGAGCTGGAAGCAAGATGCTGTGGGGCCCAACTCGCCCTTTGGAAAGAAGCCTGCACGTTGTGCCTTTCAGCTCTAGGGCAAAGTAGCACACCCAGAGCAGAAGTCCTACTTCAGCCAGATCAGGCCTGCAAAGAAACTGCGTTTCACAGGCCTTTGGAAGAGATGTTCCCACTAGGCTGTAAGAGCACTGTGCAGAGCGAGTTGTTTCTTAGCTTCCCAAAGAGCTGGAAGCAAGATGCTGTGGGGCCCAACTCGCCCTTTGGAAAGAAGCCTGCACGTTGTGCCTTTCAGCTCTAGGGCAAAGTAGCACACCCAGAGCAGTAGTCCTACTTCAGCCAGATCAGGCCTGCAAAGAAACTGCGTTTCACAGGCCTTTGGAAGAGATGTTCCCACTAGGCTGTAAGAGCACTGTGCAGAGCGAGTTGTTTCTTAGCTTCCCAAAGAGCTGGAAGCAAGATGCTGTGGGGCCCAACTCGCCCTTTGGAAAGAAGCCTGCACGTTGTGCCTTTCAGCTCTAGGGCAAAGTAGCACACCCAGAGCAGAAGTCCTACTTCAGCCAGATCAGGCCTGCAAAGAAACTGCGTTTCACAGGCCTTTGGAAGAGATGTTCCCGGTAGGCTGTAAGAGCACTGTGCAGAGCGAGTTGTTTCTTAGCTTCCCAAAGAGCTGGAAGCAAGATGCTGTGGGGCCCAACTCGCCCTTTGGAAAGAAGCCTGCACGTTGTGCCTTTCAGCTCTAGGGCAAAGTAGCACACCCAGAGCAGAAGTCCTACTTCAGCCAGATCAGGCCTGCAAAGAAACTGCGTTTCACAGGCCTTTGGAAGAGATGTTCCCACTAGGCTGTAAGAGCACTGTGCAGAGCGAGTGGTTTCTTAGCTTCCCAAAGAGCTGGAAGCAAGATGCTGTGGGGCCCAACTCACCCTTTGGAAAGAAGCCTGCACGTTGTTCCTTTCTGCTCTAGGGCAAAGTAGCACACCCAGAGCAGAAGTCCTACTTCAGCCAGATCAGGCCTGCAAAGAAACTGCGTTTCACAGGCCTTTTTAAGAGATGTTCCCACTAGGCTGTAAGAGCACTGTGCAGAGCGAGTTGTTTCTTAGCTTCCCAAAGAGCTGGAAGCAAGATGCTGTGGGGCCCAACTCGCCCTTTGGAAAGAAGCCTGCACGTTGTGCCTTTCAGCTCTAGGGCAAAGTAGCACACCCAGAGCAGAAGTCCTACTTCAGCCAGATCAGGCCTGCAAAGAAACTGCGTTTCACAGGCCTTTGGAAGAGATGTTCCCACTAGGCTGTAAGAGCACTGTGCAGAGCGAGTTGTTTCTTAGCTTCCCAAAGAGCTGGATGCAAGATGCTGTGGGGCCCAACTCGCCCTTTGGAAAGAAGCCTGCACGTTGTGCCTTTCAGCTCTAGGGCAAAGTAGCACACCCAGAGCAGAAGTCCTACTTCAGCCAGATCAGGCCTGCAAAGAAACTGCGTTTCACAGGCCTTTGGAAGAGATGTTCCCACTAGGCTGTAAGAGCACTGTGCAGAGCGAGTTGTTTCTTAGCTTCCCAAAGAGCTGGATGCAAGATGCTGTGGGGCCCAACTCGCCCTTTGGAAAGAAGCCTGCACGTTGTGCCTTTCAGCTCTAGGGCAAAGTAGCACACCCCGAGCAGAAGTCCTACTTCAGCCAGATCAGGCCTGCAAAGATACTGCGTTTCACAGGCCTTTGGAAGAGATGTTCCCGGTAGGCTGTAAGAGCACTGTGCAGAGCGAGTTGTTTCTTAGCTTCCCAAAGAGCTGGAAGCAAGATGCTGTGGGGCCCAACTCGCCCTTTGGAAAGAAGCCTGCACGTTGTGCCTTTCAGCTCTAGGGCAAAGTAGCACACCCAGAGCAGAAGTCCTACTTCAGCCAGATCAGGCCTGCAAAGAAACTGCGTTTCACAGGCCTTTGGAAGAGATGTTCCCACTAGGCTGTAAGAGCACTGTGCAGAGCGAGTGGTTTCTTAGCTTCCCAAAGAGCTGGAAGCAAGATGCTGTGGGGCCCAACTCACCCTTTGGAAAGAAGCCTGCACGTTGTTCCTTTCTGCTCTAGGGCAAAGTAGCACACCCAGAGCAGAAGTCCTACTTCAGCCAGATCAGGCCTGCAAAGAAACTGCGTTTCACAGGCCTTTGGAAGAGATGTTCCCACTAGGCTGTAAGAGCACTGTGCAGAGCGAGTTGTTTCTTAGCTTCCCAAAGAGCTGGAAGCAAGATGCTGTGGGGCCCAACTCGCCCTTTGGAAAGAAGCCTGCACGTTGTGCCTTTCAGCTCTAGGGCAAAGTAGCACACCCAGAGCAGAAGTCCTACTTCAGCCAGATCAGGCCTGCAAAGAAACTGCGTTTCACAGGCCTTTGGAAGAGATGTTCCCACTAGGCTGTAAGAGCACTGTGCAGAGCGAGTTGTTTCTTAGCTTCCCAAAGAGCTGGATGCAAGATGCTGTGGGGCCCAACTCGCCCTTTGGAAAGAAGCCTGCACGTTGTGCCTTTCAGCTCTAGGGCAAAGTAGCACACCCAGAGCAGAAGTCCTACTTCAGCCAGATCAGGCCTGCAAAGAAACTGCGTTTCACAGGCCTTTGGAAGAGATGTTCCCACTAGGCTGTAAGAGCACTGTGCAGAGCGAGTTGTTTCTTAGCTTCCCAAAGAGCTGGATGCAAGATGCTGTGGGGCCCAACTCGCCCTTTGGAAAGAAGCCTGCACGTTGTGCCTTTCAGCTCTAGGGCAAAGTAGCACACCCAGAGCAGAAGTCCTACTTCAGCCAGATCAGGCCTGCAAAGAAACTGCGTTTCACAGGCCTTTGGAAGAGATGTTCCCGGTAGGCTGTAAGAGCACTGTGCAGAGCGAGTTGTTTCTTAGCTTCCCAAAGAGCTGGAAGCAAGATGCTGTGGGGCCCAACTCGCCCTTTGGAAAGAAGCCTGCACGTTGTGCCTTTCAGCTCTAGGGCAAAGTAGCACACCCAGAGCAGAAGTCCTACTTCAGCCAGATCAGGCCTGCAAAGAAACTGCGTTTCACAGGCCTTTGGAAGAGATGTTCCCGGTAGGCTGTAAGAGCACTGTGCAGAGCGAGTTGTTTCTTAGCTTCCCAAAGAGCTGGAAGCAAGATGCTGTGGGACCCAACTCGCCCTTTGGAAAGAAGCCTGCACGTTGTGCCTTTCAGCTCTAGGGCAAAGTAGCACACCCAGAGCAGAAGTCCTACTTCAGCCAGATCAGGCCTGCAAAGAAACTGCGTTTCACAGGCCTTTGGAAGAGATGTTCCCGGTAGGCTGTAAGAGCACTGTGCAGAGCGAGTTGTTTCTTAGCTTCCCAAAGAGCTGGAAGCAAGATGCTGTGGGGCCCAACTCGCCCTTTGGAAAGAAGCCTGCACGTTGTGCCTTTCAGCTCTAGGGCAAAGTAGCACACCCAGAGCAGAAGTCCTACTTCAGCCAGATCAGGCCTGCAAAGAAACTGCGTTTCACCGGCCTTTGGAAGAGATGTTCCCACTAGGCTGTAAGAGCACTGTGCAGAGCGAGTTGTTTCTTAGCTTCCCAATGAGCTGGAAGCAAGATGCTGTGGGGCCCAACTCGCCCTTTGGAAAGAAGCCTGCACGTTGTGCCTTTCAGCTCTAGGGCAAAGTAGCACACCCAGAGCAGAAGTCCTACTTCAGCCAGATCAGGCCTGCAAAGAAACTGCATTTCACAGGCCTTTGGAAGAGATGTTCCCACTAGGCTGTAAGAGCACTGTGCAGAGCGAGTTGTTTCTTAGCTTCCCAAAGAGCTGGAAGCAAGATGCTGTGGGGCCCAACTCGCCCTTTGGAAAGAAGCCTGCACGTTGTGCCTTTCAGCTCTAGGGCAAAGTAGCACACCCAGAGCAGAAGTCCTACTTCAGCCAGATCAGGCCTGCAAAGAAACTGCGTTTCACAGGCCTTTGGAAGAGATGTTCCCACTAGGCTGTAAGAGCACTGTGCAGAGCGAGTTGTTTCTCAGCTTCCCAAAGAGCTGGAAGCAAGATGCTGTGGGGCCCAACTCGCCCTTTGGAAAGAAGCCTGCACGTTGTGCCTTTCAGCTCTAGGGCAAAGTAGCACACCCAGAGCAGAAGTCCTACTTCAGCCAGATCAGGCCTGCAAAGAAACTGCGTTTCACAGGCCTTTGGAAGAGATGTTCCCGGTAGGCTGTAAGAGCACTGTGCAGAGCGAGTTGTTTCTTAGCTTCCCAAAGAGCTGGAAGCAAGATGCTGTGGGGCCCAACTCGCCCTTTGGAAAGAAGCCTGCACGTTGTGCCTTTCAGCTCTAGGGCAAAGTAGCACACCCAGAGCAGAAGTCCTACTTCAGCCAGGTCAGGCCTGCAAAGAAACTGCGTTTCACAGGCCTTTGGAAGAGATGTTCCCACTAGGCTGTAAGAGCACTGTGCAGAGCGAGTGGTTTCTTAGCTTCCCAAAGAGCTGGAAGCAAGATGCTGTGGGGCCAAACTCGCCCTTTGGAAAGAAGCCTGCACATTGTGCCTTTCAGCTCTAGGGCAAAGTAGCACACCCAGAGCAGAAGTCCTACTTCAGCCAGATCAGGCCTGCAAAGAAACTGCGTTTCACAGGCCTTTGGAAGAGATGTTCCCACTAGGCTGTAAGAGCACTGTGCAGAGCGAGTGGTTTCTTAGCTTCCCAAAGAGCTGGAAGCAAGATGCTGTGGGGCCCAACTCGCCCTTGGGAAAGAAGCCTGCACGTTGTACCTTTCAGCTCTAGGGCAAAGTAGCACACCCAGAGCAGAAGTCCTACTTCAGCCAGATCAGGCCTGCAAAGAAACTGCGTTTCACAGGCCTTTGGAAGAGATATTCCCACTAGGCTGTAAGAGCACTGTGCAGAGCGAGTTGTTTCTTAGCTTCCCAAAGAGCTGGAAGCAAGATGCTGTGGGGCCCAACTCGCCCTTTGGAAAGAAGCCTGCACGTTGTGCCTTTCAGCTCTAGGGCAAAGTAGCACACCCAGAGCAGAAGTCCTACTTCAGCCAGATCAGGCCTGCAAAGAAACTGCGTTTCACAGGCCTTTGGAAGAGATGTTCCCACTAGGCTGTAAGAGCACTGTGCAGAGCGAGTTGTTTCTTAGCTTCCCAAAGAGCTGGAAGCAAGATGCTGTGGGGCCCAACTCGCCCTTTGGAAAGAAGCCTGCACGTTGTGCCTTTCAGCTCTAGGGCAAAGTAGCACACCCAGAGCAGAAGTCCTACTTCAGCCAGATCAGGCCTGCAAAGAAACTGCGTTTCACAGGCCTTTGGAAGACATGTTCCCGGTAGGCTGTAAGAGCACTGTGCAGAGCGAGTTGTTTCTTAGCTTCCCAAAGAGCTGGAAGCAAGATGCTGTGGGGCCCAACTCGCCCTTTGGAAAGAAGCCTGCACGTTGTGCCTTTCAGCTCTAGGGCAAAGTAGCACACCCAGAGCAGAAGTCCTACTTCAGCCAGATCAGGCCTGCAAAGAAACTGCGTTTCACAGGCCTTTGGAAGAGATGTTCCCGGTAGGCTGTAAGAGCACTGTGCAGAGCGAGTTGTTTCTTAGCTTCCCAAAGAGCTGGAAGCAAGATGCTGTGGGGCCCTACTCGCCCTTTGGAAAGAAGCCTGCACGTTGTGCCTTTCAGCTCTAGGGCAAAGTAGCACACCCAGAGCAGAAGTCCTACTTCAGCCAGATCAGGCCTGCAAAGAAACTGCGTTTCACAGGCCTTTGGAAGAGATGTTCCCACTAGGCTGTAAGAGCACTGTGCAGAGCGAGTTGTTTCTTAGCTTCCCAAAGAGCTGGAAGCAAGATGCTGTGGGGCCCAACTCGCCCTTTGGAAAGAAGACTGCACGTTGTGCCTTTCAGCTCTAGGTCAAAGTAGCACACCCAGAGCAGAAGTCCTACTTCAGCCAGATCAGGCCTGCAAAGAAACTGCGTTTCACAGGCCTTTGGAAGAGATGTTCCCGGTAGGCTGTAAGAGCACTGTGCAGAGCGAGTTGTTTCTTAGCTTCCCAAAGAGCTGGAAGCAAGATGCTGTGGGGCCCAACTCGCCCTTTGGAAAGAAGCCTGCACGTTGTGCCTTTCAGCTCTAGGGCAAAGTAGCACACCCAGAGCAGAAGTCCTACTTCAGCCAGATCAGGCCTGAAAAGAAACTGCGTTTCACAGGCCTTTGGAAGAGATGTTCCCGGTAGGCTGTAAGAGCACTGTGCAGAGCGAGTTGTTTCTTAGCTTCCCAAAGAGCTGGAAGCAAGATGCTGTGGGGCCCAACTCGCCCTTTGGAAAGAAGCCTGCACGTTGTGCCTTTCAGCTCTAGGGCAAAGTAGCACACCCAGAGCAGAAGTCCTACTTCAGCCAGATCAGGCCTGCAAAGAAACTGCGTTTCACAGGCCTTTGGAAGAGATGTTCCCACTAGGCTGTAAGAGCACTGTGCAGAGCGAGTGGTTTCTTAGCTTCCCAAAGAGCTGGAAGCAAGATGCTGTGGGGCCCAACTCGCCCTTTGGAAAGAAGCCTGCACATTGTGCCTTTCAGCTCTAGGGCAAAGTAGCACACCCAGAGCAGAAGTCCTACTTCAGCCAGATCAGGCCTGCAAAGAAACTGCGTTTCACAGGCCTTTGGAAGAGATGTTCCCACTAGGCTGTAAGAGCACTGTGCAGAGCGAGTGGTTTCTTAGCTTCCCAAAGAGCTGGAAGCAAGATGCTGTGGGGCCCAACTCGCCCTTTGGAAAGAAGCCTGCACGTTGTGCCTTTCAGCTCTAGGGCAAAGTAGCACACCCAGAGCAGAAGTCCTACTTCAGCCAGATCAGGCCTGCAAAGAAACTGCGTTTCACAGGCCTTTGGAAGAGATGCTCCCACTAGGCTGTAAGAGCACTGTGCAGAGCGAGTTGTTTCTTAGCTTCCCAAAGAGCTGGAAGCAAGATGCTGTGGGGCCCAACTCGCCCTTTGGAAAGAAGCCTGCACGTTGTGCCTTTCAGCTCTAGGGCAAAGTAGCACACCCAGAGCAGAAGTCCTACTTCAGCCAGATCAGGCCTGCAAAGAAACTGCGTTTCACAGGCCTTTGGAAGAGATGTTCCCGGTAGGCTGCAAGAGCACTGTGCAGAGCGAGTTGTTTCTTAGCTTCCCAAAGAGCTGGAAGCAAGATGCTGTGGGGCCCAACTCGCCCTTTGGAAAGAAGCCTGCACGTTGTGCCTTTCAGCTCAAGGGCAAAGTAGCACACCCAGAGCAGAAGTCCTACTTCAGCCAGATCAGGCCTGCAAAGAAACTGCGTTTCACAGGCCTTTGGAAGAGATGTTCCCGGTAGGCTGTAAGAGCACTGTGCAGAGCGAGTTGTTTCTTAGCTTCCCAAAGAGCTGGAAGCAAGATGCTGTGGGGCCCAACTCGCCCTTTGGAAAGAAGCCTGCACGTTGTGCCTTTCAGCTCTAGGGCAAAGTAGCACACCCAGAGCAGAAGTCCTACTTCAGCCAGATCAGGCCTGCAAAGAAACTGCGTTTCACAGGCCTTTGGAAGAGATGTTCCCACTAGGCTGTAAGAGCACTGTGCAGAGCGAGTGGTTTCTTAGCTTCCCAAAGAGCTGGAAGCAAGATGCTGTGGGGCCCAACTCGCCCTTTGGAAAGAAGCCTGCACATTGTGCCTTTCAGCTCTAGGGCAAAGTAGCACACCCAGAGCAGAAGTCCTACTTCAGCCAGATCAGGCCTGCAAAGAAACTGCGTTTCACAGGCCTTTGGAAGAGATGTTCCCACTAGGCTGTAAGAGCACTGTGCAGAGCGAGTGGTTTCTTAGCTTCCCAAAGAGCTGGAAGCAAGATGCTGTGGGGCCCAACTCGCCCTTTGGAAAGAAGCCTGCACGTTGTGCCTTTCAGCTCTAGGGCAAAGTAGCACACCCAGAGCAGAAGTCCTACTTCAGCCAGATCAGGCCTGCAAAGAAACTGCGTTTCACAGGCCTTTGGAAGAGATGTTCCCACTAGGCTGTAAGAGCAATGTGCAGAGCGAGTTGTTTCTTAGCTTCCCAAAGAGCTGGAAGCAAGATGCTGTGGGGCCCAACTCGCCCTTTGGAAAGAAGCCTGCACGTTGTGCCTTTCAGCTCTAGGGCAAAGTAGCACACCCAGAGCAGAAGTCCTACTTCAGCCAGATCAGGCCTGCAAAGAAACTGCGTTTCACAGGCCTTTGGAAGAGATGTTCCCACTAGGCTGTAAGAGCACTGTGCAGAGCGAGTTGTTTCTTAGCTTCCCAAAGAGCTGGAAGCAAGATGCTGTGGGGCCCAACTCGCCCTTTGGAAAGAAGCCTGCACGTTGTGCCTTTCAGCTCTAGGGCAAAGTAGCACACCCAGAGCAGAAGTCCTACTTCAGCCAGATCAGGCCTGCAAAGAAACTGCGTTTCACAGGCCTTTGGAAGAGATGTTCCCGGTAGGCTGTAAGAGCACTGTGCAGAGCGAGTTGTTTCTTAGCTTCCCAAAGAGCTGGAAGCAAGATGCTGTGGGGCCCAACTCGCCCTTTGGAAAGAAGCCTGCACGTTGTGCCTTTCAGCTCTAGGGCAAAGTAGCACACCCAGAGCAGAAGTCCTACTTCAGCCAGATCAGGCCTGCAAAGAAACTGCGTTTCACAGGCCTTTGGAAGAGATGTTCCCGGTAGGCTGTAAGAGCACTGTGCAGAGCGAGTTGTTTCTTAGCTTCCCAAAGAGCTGGAAGCAAGATGCTGTGGGGCCCAACTCGCCCTTTGGAAAGAAGCCTGCACGTTGTGCCTTTCAGCTCTAGGGCAAAGTAGCACACCCAGAGCAGAAGTCCTACTTCAGCCAGATCAGGCCTGCAAAGAAACTGCGTTTCACAGGCCTTTGGAAGAGATGTTCCCACTAGGCTGTAAGAGCACTGTGCAGAGCGAGTGGTTTCTTAGCTTCCCAAAGAGCTGGAAGCAAGATGCTGTGGGGCCCAACTCGCCCTTTGGAAAGAAGCCTGCACATTGTGCCTTTCAGCTCTAGGGCAAAGTAGCACACCCAGAGCAGAAGTCCTACTTCAGCCAGATCAGGCCTGCAAAGAAACTGCGTTTCACAGGCCTTTGGAAGAGATGTTCCCACTAGGCTGTAAGAGCACTGTGCAGAGCGAGTGGTTTCTTAGCTTCCCAAAGAGCTGGAAGCAAGATGCTGTGGGGCCCAACTCGCCCTTTGGAAAGAAGCCTGCACGTTGTGCCTTTCAGCTCTAGGGCAAAGTAGCACACCCAGAGCAGAAGTCCTACTTCAGCCAGATCAGGCCTGCAAAGAAACTGCGTTTCACAGGCCTTTGGAAGAGATGTTCCCACTAGGCTGTAAGAGCACTGTGCAGAGCGAGTTGTTTCTTAGCTTCCCAAAGAGCTGGAAGCAAGATGCTGTGGGGCCCAACTCGCCCTTTGGAAAGAAGCCTGCACGTTGTGCCTTTCAGCTCTAGGGCAAAGTAGCACACCCAGAGCAGAAGTCCTACTTCAGCCAGATCAGGCCTGCAAAGAAACTGCGTTTCACAGGCCTTTGGAAGAGATGTTCCCACTAGGCTGTAAGAGCACTCTGCAGAGCGAGTTGTTTCTTAGCTTCCCAAAGAGCTGAAAGCAAGATGCTGTGGTGCCCAACTCGCCCCTTGGAAAGAAGCCTGCACGTTGTGCCTTTCAGCTCTAGGGCAAAGTAGCACACCCAGAGCAGAAGTCCTACTTCAGCCAGATCAGGCCTGCAAAGAAACTGCGTTTCACAGGCCTTTGGAAGAGATGTTCCCGGTAGGCTGTAAGAGCACTGTGCAGAGCGAGTTGTTTCTTAGCTTCCCAAAGAGCTGGAAGCAAGATGCTGTGGGGCCCAACTCGCCCTTTGGAAAGAAGCTTGCACGTTGTGCCTTTCAGCTCTAGGGCAAAGTAGCACACCCAGAGCAGAAGTCCTACTTCAGCCAGATCAGGCCTGCAAAGAAACTGCGTTTCACAGGCCTTTGGAAGAGATGTTCCCGGTAGGCTGTAAGAGCACTGTGCAGAGCGAGTTGTTTCTTAGCTTCCCAAAGAGCTGGAAGCAAGATGCTGTGGGGCCCAACTCGCCCTGTGGAAAGAAGCCTGCACGTTGTGCCTTTCAGCTCTAGGGCAAAGTAGCACACCCAGAGCAGAAGTCCTACTTCAGCCAGATCAGGCCTGCAAAGAAACTGCGTTTCACAGGCCTTTGGAAGACATGTTCCCGGTAGGCTGTAAGAGCACTGTGCAGAGCGAGTTGTTTCTTAGCTTCCCAAAGAGCTGGAAGCAAGATGCTGTGGGGCCCAACTCGCCCTTTGGAAAGAAGCCTGCACGTTGTGCCTTTCAGCTCTAGGGCAAAGTAGCACACCCAGAGCAGAAGTCCTACTTCAGCCAGATCAGGCCTGCAAAGAAACTGCGTTTCACAGGCCTTTGGAAGAGATGTTCCCACTAGGCTGTAAGAGCACTGTGCAGAGCGAGTTGTTTCTCAGCTTCCCAAAGAGCTGGAAGCAAGATGCTGTGGGGCCCAACTCGCCCTTTGGAAAGAAGCCTGCACGTTGTGCCTTTCAGCTCTAGGGCAAAGTAGCACACCCAGAGCAGAAGTCCTACTTCAGCCAGATCAGGCCTGCAAAGAAACTGCGTTTCACAGGCCTTTGGAAGAGATGTTCCCACTAGGCTGTAAGAGCACTGTGCAGAGCGAGTTGTTTCTTAGCTTCCCAAAGAGCTGGAAGCAAGATGCTGTGGGGCCCAACTCGCCCTTTGGAAAGAAGCCTGCACGTTGTGCCTTTCAGCTCTAGGGCAAAGTAGCACACCCAGAGCAGAAGTCCTACTTCAGCCAGATCAGGCCTGCAAAGAAACTGCGTTTCACAGGCCTTTGGAAGAGATGTTCCCACTAGGCTGTAAGAGCACTGTGCAGAGCGAGTTGTTTCTTAGCTTCCCAAAGAGCTGGAAGCAAGATGCTGTGGGGCCCAACTCGCCCTTTGGAAAGAAGCCTGCACGTTGTGCCTTTCAGCTCTAGGGCAAAGTAGCACACCCAGAGCAGAAGTCCTACTTCAGCCAGATCAGGCCTGCAAAGAAACTGCGTTTCACAGGCCTTTGGAAGAAATGTTCCCACTAGGCTGTAAGAGCACTGTGCAGAGCGAGTGGTTTCTTAGCTTCCCAAAGAGCTGGAAGCAAGATGCTGTGGGGCCCAACTCACCCTTTGGAAAGAAGCCTGCACGTTGTTCCTTTCTGCTCTAGGGCAAAGTAGCACACCCAGAGCAGAAGTCCTACTTCAGCCAGATCAGGCCTGCAAAGAAACTGCGTTTCACAGGCCTTTTTAAGAGATGTTCCCACTAGGCTGTAAGAGCACTGTGCAGAGCGAGTTGTTTCTGAGCTTCCCAAAGAGCTGGAAGCAAGATGCTGTGGGGCCCAACTCGCCCTTTGGAAAGAAGCCTGCACGTTGTGCCTTTCAGCTCTAGGGCAAAGTAGCACACCCAGAGCAGAAGTCCTACTTCAGCCAGATCAGGCCTGCAAAGAAACTGCGTTTCACAGGCCTTTGGAAGAGATGTTCCCACTAGGCTGTAAGAGCACTGTGCAGAGCGAGTTGTTTCTTAGCTTCCCAAAGAGCTGGATGCAAGATGCTGTGGGGCCCAACTCGCCCTTTGGAAAGAAGCCTGCACGTTGTGCCTTTCAGCTCTAGGGCAAAGTAGCACACCCAGAGCAGAAGTCCTACTTCAGCCAGATCAGGCCTGCAAAGAAACTGCGTTTCACAGGCCTTTGGAAGAGGTGTTCCCGGTAGGCTGTAAGAGCACTGTGCAGAGCGAGTTGTTTCTTAGCTTCCCAAAGAGCTGGAAGCAAGATGCTGTGGGGCCCAACTCACCCTTTGGAAAGAAGCCTGCACGTTGTGCCTTTCAGCTCTAGGGCAAAGTAGCACACCCAGAGCAGAAGTCCTACTTCAGCCAGATCAGGCCTGCAAAGAAACTGCGTTTCACAGGCCTTTGGAAGAGATGTTCCCACTAGGCTGTAAGAGCACTGTGCAGAGCGAGTGGTTTCTTAGCTTCCCAAAGAGCTGGAAGCAAGATGCTGTGGGGCCCAACTCGCCCTTTGGAAAGAAGCCTGCACGTTGTGCCTTTCAGCTCTAGGGCAAAGTAGCACACCCAGAGCAGAAGTCCTACTTCAGCCAGATCAGGCCTGCAAAGAAACTGCGTTTCACAGGCCTTTGGAAGAGATGTTCCCACTAGGCTGTAAGAGCACTGTGCAGAGCGAGTTGTTTCTTAGCTTCCCAAAGAGCTGGATGCAAGATGCTGTGGGGCCCAACTCGCCCTTTGGAAAGAAGCCTGCACGTTGTGCCTTTCAGCTCTAGGGCAAAGTAGCACACCCAGAGCAGAAGTCCTACTTCAGCCAGATCAGGCCTGCAAAGAAACTGCGTTTCACAGACCTTTGGAAGAGATGTTCCCACTAGGCTGTAAGAGCACTGTGCAGAGCGAGTTGTTTCTTAGCTTCCCAATGAGCTGGAAGCAAGATGCTGTGGGGCCCAACTCGCCCTTTGGAAAGAAGCCTGCACGTTGTGCCTTTCAGCTCTAGGGCAAAGTAGCACACCCAGAGCAGAAGTCCTACTTCAGCCAGATCAGGCCTGCAAAGAAACTGCATTTCACAGGCCGTTGGAAGAGATGTTCCCGGTAGGCTGTAAGAGCACTGTGCAGAGCGAGTTGTTTCTTAGCTTCCCAAAGAGCTGGAAGCAAGATGCTGTGGGGCCCAACTCGCCCTTTGGAAAGAAGCCTGCACGTTGTGCCTTTCAGCTCTAGGGCAAAGTAGCACACCCAGAGCAGAAGTCCTACTTCAGCCAGATCAGGCCTGCAAAGAAACTGCGTTTCACAGGCCTTTGGAAGAGATGTTCCCGGTAGGCTGTAAGAGCACTGTGCAGAGCGAGTTGTTTCTTAGCTTCCCAAAGAGCTGGAAGCAAGATGCTGTGGGGCCCAACTCGCCCTTTGGAAAGAAGCCTGCACGTTGTGCCTTTCAGCTCTAGGACAAAGTAGCACACCCAGAGCAGAAGTCCTACTTCAGCCAGATCAGGCCTGCAAAGAAACTGCGTTTCACAGGCCTTTGGAAGAGATGTTCCCGGTAGGCTGTATGAGCACTGTGCAGAGCGAGTTGTTTCTTAGCTTCCCAAAGAGCTGGAAGCAAGATGCTGTGGGGCCCAACTCGCCCTTTGGAAAGAAGCCTGCACGTTGTGCCTTTCAGCTCTAGGGCAAAGTAGAACACCCAGAGCAGAAGTCCTACTTCAGCCAGATCAGGCCTGCAAAGAAACTGCGTTTCACAGGCCTTTGGAAGAGATGTTCCCGGTAGGCTGTAAGAGCACTGTGCAGAGCGAGTTGTTTCTTAGCTTCCCAAAGAGCTGGAAGCAAGATGCTGTGGGGCCCAACTCGCCCTTTGGAAAGAAGCCTGCATGTTGTGCCTTTCAGCTCTAGGGCAAAGTAGCACACCCAGAGCAGAAGTCCTACTTCAGCCAGATCAGGCCTGCAAAGAAACTGCGTTTCACAGGCCTTTGGAAGAGATGTTCCCACTAGGCTGTAAGAGCACTGTGCAGAGCGAGTGGTTTCTTAGCTTCCCAAAGAGCTGGAAGCAAGATGCTGTGGGGCCCAACTCGCCCTTTGGAAAGAAGCCTGCACGTTGTGCCTTTCAGCTCTAGGGCAAAGTAGCACACCCAGAGCAGAAGTCCTACTTCAGCCAGATCAGGCCTGCAAAGAAACTGCGTTTCACAGGCCTTTGGAAGAGATGTTCCCACTAGGCTGTAAGAGCACTGTGCAGAGCGAGTTGTTTCTTAGCTTCCCATAGAGCTGGAAGCAAGATGCTGTGGGGCCCAACTCGCCCTTTGGGAAGAAGCCTGCACGTTGTGCCTTTCAGCTCTAGGGCAAAGTAGCACACCCAGAGCAGAAGTCCTACTTCAGCCAGATCAGGCCTGCAAAGAAACTGCGTTTCACAGGCCTTTGGAAGAGATGTTCCCACTAGGCTGTAAGAGCACTGTGCAGAGCGAGTGGTTTCTTAGCTTCCCAAAGAGCTGGAAGCAAGATGCTGTGGGGCCCAACTCGCCCTTTGGAAAGAAGCCTGCACGTTGTGCCTTTCAGCTCTAGGGCAAAGTAGCACACCCAGAGCAGAAGTCCTACTTCAGCCAGATCAGGCCTGCAAAGAAACTGCGTTTCACAGGCCTTTGGAAGACATGTTCCCGGTAGGCTGTAAGAGCACTGTGCAGAGCGAGTTGTTTCTTAGCTTCCCAAAGAGCTGGAAGCAAGATGCTGTGGGGCCCAACTCGCCCTTTGGAAAGAAGCCTGCACGTTGTGCCTTTCAGCTCTAGGGCAAAGTAGCACACCCAGAGCAGAAGTCCTACTTCAGCCAGATCAGGCCTGCAAAGAAACTGCGTTTCACAGGCCTTTGGAAGACATGTTCCCGGTAGGCTGTAAGAGCACTGTGCAGAGCGAGTTGTTTCTTAGCTTCCCAAAGAGCTGGAAGCAAGATGCTGTGGGGCCCAACTCGCCCTTTGGAAAGAAGCCTGCACGTTGTGCCTTTCAGCTCTAGGGCAAAGTAGCACACCCAGAGCAGAAGTCCTACTTCAGCCAGATCAGGCCTGCAAAGAAACTGCGTTTCACAGGCCTTTGGAAGAGATGTTCCCACTAGGCTGTAAGAGCACTGTGCAGAGCGAGTGGTTTCTTAGCTTCCCAAAGAGCTGGAAGCAAGATGCTGTGGGGCCCAACTCGCCCTTTGGAAAGAAGCCTGCACGTTGTGCCTTTCAGCTCTAGGGCAAAGTAGCACACCCAGAGCAGAAGTCCTACTTCAGCCAGATCAGGCCTGCAAAGAAACTGCGTTTCAAAGGCCTTTGGAAGAGATGTTCCCGGTAGGCTGTAAGAGCACTGTGCAGAGCGAGTTGTTTCTTAGCTTCCCAAAGAGCTGGAAGCAAGATGCTGTGGGGCCCAACTCGCCCTTTGGAAAGAAGCCTGCACGTTGTGCCTTTCAGCTCTAGGGCAAAGTAGCACACCCAGAGCAGAAGTCCTACTTCAGCCAGATCAGGCCTGCAAAGAAACCGCGTTTCACAGGCCTTTGGAAGAGATGTTCCCGGTAGGCTGTAAGAGCACTGTGCAGAGCGAGTTGTTTCTTAGCTTCCCAAAGAGCTGGAAGCAAGATGCTGTGGGGCCCAACTCGCCCTTTGGAAAGAAGCCTGCACGTTGTGCCTTTCAGCTCTAGGGCAAAGTAGCACACCCAGAGCAGAAGTCCTACTTCAGCCAGATCAGGCCTGCAAAGAAACCGCGTTTCACAGGCCTTTGGAAGAGATGTTCCCGGTAGGCTGTAAGAGCACTGTGCAGAGCGAGTTGTTTCTTAGCTTCCCAAAGAGCTGGAAGCAAGACGCTGTGGGGCCCAACTCGCTCTTTGGAAAGAAGCCTGCACGTTGTGCCTTTCAGCTCTAGGGCAAAGTAGCACACCCAGAGCAGAAGTCCTACTTCAGCCAGATCAGGCCTGCAAAGAAACTGCGTTTCACTGGCCTTTGGAAGAGATGTTCCATCTAGGCTGTAAGAGCACTGTGCAGAGCGAGTTGTTTCTTAGCTTCCCAAAGAGCTGGAAGCAAGATGCTGTGGGGCCCAACTCGCCCTTTGGAAAGAAGCCTGCACGTTGTGCCTTTCAGCTCTAGGGCAAAGTAGCACACCCAGAGCAGAAGTCCTACTTCAGCCAGATCAGGCCTGCAAAGAAACTGCGTTTCACAGGCCTTTGGAAGAGATGTTCCCGGTAGGCTGTAAGAGCACTGTGCAGAGCGAGTTGTTTCTTAGCTTCCCAAAGAGCTGGAAGCAAGATGCTGTGGGGCCCAACTCGCCCTTTGGAAAGAAGCCTGCACGTTGTGCCTTTCAGCTCTAGGGCAAAGTAGCACACCCAGAGCAGAAGTCCTACTTCAGCCAGATCAGGCCTGCAAAGAAACTGCGTTTCACAGGCCTTTGGAAGAGATGTTCCCACTAGGCTGTAAGAGCACTGTGCAGAGCGAGTTGTTTCTTAGCTTCCCAAAGAGCTGGAAGCAAGATGCTGTGGGGCCCAACTCGCCCTTTGGAAAGAAGCCTGCACGTTGTGCCTTTCAGCTCTAGGGCAAAGTAGCACACCCAGAGCAGAAGTCCTACTTCAGCCAGATCAGGCCTGCAAAGAAACTGCGTTTCACAGGCCTTTGGAAGACATGTTCCCACTAGGCTGTAAGAGCACTGTGCAGAGCGAGTGGTTTCTTAGCTTCCCAAAGAGCTGGATGCAAGATGCTGTGGGGCCCAACTCGCCCTTTGGAAAGAAGCCTGCACTTTGTGCCTTTAAGCTCTAGGGCAAAGTAGCACACCCAGAGCAGAAGTCCTACTTCAGCCAGATCAGGCCTGCAAAGAAACTGCGTTTCACAGGCCTTTGGAAGAGATGTTCCCGGTAGGCTGTAAGAGCACTGTGCAGAGCGAGTTGTTTCTTAGCTTCCCAAAGAGCTGGAAGCAAGATGCTGTGGGGCCCAACTCGCCCTTTGGAAAGAAGCCTGCACGTTGTGCCTTTCAGCTCTAGGGCAAAGTAGCACACCCAGAGCAGAAGTCCTACTTCAGCCAGATCAGGCCTGCAAAGAAACTGCGTTTCACAGGCCTTTGGAAGAGATGTTCCCGGTAGGCTGTAAGAGCACTGTGCAGAGCGAGTTGTTTCTTAGCTTCCCAAAGAGCTGGAAGCAAGATGCTGTGGGTCCAACTCGCCCTTTGGAAAGAAGCCTGCACGTTGTGCCTTTCAGCTCTAGGGCAAAGTAGCACACCCAGAGCAGAAGTGCTACTTCAGCCAGATCAGGCCTGCAAAGAAACTGCGTTTCACAGGCCTTTGGAAGAGATGTTCCCGGTAGGCTGTAAGAGCACTGTGCAGAGCGAGTTGTTTCTTAGCTTCCCAAAGAGCTGGAAGCAAGATGCTGTGGGGCCCAACTCGCCCTTTGGAAAGAAGCCTGCACGTTGTGCCTTTCAGCTCTAGGGCAAAGTAGCACACCCAGAGCAGAAGTCCTACTTCAGCCAGATCAGGCCTGCAAAGAAACTGCGTTTCACAGGCCTTTGGAAGAGATGTTCCCGGTAGGCTGTAAGAGCACTGTGCAGAGCGAGTTGTTTCTTAGCTTCCCAAAGAGCTGGAAGCAAGATGCTGTGGGGCCCAACTCGCCCTTTGGAAAGAAGCCTGCACGTTGTGCCTTTCAGCTCTAGGGCAAAGTAGCACACCCAGAGCAGAAGTCCTACTTCAGCCAGATCAGGCCTGCAAAGAAACTGCGTTTCACAGGCCTTTGGAAGAGATGTTCCCACTAGGCTGTAAGAGCACTGTGCAGAGCGAGTTGTTTCTTAGCTTCCCAAAGAGCTGGAAGCAAGATGCTGTGGGGCCCAACTCGCCCTTTGGAAAGAAGCCTGCACGTTGTGCCTTTCAGCTCTAGGGCAAAGTAGCACACCCAGAGCAGAAGTCCTACTTCAGCCAGATCAGGCCTGCAAAGAAACTGCGTTTCACAGGCCTTTGGAAGAGATGTTCCCGGTAGGCTGTAAGAGCACTGTGCAGAGCGAGTTGTTTCTTAGCTTCCCAAAGAGCTGGAAGCAAGATGCTGTGGGGCCCAACTCGCCCTTTGGAAAGAAGCCTGCACGTTGTGCCTTTCAGCTCTAGGGCAAAGTAGCACACCCAGAGCAGAAGTCCTACTTCAGCCAGATCAGGCCTGCAAAGAAACTGCGTTTCACAGGCCTTTGGAAGAGATGTTCCCGGTAGGCTGTAAGAGCACTGTGCAGAGCGAGTTGTTTCTTAGCTTCCCAAAGAGCTGGAAGCAAGATGCTGTGGGGCCCAACTCGCCCTTTGGAAAGAAGCCTGCACGTTGTGCCTTTCAGCTCTAGGGCAAAGTAGCACACCCAGAGAAGAAGTCCTACTTCAGCCAGATCAGGCCTGCAAAGAAACTGCGTTTCACAGGCCTTTGGAAGAGATGTTCCCACTAGGCTGTAAGAGCACTGTGCAGAGCGAGTTGTTTCTTAGCTTCCCAGAGAGCTGGAAGCAAGATGCTGTGGGGCCCAACTCGCCCTTTGGAAAGAAGCCTGCACATTGTGCCTTTCAGCTCTAGGGCAAAGTAGCACACCCAGAGCAGAAGTCCTACTTCAGCCAGATCAGGCCTGCAAAGAAACTGCATTTCACAGGCCTTTGGAAGAGATGTTCCCGATAGGCTGTAAGAGCACTGTGCAGAGCGAGTTGTTTCTTAGATTCCCAACGAGCTGGAAGCAAGATGCTGTGGGGCCCAACTCGCCCTTTGGAAAGAAGCCTGCACGTTGTGCCTTTCAGCTCTAGGGCAAAGTAGCACACCCAGAGCAGAAGTCCTACTTCAGCCAGATCAGGCCTGCAAAGAAACTGCGTTTCACAGGCCTTTGGAAGAGATGTTCCCACTAGGCTGTAAGAGCACTGTGCAGAGCGAGTGGTTTCTTAGCTTCCCAAAGAGCTGGATGCAAGATGCTGTGGGGCCCCTCTCGCCCTTTGGAAAGAAGCCTGCACTTTGTGCCTTTCAGCTCTAGGGCAAAGTAGCACACCCAGAGCAGAAGTCCTACTTCAGCCAGATCAGGCCTGCAAAGAAACTGCGTTTCACAGGCCTTTGGAAGAGATGTTCCCACTAGGCTGTAAGAGCACTGTGCAGAGCGAGTTGTTTCTTAGCTTCCCAAAGAGCTGGAAGCAAGATGCTGTGGGGCCCAACTCGCCCTTTGGAAAGAAGCCTGCACGTTGTGCCTTTCAGCTCTAGGGCAAAGTAGCACACCCAGAGCAGAAGTGCTACTTCAGCCAGATCAGGCCTGCAAAGAAACTGCGTTTCACTGGCCTTTGGAAGAGATGTTCCCGGTAGGCTGTAAGAGCACTGTGCAGAGCGAGTTGTTTCTTAGCTTCCCAAAGAGCTGGAAGCAAGATGCTGTGGGGCCCAACTCGCCCTTTGGAAAGAAGCCTGCACGTTGTGCCTTTCAGCTCTAGGGCAAAGTAGCACACCCAGAGCAGAAGTCCTACTTCAGCCAGATCAGGCCTGCAAAGAAACTGCGTTTCACAGGCCTTTGGAAGAGATGTTCCCGGTAGGCTGTAAGAGCACTGTGCAGAGCGAGTTGTTTCTTAGCTTCCCAAAGAGCTGGAAGCAAGATGCTGTGGGGCCCAACTCGCCCTTTGGAAAGAAGCCTGCACGTTGTGCCTTTCAGCTCTAGGGCAAAGTAGCACACCCAGAGCAGAAGTCCTACTTCAGCCAGATCAGGCCTGCAAAGAAACTGCGTTTCACAGGCCTTTGGAAGAGATGTTCCCACTAGGCTGTAAGAGCACTGTGCAGAGCGAGTGGTTTCTTAGCTTCCCAAAGAGCTGGATGCAAGATGCTGTGGGGCCCAACTCGCCGTTTGGAAAGAAGCCTGCACTTTGTGCCTTTCAGCTCTAGGGCAAAGTAGCACACCCAGAGCAGAAGTCCTACTTCAGCCAGATCAGGCCTGCAAAGAAACTGCGTTTCACAGGCCTTTGGAAGAGATGTTCCCGGTAGGCTGTAAGAGCACTGTGCAGAGCGAGTTGTTTCTTAGCTTCCCAAAGAGCTGGAAGCGAGATGCTGTGGGGTCCAACTCGCCCTTTGGAAAGAAGCCTGCACGTTGTGCCTTTCAGCTCTAGGGCAAAGTAGCACACCCAGAGCAGAAGTCCTACTTCAGCCAGATCAGGCCTGCAAAGAAACTGCGTTTCACAGGACTTTGGAAGAGATGTTCCCGGTAGGCTGTAAGAGCACTGTGCAGAGCGAGTTGTTTCTTAGCTTCCCAAAGAGCTGGAAGCAAGATGCTGTGGGGCCCAACTCGCCCTTTGGAAAGAAGCCTGCACGTTGTGCCTTTCAGCTCTAGGGCAAAGTAGCACACCCAGAGCAGAAGTCCTACTTCAGCCAGATCAGGCCTGCAAAGAAACCGCGTTTCACAGGCCTTTGGAAGAGATGTTCCCGGTAGGCTGTAAGAGCACTGTGCAGAGCGAGTTGTTTCTTAGCTTCCCAAAGAGCTGGAAGCAAGATGCTGTGGGGCCCAACTCGCCCTTTGGAAAGAAGCCTGCACGTTGTGCCTTTCAGCTCTAGGGCAAAGTAGCACACCCAGAGCAGAAGTCCTACTTCAGCCAGATCAGGCCTGCAAAGAAACTGCGTTTCACAGGCCTTTGGAAGAGATGTTCCCACTAGGCTGTAAGAGCACTGTGCAGAGCGAGTTGTTTCTTAGCTTCCCAAAGAGCTGGAAGCAAGATGCTGTGGGGCCCAACTCGCCCTTTGGAAAGAAGCCTGCACGTTGTGCCTTTCAGCTCTAGGGCAAAGTAGCACACCCAGAGCAGAAGTCCTACTTCAGCCAGATCAGGCCTGCAAAGAAACTGCGTTTCACAGGCCTTTGGAAGAGATGTTCCCGGTAGGCTGTAAGAGCACTGTGCAGAGCGAGTTGTTTCTTAGCTTCCCAAAGAGCTGGAAGCAAGATGCTGTGGGGCCCAACTCGCCCTTTGGAAAGAAGCCTGCACGTTGTGCCTTTCAGCTCTAGGGCAAAGTAGCACACCCAGAGCAGAAGTCCTACTTCAGCCAGATCAGGCCTGCAAAGAAACTGCGTTTCACAGGCCTTTGGAAGAGATGTTCCCGGTAGGCTGTAAGAGCACTGTGCAGAGCGAGTTGTTTCTTAGCTTCCCAAAGAGCTGGAAGCAAGATGCTGTGGGGCCCAACTCGCCCTTTGGATAGAAGGTGCACGTTGTGCCTTTCAGCTCTAGGGCAAAGTAGCACACCCAGAGAAGAAGTCCTACTTCAGCCAGATCAGGCCTGCAAAGAAACTGCGTTTCACAGGCCTTTGGAAGAGATGTTCCCACTAGGCTGTAAGAGCACTGTGCAGAGCGAGTTGTTTCTTAGCTTCCCAAAGAGCTGGAAGCAAGATGCTGTGGGGCCCAACTCGCCCTTTGGAAAGAAGCCTGCACATTGTGCCTTTCAGCTCTAGGGCAAAGTAGCACACCCAGAGCAGAAGTCCTACTTCAGCCAGATCAGGCCTGCAAAGAAACTGCATTTCACAGGCCTTTGGAAGAGATGTTCCCGATAGGCTGTAAGAGCACTGTGCAGAGCGAGTTGTTTCTTAGATTCCCAACGAGCTGGAAGCAAGATGCTGTGGGGCCCAACTCGCCCTTTGGAAAGAAGCCTGCACGTTGTGCCTTTCAGCTCTAGGGCAAAGTAGCACACCCAGAGCAGAAGTCCTACTTCAGCCAGATCAGGCCTGCAAAGAAACTGCGTTTCACAGGCCTTTGGAAGAGATGTTCCCACTAGGCTGTAAGAGCACTGTGCAGAGCGAGTGGTTTCTTAGCTTCCCAAAGAGCTGGATGCAAGATGCTGTGGGGCCCCTCTCGCCCTTTGGAAAGAAGCCTGCACTTTGTGCCTTTCAGCTCTAGGGCAAAGTAGCACACCCAGAGCAGAAGTCCTACTTCAGCCAGATCAGGCCTGCAAAGAAACTGCGTTTCACAGGCCTTTGGAAGAGATGTTCCCGGTAGGCTGTAAGAGCACTGTGCAGAGCGAGTTGTTTCTTAGCTTCCCAAAGAGCTGGAAGCAAGATGCTGTGGGGCCCAACTCGCCCTTTGGAAAGAAGCCTGCACGTTGTGCCTTTCAGCTCTAGGGCAAAGTAGCACACCCAGAGCAGCGGTGCTACTTCAGCCAGATCAGGCCTGCAAAGAAAGTGCGTTTCACTGGCCTTTGGAAGAGATGTTCCCGGTAGGCGGTAAGAGCACTGTGCAGAGCGAGTTGTTTCTTAGCTTCCCAAAGAGCTGGAAGCAAGATGCTGTGGGGCCCAACTCGCCCTTTGGAAAGAAGCCTGCACGTTGTGCCTTTCAGCTCTAGGGCAAAGTAGCACACCCAGAGCAGAAGTCCTACTTCAGCCAGATCAGGCCTGCAAAGAAACTGCGTTTCACAGGCCTTTGGAAGAGATGTTCCCGGTAGGCTGTAAGAGCACTGTGCAGAGCGAGTTGTTTCTTAGCTTCCCAAAGAGCTGGAAGCAAGATGCTGTGGGGCCCAACTCGCCCTTTGGAAAGAAGCCTGCACGTTGTGCCTTTCAGCTCTAGGGCAAAGTAGCACACCCAGAGCAGAAGTCCTACTTCAGCCAGATCAGGCCTGCAAAGAAACTGCGTTTCACAGGCCTTTGGAAGAGATGTTCCCACTAGGCTGTAAGAGCACTGTGCAGAGCGAGTGGTTTCTTAGCTTCCCAAAGAGCTGGATGCAAGATGCTGTGGGGCCCAACTCGCCGTTTGGAAAGAAGCCTGCACTTTGTGCCTTTCAGCTCTAGGGCAAAGTAGCACACCCAGAGCAGAAGTCCTACTTCAGCCAGATCAGGCCTGCAAAGAAACTGCGTTTCACAGGCCTTTGGAAGAGATGTTCCCGGTAGGCTGTAAGAGCACTGTGCAGAGCGAGTTGTTTCTTAGCTTCCCAAAGAGCTGGAAGCGAGATGCTGTGGGGCCCAACTCGCCCTTTGGAAAGAAGCCTGCAGGTTGTGCCTTTCAGCTCTAGGGCAAAGTAGCACACCCAGAGCAGAAGTCCTACTTCAGCCAGATCAGGCCTGCAAAGAAACTGCGTTTCACAGGACTTTGGAAGAGATGTTCCCGGTAGGCTGTAAGAGCACTGTGCAGAGCGAGTTGTTTCTTAGCTTCCCAAAGAGCTGGAAGCAAGATGCTGTGGGGCCCAACTCGCCCTTTGGAAAGAAGCCTGCACGTTGTGCCTTTCAGCTCTAGGGCAAAGTAGCACACCCAGAGCAGAAGTCCTACTTCAGCCAGATCAGGCCTGCAAAGAAACCGCGTTTCACAGGCCTTTGGAAGAGATGTTCCCGGTAGGCTGTAAGAGCACTGTGCAGAGCGAGTTGTTTCTTAGCTTCCCAAAGAGCTGGAAGCAAGATGCTGTGGGGCCCAACTCGCCCTTTGGAAAGAAGCCTGCACGTTGTGCCTTTCAGCTCTAGGGCAAAGTAGCACACCCAGAGCAGAAGTCCTACTTCAGCCAGATCAGGCCTGCAAAGAAACTGCGTTTCACAGGCCTTTGGAAGACATGTTCCCGGTAGGCTGTAAGAGCACTGTGCAGAGCGAGTTGTTTCTTAGCTTCCCAAAGAGCTGGAAGCAAGATGCTGTGGGGCCCAACTCGCCCTTTGGAAAGAAGCCTGCACGTTGTGCCTTTCAGCTCTAGGGCAAAGTAGCACACCCAGAGCAGAAGTCCTACTTCAGCCAGATCAGGCCTGCAAAGAAACTGCGTTTCACAGGCCTTTGGAAGAGATGTTCCCACTAGGCTGTAAGAGCACTGTGCAGAGCGAGTTGTTTCTTACCTTCCCAAAGAGCTGGAAGCAAGATGCTGTGGGGCGCAACTCGCCCTTTGGAAAGAAGCCTGCACGTTGTGCCTTTCAGCTCTAGGGCAAAGTAGCACACCCAGAGCAGAAGTCCTACTTCAGCCAGATCAGGCCTGCAAAGAAACTGCGTTTCACAGGCCTTTGGAAGAGATGTTCCCGGTAGGCTGTAAGAGCACTGTGCAGAGCGAGTTGTTTCTTAGCTTCCCAAAGAGCTGGAAGCAAGATGCTGTGGGGCCCAACTCGCCCTTTGGAAAGAAGCCTGCACGTTGTGCCTTTCAGCTCTAGGGCAAAGTAGCACACCAGGAGCAGAAGTCCTACTTCAGCCAGATCAGGCCTGCAAAGAAACTGCGTTTCACAGGCCTTTGGAAGAGATGTTCCCACTAGGCTGTAAGAGCACTGTGCAGAGCGAGTTGTTTCTTAGCTTCCCAAAGAGCTGGAAGCAAGATGCTGTGGGGCCCAACTCGCCCTTTGGAAAGAAGCCTGCACGTTGTGCCTTTCAGCTCTAGGGCAAAGTAGCACACCCAGAGCAGAAGTCCTACTTCAGCCAGATCAGGCCTGCAAAGAAACTGCGTTTCACAGGCCTTTGGAAGAGATGTTCCCACTAGGCTGTAAGAGCACTGTGCAGAGCGAGTTGTTTCTTAGCTTCCCAAAGAGCTGGAAGCAAGATGCTGTGGGGCCCAACTCGCCCTTTGGAAAGAAGCCTGCACGTTGTGCCTTTCAGCTCTAGGGCAAAGTAGCACACCCAGAGCAGAAGTCCTACTTCAGCCAGATCAGGCCTGCAAAGAAACTGCGTTTCACAGGCCTTTGGAAGAGATGTTCCCGGTAGGCTGTAAGAGCACTGTGCAGAGCGAGTTGTTTCTTAGCTTCCCAAAGAGCTGGAAGCAAGATGCTGTGGGGCCCAACTCGCCCTTTGGAAAGAAGCCTGCACGTTGTGCCTTTCAGCTCTAGGGCAAAGTAGCACACCCAGAGCAGAAGTCCTACTTCAGCCAGATCAGGCCTGCAAAGAAACTGCGTTTCACAGGCCTTTGGAAGAGATGTTCCCACTAGGCTGTAAGAGCACTGTGCAGAGCGAGTGGTTTCTTAGCTTCCCAAAGAGCTGGATGCAAGATGCTGTGGGGCCCAACTCGCCGTTTGGAAAGAAGCCTGCACTTTGTGCCTTTCAGCTCTAGGGCAAAGTAGCACACCCAGAGCAGAAGTCCTACTTCAGCCAGATCAGGCCTGCAAAGAAACTGCGTTTCACAGGCCTTTGGAAGAGATGTTCCCGGTAGGCTGTAAGAGCACTGTGCAGAGCGAGTTGTTTCTTAGCTTCCCAAAGAGCTGGAAGCAACATGCTGTGGGGCCCAACTCGCCCTTTGGAAAGAAGCCTGCACGTTGTGCCTTTCAGCTCTAGGGCAAAGTAGCACACCCAGAGCAGAAGTCCTACTTCAGCCAGATCAGGCCTGCAAAGAAACTGCGTTTCACAGGACTTTGGAAGAGATGTTCCCGGTAGGCTGTAAGAGCACTGTGCAGAGCGAGTTGTTTCTTAGCTTCCCAAAGAGCTGGAAGCAAGATGCTGTGGGGCCCAACTCGCCCTTTGGAAAGAAGCCTGCACGTTGTGCCTTTCAGCTCTAGGGCAAAGTAGCACACCCAGAGCAGAAGTCCTACTTCAGCCAGATCAGGCCTGCAAAGAAACCGCGTTTCACAGGCCTTTGGAAGAGATGTTCCCGGTAGGCTGTAAGAGCACTGTGCAGAGCGAGTTGTTTCTTAGCTTCCCAAAGAGCTGGAAGCAAGATGCTGTGGGGCCCAACTCGCCCTTTGGAAAGAAGCCTGCACGTTGTGCCTTTCAGCTCTAGGGCAAAGTAGCACACCCAGAGCAGAAGTCCTACTTCAGCCAGATCAGGCCTGCAAAGAAACTGCGTTTCACAGGCCTTTGGAAGAGATGTTCCCGGTAGGCTGTAAGAGCACTGTGCAGAGCGAGTTGTTTCTTAGCTTCCCAAAGAGCTGGAAGCAAGATGCTGTGGGGCCCAACTCGCCCTTTGGAAAGAAGCCTGCACGTTGTGCCTTTCAGCTCTAGGGCAAAGTAGCACACCCAGAGCAGAAGTCCTACTTCAGCCAGATCAGGCCTGCAAAGAAACTGCGTTTCACAGGCCTTTGGAAGAGATGTTCCCACTAGGCTGTAAGAGCACTGTGCAGAGCGAGTTGTTTCTTACCTTCCCAAAGAGCTGGAAGCAAGATGCTGTGGGGCGCAACTCGCCCTTTGGAAAGAAGCCTGCACGTTGTGCCTTTCAGCTCTAGGGCAAAGTAGCACACCCAGAGCAGAAGTCCTACTTCAGCCAGATCAGGCCTGCAAAGAAACTGCGTTTCACAGGCCTTTGGAAGAGATGTTCCCGGTAGGCTGTAAGAGCACTGTGCAGAGCGAGTTGTTTCTTAGCTTCCCAAAGAGCTGGAAGCAAGATGCTGTGGGGCCCAACTCGCCCTTTGGAAAGAAGCCTGCACGTTGTGCCTTTCAGCTCTAGGGCAAAGTAGCACACCAGGAGCAGAAGTCCTACTTCAGCCAGATCAGGCCTGCAAAGAAACTGCGTTTCACAGGCCTTTGGAAGAGATGTTCCCACTAGGCTGTAAGAGCACTGTGCAGAGCGAGTTGTTTCTTAGCTTCCCAAAGAGCTGGAAGCAAGATGCTGTGGGGCCCAACTCGCCCTTTGGAAAGAAGCCTGCACGTTGTGCCTTTCAGCTCTAGGGCAAAGTAGCACACCCAGAGCAGAAGTCCTACTTCAGCCAGATCAGGCCTGCAAAGAAACTGCGTTTCACAGGCCTTTGGAAGAGATGTTCCCACTAGGCTGTAAGAGCACTGTGCAGAGCGAGTTGTTTCTTAGCTTCCCAAAGAGCTGGAAGCAAGATGCTGTGGGGCCCAACTCGCCCTTTGGAAAGAAGCCTGCACGTTGTGCCTTTCAGCTCTAGGGCAAAGTAGCACACCCAGAGCAGAAGTCCTACTTCAGCCAGATCAGGCCTGCAAAGAAACTGCGTTTCACAGGCCTTTGGAAGAGATGTTCCCACTAGGCTGTAAGAGCACTGTGCAGAGCGAGTTGTTTCTTAGCTTCCCAAAGAGCTGGAAGCAAGATGCTGTGGGGCCCAACTCGCCCTTTGGAAAGAAGCCTGCACGTTGTGCCTTTCAGCTCTAGGGCAAAGTAGCACACCCAGAGCAGAAGTCCTACTTCAGCCAGATCAGGCCTGCAAAGAAACTGCGTTTCACAGGCCTTTGGAAGAGATGTTCCCGGTAGGCTGTAAGAGCACTGTGCAGAGCGAGTTGTTTCTTAGCTTCCCAAAGAGCTGGAAGCAAGATGCTGTGGGGCCCAACTCGCCTTTGGAAAGAAGCCTGCACGTTGTGCCTTTCAGCTCTAGGGCAAAGTAGCACACCCAGAGCAGAAGTCCTACTTCAGCCAGATCAGGCCTGCAAAGAAACTGCGTTTCACAGGCCTTTGGAAGAGATGTTCCCGGTAGGCTGTAAGAGCACTGTGCAGAGCGAGTTGTTTCTTAGCTTCCCAAAGAGCTGGAAGCAAGATGCTGTGGGGCCCAACTCGCCCTTTGGAAAGAAGCCTGCACGTTGTGCCTTTCAGCTCTAGGGCAAAGTAGCACACCCAGAGCAGAAGTCCTACTTCAGCCAGATCAGGCCTGCAAAGAAACTGCGTTTCACAGGCCTTTGGAAGAGATGTTCCCACTAGGCTGTAAGAGCACTGTGCAGAGCGAGTGGTTTCTTAGCTTCCCAAAGAGCTGGATGCAAGATGCTGTGGGGCCCAACTCGCCGTTTGGAAAGAAGCCTGCACTTTGTGCCTTTCAGCTCTAGGGCAAAGTAGCACACCCAGAGCAGAAGTCCTACTTCAGCCAGATCAGGCCTGCAAAGAAACTGCGTTTCACAGGCCTTTGGAAGAGATGTTCCCGGTAGGCTGTAAGAGCACTGTGCAGAGCGAGTTGTTTCTTAGCTTCCCAAAGAGCTGGAAGCAACATGCTGTGGGGCCCAACTCGCCCTTTGGAAAGAAGCCTGCACGTTGTGCCTTTCAGCTCTAGGGCAAAGTAGCACACCCAGAGCAGAAGTCCTACTTCAGCCAGATCAGGCCTGCAAAGAAACTGCGTTTCACAGGACTTTGGAAGAGATGTTCCCGGTAGGCTGTAAGAGCACTGTGCAGAGCGAGTTGTTTCTTAGCTTCCCAAAGAGCTGGAAGCAAGATGCTGTGGGGCCCAACTCGCCCTTTGGAAAGAAGCCTGCACGTTGTGCCTTTCAGCTCTAGGGCAAAGTAGCACACCCAGAGCAGAAGTCCTACTTCAGCCAGATCAGGCCTGCAAAGAAACCGCGTTTCACAGGCCTTTGGAAGAGATGTTCCCGGTAGGCTGTAAGAGCACTGTGCAGAGCGAGTTGTTTCTTAGCTTCCCAAAGAGCTGGAAGCAAGATGCTGTGGGGCCCAACTCGCCCTTTGGAAAGAAGCCTGCACGTTGTGCCTTTCAGCTCTAGGGCAAAGTAGCACACCCAGAGCAGAAGTCCTACTTCAGCCAGATCAGGCCTGCAAAGAAACTGCGTTTCACAGGCCTTTGGAAGAGATGTTCCCGGTAGGCTGTAAGAGCACTGTGCAGAGCGAGTTGTTTCTTAGCTTCCCAAAGAGCTGGAAGCAAGATGCTGTGGGGCCCAACTCGCCCTTTGGAAAGAAGCCTGCACGTTGTGCCTTTCAGCTCTAGGGCAAAGTAGCACACCCAGAGCAGAAGTCCTACTTCAGCCAGATCAGGCCTGCAAAGAAACTGCGTTTCACAGGCCTTTGGAAGAGATGTTCCCACTAGGCTGTAAGAGCACTGTGCAGAGCGAGTTGTTTCTTACCTTCCCAAAGAGCTGGAAGCAAGATGCTGTGGGGCGCAACTCGCCCTTTGGAAAGAAGCCTGCACGTTGTGCCTTTCAGCTCTAGGGCAAAGTAGCACACCCAGAGCAGAAGTCCTACTTCAGCCAGATCAGGCCTGCAAAGAAACTGCGTTTCACAGGCCTTTGGAAGAGATGTTCCCGGTAGGCTGTAAGAGCACTGTGCAGAGCGAGTTGTTTCTTAGCTTCCCAAAGAGCTGGAAGCAAGATGCTGTGGGGCCCAACTCGCCCTTTGGAAAGAAGCCTGCACGTTGTGCCTTTCAGCTCTAGGGCAAAGTAGCACACCAGGAGCAGAAGTCCTACTTCAGCCAGATCAGGCCTGCAAAGAAACTGCGTTTCACAGGCCTTTGGAAGAGATGTTCCCACTAGGCTGTAAGAGCACTGTGCAGAGCGAGTTGTTTCTTAGCTTCCCAAAGAGCTGGAAGCAAGATGCTGTGGGGCCCAACTCGCCCTTTGGAAAGAAGCCTGCACGTTGTGCCTTTCAGCTCTAGGGCAAAGTAGCACACCCAGAGCAGAAGTCCTACTTCAGCCAGATCAGGCCTGCAAAGAAACTGCGTTTCACAGGCCTTTGGAAGAGATGTTCCCACTAGGCTGTAAGAGCACTGTGCAGAGCGAGTTGTTTCTTAGCTTCCCAAAGAGCTGGAAGCAAGATGCTGTGGGGCCCAACTCGCCCTTTGGAAAGAAGCCTGCACGTTGTGCCTTTCAGCTCTAGGGCAAAGTAGCACACCCAGAGCAGAAGTCCTACTTCAGCCAGATCAGGCCTGCAAAGAAACTGCGTTTCACAGGCCTTTGGAAGAGATGTTCCCACTAGGCTGTAAGAGCACTGTGCAGAGCGAGTTGTTTCTTAGCTTCCCAAAGAGCTGGAAGCAAGATGCTGTGGGGCCCAACTCGCCCTTTGGAAAGAAGCCTGCACGTTGTGCCTTTCAGCTCTAGGGCAAAGTAGCACACCCAGAGCAGAAGTCCTACTTCAGCCAGATCAGGCCTGCAAAGAAACTGCGTTTCACAGGCCTTTGGAAGAGATGTTCCCGGTAGGCTGTAAGAGCACTGTGCAGAGCGAGTTGTTTCTTAGCTTCCCAAAGAGCTGGAAGCAAGATGCTGTGGGGCCCAACTCGCCTTTGGAAAGAAGCCTGCACGTTGTGCCTTTCAGCTCTAGGGCAAAGTAGCACACCCAGAGCAGAAGTCCTACTTCAGCCAGATCAGGCCTGCAAAGAAACTGCGTTTCACAGGCCTTTGGAAGAGATGTTCCCGGTAGGCTGTAAGAGCACTGTGCAGAGCGAGTTGTTTCTTAGCTTCCCAAAGAGCTGGAAGCAAGATGCTGTGGGGCCCAACTCGCCCTTTGGAAAGAAGCCTGCACGTTGTGCCTTTCAGCTCTAGGGCAAAGTAGCACACCCAGAGCAGTAGTCCTACTTCAGCCAGATCAGGCCTGCAAAGAAACTGCTTTTCACAGTCCTTTGGAAGAGATGTTCCCACTAGGCTGTAAGAGCACTGTGCAGAGCGAGTTGTTTCTTAGCTTCCCAAAGAGCTGGAAGCAAGATGCTGTGGGGCCCAACTCGCCCTTTGGAAAGAAGCCTGCACGTTGTGCCTTTCAGCTCTAGGGCAAAGTAGCACACCCAGAGCAGAAGTCCTACTTCAGCCAGATCAGGCCTGCAAAGAAACTGCGTTTCACAGGCCATTGGAAGAGATGTTCCCACTAGGCTGTAAGAGCACTGTGCAGAGCGAGTTGTTTCTTAGCTTCCCAAAGAGCTGGAAGCAAGATGCTGTGGGGCGCAACTCGCCCTTTGGAAAGAAGCCTGCACGTTGTGCCTTTCAGCTCTAGGGCAAAGTAGCACACCCAGAGCAGAAGTGCTACTTCAGCCAGATCAGGCCTGCAAAGAAACTGCGTTTCACAGGCCTTTGGAAGAGATGTTCCCGGTAGGCTGTAAGAGCACTGTGCAGAGCGAGTTGTTTCTTAGCTTCCCAAAGAGCTGGAAGCAAGATTCTGTGGGGCGCAACTCGCCCTTTGGAAAGAAGCCTGCACGTTGTGCCTTTCAGCTCTAGGGCAAAGTAGCACACCCAGAGCAGAAGTCCTACTTCAGCCAGATCAGGCCTGCAAAGAAACTGCGTTTCACAGGCCTTTGGAAGAGATGTTCCCACTAGGCTGTAAGAGCACTGTGCAGAGCGAGTGGTTTCTTAGCTTCCCAAAGAGCTGGAAGCAAGATGCTGTGGGGCCCAACTCGCCCTTTGGAAAGAAGCCTGCACGTTGTGCCTTTCAGCTCTAGGGCAAAGTAGCACACCCAGAGCAGAAGTCCTACTTCAGCCAGATCAGGCCTGCAAAGAAACTGCGTTTCACAGGCCTTTGGAAGAGATGTTCCCGGTAGGCTGTAAGAGCACTGTGCAGAGCGAGTTGTTTCTTAGCTTCCCAAAGAGCTGGAAGCAAGATGCTGTGGGGCCCAACTCGCCCTTTGGAAAGAAGCCTGCACGTTGTGCCTTTCAGCTCTAGGGCAAAGTAGCACACCCAGAGCAGAAGTCCTACTTCAGCCAGATCAGGCCTGCAAAGAAACCGCGTTTCACAGGACTTTGGAAGAGATGTTCCCGGTAGGCTGTAAGAGCACTGTGCAGAGCGAGTTGTTTCTTAGCTTCCCAAAGAGCTGGAAGCAAGATGCTGTGGGGCCCAACTCGCCCTTTGGAAAGAAGCCTGCACGTTGTGCCTTTCAGCTCTAGGGCAAAGTAGCACACCCAGAGCAGAAGTCCTACCTCAGCCAGATCAGGCCTGCAAAGAAACCGCGTTTCACAGGCCTTTGGAAGAGATGTTCCCGGTAGGCTGTAAGAGCACTGTGCAGAGCGAGTTGTTTCTTAGCTTCCCAAAGAGCTGGAAGCAAGATGCTGTGGGGCCCAACTCGCCCTTTGGAAAGAAGCCTGCACGTTGTGCCTTTCAGCTCTAGGGCAAAGTAGCACACCCAGAGCAGAAGTCCTACTTCAGCCAGATCAGGCCTGCAAAGAAACTGCGTTTCACAGGCCTTTGGAAGACATGTTCCCGGTAGGCTGTAAGAGCACTGTGCAGAGCGAGTTGTTTCTTAGCTTCCCAAAGAGCTGGAAGCAAGATGCTGTGGGGCCCAACTCGCCCTTTGGAAAGAAGCCTGCACGTTGTGCCTTTCAGCTCTAGGGCAAAGTAGCACACCCAGAGCAGAAGTCCTACTTCAGCCAGATCAGGCCTGCAAAGAAACTGCGTTTCACAGGCCTTTGGAAGAGATGTTCCCACTAGGCTGTAAGAGCACTGTGCAGAGCGAGTTGTTTCTTAGCTTCCCAAAGAGCTGGAAGCAAGATGCTGTGGGGCCCAACTCGCCCTTTGGAAAGAAGCCTGCACGTTGTGCCTTTCAGCTCTAGGGCAAAGTAGCACACCCAGAGCAGAAGTCCTACTTCAGCCAGATCAGGCCTGCAAAGAAACTGCGTTTCACAGGCCTTTGGAAGAGATGTTCCCGGTAGGCTGTAAGAGAACTGTGCAGAGCGAGTTGTTTCTTAGCTTCCCAAAGAGCTGGAAGCAAGATGCTGTGGGGCCCAACTCGCCCTTTGGAAAGAAGCCTGCACGTTGTGCCTTTCAGCTCTAGGGCAAAGTAGCACACCCAGAGCAGAAGTCCTACTTCAGCCAGATCAGGCCTGCAAAGAAACTGCGTTTCACAGGCCTTTGGAAGAGATGTTCCCACTAGGCTGTAAGAGCACTGTGCAGAGCGAGTTGTTTCTTAGCTTCCCAAAGAGCTGGAAGCAAGATGCTGTGGGGCCCAACTCGCCCTTTGGAAAGAAGCCTGCACGTTGTGCCTTTCAGCTCTAGGGCAAAGTAGCACACCCAGAGCAGAAGTCCTACTTCAGCCAGATCAGGCCTGCAAAGAAACTGCATTTCACAGGCCTTTGGAAGAGATGTTCCCACTAGGCTGTAAGAGCACTGTGCAGAGCGAGTTGTTTCTTAGCTTCCCAAAGAGCTGGAAGCAAGATGCTGTGGGGCCCAACTCGCCCTTTGGAAAGAAGGCTGCACGTTGTGCCTTTCAGCTCTAGGGCAAAGTAGCACACCCAGAGCAGAAGTCCTACTTCAGCCAGATCAGGCCTGCAAAGAAACTGCGTTTCACAGGCCTTTGGAAGAGATGTTCCCGGTAGGCTGTAAGAGCACTGTGCAGAGCGAGTTGTTTCTTAGCTTCCCAAAGAGCTGGAAGCAAGATGCTGTGGGGCCCAACTCGCCCTTTGGAAAGAAGCCTGCACGTTGTGCCTTTCAGCTCTAGGGCAAAGTAGCACACCCAGAGCACAAGTCCTACTTCAGCCAGATCAGGCCTGCAAAGAAACTGCGTTTCACAGGCCTTTGGAAGAGATGTTCCCACTAGGAGGTAAGAGCACTGTGCAGAGCGAGTTGTTTCTTAGCTTCCCAAAGAGCTGGAAGCAAGATGCTGTGGGGCCCAACTCGCCCTTTGGAAAGAAGCCTGCACGTTGTGCCTTTCAGCTCTAGGGCAAAGTAGCACACCCAGAGCAGAAGTCCTACTTCAGCCAGATCAGGCCTGCAAAGAAACTGCGTTTCACAGGCCTTTGGAAGAGATGTTCCCGGTAGGCTGTAAGAGCACTGTGCAGAGCGAGTTGTTTCTTAGCTTCCCAAAGAGCTGGAAGCAAGATGCTGTGGGGCCCAACTCGCCCTTTGGAAAGAAGCCTGCACGTTGTGCCTTTCAGCTCTAGGGCAAAGTAGCACACCCAGAGCAGAAGTCCTACTTCAGCCAGATCAGGCCTGCAAAGAAACTGCGTTTCACAGGCCTTTGGAAGAGATGTTCCCGGTAGGCTGTAAGAGCACTGTGCAGAGCGAGTTGTTTCTTAGCTTCCCAAAGAGCTGGAAGCAAGATGCTGTGGGGCCCAACTCGCCCTTTGGAAAGAAGCCTGCACGTTGTGCCTTTCAGCTCTAGGGCAAAGTAGCACACCCAGAGCAGAAGTCCTACTTCAGCCAGATCAGGCCTGCAAAGAAACTGCGTTTCACAGGCCTTTGGAAGAGATGTTCCCGGTAGGCTGTAAGAGCACTGTGCAGAGCGAGTTGTTTCTTAGCTTCCCAAAGAGCTGGAAGCAAGATGCTGTGGGGCCCAACTCGCCCTTTGGAAAGAAGCCTGCACGTTGTGCCTTTCAGCTCTAGGGCAAAGTAGCACACCCAGAGCAGAAGTCCTACTTCAGCCAGATCAGGCCTGCAAAGAAACTTCGTTTCACAGGCCTTTGGAAGAGATGTTCCCGGTAGGCTGTAAGAGCACTGTGCAGAGCGAGTTGTTTCTTAGCTTCCCAAAGAGCTGGAAGCAAGATGCTGTGGGGCCCAACTCGCCCTTTGGAAAGAAGCCTGCACGTTGTGCCTTTCAGCTCTAGGGCAAAGTAGCACACCCAGAGCAGAAGTCCTACTTCAGCCAGATCAGGCCTGCAAAGAAACTGCGTTTCACAGGCCTTTGGAAGAGATGTTCCCACTAGGCTGTAAGAGCACTGTGCAGAGCGAGTTGTTTCTTAGCTTCCCAAAGAGCTGGAAGCAAGATGCTGTGGGGCCCAACTCGCCCTTTGGAAAGAAGCCTGCACGTTGTGCCTTTCAGCTCTAGGGCAAAGTAGCACACCCAGAGCAGAAGTCCTACTTCAGCCAGATCAGGCCTGCAAAGAAACTGCGTTTCACAGGCCTTTGGAAGAGATGTTCCCGGTAGGCTGTAAGAGCACTGTGCAGAGCGAGTTGTTTCTTAGCTTCCCAAAGAGCTGGAAGCAAGATGCTGTGGGGCCCAACTCGCCCTTTGGAAAGAAGCCTGCACGTTGTGCCTTTCAGCTCTAGGGCAAAGTAGCACACCCAGAGCAGAAGTCCTACTTCAGCCAGATCAGGCCTGCAAAGAAACTGCGTTTCACAGGCCTTTGGAAGAGATGTTCCCGGTAGGCTGTAAGAGCACTGTGCAGAGCGAGTTGTTTCTTAGCTTCCCAAAGAGCTGGAAGCAAGATGCTGTGGGGCCCAACTCGCCCTTTGGAAAGAAGCCTGCACGTTGTGCCTTTCAGCTCTAGGGCAAAGTAGCACACCCAGAGCAGTAGTCCTACTTCAGCCAGATCAGGCCTGCAAAGAAACTGCGTTTCACAGGCCTTTGGAAGAGATGTTCCCACTAGGCTGTAAGAGCACTGTGCAGAGCGAGTTGTTTCTTAGCTTCCCAAAGAGCTGGAAGCAAGATGCTGTGGGGCCCAACTCGCCCTTTGGAAAGAAGCCTGCACGTTGTGCCTTTCAGCTCTAGGGCAAAGTAGCACACCCAGAGCAGAAGTCCTACTTTAGCCAGATCAGGCCTGCAAAGAAACTGCGTTTCACAGGCCTTTGGAAGAGATGTTCCCACTAGGAGGTAAGAGCACTGTGCAGAGCGAGTTGTTTCTTAGCTTCCCAAAGAGCTGGAAGCAAGATGCTGTGGGGCCCAACTCGCCCTTTGGAAAGAAGCCTGCACGTTGTGCCTTTCAGCTCTAGGGCAAAGTAGCACACCCAGAGCAGAAGTGCTACTTCAGCCAGATCAGGCCTGCAAAGAAACTGCGTTTCAAGGGCCTTTGGAAGAGATGTTCCCGGTAGGCTGTAAGAGCACTGTGCAGAGCGAGTTGTTTCTTAGCTTCCCAAAGAGCTGGAAGCAAGATGCTGTGGGGCCCAACTCGCCCTTTGGAAAGAAGCCTGCACGTTGTGCCTTTCAGCTCTAGGGCAAAGTAGCACACCCAGAGCAGAAGTCCTACTTCAGCCAGATCAGGCCTGCAAAGAAACTGCGTTTCACAGGCCTTTGGAAGAGATGTTCCCGGTAGGCTGTAAGAGCACTGTGCAGAGCGAGTTGTTTCTTAGCTTCCCAAAGAGCTGGAAGCAAGATGCTGTGGGGCCCAACTCGCCCTTTGGAAAGAAGCCTGCACGTTGTGCCTTTCAGCTCTAGGGGAAAGTAGCACACCCAGAGCAGAAGTCCTACTTCAGCCAGATCAGGCCTGCAAAGAAACTGCGTTTCACAGGCCTTTGGAAGAGATGTTCCCGGTAGGCTGTAAGAGCACTGTGCAGAGCGAGTTGTTTCTTAGCTTCCCAAAGAGCTGGAAGCAAGATGCTGTGGGGCCCAACTCGCCCTTTGGAAAGAAGCCTGCACGTTGTGCCTTTCAGCTCTAGGGCAAAGTAGCACACCCAGAGCAGAAGTCCTACTTCAGCCAGATCAGGCCTGCAAAGAAACTGCGTTTCACAGGCCTTTGGAAGAGATGTTCCCGGTAGGCTGTAAGAGCACTGTGCAGAGCGAGTTGTTTCTTAGCTTCCCAAAGAGCTGGAAGCAAGATGCTGTGGGGCCCAACTCGCCCTTTGGAAAGAAGCCTGCACGTTGTGCCTTTCAGCTCTAGGGCAAAGTAGCACACCCAGAGCAGAAGTCCTACTTCAGCCAGATCAGGCCTGCAAAGAAACTGCGTTTCACAGGCCTTTGGAAGAGATGTTCCCGGTAGGCTGTAAGAGCACTGTGCAGAGCGAGTTGTTTCTTAGCTTCCCAAAGAGCTGGAAGCAAGATGCTGTGGGGCCCAACTCGCCCTTTGGAAAGAAGCCTGCACGTTGTGCCTTTCAGCTCTAGGGCAAAGTAGCACACCCAGAGCAGAAGTCCTACTTCAGCCAGATCAGGCCTGCAAAGAAACTGCGTTTCACAGGCCTTTGGAAGAGATGTTCCCGGTAGGCTGTAAGAGCACTGTGCAGAGCGAGTTGTTTCTTAGCTTCCCCAAGAGCTGGAAGCAAGATGCTGTGGGGCCCAACTCGCCCTTTGGAAAGAAGCCTGCACGTTGTGCCTTTCAGCTCTAGGGCAAAGTAGCACACCCAGAGCAGAAGTCCTACTTCAGCCAGATCAGGCCTGCAAAGAAACTGCGTTTCACAGGCCTTTGGAAGAGATGTTCCCACTAGGCTGTAAGAGCACTGTGCAGAGCGAGTTGTTTCTTAGCTTCCCAAAGAGCTGGAAGCAAGATGCTGTGGGGCCCAACTCGCCCTTTGGAAAGAAGCCTGCACGTTGTGCCTTTCAGCTCTAGGGCAAAGTAGCACACCCAGAGCAGAAGTGCTACTTCAGCCAGATCAGGCCTGCAAAGAAACTGCGTTTCACAGGCCTTTGGAAGAGATGTTCCCGGTAGGCTGTAAGAGCACTGTGCAGAGCGAGTTGTTTCTTAGCTTCCCAAAGAGCTGGAAGCAAGATGCTGTGGGGCCCAACTCGCCCTTTGGAAAGAAGCCTGCACGTTGTGCCTTTCAGCTCTAGGGCAAAGTAGCACACCCAGAGCAGAAGTCCTACTTCAGCCAGATCAGGCCTGCAAAGAAACTGCGTTTCACAGGCCTTTGGAAGAGATGTTCCCGGTAGGCTGTAAGAGCACTGTGCAGAGCGAGTTGTTTCTTAGCTTCCCAAAGAGCTGGAAGCAAGATGCTGTGGGGCCCAACTCGCCCTTTGGAAAGAAGCCTGCACGTTGTGCCTTTCAGCTCTAGGGGAAAGTAGCACACCCAGAGCAGAAGTCCTACTTCAGCCAGATCAGGCCTGCAAAGAAACTGCGTTTCACAGGCCTTTGGAAGAGATGTTCCCGGTAGGCTGTAAGAGCACTGTGCAGAGCGAGTTGTTTCTTAGCTTCCCAAAGAGCTGGAAGCAAGATGCTGTGGGGCCCAACTCGCCCTTTGGAAAGAAGCCTGCACGTTGTGCCTTTCAGCTCTAGGGCAAAGTAGCACACCCAGAGCAGAAGTCCTACTTCAGCCAGATCAGGCCTGCAAAGAAACTGCGTTTCACAGGCCTTTGGAAGAGATGCTCCCGGTAGGCTGTAAGAGCACTGTGCAGAGCGAGTTGTTTCTTAGCTTCCCAAAGAGCTGGAAGCAAGATGCTGTGGGGCCCAACTCGCCCTTTGGAAAGAAGCCTGCACGTTGTGCCTTTCAGCTCTAGGGCAAAGTAGCACACCCAGAGCAGAAGTCCTACTTCAGCCAGATCAGGCCTGCAAAGAAACTTCGTTTCACAGGCCTTTGGAAGAGATGTTCCCGGTAGGCTGTAAGAGCACTGTGCAGAGCGAGTTGTTTCTTAGCTTCCCAAAGAGCTGGAAGCAAGATGCTGTGGGGCCCAACTCGCCCTTTGGAAAGAAGCCTGCACGTTGTGCCTTTCAGCTCTAGGGCAAAGTAGCACACCCAGAGCAGAAGTCCTACTTCAGCCAGATCAGGCCTGCAAAGAAACTGCGTTTCACAGGCCTTTGGAAGAGATGTTCCCACTAGGCTGTAAGAGCACTGTGCAGAGCGAGTTGTTTCTTAGCTTCCCAAAGAGCTGGAAGCAAGATGCTGTGGGGCCCAACTCGCCCTTTGGAAAGAAGCCTGCACGTTGTGCCTTTCAGCTCTAGGGCAAAGTAGCACACCCAGAGCAGAAGTCCTACTTCAGCCAGATCAGGCCTGCAAAGAAACTGCGTTTCACAGGCCTTTGGAAGAGATGTTCCCGGTAGGCTGTAAGAGCACTGTGCAGAGCGAGTTGTTTCTTAGCTTCCCAAAGAGCTGGAAGCAAGATGCTGTGGGGCCCAACTCGCCCTTTGGAAAGAAGCCTGCACGTTGTGCCTTTCAGCTCTAGGGGAAAGTAGCACACCCAGAGCAGAAGTCCTACTTCAGCCAGATCAGGCCTGCAAAGAAACTGCGTTTCACAGGCCTTTGGAAGAGATGTTCCCGGTAGGCTGTAAGAGCACTGTGCAGAGCGAGTTGTTTCTTAGCTTCCCAAAGAGCTGGAAGCAAGATGCTGTGGGGCCCAACTCGCCCTTTGGAAAGAAGCCTGCACGTTGTGCCTTTCAGCTCTAGGGCAAAGTAGCACACCCAGAGCAGAAGTCCTACTTCAGCCAGATCAGGCCTGCAAAGAAACTGCGTTTCACAGGCCTTTGGAAGAGATGTTCCCGGTAGGCTGTAAGAGCACTGTGCAGAGCGAGTTGTTTCTTAGCTTCCCAAAGAGCTGGAAGCAAGATGCTGTGGGGCCCAACTCGCCCTTTGGAAAGAAGCCTGCACGTTGTGCCTTTCAGCTCTAGGGCAAAGTAGCACACCCAGAGCAGAAGTCCTACTTCAGCCAGATCAGGCCTGCAAAGAAAGTGCGTTTCACAGGCCTTTGGAAGAGATGTTCCCGGTAGGCTGTAAGAGCACTGTGCAGAGCGAGTTGTTTCTTAGCTTCCCAAAGAGCTGGAAGCAAGATGCTGTGGGGCCCAACTCGCCCTTTGGAAAGAAGCCTGCACGTTGTGCCTTTCAGCTCTAGGGCAAAGTAGCACACCCAGAGCAGAAGTCCTACTTCAGCCAGATCAGGCCTGCAAAGAAACTGCGTTTCACAGGCCTTTGGAAGAGATGTTCCCACTAGGCTGTAAGAGCACTGTGCAGAGCGAGTTGTTTCTTAGCTTCCCAAAGAGCTGGAAGCAAGATGCTGTGGGGCCCAACTCGCCCTTTGGAAAGAAGCCTGCACGTTGTGCCTTTCAGCTCTAGGGCAAAGTAGCACACCCAGAGCAGAAGTCCTACTTCAGCCAGATCAGGCCTGCAAAGAAACTGCGTTTCACAGGCCTTTGGAAGAGATGTTCCCGGTAGGCTTTAAGAGCACTGTGCAGAGCGAGTTGTTTCTTAGCTTCCCAAAGAGCTGGAAGCAAGATGCTGTGGGGCCCAACTCGCCCTTTGGAAAGAAGCCTGCACGTTGTGCCTTTCAGCTCTAGGGCAAAGTAGCACACCCAGAGCAGAAGTCCTACTTCAGCCAGATCAGGCCTGCAAAGAAACTGCGTTTCACAGGCCTTTGGAAGAGATGTTCCCGGTAGGCTGTAAGAGCACTGTGCAGAGCGAGTTGTTTCTTAGCTTCCCAAAGAGCTGGAAGCAAGATGCTGTGGGGCCCAACTCGCCCTTTGGAAAGAAGCCTGCACGTTGTGCCTTTCAGCTCTAGGGCAAAGTAGCACACCCAGAGCAGAAGTCCTACTTCAGCCAGATCAGGCCTGCAAAGAAACTGCGTTTCACAGGCCTTTGGAAGAGATGTTCCCGGTAGGCTGTAAGAGCACTGTGCAGAGCGAGTTGTTTCTTAGCTTCCCAAAGAGCTGGAAGCAAGATGCTGTGGGGCCCAACTCGCCCTTTGGAAAGAAGCCTGCACGTTGTGCCTTTCAGCTCTAGGGCAAAGTAGCACACCCAGAGCAGTAGTCCTACTTCAGCCAGATCAGGCCTGCAAAGAAACTGCGTTTCACAGGCCTTTGGAAGAGATGTTCCCACTAGGCTGTAAGAGCACTGTGCAGAGCGAGTTGTTTCTTAGCTTCCCAAAGAGCTGGAAGCAAGATGCTGTGGGGCCCAACTCGCCCTTTGGAAAGAAGCCTGCACGTTGTGCCTTTCAGCTCTAGGGCAAAGTAGCACACCCAGAGCAGAAGTCCTACTTCAGCCAGATCAGGCCTGCAAAGAAACTGCGTTTCACAGGCCTTTGGAAGAGATGTTCCCGGTAGGCTGTAAGAGCACAGTGCAGAGCGAGTTGTTTCTTAGCTTCCCAAAGAGCTGGAAGCAAGATGCTGTGGGGCCCAACTCGCCCTTTGGAAAGAAGCCTGCACGTTGTGCCTTTCAGCTCTAGGGCAAAGTAGCACACCCAGAGCAGAAGTCCTACTTCAGCCAGATCAGGCCTGCAAAGAAACTGCGTTTCACAGGCCTTTGGAAGAGATGTTCCCACTAGGCTGTAAGAGCACTGTGCAGAGCGAGTTGTTTCTTAGCTTCCCAAAGAGCTGGAAGCAAGATGCTGTGGGGCCCAACTCGCCCTTTGGAAAGAAGCCTGCACGTTGTGCCTTTCAGCTCTAGGGCAAAGTAGCACACCCAGAGCAGAAGTCCTACTTCAGCCAGATCAGGCCTGCAAAGAAACTGCGTTTCACAGGCCTTTGGAAGAGATGTTCCCACTAGGAGGTAAGAGCACTGTGCAGAGCGAGTTGTTTCTTAGCTTCCCAAAGAGCTGGAAGCAAGATGCTGTGGGGCCCAACTCGCCCTTTGGAAAGAAGCCTGCACGTTGTGCCTTTCAGCTCTAGGGCAAAGTAGCACACCCAGAGCAGAAGTGCTACTTCAGCCAGATCAGGCCTGCAAAGAAACTGCGTTTCACAGGCCTTTGGAAGAGATGTTCCCGGTAGGCTGTAAGAGCACTGTGCAGAGCGAGTTGTTTCTTAGCTTCCCAAAGAGCTGGAAGCAAGATGCTGTGGGGCCCAACTCGCCCTTTGGAAAGAAGCCTGCACGTTGTGCCTTTCAGCTCTAGGGCAAAGTAGCACACCCAGAGCAGAAGTCCTACTTCAGCCAGATCAGGCCTGCAAAGAAACTGCGTTTCACAGGCCTTTGGAAGAGATGTTCCCGGTAGGCTGTAAGAGCACTGTGCAGAGCGAGTTGTTTCTTAGCTTCCCAAAGAGCTGGAAGCAAGATGCTGTGGGGCCCAACTCGCCCTTTGGAAAGAAGCCTGCACGTTGTGGCTTTCAGCTCTAGGGGAAAGTAGCACACCCAGAGCAGAAGTCCTACTTCAGCCAGATCAGGCCTGCAAAGAAACTGCGTTTCACAGGCCTTTGGAAGAGATGTTCCCGGTAGGCTGTAAGAGCACTGTGCAGAGCGAGTTGTTTCTTAGCTTCCCAAAGAGCTGGAAGCAAGATGCTGTGGGGCCCAACTCGCCCTTTGGAAAGAAGCCTGCACGTTGTGCCTTTCAGCTCTAGGGCAAAGTAGCACACCCAGAGCAGAAGTCCTACTTCAGCCAGATCAGGCCTGCAAAGAAACTGCGTTTCACAGGCCTTTGGAAGAGATGTTCCCGGTAGGCTGTAAGAGCACTGTGCAGAGCGAGTTGTTTCTTAGCTTCCCAAAGAGCTGGAAGCAAGATGCTGTGGGGCCCAACTCGCCCTTTGGAAAGAAGCCTGCACGTTGTGCCTTTCAGCTCTAGGGCAAAGTAGCACACCCAGAGCAGAAGTCCTACTTCAGCCAGATCAGGCCTGCAAAGAAACTGCGTTTCACAGGCCTTTGGAAGAGATGTTCCCGGTAGGCTGTAAGAGCACTGTGCAGAGCGAGTTGTTTCTTAGCTTCCCAAAGAGCTGGAAGCAAGATGCTGTGGGGCCCAACTCGCCCTTTGGAAAGAAGCCTGCACGTTGTGCCTTTCAGCTCTAGGGCAAAGTAGCACACCCAGAGCAGAAGTCCTACTTCAGCCAGATCAGGCCTGCAAAGAAACTGCGTTTCACAGGCCTTTGGAAGAGATGTTCCCGGTAGGCTGTAAGAGCACTGTGCAGAGCGAGTTGTTTCTTAGCTTCCCAAAGAGCTGGAAGCAAGATGCTGTGGGGCCCAACTCGCCCTTTGGAAAGAAGCCTGCACGTTGTGCCTTTCAGCTCTAGGGCAAAGTAGCACACCCAGAGCAGAAGTCCTACTTCAGCCAGATCAGGCCTGCAAAGAAACTGCGTTTCACAGGCCTTTGGAAGAGATGTTCCCACTAGGCTGTAAGAGCACTGTGCAGAGCGAGTTGTTTCTTAGCTTCCCAAAGAGCTGGAAGCAAGATGCTGTGGGGCCCAACTCGCCCTTTGGAAAGAAGCCTGCACGTTGTGCCTTTCAGCTCTAGGGCAAAGTAGCACACCCAGAGCAGAAGTGCTACTTCAGCCAGATCAGGCCTGCAAAGAAACTGCGTTTCACAGGCCTTTGGAAGAGATGTTCCCGGTAGGCTGTAAGAGCACTGTGCAGAGCGAGTTGTTTCTTAGCTTCCCAAAGAGCTGGAAGCAAGATGCTGTGGGGCCCAACTCGCCCTTTGGAAAGAAGCCTGCACGTTGTGCCTTTCAGCTCTAGGGCAAAGTAGCACACCCAGAGCAGAAGTCCTACTTCAGCCAGATCAGGCCTGCAAAGAAACTGCGTTTCACAGGCCTTTGGAAGAGATGTTCCCGGTAGGCTGTAAGAGCACTGTGCAGAGCGAGTTGTTTCTTAGCTTCCCAAAGAGCTGGAAGCAAGATGCTGTGGGGCCCAACTCGCCCTTTGGAAAGAAGCCTGCACGTTGTGCCTTTCAGCTCTAGGGCAAAGTAGCACACCCAGAGCAGAAGTCCTACTTCAGCCAGATCAGGCCTGCAAAGAAACTGCGTTTCACAGGCCTTTGGAAGAGATGTTCCCGGTAGGCTGTAAGAGCACTGTGCAGAGCGAGTTGTTTCTTAGCTTCCCAAAGAGCTGGAAGCAAGATGCTGTGGGGCCCAACTCGCCCTTTGGAAAGAAGCCTGCACGTTGTGCCTTTCAGCTCTAGGGCAAAGTAGCACACCCAGAGCAGAAGTCCTACTTCAGCCAGATCAGGCCTGCAAAGAAACTGCGTTTCACAGGCCTTTGGAAGAGATGTTCCCACTAGGCTGTAAGAGCACTGTGCAGAGCGAGTTGTTTCTTAGCTTCCCAAAGAGCTGGAAGCAAGATGCTGTGGGGCCCAACTCGCCCTTTGGAAAGAAGCCTGCACGTTGTGCCTTTCAGCTCTAGGGCAAAGTAGCACACCCAGAGCAGAAGTCCTACTTCAGCCAGATCAGGCCTGCAAAGAAACTGCGTTTCACAGGCCTTTGGAAGAGATGTTCCCACTAGGCTGTAAGAGCACTGTGCAGAGCGAGTTGTTTCTTAGCTTCCCAAAGAGCTGGAAGCAAGATGCTGTGGGGCCCAACTCGCCCTTTGGAAAGAAGCCTGCACGTTGTGCCTTTCAGCTCTAGGGCAAAGTAGCACACCCAGAGCAGAAGTCCTACTTCAGCCAGATCAGGCCTGCAAAGAAACTGCGTTTCACAGGCCTTTGGAAGAGATGTTCCCGGTAGGCTGTAAGAGCACTGTGCAGAGCGAGTTGTTTCTTAGCTTCCCAAAGAGCTGGAAGCAAGATGCTGTGGGGCCCAACTCGCCCTTTGGAAAGAAGCCTGCACGTTGTGCCTTTCAGCTCTAGGGCAAAGTAGCACACCCAGAGCAGAAGTCCTACTTCAGCCAGATCAGGCCTGCAAAGAAACTGCGTTTCACAGGCCTTTGGAAGAGATGTTCCCACTAGGCTGTAAGAGCACTGTGCAGAGCGAGTTGTTTCTTAGCTTCCCAAAGAGCTGGAAGCAAGATGCTGTGGGGCCCAACTCGCCCTTTGGAAAGAAGCCTGCACGTTGTGCCTTTCAGCTCTAGGGCAAAGTAGCACACCCAGAGCAGAAGTCCTACTTCAGCCAGATCAGGCCTGCAAAGAAACTGCGTTTCACAGGCCTTTGGAAGAGATGTTCCCACTAGGCTGTAAGAGCACTGTGCAGAGCGAGTTGTTTCTTAGCTTCCCAAAGAGCTGGAAGCAAGATGCTGTGGGGCCCAACTCGCCCTTTGGAAAGAAGCCTGCACGTTGTGCCTTTCAGCTCTAGGGCAAAGTAGCACACCCAGAGCAGAAGTGCTACTTCAGCCAGATCAGGCCTGCAAAGAAACTGCGTTTCACAGGCCTTTGGAAGAGATGTTCCCGGTAGGCTGTAAGAGCACTGTGCAGAGCGAGTTGTTTCTTAGCTTCCCAAAGAGCTGGAAGCAAGATGCTGTGGGGCCCAACTCGCCCTTTGGAAAGAAGCCTGCACGTTGTGCCTTTCAGCTCTAGGGCAAAGTAGCACACCCAGAGCAGAAGTCCTACTTCAGCCAGATCAGGCCTGCAAAGAAACTGCGTTTCACAGGCCTTTGGAAGAGATGTTCCCGGTAGGCTGTAAGAGCACTGTGCAGAGCGAGTTGTTTCTTAGCTTCCCAAAGAGCTGGAAGCAAGATGCTGTGGGGCCCAACTCGCCCTTTGGAAAGAAGCCTGCACGTTGTGCCTTTCAGCTCTAGGGCAAAGTAGCACACCCAGAGCAGAAGTCCTACTTCAGCCTGATCAGGCCTGCAAAGAAACTGCGTTTCACAGGCCTTTGGAAGAGATGTTCCCGGTAGGCTGTAAGAGCACTGTGCAGAGCGAGTTGTTTCTTAGCTTCCCAAAGAGCTGGAAGCAAGATGCTGTGGGGCCCAACTCGCCCTTTGGAAAGAAGCCTGCACGTTGTGCCTTTCAGCTCTAGGGCAAAGTAGCACACCCAGAGCAGAAGTCCTACTTCAGCCAGATCAGGCCTGCAAAGAAACTGCGTTTCACAGGCCTTTGGAAGAGATGTTCCCGGTAGGCTGTAAGAGCACTGTGCAGAGCGAGTTGTTTCTTAGCTTCCCAAAGAGCTGGAAGCAAGATGCTGTGGGGCCCAACTCGCCCTTTGGAAAGAAGCCTGCACGTTGTGCCTTTCAGCTCTAGGGCAAAGTAGCACACCCAGAGCAGAAGTCCTACTTCAGCCAGATCAGGCCTGCAAAGAAACTGCGTTTCACAGGCCTTTGGAAGAGATGTTCCCACTAGGCTGTAAGAGCACTGTGCAGAGCGAGTTGTTTCTTAGCTTCCCAAAGAGCTGGAAGCAAGATGCTGTGGGGCCCAACTCGCCCTTTGGAAAGAAGCCTGCACGTTGTGCCTTTCAGCTCTAGGGCAAAGTAGCACACCCAGAGCAGAAGTCCTACTTCAGCCAGATCAGGCCTGCAAAGAAACTGCGTTTCACAGGCCTTTGGAAGAGATGTTCCCGGTAGGCTGTAAGAGCACTGTGCAGAGCGAGTTGTTTCTTAGCTTCCCAAAGAGCTGGAAGCAAGATGCTGTGGGGCCCAACTCGCCCTTTGGAAAGAAGCCTGCACGTTGTGCCTTTCAGCTCTAGGGCAAAGTAGCACACCCAGAGCAGAAGTCCTACTTCAGCCAGATCAGGCCTGCAAAGAAACTGCGTTTCACAGGCCTTTGGAAGAGATGTTCCCGGTAGGCTGTAAGAGCACTGTGCAGAGCGAGTTGTTTCTTAGCTTCCCAAAGAGCTGGAAGCAAGATGCTGTGGGGCCCAACTCGCCCTTTGGAAAGAAGCCTGCACGTTGTGCCTTTCAGCTCTAGGGCAAAGTAGCACACCCAGAGCAGAAGTCCTACTTCAGCCAGATCAGGCCTGCAAAGAAACTGCGTTTCACAGGCCTTTGGAAGAGATGTTCCCACTAGGCTGTAAGAGCACTGTGCAGAGCGAGTTGTTTCTTAGCTTCCCAAAGAGCTGGAAGCAAGATGCTGTTGGGCCCAACTCGCCCTTTGGAAAGAAGCCTGCACGTTGTGCCTTTCAGCTCTAGGGCAAAGTAGCACACCCAGAGCAGAAGTCCTACTTCAGCCAGATCAGGCCTGCAAAGAAACTGCATTTCACAGGCCTTTGGAAGAGATGTTCCCGATAGGCTGTAAGAGCACTGTGCAGAGCGAGTTGTTTCTTAGCTTCCCAAAGAGCTGGAAGCAAGATGCTGTGGGGCCCAACTCGCCCTTTGGAAAGAAGCCTGCACGTTGTGCCTTTCAGCTCTAGGGCAAAGTAGCACACCCAGAGCAGAAGTCCTACTTCAGCCAGATCAGGCCTGCAAAGAAACTGCGTTTCACAGGCCTTTGGAAGAGATGTTCCCGCTAGGCTGTAAGAGCACTGTGCAGAGCGAGTTGTTTCTTAGCTTCCCAAAGAGCTGGAAGCAAGATGCTGTGGGGCCCAACTCGCCCTTGGGAAAGAAGCCTGCATGTTGTGCCTTTCAGCTCTAGGGCAAAGTAGCACACCCAGAGCAGAAGTCCTACTTCAGCCAGATCAGGCCTGCAAAGAAACTGCGTTTCACAGGCCTTTGGAAGAGATGTTCCATCTAGGCTGTAAGAGCACTGTGCAGAGCGAGTTGTTTCTTAGCTTCCCAAAGAGCTGGAAGCAAGATGCTGTGGGGCCCAACTCGCCCTTTGGAAAGAAGCCTGCACGTTGTGCCTTTCAGCTCTAGGGCAAAGTAGCACACCCAGAGCAGAAGTCCTACTTCAGCCAGATCAGGCCTGCAAAGAAACTGCGTTTCACAGGCCTTTGGAAGAGATGTTCCCGGTAGGCTGTAAGAGCACTGTGCAGAGCGAGTGGTTTCTTAGCTTCCCAAAGAGCTGGAAGCAAGATGCTGTGGGGCCCAACTCGCCCTTTGGAAAGAAGCCTGCACGTTGTGCCTTTCAGCTCTAGGGCAAAGTAGCACACCCAGAGCAGAAGTCCTACTTCAGCCAGATCAGGCCTGCAAAGAAACTGCGTTTCACTGGCCTTTGGAAGAGATGTTCCATCTAAGCTGTAAGAGCACTGTGCAGAGCGAGTTGTTTCTTAGCTTCCCAAAGAGCTGGAAGCAAGATGCTGTGGGGCCCAACTCGCCCTTTGGAAAGAAGCCTGCACGTTGTGCCTTTCAGCTCTAGGGCAAAGAAGCACACCCAGAGCAGAAGTGCTACTTCAGCCAGATCAGGCCTGCAAAGAAACTGCGTTTCACAGGCCTTTGGAAGAGATGTTCCCACTAGGCTGGAGGAGCACTGTGCAGAGCGAGTTGTTTCTTAGCTTCCCAAAGAGATGGAAGCAAGATGCTGTGGGGCCCAACTCGCCCTTTGGAAAGAAGCCTGCACGTTGTGCCTTTCAGCTCTAGGGCAAAGTAGCACACCCAGAGCAGAAGTGCTACTTCAGCCAGATCAGGCCTGCAAAGAAACTGCGTTTCACAGGCCTTTGGAAGAGATGTTCCCGGTAGGCTGTAAGAGCACTGAGCAGAGCGAGTTGTTTCTTAGCTTCCCAAAGAGCTGGAAGCAAGATGCTGTGGGGCCCAACTCGCCCTTTGGAAAGAAGCCTGCACGTTGTGCCTTTCAGCTCTAGGGCAAAGTAGCACACCCAGAGCAGAAGTCCTACTTCAGCCAGATCAGGCCTGCAAAGAAACTGCGTTTCACAGGCCTTTGGAAGAGATGTTCCCGGTAGGCTGTAAGAGCACTGTGCAGAGCGAGTTGTTTCTTAGCTTCCCAAAGAGCTGGAAGCAAGATGCTGTGGGGCCCAACTCGCCCTTTGGAAAGAAGCCTGCACGTTGTGCCTTTCAGCTCTAGGGCAAAGTAGCACACCCAGAGCAGAAGTCCTACTTCAGCCAGATCAGGCCTGCAAAGAAACTGCGTTTCACAGGCCTTTGGAAGAGATGTTCCCGGTAGGCTGTAAGAGCACTGTGCAGAGCGAGTTGTTTCTTAGCTTCCCAAAGAGCTGGAAGCAAGATGCTGTGGGGCCCAACTCGCCCTTTGGAAAGAAGCCTGCACGTTGTGCCTTTCAGCTCTAGGGCAAAGTAGCACACCCAGAGCAGAAGTCCTACTTCAGCCAGATCAGGCCTGCAAAGAAACTGCGTTTCACAGGCCTTTGTAAGAGATGTTCCCGGTAGGCTGTAAGAGCACTGTGCAGAGCGAGTCGTTTCTTAGCTTCCCAAAGAGCTGGAAGCAAGATGCTGTGGGGCCCAACTCGCCCTTTGGAAAGAAGCCTGCACGTTGTGCCTTTCAGCTCTAGGGCAAAGTAGCACACCCAGAGCAGAAGTCCTACTTCAGCCAGATCAGGCCTGCAAAGAAACTGCGTTTCACAGGCCTTTGGAAGAGATGTTCCCGGTAGGCTGTAAGAGCACTGTGCAGAGCGAGTGGTTTCTTAGCTTCCCAAAGAGCTGGAAGCAAGATGCTGTGGGGCCCAACTCGCCCTTTGGAAAGAAGCCTGCACGTTGTGCCTTTCAGCTCTAGGGCAAAGTAGCACACCCAGAGCAGAAGTCCTACTTCAGCCAGATCAGGCCTGCAAAGAAACTGCGTTTCACAGGCCTTTGGAAGAGATGTTCCCACTAGGCTGTAAGAGCACTGTGCAGAGCGAGTTGTTTCTTAGCTTCCCAAAGAGCTGGAAGCAAGATGCTGTGGGGCCCAACTCGCCCTTTGGAAAGAAGCCTGCACGTTGTGCCTTTCAGCTCTAGGGCAAAGTAGCACACCCAGAGCAGAAGTCCTACTTCAGCCAGATCAGGCTTGCAAAGAAACTGCGTTTCACCGGCCTTTGGAAGAGATGTTCCCACTAGGCTGTAAGAGCACTGTGCAGAGCGAGTTGTTTCTTAGCTTCCCAAAGAGCTGGAAGCAAGATGCTGTGGGGCCCAACTCGCCCTTTGGAAAGAAGCCTGCACGTTGTGCCTTTCAGCTCTAGGGCAAAGAAGCACACCCAGAGCAGAAGTCCTACTTCAGCCAGATCAGGCCTGCAAAGAAACTGCGTTTCAAAGGCCTTTGGAAGAGATGTTCCCACTAGGCTGTAAGAGCACTGTGCAGAGCGAGTTGTTTCTTAGCTTCCCAAAGAGCTGGAAGCAAGATGCTGTGGGGCCCAACTCGCCCTTTGGAAAGAAGCCTGCACGTTGTGCCTTTCAGCTCTAGGGCAAAGTAGCACACCCAGAGCAGAAGTCCTACTTCAGCCAGATCAGGCCTGCAAAGAAACTGCGTTTCAAAGGCCTTTGGAAGAGAAGTTCCCACTAGGCTGTAAGAGCACTGTGCAGAGCGAGTTGTTTCTTAGCTTCCCAAAGAGCTGGAAGCAAGATGCTGTGGGGCCCAACTCGCCCTCTGGAAAGAAGCCTGCACGTTGTGCCTTTCAGCTCTAGGGCAAAGTAGCACACCCAGAGCAGAAGTCCTACTTCAGCCAGATCAGGCCTGCAAAGAAACTGCGTTTCACAGGCCTTTGGAAGAGATGTTCCCGGTAGGCTGTAAGAGCACTGTGCAGAGCGAGTTGTTTCTTAGCTTCCCAAAGAGCTGGAAGCAAGATGCTGTGGGGCCCAACTCGCCCTTTGGAAAGAAGCCTGCACGTTGTGCCTTTCAGCTCTAGGGCAAAGAAGCACACCCAGAGCAGAAGTCCTACTTCAGCCAGATCAGGCCTGCAAAGAAACTGCGTTTCAAAGGCCTTTGGAAGAGATGTTCCCACTAGGCTGTAAGAGCACTGTGCAGAGCGAGTTGTTTCTTAGCTTCCCAAAGAGCTGGAAGCAAGATGCTGTGGGGCCCAACTCGCCCTTTGGAAAGAAGCCTGCACGTTGTGCCTTTCAGCTCTAGGGCAAAGTAGCACACCCAGAGCAGAAGTCCTACTTCAGCCAGATCAGGCCTGCAAAGAAACTGCGTTTCACAGGCCTTTGGAAGAGATGTTCCCGGTAGGCTGTAAGAGCACTGTGCAGAGCGAGTTGTTTCTTAGCTTCCCAAAGAGCTGGAAGCAAGATGCTCTGGGGCCCAACTCGCCCTCTGGAAAGAAGCCTGCACGTTGTGCCTTTCAGCTCTAGGGCAAAGTATCACACCCAGAGCAGAAGTCCTACTTCAGCCAGATCAGGCCTGCAAAGAAACTGCGTTTCACAGGCCTTTGGAAGAGATGTTCCCGGTAGGCTGTAAGAGCACTGTGCAGAGCGAGTTGTTTCTTAGCTTCCCAAAGAGCTGGAAGCAAGATGCTGTGGGGCCCAACTCGCCCTCTGGAAAGAAGCCTGCACGTTGTGCCTTTCAGCTCTAGGGCAAAGTAGCACACCCAGAGCAGAAGTCCTACTTCAGCCAGATCAGGCCTGCAAAGAAACTGCGTTTCACAGGCCTTTGGAAGAGATGTTCCCGGTAGGCTGTAAGAGCACTGTGCAGAGCGAGTTGTTTCTTAGCTTCCCAAAGAGCTGGAAGCAAGATGCTGTGGGGCCCAACTCGCCCTTTGGAAAGAAGCCTGCACGTTGTGCCTTTCAGCTCTAGGGCAAAGTAGCACACCCAGAGCAGAAGTCCTACTTCAGCCAGATCAGGCCTGCAAAGAAACTGCGTTTCACAGGCCTTTGGAAGAGATGTTCCCACTAGGCTGTAAGAGCACTGTGCAGAGCGAGTTGTTTCTTAGCTTCCCAAAGAGCTGGAAGCAAGATGCTGTGGGGCCCAACTCGCCCTTTGGAAAGAAGCCTGCACGTTGTGCCTTTCAGCTCTAGGGCAAAGTAGCACACCCAGAGCAGAAGTCCTACTTCAGCCAGATCAGGCCTGCAAAGAAACTGCGTTTCACAGGCCTTTGGAAGAGATGTTCCCGGTAGGCTGTAAGAGCACTGTGCAGAGCGAGTTGTTTCTTAGCTTCCCAAAGAGCTGGAAGCAAGATGCTGTGGGGCCCAACTCGCCCTTTGGAAAGAAGCCTGCACGTTGTGCCTTTCAGCTCTAGGGCAAAGAGGCACACCCAGAGCAGAAGTCCTACTTCAGCCAGATCAGGCCTGCAAAGAAACTGCGTTTCAAAGGCCTTTGGAAGAGATGTTCCCACTAGGCTGTAAGAGCACTGTGCAGAGCGAGTTGTTTCTTAGCTTCCCAAAGAGCTGGAAGCAAGATGCTGTGGGGCCCAACTCGCCCTCTGGAAAGAAGCCTGCACGTTGTGCCTTTCAGCTCTAGGGCAAAGTAGCACACCCAGAGCAGAAGTCCTACTTCAGCCAGATCAGGCCTGCAAAGAAACTGCGTTTCACAGGCCTTTGGAAGAGATGTTCCCGGTAGGCTGTAAGAGCACTGTGCAGAGCGAGTTGTTTCTTAGCTTCCCCAAGAGCTGGAAGCAAGATGCTGTGGGGCCCAACTCGCCCTTTGGAAAGAAGCCTGCACGTTGTGCCTTTCAGCTCTAGGGCAAAGTAGCACACCCAGAGCAGAAGTCCTACTTCAGCCACATCAGGCCTGCAAAGAAACTGCGTTTCACAGGCCTTTGGAAGAGATGTTCCCGGTAGGCTGTAAGAGCACTGAGCAGAGCGAACTGTTTCTTAGCTTCCCAAATAGCTGGAAGCAAGATGCTGTGGGGCCCAACTCGCCCTCTGGAAAGAAGCCTGCACGTTGTGCCTTTCAGCTCTAGGGCAAAGTAGCACACCCAGAGCAGAAGTCCTACTTCAGCCAGATCAGGCCTGCAAAGAAACTGCGTTTCACAGGCCTTTGGAAGAGATGTTCCCGGTAGGCTGTAAGAGCACTGTGCAGAGCGAGTTGTTTCTTAGCTTCCCAAAGAGCTGGAAGCAAGATGCTGTGGGGCCCAACTCGCCCTTTGGAAAGAAGCCTGCACGTTGTGCCTTTCAGCTCTAGGGCAAAGTAGCACACCCAGAGCAGAAGTCCTACTTCAGCCAGATCAGGCCTGCAAAGAAACTGCGTTTCACAGGCCTTTGGAAGAGATGTTCCCGGTAGGCTGTAAGAGCACTGTGCAGAGCGAGTGGTTTCTTAGCTTCCCAAAGAGCTGGAAGCAAGATGCTGTGGGGCCCAACTCGCCCTTTGGAAAGAAGCCTGCACGTTGTGCCTTTCAGCTCTAGGGCAAAGTAGCACACCCAGAGCAGAAGTCCTACTTCAGCCAGATCAGGCCTGCAAAGAAACTGCGTTTCACAGGCCTTTGGAAGAGATGTTCCCACTAGGCTGTAAGAGCACTGTGCAGAGCGAGTTGTTTCTTAGCTTCCCAAAGAGCTGGAAGCAAGATGCTGTGGGGCCCAACTCGCCCTTTGGAAAGAAGCCTGCACGTTGTGCCTTTCAGCTCTAGGGCAAAGTAGCACACCCAGAGCAGAAGTCCTACTTCAGCCAGATCAGGCCTGCAAAGAAACTGCGTTTCACAGGCCTTTGGAAGAGATGTTCCCACTAGGCTGTAAGAGCACTGTGCAGAGCGAGTTGTTTCTTAGCTTCCCAAAGAGCTGGAAGCAAGATGCTGTGGGGCCCAACTCGCCCTTTGGAAAGAAGCCTGCACGTTGTGCCTTTCAGCTCTAGGGCAAAGTAGCACACCCAGAGCAGAAGTCCTACTTCAGCCAGATCAGGCCTGCAAAGAAACTGCGTTTCACCGGCCTTTGGAAGAGATGTTCCCACTAGGCTGTAAGAGCACTGTGCAGAGCGAGTTGTTTCTTAGCTTCCCAAAGAGCTGGAAGCAAGATGCTGTGGGGCCCAACTCGCCCTTTGGAAAGAAGCCTGCACGTTGTGCCTTTCAGCTCTAGGGCAAAGAAGCACACCCAGAGCAGAAGTCCTACTTCAGCCAGATCAGGCCTGCAAAGAAACTGCGTTTCAAAGGCCTTTGGAAGAGATGTTCCCACTAGGCTGTAAGAGCACTGTGCAGAGCGAGTTGTTTCTTAGCTTCCCAAAGAGCTGGAAGCAAGATGCTGTGGGGCCCAACTCGCCCTTTGGAAAGAAGCCTGCACGTTGTGCCTTTCAGCTCTAGGGCAAAGTAGCACACCCAGAGCAGAAGTCCTACTTCAGCCAGATCAGGCCTGCAAAGAAACTGCGTTTCAAAGGCCTTTGGAAGAGATGTTCCCACTAGGCTGTAAGAGCACTGTGCAGAGCGAGTTGTTTCTTAGCTTCCCAAAGAGCTGGAAGCAAGATGCTGTGGGGCCCAACTCGCCCTCTGGAAAGAAGCCTGCACGTTGTGCCTTTCAGCTCTAGGGCAAAGTAGCACACCCAGAGCAGAAGTCCTACTTCAGCCAGATCAGGCCTGCAAAGAAACTGCGTTTCACAGGCCTTTGGAAGAGATGTTCCCGGTAGGCTGTAAGAGCACTGTGCAGAGCGAGTTGTTTCTTAGCTTCCCAAAGAGCTGGAAGCAAGATGCTGTGGGGCCCAACTCGCCCTTTGGAAAGAAGCCTGCACGTTGTGCCTTTCAGCTCTAGGGCAAAGTAGCACACCCAGAGCAGAAGTTCTACTTCAGCCACATCAGGCCTGCAAAGAAACTGCGTTTCACAGGCCTTTGGAAGAGATGTTCCCGGTAGGCTGTAAGAGCACTGAGCAGAGCGAACTGTTTCTTAGCTTCCCAAAGAGCTGGAAGCAAGATGCTGTGGGGCCCAACTCGCCCTCTGGAAAGAAGCCTGCACGTTGTGCCTTTCAGCTCTATGGCAAAGTAGCACACCCAGAGCAGAAGTCCTACTTCAGCCACATCAGGCCTGCAAAGAAACTGCGTTTCACCGGCCTTTGGAAGAGATGTTCCCACTAGGCTGTAAGAGCACTGTGCAGAGCGAGTTGTTTCTTAGCTTCCCAATGAGCTGTAAGCAAGATGCTGTGGGACCCAACTCGCCCTTTGGAAAGAAGCCTGCTTGTTGTGCCTTTCAGATCTAGGGCAAAGTAGCACACCCAGAGCAGAAGTCCTACTTCAGCCAGATCAGGCCTGCAAAGAAACTGCGTTTCACAGGCCTTTGGAAGAGATGTTCCCGGTAGGCTGTAAGAGCACTGTGCAGAGCGAGTTGTTTCTTAGCTTCCCAAAGAGCTGGAAGCAAGATGCTGTGGGGCCCAACTCGCCCTTTGGATAGAAGCCTGCACGTTGTGCCTTTCAGCTCTAGGGCAAAGTAGCACACCCAGAGCAGAAGTCCTACTTCAGCCAGATCAGGCCTGCAAAGAAACTGCGTTTCACAGGCCTTTGGAAGAGATGTTCCCGGTAGGCTGTAAGAGCACTGTGCAGAGCGAGTTGTTTCTTAGCTTCCCAAAGAGCTGGAAGCAAGATGCTGTGGGGCCCAACTCGCCCTTTGGAAAGAAGCCTGCACGTTGTGCCTTTCAGCTCTAGGGCAAAGAAGCACACCCAGAGCAGAAGTCCTACTTCAGCCAGATCAGGCCTGCAAAGAAACTGCGTTTCAAAGGCCTTTGGAAGAGATGTTCCCACTAGGCTGTAAGAGCACTGTGCAGAGCGAGTTGTTTCTTAGCTTCCCAAAGAGCTGGAAGCAAGATGCTGTGGGGCCCAACTCGCCCTTTGGAAAGAAGCCTGCACGTTGTGCCTTTCAGCTCTAGGGCAAAGTAGCACACCCAGAGCAGAAGTCCTACTTCAGCCAGATCAGGCCTGCAAAGAAACTGCGTTTCACAGGCCTTTGGAAGAGATGTTCCCGGTAGGCTGTAAGAGCACTGTGCAGAGCGAGTTGTTTCTTAGCTTCCCAAAGAGCTGGAAGCAAGATGATCTGGGGCCCAACTCGCCCTCTGGAAAGAAGCCTGCACGTTGTGCCTTTCAGCTCTAGGGCAAAGTAGCACACCCAGAGCAGAAGTCCTACTTCAGCCAGATCAGGCCTGCAAAGAAACTGCGTTTCACAGGCCTTTGGAAGAGATGTTCCCGGTAGGCTGTAAGAGCACTGTGCAGAGCGAGTTGTTTCTTAGCTTCCCAAAGAGCTGGAAGCAAGATGCTGTGGGGCCCAACTCGCCCTCTGGAAAGAAGCCTGCACGTTGTGCCTTTCAGCTCTAGGGCAAAGTAGCACACCCAGAGCAGAAGTCCTACTTCAGCCAGATCAGGCCTGCAAAGAAACTGCGTTTCACAGGCCTTTGGAAGAGATGTTCCCGGTAGGCTGTAAGAGCACTGTGCAGAGCGAGTTGTTTCTTAGCTTCCCAAAGAGCTGGAAGCAAGATGCTCTGGGGCCCAACTCGCCCTCTGGAATGAAGCCTGCACGTTGTGCCTTTCAGCTCTAGGGCAAAGTAGCACACCCAGAGCAGAAGTCCTACTTCAGCCAGATCAGGCCTGCAAAGAAACTGCGTTTCACAGGCCTTTGGAAGAGATGTTCCCGGTAGGCTGTAAGAGCACTGTGCAGAGCGAGTTGTTTCTTAGCTTCCCAAAGAGCTGGAAGCAAGATGCTGTGGGGCCCAACTCGCCCTCTGGAAAGAAGCCTGCACGTTGTGCCTTTCAGCTCTAGGGCAAAGTAGCACACCCAGAGCAGAAGTCCTACTTCAGCCAGATCAGGCCTGCAAAGAAACTGCGTTTCACAGGCCTTTGGAAGAGATGTTCCCGGTAGGCTGTAAGAGCACTGTGCAGAGCGAGTTGTTTCTTAGCTTCCCAAAGAGCTGGAAGCAAGATGCTGTGGGGCCCAACTCGCCCTTTGGAAAGAAGCCTGCACGTTGTGCCTTTCAGCTCTAGGGCAAAGTAGCACACCCAGAGCAGAAGTCCTACTTCAGCCAGATCAGGCCTGCAAAGAAACTGCGTTTCACAGGCCTTTGGAAGAGATGTTCCCGGTAGGCTGTAAGAGCACTGTGCAGAGCGAGTTGTTTCTTAGCTTCCCAAAGAGCTGGAAGCAAGATGCTGTGGGGCCCAACTCGCCCTTTGGAAAGAAGCCTGCACGTTGTGCCTTTCAGCTCTAGGGCAAAGTAGCACACCCAGAGCAGAAGTCCTACTTCAGCCAGATCAGGCCTGCAAAGAAACTGCGTTTCACAGGCCTTTGGAAGAGATGTTCCCGGTAGGCTGTAAGAGCACTGTGCAGAGCGAGTTGTTTCTTAGCTTCCCAAAGAGCTGGAAGCAAGATGCTGTGGGGCCCAACTCGCCCTTTGGAAAGAAGCCTGCACGTTGTGCCTTTCAGCTCTAGGGCAAAGAGGCACACCCAGAGCAGAAGTCCTACTTCAGCCAGATCAGGCCTGCAAAGAAACTGCGTTTCAAAGGCCTTTGGAAGAGATGTTCCCACTAGGCTGTAAGAGCACTGTGCAGAGCGAGTTGTTTCTTAGCTTCCCAAAGAGCTGGAAGCAAGATGCTGTGGGGCCCAACTCGCCCTCTGGAAAGAAGCCTGCACGTTGTGCCTTTCAGCTCTAGGGCAAAGTAGCACACCCAGAGCAGAAGTCCTACTTCAGCCAGATCAGGCCTGCAAAGAAACTGCGTTTCACAGGCCTTTGGAAGAGATGTTCCCGGTAGGCTGTAAGAGCACTGTGCAGAGCGAGTTGTTTCTTAGCTTCCCCAAGAGCTGGAAGCAAGATGCTGTGGGGCCCAACTCGCCCTTTGGAAAGAAGCCTGCACGTTGTGCCTTTCAGCTCTAGGGCAAAGTAGCACACCCAGAGCAGAAGTCCTACTTCAGCCACATCAGGCCTGCAAAGAAACTGCGTTTCACAGGCCTTTGGAAGAGATGTTCCCGGTAGGCTGTAAGAGCACTGAGCAGAGCGAACTGTTTCTTAGCTTCCCAAATAGCTGGAAGCAAGATGCTGTGGGGCCCAACTCGCCCTCTGGAAAGAAGCCTGCACGTTGTGCCTTTCAGCTCTAGGGCAAAGTAGCACACCCAGAGCAGAAGTCCTACTTCAGCCAGATCAGGCCTGCAAAGAAACTGTGTTTCACAGGCCTTTGGAAGAGATGTTCCCACTAGGCTGTAAGAGCACTGTGCAGAGCGAGTTGTTTCTTAGCTTCCCAAAGAGCTGGAAGCAAGATGCTGTGGGGCCCAACTCGCCCTTTGGAAAGAAGCCTGCACGTTGTGCCTTTCAGTTCTAGGGCAAAGTAGCACACCCAGAGCAGAAGTCCTACTTCAGCCAGATCAGGCCTGCAAAGAAACTGCGTTTCACAGGCCTTTGGAAGAGATGTTCCCGGTAGGCTGTAAGAGCACTGTGCAGAGCGAGTGGTTTCTTAGCTTCCCAAAGAGCTGGAAGCAAGATGCTGTGGGGCCCAACTCGCCCTTTGGAAAGAAGCCTGCACGTTGTGCCTTTCAGCTCTAGGGCAAAGTAGCACACCCAGAGCAGAAGTCCTACTTCAGCCAGATCAGGCCTGCAAAGAAACTGCGTTTCACAGGCCTTTGGAAGAGATGTTCCCACTAGGCTGTAAGAGCACTGTGCAGAGCGAGTTGTTTCTTAGCTTCCCAAAGAGCTGGAAGCAAGATGCTGTGGGGCCCAACTCGCCCTTTGGAAAGAAGCCTGCACGTTGTGCCTTTCAGCTCTAGGGCAAAGTAGCACACCCAGAGCAGAAGTCCTACTTCAGCCAGATCAGGCCTGCAAAGAAACTGCATTTCACAGGCCTTTGGAAGAGATGTTCCCACTAGGCTGTAAGAGCACTGTGCAGAGCAAGTTGTTTCTTTGCTTCCCAAAGAGCTGGAAGCAAGATGCTGTGGGGCCCAACTCGCCCTTTGGAAAGAAGCCTGCACGTTGTGCCTTTCAGCTCTAGGGCAAAGTAGCACACCCAGAGCAGAAGTCCTACTTCAGCCAGATCAGGCCTGCAAAGAAACTGCGTTTCACCGGCCTTTGGAAGAGATGTTCCCACTAGGCTGTAAGAGCACTGTGCAGAGCGAGTTGTTTCTTAGCTTCCCAAAGAGCTGGAAGCAAGATGCTGTGGGGCCCAACTCGCCCTTTGGAAAGAAGCCTGCACGTTGTGCCTTTCAGCTCTAGGGCAAAGAAGCACACCCAGAGCAGAAGTCCTACTTCAGCCAGATCAGGCCTGCAAAGAAACTGCGTTTCAAAGGCCTTTGGAAGAGATGTTCCCACTAGGCTGTAAGAGCACTGTGCAGAGCGAGTTGTTTCTTAGCTTCCCAAAGAGCTGGAAGCAAGATGCTGTGGGGCCCAACTCGCCCTTTGGAAAGAAGCCTGCACGTTGTGCCTTTCAGCTCTAGGGCAAAGTAGCACACCCAGAGCAGAAGTCCTACTTCAGCCAGATCAGGCCTGCAAAGAAACTGCGTTTCAAAGGCCTTTGGAAGAGATGTTCCCACTAGGCTGTAAGAGCACTGTGCAGAGCGAGTTGTTTCTTAGCTTCCCAAAGAGCTGGAAGCAAGATGCTGTGGGGCCCAACTCGCCCTCTGGAAAGAAGCCTGCACGTTGTGCCTTTCAGCTCTAGGGCAAAGTAGCACACCCAGAGCAGAAGTCCTACTTCAGCCAGATCAGGCCTGCAAAGAAACTGCGTTTCACAGGCCTTTGGAAGAGATGTTCCCGGTAGGCTGTAAGAGCACTGTGCAGAGCGAGTTGTTTGTTAGCTTCCCCAAGAGCTGGAAGCAAGATGCTGTGGGGCCCAACTCGCCCTTTGGAAAGAAGCCTGCACGTTGTGCCTTTCAGCTCTAGGGCAAAGTAGCACACCCAGAGCAGAAGTTCTACTTCAGCCACATCAGGCCTGCAAAGAAACTGCGTTTCACAGGCCTTTGGAAGAGATGTTCCCGGTAGGCTGTAAGAGCACTGAGCAGAGCGAACTGTTTCTTAGCTTCCCAAAGAGCTGGAAGCAAGATGCTGTGGGGCCCAACTCGCCCTCTGGAAAGAAGCCTGCACGTTGTGCCTTTCAGCTCTATGGCAAAGTAGCACACCCAGAGCAGAAGTCCTACTTCAGCCACATCAGGCCTGCAAAGAAACTGCGTTTCACCGGCCTTTGGAAGAGATGTTCCCACTAGGCTGTAAGAGCACTGTGCAGAGCGAGTTGTTTCTTAGCTTCCCAATGAGCTGTAAGCAAGATGCTGTGGGACCCAACTCGCCCTTTGGAAAGAAGCCTGCTTGTTGTGCCTTTCAGATCTAGGGCAAAGTAGCACACCCAGAGCAGAAGTCCTACTTCAGCCAGATCAGGCCTGCAAAGAAACTGCGTTTCACAGGCCTTTGGAAGAGATGTTCCTGGTAGGCTGTAAGAGCACTGTGCAGAGCGAGTTGTTTCTTAGCTTCCCAAAGAGCTGGAAGCAAGATGCTGTGGGGCCCAACTCGCCCTTTGGATAGAAGCCTGCACGTTGTGCCTTTCAGCTCTAGGGCAAAGTAGCACACCCAGAGCAGAAGTCCTACTTCAGCCAGATCAGGCCTGCAAAGAAACTGCGTTTCAAGGGCCTTTGGAAGAGATGTTCCCGGTAGGCTGTAAGAGCACTGTGCAGAGCGAGTTGTTTCTTAGCTTCCCAAAGAGCTGGAAGCAAGATGCTGTGGGGCCCAACTCGCCCTTTGGAAAGAAGCCTGCACGTTGTGCCTTTCAGCTCTAGGGCAAAGAAGCACACCCAGAGCAGAAGTCCTACTTCAGCCAGATCAGGCCTGCAAAGAAACTGCGTTTCAAAGGCCTTTGGAAGAGATGTTCCCACTAGGCTGTAAGAGCACTGTGCAGAGCGAGTTGTTTCTTAGCTTCCCAAAGAGCTGGAAGCAAGATGCTGTGGGGCCCAACTCGCCCTTTGGAAAGAAGCCTGCACGTTGTGCCTTTCAGCTCTAGGGCAAAGTAGCACACCCAGAGCAGAAGTCCTACTTCAGCCAGATCAGGCCTGCAAAGAAACTGCGTTTCACAGGCCTTTGGAAGAGATGTTCCCGGTAGGCTGTAAGAGCACTGTGCAGAGCGAGTTGTTTCTTAGCTTCCCAAAGAGCTGGAAGCAAGATGCTCTGGGGCCCAACTCGCCCTCTGGAAAGAAGCCTGCACGTTGTGCCTTTCAGCTCTAGGGCAAAGTAGCACACCCAGAGCAGAAGTCCTACTTCAGCCAGATCAGGCCTGCAAAGAAACTGCGTTTCACAGGCCTTTGGAAGAGATGTTCCCGGTAGGCTGTAAGAGCACTGTGCAGAGCGAGTTGTTTCTTAGCTTCCCAAAGAGCTGGAAGCAAGATGCTGTGGGGCCCAACTCGCCCTCTGGAAAGAAGCCTGCACGTTGTGCCTTTCAGCTCTAGGGCAAAGTAGCACACCCAGAGCAGAAGTCCTACTTCAGCCAGATCAGGCCTGCAAAGAAACTGCGTTTCACAGGCCTTTGGAAGAGATGTTCCCGGTAGGCTGTAAGAGCACTGTGCAGAGCGAGTTGTTTCTTAGCTTCCCAAAGAGCTGGAAGCAAGATGCTGTGGGGCCCAACTCGCCCTTTGGAAAGAAGCCTGCACGTTGTGCCTTTCAGCTCTAGGGCAAAGTAGCACACCCAGAGCAGAAGTCCTACTTCAGCCAGATCAGGCCTGCAAAGAAACTGCGTTTCACAGGCCTTTGGAAGAGATGTTCCCGGTAGGCTGTAAGAGCACTGTGCAGAGCGAGTTGTTTCTTAGCTTCCCAAAGAGCTGGAAGCAAGATGCTGTGGGGCCCAACTCGCCCTTTGGAAAGAAGCCTGCACGTTGTGCCTTTCAGCTCTAGGGCAAAGTAGCACACCCACAGCAGAAGTCCTACTTCAGCCAGATCAGGCCTGCAAAGAAACTGCGTTTCACAGGCCTTTGGAAGAGATGTTCCCGGTAGGCTGTAAGAGCACTGTGCAGAGCGAGTTGTTTCTTAGCTTCCCAAAGAGCTGGAAGCAAGATGCTGTGGGGCCCAACTCGCCCTTTGGAAAGAAGCCTGCACGTTGTGCCTTTCAGCTCTAGGGCAAAGAGGCACACCCAGAGCAGAAGTCCTACTTCAGCCAGATCAGGCCTGCAAAGAAACTGCGTTTCACAGGCCTTTGGAAGAGATGTTCCCGGTAGGCTGTAAGAGCACTGAGCAGAGCGAACTGTTTCTTAGCTTCCCAAATAGCTGGAAGCAAGATGCTGTGGGGCCCAACTCGCCCTCTGGAAAGAAGCCTGCACGTTGTGCCTTTCAGCTCAAGGGCAAAGTAGCACACCCAGAGCAGAAGTCCTACTTCAGCCAGATCAGGCCTGCAAAGAAACTGCGTTTCACAGGCCTTTGGAAGAGATGTTCCCGGTAGGCTGTAAGAGCACTGTGCAGAGCGAGTTGTTTCTTAGCTTCCCAAAGAGCTGGAAGCAAGATGCTGTGGGGCCCAACTCGCCCTTTGGAAAGAAGCCTGCACGTTGTGCCTTTCAGCTCTAGGGCAAAGTAGCACACCCAGAGCAGAAGTCCTACTTCAGCCAGATCAGGCCTGCAAAGAAACTGCGTTTCACAGGCCTTTGGAAGAGATGTTCCCGGTAGGCTGTAAGAGCACTGTGCAGAGCGAGTGGTTTCTTAGCTTCCCAAAGAGCTGGAAGCAAGATGCTGTGGTGCCCAACTCGCCCTTTGGAAAGAAGCCTGCACGTTGTGCCTTTCAGCTCTAGGGCAAAGTAGCACACCCAGAGCAGAAGTCCTACTTCAGCCAGATCAGGCCTGCAAAGAAACTGCGTTTCACAGGCCTTTGGAAGAGATGTTCCCACTAGGCTGTAAGAGCACTGTGCAGAGCGAGTTGTTTCTTAGCTTCCCAAAGAGCTGGAAGCAAGATGCTGTGGGGCCCAACTCGCCCTTTGGAAAGAAGCCTGCACGTTGTGCCTTTCAGCTCTAGGGCAAAGTAGCACACCCAGAGCAGAAGTCCTACTTCAGCCAGATCAGGCCTGCAAAGAAACTGCGTTTCACAGGCCTTTGGAAGAGATGTTCCCACTAGGCTGTAAGAGCACTGTGCAGAGCGAGTTGTTTCTTAGCTTCCCAAAGAGCTGGAAGCAAGATGCTGTGGGACCCAACTCGCCCTTTGGAAAGAAGCCTGCACGTTGTGCCTTTCAGCTCTAGGGCAAAGTAGCACACCCAGAGCAGAAGTCCTACTTCAGCCAGATCAGGCCTGCAAAGAAACTGCGTTTCACAGGCCTTTGGAAGAGATGTTCCCACTAGGCTGTAAGAGCACTGTGCAGAGCGAGTTGTTTCTTAGCTTCCCAAAGAGCTGGAAGCAAGATGCTGTGGGGCCCAACTCGCCCTTTGGAAAGAAGCCTGCACGTTGTGCCTTTCAGCTCTAGGGCAAAGTAGCACACCCAGAGCAGAAGTCCTACTTCAGCCAGATCAGGCCTGCAAAGAAACTGCGTTTCACAGGCCTTTGGAAGAGATGTTCCCACTAGGCTGTAAGAGCACTGTGCAGAGCGAGTTGTTTCTTAGCTTCCCAAAGAGCTGGAAGCAAGATGCTGTGGGGCCCAACTCGCCCTTTGGAAAGAAGCCTGCACGTTGTGCCTTTCAGCTCTAGGGCAAAGTAGCACACCCAGAGCAGAAGTCCTACTTCAGCCAGATCAGGCCTGCAAAGAAACTGCGTTTCACAGGCCTTTGGAAGAGATGTTCCCGGTAGGCTGTAAGAGCACTGTGCAGAGCGAGTTGTTTCTTAGCTTCCCAAAGAGCTGGAAGCAAGATGCTGTGGGGCCCAACTCGCCCTTTGGAAAGAAGCCTGCACGTTGTGCCTTTCAGCTCTAGGGCAAAGAAGCACACCCAGAGCAGAAGTCCTACTTCAGCCAGATCAGGCCTGCAAAGAAACTGCGTTTCAAAGGCCTTTGGAAGAGATGTTCCCACTAGGCTGTAAGAGCACTGTGCAGAGCGAGTTGTTTCTTAGCTTCCCAAAGAGCTGGAAGCAAGATGCTGTGGGGCCCAACTCGCCCTTTGGAAAGAAGCCTGCACGTTGTGCCTTTCAGCTCTAGGGCAAAGTAGCACACCCAGAGCAGAAGTCCTACTTCAGCCAGATCAGGCCTGCAAAGAAACTGCGTTTCAAAGGCCTTTGGAAGAGATGTTCCCACTAGGCTGTAAGAGCACTGTGCAGAGCGAGTTGTTTCTTAGCTTCCCAAAGAGCTGGAAGCAAGATGCTGTGGGGCCCAACTCGCCCTCTGGAAAGAAGCCTGCACGTTGTGCCTTTCAGCTCTAGGGCAAAGTAGCACACCCAGAGCAGAAGTCCTACTTCAGCCAGATCAGGCCTGCAAAGAAACTGCGTTTCACAGGCCTTTGGAAGAGATGTTCCCGGTAGGCTGTAAGAGCACTGTGCAGAGCGAGTTGTTTCTTAGCTTCCCCAAGAGCTGGAAGCAAGATGCTGTGGGGCCCAACTCGCCCTTTGGAAAGAAGACTGCACGTTGTGCCTTTCAGCTCTAGGGCAAAGTAGCACACCCAGAGCAAAAGTCCTACTTCAGCCAGATCAGGCCTGCAAAGAAACTGCGTTTCACAGGCCTTTGGAAGAGATGTTCCCGGTAGGATGTAAGAGCACTGAGCAGAGCGAACTGTTTCTTAGCTTCCCAAAGAGCTGGAAGCAAGATGCTGTGGGGCCCAACTCGCCCTCTGGAAAGAAGCCTGCACGTTGTGCCTTTCAGCTCTAGGGCAAAGTAGCACACCCAGAGCAGAAGTCCTACTTCAGCCAGATCAGGCCTGCAAAGAAACTGCGTTTCACAGGCCTTTGGAAGAGATGTTCCCGGTAGGCTGTAAGAGCACTGTGCAGAGCGAGTTGTTTCTTAGCTTCCCAAAGAGCTGGAAGCAAGATGCTGTGGGGCCCAACTCGCCCTTTGGAAAGAAGCCTGCACGTTGTGCCTTTCAGCTCTAGGGCAAAGTAGCACACCCAGAGCAGAAGTCCTACTTCGGCCAGATCAGGCCTGCAAAGAAACTGCGTTTCACAGGCCTTTGGAAGAGATGTTCCCGGTAGGCTGTAAGAGCACTGTGCAGAGCGAGTTGTTTCTTAGCTTCCCAAAGAGCTGGAAGCAAGATGCTGTGGGGCCCAACTCGCCCTTTGGAAAGAAGCCTGCACGTTGTGCCTTTCAGCTCTAGGGCAAAGTAGCACACCCAGAGCAGAAGTCCTACTTCAGCCAGATCAGGCCTGCAAAGAAACTGCGTTTCACAGGCCTTTGGAAGAGATGTTCCCACTAGGATGTAAGAGCACTGTGCAGAGCGAGTTGTTTCTTAGCTTCCCAAAGAGCTGGAAGCAAGATGCTGTGGGGCCCAACTCGCCCTATGGAAAGAAGCCTGCACGTTGTGCCTTTCAGCTCTAGGGCAAAGTAGCACACCCAGAGCAGAAGTCCTACTTCAGCCAGATCAGGCCTGCAAAGAAACTGCGTTTCACAGGCCTTTGGAAGAGATGTTCCCACTAGGCTGTAAGAGCACTGTGCAGAGCGAGTTGTTTCTTAGCTTCCCAAAGAGCTGGAAGCAAGATGCTGTGGGGCCCAACTCGCCCTTTGGAAAGAAGCCTGCACGTTGTGCCTTTCAGCTCTAGGGCAAATTAGCACACCCAGAGCAGAAGTCCTACTTCAGCCAGATCAGGCCTGCAAAGAAACTGCGTTTCACAGGCCTTTGGAAGAGATGTTCCCGGTAGGCTGTAAGAGCACTGTGCAGAGCGAGTTGTTTCTTAGCTTCCCAAAGAGCTGGAAGCAAGATGCTGTGGGGCCCAACTCGCCCTTTGGAAAGAAGCCTGCACGTTGTGCCTTTCAGCTCTATGGCAAAGTAGCACACCCAGAGCAGAAGTCCTACTTCAGCCACATCAGGCCTGCAAAGAAACTGCGTTTCACCGGCCTTTGGAAGAGATGTTCCCACTAGGCTGTAAGAGCACTGTGCAGAGCGAGTTGTTTCTTAGCTTCCCAATGAGCTGGAAGCAAGATGCTGTGGGACCCAACTCGCCCTTTGGAAAGAAGCCTGCTTGTTGTGCCTTTCAGATCTAGGGCAAAGTAGCACACCCAGAGCAGAAGTCCTACTTCAGCCAGATCAGGCCTGCAAAGAAACTGCGTTTCACAGGCCTTTGGAAGAGATGTTCCCGGTAGGCTGTAAGAGCACTGTGCAGAGCGAGTTGTTTCTTAGCTTCCCAAAGAGCTGGAAGCAAGATGCTGTGGGGCCCAACTCGCCCTTTGGATAGAAGCCTGCACGTTGTGCCTTTCAGCTCTAGGGCAAAGTAGCACACCCAGAGCAGAAGTCCTACTTCAGCCAGATCAGGCCTGCAAAGAAACTGCGTTTCACAGGCCTTTGGAAGAGATGTTCCCGGTAGGCTGTAAGAGCACTGTGCAGAGCGAGTTGTTTCTTAGCTTCCCAAAGAGCTGGAAGCAAGATGCTGTGGGGCCCAACTCGCCCTTTGGAAAGAAGCCTGCACGTTGTGCCTTTCAGCTCTAGGGCACAGTAGCACACCCAGAGCAAAAGTCCTACTTCAGCCAGATCAGGCCTGCAAAGAAACTGCGTTTCACAGGCCTTTGGAAGAGATGTTCCCACTAGGCTGTAAGAGCACTGTGCAGAGCGAGTTGTTTCTTAGCTTCCCAAAGAGCTGGAAGCAAGATGCTGTGGGGCCCAACTCGCCCTTTGGAAAGAAGCCTGCACGTTGTGCCTTTCAGCTCTAGGGCACAGTAGCACACCCAGAGCAGAAGTCCTACTTCAGCCAGATCAGGCCTGCAAAGAAACTGCGTTTCACAGGCCTTTGGAAGAGATGTTCCCGGTAGGCTGTAAGAGCACTGTGCAGAGCGAGTTGTTTCTTAGCTTCCCAAAGAGCTGGAAGCAAGATGCTGTGGGGCCCAACTCGCCCTCTGGAAAGAAGCCTGCACGTTGTGCCTTTCAGCTCTAGGGCAAAGTAGCACACCCAGAGCAGAAGTCCTACTTCAGCCAGATCAGGCCTGCAAAGAAACTGCGTTTCACAGGCCTTTGGAAGAGATGTTCCCGGTAGGCTGTAAGAGCACTGTGCAGAGCGAGTTGTTTCTTAGCTTCCCAAAGAGCTGGAAGCAAGATGCTGTGGGGCCCAACTCGCCCTTTGGAAAGAAGCCTGCACGTTGTGCCTTTCAGCTCTAGGGCAAAGTAGCACACCCAGAGCAGAAGTCCTACTTCAGCCAGATCAGGCCTGCAAAGAAACTGCGTTTCACAGGCCTTTGGAAGAGATGTTCCCGGTAGGCTGTAAGAGCACTGTGCAGAGCGAGTTGTTTCTTAGCTTCCCAAAGAGCTGGAAGCAAGATGCTGTGGGGCCCAACTCGCCCTTTGGAAAGAAGCCTGCACGTTGTGCCTTTCAGCTCTAGGGCAAAGTAGCACACCCAGAGCAGAAGTCCTACTTCAGCCAGATCAGGCCTGCAAAGAAACTGCGTTTCACAGGCCTTTGGAAGAGATGTTCCCGGTAGGCTGTAAGAGCACTGTGCAGAGCGAGTTGTTTCTTAGCTTCCCAAAGAGCTGGAAGCAAGATGCTGTGGGGCCCAACTCGCCCTTTGGAAAGAAGCCTGCACGTTGTGCCTTTCAGCTCTAGGGCAAAGAAGCACACCCAGAGCAGAAGTCCTACTTCAGCCAGATCAGGCCTGCAAAGAAACTGCGTTTCAAAGGCCTTTGGAAGAGCTGTTCCCACTAGGCTGTAAGAGCACTGTGCAGAGCGAGTTGTTTCTTAGCTTCCCAAAGAGCTGGAAGCAAGATGCTGTGGGGCCCAACTCGCCCTTTGGAAAGAAGCCTGCACGTTGGGCCTTTCAGCTCTAGGGCAAAGTAGCACACCCAGAGCAGAAGTCCTACTTCAGCCAGATCAGGCCTGCAAAGAAAGTGCGTTTCAATGGCCTTTGGAAGAGATGTTCCCACTAGGCTGTAAGAGCACTGTGCAGAGCGAGTTGTTTCTTAGCTTCCCAAAGAGCTGGAAGCAAGATGCTGTGGGGCCCAACTCGCCCTATGGAAAGAAGCCTGCACGTTGTGCCTTTCAGCTCTAGGGCAAAGTAGCACACCCAGAGCAGAAGTCCTACTTCAGCCAGATCAGGCCTGCAAAGAAACTGCGTTTCACAGGCCTTTGGAAGAGATGTTCCCACTAGGCTGTAAGAGCACTGTGCAGAGCGAGTTGTTTCTTAGCTTCCCAGAGAGCTGGAAGCAAGATGCTGTGGGGCCCAACTCGCCCTTTGGAAAGAAGCCTGCACGTTGTGCCTTTCAGCTCTAGGGCAAAGTAGCACACCCAGAGCAGAAGTCCTACTTCAGCCACATCAGGCCTGCAAAGAAACTGCGTTTCACCGGCCTTTGGAAGAGATGTTCCCACTAGGCTGTAAGAGCACTGTGCAGAGCGAGTTGTTTCTTAGCTTCCCAATGAGCTGGAAGCAAGATGCTGTGGGACCCAACTCGCCCTTTGGAAAGAAGCCTGCTTGTTGTGCCTTTCAGCTCTAGGGCAAAGTAGCACACCCAGAGCAGAAGTCCTACTTCAGCCAGATCAGGCCTGCAAAGAAACTGCGTTTCACAGGCCTTTGGAAGAGATGTTCCCGGTAGGCTGTAAGAGCACTGTGCAGAGCGAGTTGTTTCTTAGCTTCCCAAAGAGCTGGAAGCAAGATGCTGTGGGGCCCAACTCGCCCTTTGGATAGAAGCCTGCACGTTGTGCCTTTCAGCTCTAGGGCAAAGTAGCACACCCAGAGCAGAAGTCCTACTTCAGCCAGATCAGGCCTGCAAAGAAACTGCGTTTCACAGGCCTTTGGAAGAGATGTTCCCGGTAGGCTGTAAGAGCACTGTGCAGAGCGAGTTGTTTCTTAGCTTCCCAAAGAGCTGGAAGCAAGATGCTGTGGGGCCCAACTCGCCCTTTGGAAAGAAGCCTGCACGTTGTGCCTTTCAGCTCTAGGGCAAAGAAGCACACCCAGAGCAGAAGTCCTACTTCAGCCAGATCAGCCCTGCAAAGAAACTGCGTTTCAAAGGCCTTTGGAAGAGATGTTCCCACTAGGCTGTAAGAGCACTGTGCAGAGCGAGTTGTTTCTTAGCTTCCCAAAGAGCTGGAAGCAAGATGCTGTGGGGCCCAACTCGCCCTTTGGAAAGAAGCCTGCACGTTGTGCCTTTCAGCTCTAGGGCAAAGTAGCACACCCAGAGCAGAAGTCCTACTTCAGCCAGATCAGGCCTGCAAAGAAACTGCGTTTCACAGGCCTTTGGAAGAGATGTTCCCGGTAGGCTGTAAGAGCACTGTGCAGAGCGAGTGGTTTCTTAGCTTCCCAAAGAGCTGGAAGCAAGATGCTGTGGGGCCCAACTCGCCCTCTGGAAAGAAGCCTGCACGTTGTGCCTTTCAGCTCTAGGGCAAAGTAGCACACCCAGAGCAGAAGTCCTACTTCAGCCAGATCAGGCCTGCAAAGAAACTGCGTTTCACAGGCCTTTGGAAGAGATGTTCCCGGTAGGCTATAAGAGCACTGTGCAGAGCGAGTTGTTTCTTAGCTTCCCAAAGAGCTGGAAGCTAGATGCTGTGGGGCCCAATTCGCCCTCTGGAAAGAAGCCTGCACGTTGTGCCTTTCAGCTCTAGGGCAAAGTAGCACACCCAGAGCAGAAGTCCTACTTCAGCCAGATCAGGCCTGCAAAGAAACTGCGTTTCACAGGCCTTTGGAAGAGATGTTCCCGGTAGGCTGTAAGAGCACTGTGCAGAGCGAGTTGTTTCTTAGCTTCCCAAAGAGCTGGAAGCAAGATGCTGTGGGGCCCAACTCGCCCTTTGGATAGAAGCCTGCACGTTGTGCCTTTCAGCTCTAGGGCAAAGTAGCACACCCAGAGCAGAAGTCCTACTTCAGCCAGATCAGGCCTGCAAAGAAACTGCGTTTCACAGGCCTTTGGAAGAGATGTTCCCGGTAGGCTGTAAGAGCACTGTGCAGAGCGAGTTGTTTCTTAGCTTCCCAAAGAGCTGGAAGCAAGATGCTGTGGGGCCCAACTCGCCCTTTGGAAAGAAGCCTGCACGTTGTGCCTTTCAGCTCTAGGGCACAGTAGCACACCCAGAGCAGAAGTCCTACTTCAGCCAGATCAGGCCTGCAAAGAAACTGCGTTTCACAGGCCTTTGGAAGAGATGTTCCCACTAGGCTGTAAGAGCACTGTGCAGAGCGAGTTGTTTCTTAGCTTCCCAAAGAGCTGGAAGCAAGATGCTGTGGGGCCCAACTCGCCCTTTGGAAAGAAGCCTGCACGTTGTGCCTTTCAGCTCTAGGGCACAGTAGCACACCCAGAGCAGAAGTCCTACTTCAGCCAGATCAGGCCTGCAAAGAAACTGCGTTTCACAGGCCTTTGGAAGAGATGTTCCCGGTAGGCTGTAAGAGCACTGTGCAGAGCGAGTTGTTTCTTAGCTTCCCAAAGAGCTGGAAGCAAGATGCTGTGGGGCCCAACTCGCCCTCTGGAAAGAAGCCTGCACGTTGTGCCTTTCAGCTCTAGGGCAAAGTAGCACACCCAGAGCAGAAGTCCTACTTCAGCCAGATCAGGCCTGCAAAGAAACTGCGTTTCACAGGCCTTTGGAAGAGATGTTCCCGGTAGGCTGTAAGAGCACTGTGCAGAGCGAGTTGTTTCTTAGCTTCCCAAAGAGCTGGAAGCAAGATGCTGTGGGGCCCAACTCGCCCTTTGGAAAGAAGCCTGCACGTTGTGCCTTTCAGCTCTAGGGCAAAGTAGCACACCCAGAGCAGAAGTCCTACTTCAGCCAGATCAGGCCTGCAAAGAAACTGCGTTTCACAGGCCTTTGGAAGAGATGTTCCCGGTAGGCTGTAAGAGCACTGTGCAGAGCGAGTTGTTTCTTAGCTTCCCAAAGAGCTGGAAGCAAGATGCTGTGGGGCCCAACTCGCCCTTTGGAAAGAAGCCTGCACGTTGTGCCTTTCAGCTCTAGGGCAAAGTAGCACACCCAGAGCAGAAGTCCTACTTCAGCCAGATCAGGCCTGCAAAGAAACTGCGTTTCACAGGCCTTTGGAAGAGATGTTCCCGGTAGGCTGTAAGAGAACTGTGCAGAGCGAGTTGTTTCTTAGCTTCCCAAAGAGCTGGAAGCAAGATGCTGTGGGGCCCAACTCGCCCTTTGGAAAGAAGCCTGCACGTTGTGCCTTTCAGCTCTAGGGCAAAGAAGCACACCCAGAGCAGAAGTCCTACTTCAGCCAGATCAGGCCTGCAAAGAAACTGCGTTTCAAAGGCCTTTGGAAGAGCTGTTCCCACTAGGCTGTAAGAGCACTGTGCAGAGCGAGTTGTTTCTTAGCTTCCCAAAGAGCTGGAAGCAAGATGCTGTGGGGCCCAACTCGCCCTTTGGAAAGAAGCCTGCACGTTGTGCCTTTCAGCTCTAGGGCAAAGTAGCACACCCAGAGCAGAAGTCCTACTTCAGCCAGATCAGGCCTGCAAAGAAAGTGCGTTTCAATGGCCTTTGGAAGACATGTTCCCACTAGGCTGTAAGAGCACTTTGCAGAGCGAGTTGTTTCTTAGCTTCCCAAAGAGCTGGAAGCAAGATGCTGTGGGGCCCAACTCGCCCTATGGAAAGAAGCCTGCACGTTGTGCCTTTCAGCTCTAGGGCAAAGTAGCACACCCAGAGCAGAAGTCCTACTTCAGCCAGATCAGGCCTGCAAAGAAACTGCGTTTCACAGGCCTTTGGAAGAGATGTTCCCACTAGGCTGTAAGAGCACTGTGCAGAGCGAGTTGTTTCTTAGCTTCCCAGAGAGCTGGAAGCAAGATGCTGTGGGGCCCAACTCGCCCTTTGGAAAGAAGCCTGCACGTTGTGCCTTTCAGCTCTAGGGCAAAGTAGCACACCCAGAGCAGAAGTCCTACTTCAGCCACATCAGGCCTGCAAAGAAACTGCGTTTCACCGGCCTTTGGAAGAGATGTTCCCACTAGGCTGTAAGAGCACTGTGCAGAGCGAGTTGTTTCTTAGCTTCCCAATGAGCTGGAAGCAAGATGCTGTGGGACCCAACTCGCCCTTTGGAAAGAAGCCTGCTTGTTGTGCCTTTCAGCTCTAGGGCAAAGTAGCACACCCAGAGCAGAAGTCCTACTTCAGCCAGATCAGGCCTGCAAAGAAACTGCGTTTCACAGGCCTTTGGAAGAGATGTTCCCGGTAGGCTGTAAGAGCACTGTGCAGAGCGAGTTGTTTCTTAGCTTCCCAAAGAGCTGGAAGCAAGATGCTGTGGGGCCCAACTCGCCCTTTGGAAAGAAGCCTGCACGTTGTGCCTTTCAGCTCTAGGGCAAAGAAGCACACCCAGAGCAGAAGTCCTACTTCAGCCAGATCAGGCCTGCAAAGAAACTGCGTTTCAAAGGCCTTTGGAAGAGATGTTCCCACTAGGCTGTAAGAGCACTGTGCAGAGCGAGTTGTTTCTTAGCTTCCCAAAGAGCTGGAAGCAAGATGCTGTGGGGCCCAACTCGCCCTTTGGAAAGAAGCCTGCACGTTGTGCCTTTCAGCTCTAGGGCAAAGTAGCACACCCAGAGCAGAAGTCCTACTTCAGCCAGATCAGGCCTGCAAAGAAACTGCGTTTCACAGGCCTTTGGAAGAGATGTTCCCGGTAGGCTGTAAGAGCACTGTGCAGAGCGAGTGGTTTCTTAGCTTCCCAAAGAGCTGGAAGCAAGATGCTGTGGGGCCCAACTCGCCCTCTGGAAAGAAGCCTGCACGTTGTGCCTTTCAGCTCTAGGGCAAAGTAGCACACCCAGAGCAGAAGTCCTACTTCAGCCAGATCAGGCCTGCAAAGAAACTGCGTTTCACAGGCCTTTGGAAGAGATGTTCCCGGTAGGCTGTAAGAGCACTGTGCAGAGCGAGTTGTTTCTTAGCTTCCCAAAGAGCTGGAAGCTAGATGCTGTGGGGCCCAATTCGCCCTCTGGAAAGAAGCCTGCACGTTGTGCCTTTCAGCTCTAGGGCAAAGTAGCACACCCAGAGCAGAAGTCCTACTTCAGCCAGATCAGGCCTGCAAAGAAACTGCGTTTCACAGGCCTTTGGAAGAGATGTTCCCGGTAGGCTGTAAGAGCACTGTGCAGAGCGAGTTGTTTCTTAGCTTCCCAAAGAGCTGGAAGCAAGATGCTGTGGGGCCCAACTCGCCCTTTGGAAAGAAGCCTGCACGTTGTGCCTTTCAGCTCTAGGGCAAAGTAGCACACCCAGAGCAGAAGTCCTACTTCGGCCAGATCAGGCCTGCAAAGAAACTGCGTTTCACAGGCCTTTGGAAGAGATGTTCCCACTAGGCTGTAAGAGCACTGTGCAGAGCGAGTTGTTTCTTAGCTTCCCAAAGAGCTGGAAGCAAGATGCTGTGGGGCCCAACTCGCCCTTTGGAAAGAAGCCTGCACGTTGTGCCTTTCAGCTCTAGGGCAAAGTAGCACACCCAGAGCAGAAGTCCTACTTCAGCCAGATCAGGCCTGCAAAGAAACTGCGTTTCACAGGCCTTTGGAAGAGATGTTCCCACTAGGCTGTAAGAGCACTGTGCAGAGCGAGTTGTTTCTTAGCTTCCCAAAGAGCTGGAAGCAAGATGCTGTGGGGCCCAACTCGCCCTTTGGAAAGAAGCCTGCACGTTGTGCCTTTCAGCTCTAGGGCAAAGTAGCACACCCAGAGCAGAAGTCCTACTTCAGCCAGATCAGGCCTGCAAAGAAACTGCGTTTCACAGGCCTTTGGAAGAGATGTTCCCACTAGGCTGTAAGAGCACTGTGCAGAGCGAGTTGTTTCTTAGCTTCCCAAAGAGCTGGAAGCAAGATGCTGTGGGGCCCAACTCGCCCTTTGGAAAGAAGCCTGCACGTTGTGCCTTTCAGCTCTAGGGCAAATTAGCACACCCAGAGCAGAAGTCCTACTTCAGCCAGATCAGGCCTGCAAAGAAACTGCGTTTCACAGGCCTTTGGAAGAGATGTTCCCGGTAGGCTGTAAGAGCACTGTGCAGAGCGAGTTGTTTCTTAGCTTCCCAAAGAGCTGGAAGCAAGATGCTGTGGGGCCCAACTCGCCCTTTGGAAAGAAGCCTGCACGTTGTGCCTTTCAGCTCTAGGGCAAAGTAGCACACCCAGAGCAGAAGTCCTACTTCAGCCAGATCAGGCCTGCAAAGAAACTGCGTTTCACCGGCCTTTGGAAGAGATGTTCCCACTAGGCTGTAAGAGCACTGTGCAGAGCGAGTTGTTTCTTAGCTTCCCAATGAGCTGGAAGCAAGATGCTGTGGGACCCAACTCGCCCTTTGGAAAGAAGCCTGCTTGTTGTGCCTTTCAGCTCTAGGGCAAAGTAGCACACCCAGAGCAGAAGTCCTACTTCAGCCAGATCAGGCCTGCAAAGAAACTGCGTTTCACAGGCCTTTGGAAGAGATGTTCCCGGTAGGCTGTAAGAGCACTGTGCAGAGCGAGTTGTTTCTTAGCTTCCCAAAGAGCTGGAAGCAAGATGCTGTGGGGCCCAACTCGCCCTTTGGAAAGAAGCCTGCACGTTGTGCCTTTCAGCTCTAGGGCAAAGTAGCACACCCAGAGCAGAAGTCCTACTTCAGCCAGATCAGGCCTGCAAAGAAACTGCGTTTCACAGGCCTTTGGAAGAGATGTTCCCGGTAGGCTGTAAGAGCACTGTGCAGAGCGAGTTGTTTCTTAGCTTCCCAAAGAGCTGGAAGCAAGATGCTGTGGGGCCCAACTCGCCCTTTGGAAAGAAGCCTGCACGTTGTGCCTTTCAGCTCTAGGGCAAAGAAGCACACCCAGAGCAGAAGTCCTACTTCAGCCAGATCAGGCCTGCAAAGAAACTGCGTTTCAAAGGCCTTTGGAAGAGATGTTCCCACTAGGCTGTAAGAGCACTGTGCAGAGCGAGTTGTTTCTTAGCTTCCCAAAGAGCTGGAAGCAAGATGCTGTGGGGCCCAACTCGCCCTTTGGAAAGAAGCCTGCACGTTGTGCCTTTCAGCTCTAGGGCAAAGTAGCACACCCAGAGCAGAAGTCCTACTTCAGCCAGATCAGGCCTGCAAAGAAACTGCGTTTCACAGGCCTTTGGAAGAGATGTTCCCGGTAGGCTGTAAGAGCACTGTGCAGAGCGAGTTGTTTCTTAGCTTCCCAAAGAGCTGGAAGCAAGATGCTGTGGGGCCCAACTCGCCCTTTGGAAAGAAGCCTGCACGTTGTGCCTTTCAGCTCTAGGGCAAAGTAGCACACCCAGAGCAGAAGTCCTACTTCAGCCAGATCAGGCCTGCAAAGAAACTGCGTTTCACAGGTCTTTGGAAGAGATGTTCCCACTAGGATGTAAGAGCACTGTGCAGAGCAAGTTGTTTCTTAGCTTCCCAAAGAGCTGGAAGCAAGATGCTGTGGGGCCCAACTCGCCCTATGGAAAGAAGCCTGCACGTTGTGCCTTGCAGCTCTAGGGCAAAGTAGCACACCCAGAGCAGAAGTCCTACTTCAGCCAGATCAGGCCTGCAAAGAAACTGCGTTTCACAGGCCTTTGGAAGAGATGTTCCCGGTAGGCTGTAAGAGCACTGTGCAGAGCGAGTTGTTTCTTAGCTTCCCAAAGAGCTGGAAGCAAGATGCTGTGGGGCCCAACTCGCCCTTTGGAAAGAAGCCTGCACGTTGTGCCTTTCAGCTCTAGGGCAAAGTAGCACACCCAGAGCAGAAGTCCTACTTCAGCCAGATCAGGCCTGCAAAGAAACTGCGTTTCACAGGCCTTTGGAAGAGATGTTCCCGGTAGGCTGTAAGAGCACTGTGCAGAGCGAGTTGTTTCTTAGCTTCCCAAAGAGCTGGAAGCAAGATGCTGTGGGGCCCAACTCGCCCTTTGGAAAGAAGCCTGCACGTTGTGCCTTTCAGCTCTAGGGCAAAGTAGCACACCCAGAGCAGAAGTCCTACTTCGGCCAGATCAGGCCTGCAAAGAAACTGCGTTTCACAGGCCTTTGGAAGAGATGTTCCCACTAGGCTGTAAGAGCACTGTGCAGAGCGAGTTGTTTCTTAGCTTCCCAAAGAGCTGGAAGCAAGATGCTGTGGGGCCCAACTCGCCCTTTGGAAAGAAGCCTGCACGTTGTGCCTTTCAGCTCTAGGGCAAAGTAGCACACCCAGAGCAGAAGTCCTACTTCAGCCAGATCAGGCCTGCAAAGAAACTGCGTTTCACAGGCCTTTGGAAGAGATGTTCCCACTAGGATGTAAGAGCACTGTGCAGAGCGAGTTGTTTCTTAGCTTCCCAAAGAGCTGGAAGCAAGATGCTGTGGGGCCCAACTCGCCCTTTGGAAAGAAGCCTTCACGTTGTGCCTTTCAGCTCTAGGGCAAAGTAGCACACCCAGAGCAGAAGTCCTACTTCAGCCAGATCAGGCCTGCAAAGAAACTGCGTTTCACAGGCCTTTGGAAGAGATGTTCCCACTAGGCTGTAAGAGCACTGTGCAGAGCGAGTTGTTTCTTAGCTTCCCAAAGAGCTGGAAGCAAGATGCTGTGGGGCCCAACTCGCCCTTTGGAAACAAGCCTGCACGTTGTGCCTTTCAGCTCTAGGGCAAAGTAGCACACCCAGAGCAGAAGTCCTACTTCAGCCAGATCAGGCCTGCAAAGAAACTGTGTTTCACAGGCCTTTGGAAGAGATGTTCCCGGTAGGCTGTAAGAGCACTGTGCAGAGCGAGTTGTTTCTTAGCTTCCCAAAGAGCTGGAAGCAAGATGCTGTGGGGCCCAACTCGCCCTCTGGAAAGAAGCGTGCACGTTGTGCCTTTCAGCTCTAGGGCAAAGTAGCACACCCAGAGCAGAAGTCCTACTTCAGCCAGATCAGGCCTGCAAAGAAACTGCGTTTCACAGGCCTTTGGAAGAGATGTTCCCGGTAGGCTGTAAGAGCACTGTGCAGAGCGAGTTGTTTCTTAGCTTCCCAAAGAGCTGGAAGCAAGATGCTGTGGGGCCCAACTCGCCCTTTGGAAAGAAGCCTGCACGTTGTGCCTTTCAGCTCTAGGGCAAAGTAGCACACCCAGAGCAGAAGTCCTACTTCAGCCAGATCAGGCCTGCAAAGAAACTGCGTTTCACAGGCCTTTGGAAGATATGTTCCCGGTAGGCTGTAAGAGCACTGTGCAGAGCGAGTTGTTTCTTAGCTTCCCAAAGAGCTGGAAGCAAGATGCTGTGGGGCCCAACTCGCCCTTTGGAAAGAAGCCTGCACGTTGTGCCTTTCAGCTCTAGGGCAAAGTAGCACACCCAGAGCAGAAGTCCTACTTCAGCCAGATCAGGCCTGCAAAGAAACTGCATTTCACAGGCCTTTGGAAGAGATGTTCCCACTAGGATGTAAGAGCACTGTGAAGAGCGAGTTGTTTCTTAGCTTCCCAAAGAGCTGGAAGCAAGATGCTGTGGGGCCCAACTCGCCCTATGGAAAGAAGCCTGCACGTTGTGCCTTTCAGCTCTAGGGCAAAGTAGCACACCCAGAGCAGAAGTCCTACTTCAGCCAGATCAGGCCTGCAAAGAAACTGCATTTCACAGGCCTTTGGAAGAGATGTTCCCACTAGGCTGTAAGAGCACTGTGCAGAGCGAGTTGTTTCTTAGCTTCCCAAAGAGCTGGAAGCAAGATGCTGTGGGGCCCAACTCGCCCTTTGGAAAGAAGCCTGCACGTTGTGCCTTTCAGCTCTAGGGCAAAGTAGCACACCCAGAGCAGAAGTCCTACTTCAGCCAGATCAGGCCTGCAAAGAAACTGCGTTTCACAGGCCTTTGGAAGAGATGTTCCCGGTAGGCTGTAAGAGCACTGTGCAGAGCGAGTTGTTTCTTAGCTTCCCAAAGAGCTGGAAGCAAGATGCTGTGGGGCCCAACTCGCCCTTTGGAAAGAAGCCTGCACGTTGTGCCTTTCAGCTCTAGGGCAAAGTAGCACACCCAGAGCAGAAGTCCTACTTCAGCCAGATCAGGCCTGCAAAGAAACTGCGTTTCACAGGCCTTTGGAAGAGATGTTCCCGGTAGGCTGTAAGAGCACTGTGCAGAGCGAGTTGTTTCTTAGCTTCCCAAAGAGCTGGAAGCAAGATGCTGTGGGGCCCAACTCGCCCTTTGGAAACAAGCCTGCACGTTGTGCCTTTCAGCTCTAGGGCAAAGTAGCACACCCAGAGCAGAAGTGCTACTTCAGCCAGATCAGGCCTGCAAAGAAACTGCGTTTCACAGGCCTTTGGAAGAGATGTTCCCGGTAGGCTGTAAGAGCACTGTGCAGAGCGAGTTGTTTCTTAGCTTCCCAAAGAGCTGGAAGCAAGATGCTGTGGGGCCCAACTCGCCCTTTGGAAAGAAGCCTGCACGTTGTGCCTTTCAGCTCTAGGGCAAAGTAGCACACCCAGAGCAGAAGTCCTACTTCAGCCAGATCAGGCCTGCAAAGAAACTGCGTTTCACAGGCCTTTGGAAGAGATGTTCCCGGTAGGCTGTAAGAGCACTGTGCAGAGCGAGTTGTTTCTTAGCTTCCCAAAGAGCTGGAAGCAAGATGCTGTGGGGCCCAACTCGCCCTTTGGAAAGAAGCCTGCACGTTGTGCCTTTCAGCTCTAGGGCAAAGTAGCACACCCAGAGCAGAAGTCCTACTTCAGCCAGATCAGGCCTGCAAAGAAACTGCGTTTCACAGGCCTTTGGAAGAGATGTTCCCGGTAGGCTGTAAGAGCACTGTGCAGAGCGAGTTGTTTCTTAGCTTCCCAAAGAGCTGGAAGCAAGATGCTGTGGGGCCCAACTCGCCCTTTGGAAAGAAGCCTGCACGTTGTGCCTTTCAGCTCTAGGGCAAAGTAGCACACCCAGAGCCGAAGTCCTACTTCAGCCAGATCAGGCCTGCAAAGAAACTGCGTTTCAAAGGCCTTTGGAAGAGATGTTCCCACTAGGCTGTAAGAGCACTGTGCAGAGCGAGTTGTTTCTTAGCTTCCCAATGAGCTGGAAGCAAGATGCTGTGGGGCCCAACTCGCCCTTTGGAAAGAAGCCTGCACGTTGTGCCTTTCAGCTCTAGGGCAAAGTAGCACACCCAGAGCAGAAGTCCTACTTCAGCCAGATCAGGCCTGCAAAGAAACTGCGTTTCACAGGCCTTTGGAAGAGATGTTCCCGGTAGGCTGTAAGAGCACGGTGCAGAGCGAGTTGTTTCTTAGCTTCCCAAAGAGCTGGAAGCAAGATGCTGTGGGGCCCAACTCGCCCTTTGGAAAGAAGCCTGCACGTTGTGCCTTTCAGCTCTAGGGCAAAGTAGCACACCCAGAGCAGAAGTCCTACTTCAGCCAGATCAGGCCTGCAAAGAAACTGCGTTTCACAGGCCTTTGGAAGAGATGTTCCCGGTAGGCTGTAAGAGCACTGTGCAGAGCGAGTTGTTTCTTAGCTTCCCAAAGAGCTGGAAGCAAGATGCTGTGGGGCCCAACTCGCCCTTTGGAAAGAAGCCTGCACGTTGTGCCTTTCAGCTCTAGGGCAAAGTAGCACACCCAGAGCAGAAGTCCTACTTCAGCCAGATCAGGCCTGCAAAGAAACTGCGTTTCACAGGCCTTTGGAAGAGATGTTCCCACTAGGCTGTAAGAGCACTGTGCAGAGCGAGTTGTTTCTTAGCTTCCCAAAGAGCTGGAAGCAAGATGCTGTGGGGCCCAACTCGCCCTTTGGAAAGAAGCCTGCACATTGTGCCTTTCAGCTCTAGGGCAAAGTAGCACACCCAGAGCAGAAGTCCTACTTCAGCCAGATCAGGCCTGCAAAGAAACTGCGTTTCACAGGCCTTTGGAAGAGATGTTCCCACTAGGCTGTAAGAGCACTGTGCAGAGCGAGTTGTTTCTTAGCTTCCCAAAGAGCTGGAAGCAAGATGCTGTGGGGCCCAACTCGCCCTTTGGAAAGAAGCCTGCACGTTGTGCCTTTCAGCTCTAGGGCAAAGTAGCACACCCAGAGCAGAAGTCCTACTTCAGCCAGATCAGGCCTGCAAAGAAACTGCGTTTCACAGGCCTTTGGAAGAGATGTTCCCGGTAGGCTGTAAGAGCACTGTGCAGAGCGAGTTGTTTCTTAGCTTCCCAAAGAGCTGGAAGCAAGATGCTGTGGGGCCCAACTCGCCCTTTGGAAAGAAGCCTGCACGTTGTGCCTTTCAGCTCTAGGGCAAAGTAGCACACCCAGAGCAGAAGTCCTACTTCAGCCAGATCAGGCCTGCAAAGAAACTGCGTTTCACAGGCCTTTGGAAGACATGTTCCCGGTAGGCTGTAAGAGCACTGTGCAGAGCGAGTTGTTTCTTAGCTTCCCAAAGAGCTGGAAGCAAGATGCTGTGGGGCCCAACTCGCCCTTTGGAAAGAAGCCTGCACGTTGTGCCTTTCAGCTCTAGGGCAAAGTAGCACACCCAGAGCAGAAGTGCTACTTCAGCCAGATCAGGCCTGCAAAGAAACTGCGTTTCACAGGCCTTTGGAAGAGATGTTCCCGGTAGGCTGTAAGAGCACTGTGCAGAGCGAGTTGTTTCTTAGCTTCCCAAAGAGCTGGAAGCAAGATGCTGTGGGGCCCAACTCGCCCTTTGGAAAGAAGCCTGCACGTTGTGCCTTTCAGCTCTAGGGCAAAGTAGCACACCCAGAGCAGAAGTCCTACTTCAGCCAGATCAGGCCTGCAAAGAAACTGCGTTTCACAGGCCTTTGGAAGAGATGTTCCCACTAGGCTGTAAGAGCACTGTGCAGAGCGAGTGGTTTCTTAGCTTCCCAAAGAGCTGGATGCAAGATGCTGTGGGGCCCAACTCACCCTTCGGAAAGTAGCCTGCACTTTGTGCCTTTCAGCTCTAGGGCAAAGTAGCACACCCAGAGCAGAAGTCCTACTTCAGCCAGATCAGGCCTGCAAAGAAACTGCGTTTCACAGGCCTTTGGAAGAGATGTTCCCGGTAGGCTGTAAGAGCACTGTGCAGAGCGAGTTGTTTCTTAGCTTCCCAAAGAGCTGGAAGCAAGATGCTGTGGGGCCCAACTCGCCCTTTGGAAAGAAGCCTGCACGTTGTGCCTTTCAGCTCTAGGGCAAAGTAGCACACCCAGAGCAGAAGTCCTACTTCAGCCAGATCAGGCCTGCAAAGAAACTGCGTTTCACAGGCCTTTGGAAGAGATGTTCCCGGTAGGCTGTAAGAGCACTGTGCAGAGCGAGTTGTTTCTTAGCTTCCCAAAGAGCTGGAAGCAAGATGCTGTGGGGCCCAACTCGCCCTTTGGAAAGAAGCCTGCACGTTGTGCCTTTCAGCTCTAGGGCAAAGTAGCACACCCAGAGCAGAAGTCCTACTTCAGCCAGATCAGGCCTGCAAAGAAACTGCGTTTCACAGGCCTTTGGAAGAGATGTTCCCGGTAGGCTGTAAGAGCACTGTGCAGAGCGAGTTGTTTCTTAGCTTCCCAAAGAGCTGGAAGCAAGATGCTGTGGGGCCCAACTCGCTCTTTGGAAAGAAGCCTGCACGTTGTGCCTTTCAGCTCTAGGGCAAAGTAGAACACCCAGAGCAGAAGTCCTACTTCAGCCAGATCAGGCCTGCAAAGAAACCGCGTTTCACAGGCCTTTGGAAGAGATGTTCCCGGTAGGCTGTAAGAGCACTGTGCAGAGCGAGTTGTTTCTTAGCTTCCCAAAGAGCTGGAAGCAAGACGCTGTGGGGCCCAACTCGCCCTTTGGAAAGAAGCCTGCACGTTGTGCCTTTCAGCTCTAGGGCAAAGTAGCACACCCAGAGCAGAAGTCCTACTTCAGCCAGATCAGGCCTGCAAAGAAACTGCGTTTCACTGGCATTTGGAAGAGATGTTCCATCTAGGCTGTAAGAGCACTGTGCAGAGCGAGTTGTTTCTTAGCTTCCCAAAGAGCTGGAAGCAAGATGCTGTGGGGCCCAACTCGCCCTTTGGAAAGAAGCCTGCACGTTGTGCCTTTCAGCTCTAGGGCAAAGTAGCACACCCAGAGCAGAAGTCCTACTTCAGCCAGATCAGGCCTGCAAAGAAACTGCGTTTCACAGGCCTTTGGAAGAGATGTTCCCGGTAGGCTGTAAGAGCACTATGCAGAGCGAGTTGTTTCTTAGCTTCAAAAAGAGCTGGAAGCAAGATGCTGTGGGGCCCAACTCGCCCTTTGGAAAGAGGACTGCACGTTGTGCCTTTCAGCTCTAGGGCAATGTAGCACACCCAGAGCAGAAGTCCTACTTCAGCCAGATCAGGCCTGCAAAGAAACTGCGTTTCACAGGCCTTTGGAAGAGATGTTCCCGGTAGGCTGTAAGAGCACTGTGCAGAGCGAGTTGTTTCTTAGCTTCCCAAAGAGCTGGAAGCAAGATGCTGTGGGGCCCAACTCGCCCTTTGGAAAGAAGCCTGCACGTTGTGCCTTTCAGCTCTAGGGCAAAGTAGCACACCCAGAGCAGAAGTCCTACTTCAGCCAGATCAGGCCAGGAAAGAAACTGCGTTTCACAGGCCTTTGGAAGAGATGTTCCCGGTAGGCTGTAAGAGCACTGTGCAGAGCGTGTTGTTTCTTAGCTTCCCAAAGAGCTGGAAGCAAGATGCTGTGGAGCCCAACTCGCCCTTTGGAAAGAAGCCTGCACGTTGTTCCTTTCAGCTCTAGGGCAAAGTAGCACACCCAGAGCAGAAGTCCTACTTCAGCCAGATCAGGCCTGCAAAGAAACTGCGTTTCACAGGCCTTTGGAAGAGATGTTCCCGGTAGGCTGTAAGAGCACTGTGCAGAGTGAGTTGTTTCTTAGCTTCCCAAAGAGCTGGAAGCAAGATGCTGTGGGGCCCAACTCGCCCTTTGGAAAGAAGCCTGCACGTTGTGCCTTTCAGCTCTAGGGCAAAGTAGCACACCCAGAGCAGAAGTCCTACTTCAGCCAGATCAGGCCTGCAAAGAAACTGCGTTTCACAGGCCTTTGGAAGAGATGTTCCCACTAGGCTGTAAGAGCACTGTGCAGAGCGAGTTGTTTCTTAGCTTCCCAAAGAGCTGGAAGCAAGATGCTGTGGGGCCCAACTCGCCCTTTGGAAAGAAGCCTGCACGTTGTGCCTTTCAGCTCTAGGGCAAAGTAGCACACCCAGAGCAGAAGTCCTACTTCAGCCAGATCAGGCCTGCAAAGAAACTGCGTTTCACAGGCCTTTGGAAGAGATGTTCCCACTAGGCTGTAAGAGCACTGTGCAGAGCGAGTTGTTTCTTAGCTTCCCAAAGAGCTGGAAGCAAGATGCTGTGGGGCCCAACTCGCCCTTTGGAAAGAAGCCTGCACGTTGTGCCTTTCAGCTCTAGGGCAAAGTAGCACACCCAGAGCAGAAGTCCTACTTCAGCCAGATCAGGCCTGCAAAGAAACTGCGTTTCACAGGCCATTGGAAGAGATGTTCCCGGTAGGCTGTAAGAGCACTGTGCAGAGCGAGTTGTTTCTTAGCTTCCCAAAGAGCTGGAAGCAAGATGCTGTGGGGCCCAACTCGCCCTTTGGAAAGAAGCCTGCACGTTGTGCCTTTCAGCTCTAGGGCAAAGTAGCACACCCAGAGCAGAAGTCCTACTTCAGCCAGATCAGGCCTGCAAAGAAACTGCGTTTCACAGGCCTTTGGAAGAGATGTTCCCGGTAGGCTGTAAGAGCACTGTGCAGAGCGAGTTGTTTCTTAGCTTCCCAAAGAGCTGGAAGCAAGATGCTGTGGGGCCCAACTCGCCCTTTGGAAAGAAGCCTGCACGTTGTGCCTTTCAGCTCCAGGGCAAAGTAGCACACCCAGAGCAGAAGTCCTACTTCAGCCAGATCAGGCCTGCAAAGAAACTGCATTTCACAGGCCTTTGGAAGAGATGCTCCCACTAGGCTGTAAGAGCACTGTGCAGAGCGAGTTGTTTCTTAGCTTCCCAAAGAGCTGGAAGCAAGATGCTGTGGGGCCCAACTCGCCCTTTGGAAAGAAGCCTGCACGTTGTGCCTTTCAGCTCTAGGGCAAAGTAGCACACCCAGAGCAGAAGTCCTACTTCAGCCAGATCAGGCCTGCAAAGAAACTGCGTTTCACAGGCCTTTGGAAGAGATGTTCCCGGTAGGCTGTAAGAGCACTGTGCAGAGCGAGTTGTTTCTTAGCTTCCCAAAGAGCTGGAAGCAAGATGCTGTGGGGCCCAACTCGCCCTTTGGAAAGAAGCCTGCACGTTGTGCCTTTCAGCTCTAGGGCAAAGTAGCACACCCAGAGCAGAAGTCCTACTTCAGCCAGATCAGGCCTGCAAAGAAACTGCGTTTCACAGGCCTTTGGAAGAGATGTTCCCGGTAGGCTGTAAGAGCACTATGCAGAGCGAGTTGTTTCTTAGCTTCAAAAAGAGCTGGAAGCAAGATGCTGTGGGGCCCAACTCGCCCTTTGGAAAGAAGCCTGCACGTTGTGCCTTTCAGCTCTAGGGCAATGTAGCACACCCAGAGCAGAAGTCCTACTTCAGCCAGATCAGGCCTGCAAAGAAACTGCGTTTCACAGGCCTTTGGAAGAGATGTTCCCGGTAGGCTGTAAGAGCACTGTGCAGAGCGAGTTGTTTCTTAGCTTCCCAAAGAGCTGGAAGCAAGATGCTGTGGGGCCCAACTCGCCCTTTGGAAAGAAGCCTGCACGTTGTGCCTTTCAGCTCTAGGGCAAAGTAGCACACCCAGAGCAGAAGTCCTACTTCAGCCAGATCAGGCCAGGAAAGAAACTGCGTTTCACAGGCCTTTGGAAGAGATGTTCCCGGTAGGCTGTAAGAGCACTGTGCAGAGCGTGTTGTTTCTTAGCTTCCCAAAGAGCTGGAAGCAAGATGCTGTGGGGCCCAACTCGCCCTTTGGAAAGAAGCCTGCACGTTGTTCCTTTCAGCTCTAGGGCAAAGTAGCACACCCAGAGCAGAAGTCCTACTTCAGCCAGATCAGGCCTGCAAAGAAACTGCGTTTCACAGGCCTTTGGAAGAGATGTTCCCGGTAGGCTGTAAGAGCACTGTGCAGAGTGAGTTGTTTCTTAGCTTCCCAAAGAGCTGGAAGCAAGATGCTGTGGGGCCCAACTCGCCCTTTGGAAAGAAGCCTGCACGTTGTGCCTTTCAGCTCTAGGGCAAAGTAGCACACCCAGAGCAGAAGTCCTACTTCAGCCAGATCAGGCCTGCAAAGAAACTGCGTTTCACAGGCCTTTGGAAGAGATGTTCCCACTAGGCTGTAAGAGCACTGTGCAGAGCGAGTTGTTTCTTAGCTTCCCAAAGAGCTGGAAGCAAGATGCTGTGGGGCCCAACTCGCCCTTTGGAAAGAAGCCTGCACGTTGTGCCTTTCAGCTCTAGGGCAAAGTAGCACACCCAGAGCAGAAGTCCTACTTCAGCCAGATCAGGCCTGCAAAGAAACTGCGTTTCACAGGCCTTTGGAAGAGATGTTCCCACTAGGCTGTAAGAGCACTGTGCAGAGCGAGTTGTTTCTTAGCTTCCCAAAGAGCTGGAAGCAAGATGCTGTGGGGCCCAACTCGCCCTTTGGAAAGAAGCCTGCACGTTGTGCCTTTCAGCTCTAGGGCAAAGTAGCACACCCAGAGCAGAAGTCCTACTTCAGCCAGATCAGGCCTGCAAAGAAACTGCGTTTCACAGGCCATTGGAAGAGATGTTCCCGGTAGGCTGTAAGAGCACTGTGCAGAGCGAGTTGTTTCTTAGCTTCCCAAAGAGCTGGAAGCAAGATGCTGTGGGGCCCAACTCGCCCTTTGGAAAGAAGCCTGCACGTTGTGCCTTTCAGCTCTAGGGCAAAGTAGCACACCCAGAGCAGAAGTCCTACTTCAGCCAGATCAGGCCTGCAAAGAAACTGCGTTTCACAGGCCTTTGGAAGAGATGTTCCCGGTAGGCTGTAAGAGCACTGTGCAGAGCGAGTTGTTTCTTAGCTTCCCAAAGAGCTGGAAGCAAGATGCTGTGGGGCCCAACTCGCCCTTTGGAAAGAAGCCTGCACGTTGTGCCTTTCAGCTCCAGGGCAAAGTAGCACACCCAGAGCAGAAGTCCTACTTCAGCCAGATCAGGCCTGCAAAGAAACTGCATTTCACAGGCCTTTGGAAGAGATGCTCCCACTAGGCTGTAAGAGCACTGTGCAGAGCGAGTTGTTTCTTAGCTTCCCAAAGAGCTGGAAGCAAGATGCTGTGGGGCCCAACTCGCCCTTTGGAAAGAAGCCTGCACGTTGTGCCTTTCAGCTCTAGGGCAAAGTAGCACACCCAGAGCAGAAGTCATACTTCAGCCAGATCAGGCCTGCAAAGAAACTGCGTTTCACAGGCCTTTGGAAGAGATGTTCCCGATAGGCTGTAAGAGCACTGTGCAGAGCGAGTTGTTTCTTAGATTCCCAACGAGCTGGAAGCAAGATGCTGTGGGGCCCAACTCGCCCTTTGGAAAGAAGCCTGCACGTTGTGCCTTTCAGCTCTAGGGCAAAGTAGCACACCTAGAGCAGAAGTCCTACTTCAGCCAGATCAGGACTGCAAAGAAACTGCGTTTCACAGGCCTTTGGAAGAGATGTTCCCGGTAGGCTGTAAGAGCACTGTGCAGAGCGAGTTGTTTCTTAGCTTCCCAAAGAGCTGGAAGCAAGATGCTGTGGGGCCCAACTCGCCCTTTGGAAAGAAGCCTGCACGTTGTGCCTTTCAGCTCTAGGGCAAAGTAGCACACCCAGAGCAGAAGTCCTACTTCAGCCAGATCAGGCCTGCAAAGAAACTGCGTTTCACAGGCCTTTGGAAGAGATGCTCCCGGTTGGCTGTAAGAGCACTGTGCAGAGCGAGTTGTTTCTTAGCTTCCCAAAGAGCTGGAAGCAAGATGCTGTGGGGCCCAACTCGCCCTTTGGAAAGAAGCCTGCACGTTGTGCCTTTCAGCTCTAGGGCAAAGTAGCACACCCAGAGCAGAAGTCCTACTTCGGCCAGATCAGGCCTGCAAAGAAACTGCGTTTCACAGGCCTTTGGAAGAGATGTTCCCGGTAGGCTGTAAGAGCACTGTGCAGAGCGAGTTGTTTCTTAGCTTCCCAAAGAGCTGGAAGCAAGATGCTGTGGGGCCCAAATCGCCCTTTGGAAAGAAGCCTGCACGTTGTGCCTTTCAGCTCTAGGGCAAAGTAGCACACCCAGAGCAGAAGTCCTACTTCAGCCAGATCAGGCCTGCAAAGAAACTGCGTTTCACAGGCCTTTGGAAGAGATGTTCCCACTAGGCTGTAAGAGCACTGTGCAGAGCGAGTTGTTTCTTAGCTTCCCAAAGAGCTGGAAGCAAGATGCTGTGGGGCCCAACTCGCCCTTTGGAAAGAAGCCTGCACGTTGTGCCTTTCAGCTCTAGGGCAAAGTAGCACACCCAGAGCAGAAGTCCTACTTCAGCCAGATCAGGCCTGCAAAGAAACTGCGTTTCACAGGCCTTTGGAAGAGATGTTCCCACTAGGCTGTAAGAGCACTGTGCAGAGCGAGTTGTTTCTTAGCTTCCCAAAGAGCTGGAAGCAAGATGCTGTGGGGCCCAACTCGCCCTTTGGAAAGAAGCCTGCATGTTGTGCCTTTCAGCTCTAGGGCAAAGTAGCACACCCAGAGAAGAAGTCCTACTTCAGCCAGATCAGGCCTGCAAAGAAACTGCGTTTCACAGGCCTTTGGATGAGATGTTCCCACTAGGCTGTAAGAGCACTGTGAAGAGCGAGTTGTTTCTTAGCTTCCCAAAGAGCTGGAAGCAAGATGCTGTGGGGCCCAACTCGCCCTTTGGAAAGAAGCCTGCACGTTGTGCCTTTCAGCTCTAGGGCAAAGTAGCACACCCAGAGCAGAAGTCCTACTTCAGCCAGATCAGGCCTGCAAAGAAACTGCGTTTCACAGGCCTTTGGAAGAGATGTTCCCACTAGGCTGTAAGAGCACTGGGCAGAGCGAGTTGTTTCTTAGCTTCCCAAAGAGCTGGAAGCAAGATGCTTTGGGGCCCAACTCGCCCTTTGGAAAGAAGCCTGCACGTTGTGCCTTTCAGCTCTAGGGCAAAGTAGCACACCCAGAGCAGAAGTCCTACTTCGGCCAGATCAGGCCTGCAAAGAAACTGCGTTTCACAGGCCTTTGGAAGAGATGTTCCCGGTAGGCTGTAAGAGCACTGTGCAGAGCGAGTTGTTTCTTAGCTTCCCAAAGAGCTGGAAGCAAGATGCTGTGGGGCCCAACTCGCCCTTTGGAAAGAAGCCTGCACGTTGTGCCTTTCAGCTCTAGGGCAAAGTAGCACACCCAGAGCAGAAGTCCTACTTCAGCCAGATCAGGCCTGCAAAGAAACTGCGTTTCACAGGCCTTTGGAAGAGATGTTCCCACTAGGCTGTAAGAGCACTGTGCAGAGCGAGTTGTTTCTTAGCTTCCCAAAGAGCTGGAAGCAAGACGCTGTGGGGCCCAACTCGCCCTTTGGAAAGAAGCCTGCACGTTGTGCCTTTCAGCTCTAGGGCAAAGTAGCACACCCAGAGCAGAAGTGCTACTTCAGCCAGATCAGACCTGCAAAGAAACTGCGTTTCACAGGCCTTTGGAAGAGATGTTCCCGGTAGGCTGTAAGAGCACTGTGCAGAGCGAGTTGTTTCTTAGCTTCCCAAAGAGCTGGAAGCAAGATGCTGTGCGGCCCAACTCGCCCTTTGGAAAGAAGCCTGCACGTTGTGCCTTTCAGCTCTAGGGCAAAGTAGCACACCCAGAGCAGAAGTCCTACTTCAGCCAGATCAGGCCTGCAAAGAAACTGCGTTTCACAGGCCTTTGGAAGAGATGTTCCCGGTAGGCTGTAAGAGCACTGTGCAGAGCGAGTTGTTTCTTAGCTTCCCAAAGAGCTGGAAGCAAGATGCTGTGGGGCCCAACTCGCCCTTTGGAAAGAAGCCTGCACGTTGTGCCTTTCAGCTCTAGGGCAAAGTAGCACACCCAGAGCAAAGTCCTACTTCAGCCAGATCAGGCCTGCAAAGAAACTGCGTTTCACAGGCCTTTGGAAAAGATGTTCCCAGTAGGCTGTAAGAGCACTGAGCAGAGCGAGTTGTTTCTTAGCTTCCCAAAGAGCTGGAAGCAAGATGCTGTGGGGCCCAACTCGCCCTTTGGAAAGAAGCCTGCACGTTGTGCCTTTCTGCTCTAGGGCAAAGTAGCACACCCAGAGCAGAAGTCCTACTTCAGCCAGATCAGGCCTGCAAAGAAACTGCGTTTCACAGGCCTTTGGAAGAGATGTTCCCACTAGGCTGTAAGAGCACTGTGCAGAGCGAGTTGTTTCTTAGCTTCCCAAAGAGCTGGAAGCAAGATGCTGTGGGGCCCAACTCGCCCTTTGGAAAGAAGCCTGCACGTTGTGCCTTTCAGCTCTAGGGCAAAGTAGCACACCCAGAGCAGAAGTCCTACTTCAGCCAGATCAGGCCTGCAAAGAAACTGCGTTTCACAGGCCTTTGGAAGAGATGTTCCCGGTAGGCTGTAAGAGCACTGTGCAGAGCGAGTTGTTTCTTAGCTTCCCAAAGAGCTGGAAGCAAGATGCTGTGGGGCCCAACTCGCCCTTTGGAAAGAAGCCTGCACGTTGTGCCTTTCAGCTCTAGGGCAAAGTAGCACACCCAGAGCAGAAGTCCTACTTCAGCCAGATCAGGCCTGCAAAGAAACTGCGTTTCACAGGCCTTTGGAAGAGATGTTCCCACTAGGCTGTAAGAGCACTGTGCAGAGCGAGTTGTTTCTTAGCTTCCCAAAGAGCTGGAAGCAAGATGCTGTGGGGCCCAACTCGCCCTTTGGAAAGAAGCCTGCACGTTGTGCCTTTCAGCTCTAGGGCAAAGTAGCACACCCAGAGCAGAAGTCCTACTTCAGCCAGATCAGGCCTGCAAAGAAACTGCGTTTCACAGGCCTTTGGAAGATATGTTCCCGGTAGGCTGTAAGCGCACTGTGCAGAGCGAGTTGTTTCTTAGCTTCCCAAAGAGCTGGAAGCAAGATGCTGTGGGGCCCAACTCGCCCTTTGGAAAGAAGCCTGCACGTTGTGCCTTTCAGCTCTAGGGCAAAGTAGCACACCCAGAGCCGAAGTCCTACTTCAGCCAGATCAGGCCTGCAAAGAAACTGCGTTTCACAGGCCTTTGTAAGAGATGTTCCCGGTAGGCTGTAAGAGCACTGTGCAGAGCGAGTTGTTTCTTAGCTTCCCCAAGAGCTGGAAGCAAGATGCTTTGGGGCCCAACTCGCCCTTTGGAAAGAAGCCTGCACGTTGTGCCTTTCAGCTCTAGGGCAAAGTAGCACACCCAGAGCAGAAGTCCTACTTCAGCCAGATCAGGCCTGCAAAGAAACTGCGTTTCACAGGCCTTTGGATGAGATGTTCCCACTAGGCTGTAAGAGCACTGTGCAGAGCGAGTTGTTTCTTAGCTTCCCAAAGAGCTGGAAGCAAGATGCTCTGGGGCCCAACTCGCCCTTTGGAAAGAAGCCTGCACGTTGTGCCTTTCAGCTCTAGGGCAAAGTAGCACACCCAGAGCAAAGTCCTACTTCAGCCAGATCAGGCCTGCAAAGAAACTGCGTTTCACAGGCCTTTGGAAGAGATGTTCCCGGTAGGCTGTAAGAGCACTGAGCAGAGCGAGTTGTTTCTTAGCTTCCCAAAGAGCTGGAAGCAAGATGCTGTGGGGCCCAACTCGCCCTTTGGAAAGAAGCCTGCACGTTGTGCCTTTCAGCTCTAGGGCAAAGTAGCACACCCAGAGCAGAAGTCCTACTTCAGCCAGATCAGGCCTGCAAAGAAACTGCGTTTCACAGGCCTTTGGAAGAGATGTTCCCGATAGGCTGTAATAGCACTGTGCAGAGCGAGTTGTTTCTTAGCTTCCCAAAGAGCTGGAATCAAGATGCTGTGGGGCCCAACTCGCCCTTTGGAGAGAAGCCTGCACGTCGTGCCTTTCAGCTCTAGGGCAAAGTAGCACACCCAGAGCAGAAGTCCTACTTCAGCCAGATCAGGCCTGCAAAGAAACTGCGTTTCACAGGTCTTTGGAAGAGATGTTCCCGGTAGGCTGTAAGAGCACTGTGCAGAGCGAGTTGTTTCTTAGCTTCCCAAAGAGCTGGAAACAAGATGCTGTGGGGCCCAACTCGCCCTTTGGAAAGAAGCCTGCACGTTGTGCCTTTCAGCTCTAGGGCAAAGTAGCACACCCAGAGCAGAAGTCCTACTTCAGCCAGATCAGGCCTGCAAAGAAACTGCGTTTCACAGGCCTTTGGAAGAGATGTTCCCACTAGGCTGTAAGAGCACTGTGCAGAGCGAGTTGTTTCTTAGCTTCCCAAAGAGCTGGAAGCAAGATGCTGTGGGGCCCAACTCGCCCTTTGGAAAGAAGCCTGCACGTTGTGCCTTTCAGCTCTAGGGCAAAGTAGCACACCCAGAGCAGAAGTCCTACTTCAGCCAGATCAGGCCTGCAAAGAAACTGCGTTTCACAGGCCTTTGGAAGAGATGTTCCCGGTAGGCTGTAAGAGCACTGTGCAGAGCGAGTTGTTTCTTAGCTTCACCAAGAGCTGGAAGCAAGATGCTGTGGGGCCCAACTCGCCCTTTGGAAAGAAGCCTGCACGTTGTGCCTTTCAGCTCTAGGGCAAAGTAGCACACCCAGAGCAGAAGTGCTACTTCAGCCAGATCAGGCCTGCAAAGAAACTGCGTTTCACAGGCCTTTGGAAGAGATGTTCCCGGTAGGCTGTAAGAGCACTGTGCAGAGCGAGTTGTTTCTTAGCTTCCCAAAGAGCTGGAAGCAAGATGCTGTGGGGCCCAACTCGCCCTTTGGAAAGAAGCCTGCATGTTGTGCCTTTCAGCTCTAGGGCAAAGTAGCACAACCAGAGCCGAAGTCCTACTTCAGCCAGATCAGGCCTGCAAAGAAACTGCGTTTCACAGGCCTTTGGATGAGATGTTCCCACTAGGCTGTAAGAGCACTGTGCAGAGCGAGTTGTTTCTTAGCTTCCCAAAGAGCTGGAAGCAAGATGCTATGGGGCCCAACTCGCCCTTTGGAAAGAAGCCTGCACGTTGTGCCTTTCAGCTCTAGGGCAAAGTAGCGCACCCAGAGCAGAAGTGCTACTTCAGCCAGATCAGGCCTGCAAAGAAACTGCGTTTCACAGGCCTTTGGAAGAGATGTTCCCGGTAGGCTGTAAGAGCACTGTGCAGAGCGAGTTGTTTCTTAGCTTCCCAAAGAGCTGGAAGCAAGATGCTGTGGGGCCCAACTCGCCCTTTGGAAAGAAGCCTGCACGTTGTGCCTTTCAGCTCTAGGGCAAAGTAGCACACCCAGAGCAGAAGTCCTACTTCAGCCAGATCAGGCCTGCAAAGAAACTGCGTTTCACAGGCCTTTGGAAGAGATATTCCCGGTAGGCTGTAAGAGCACTGTGCAGAGCGAGTTGTTTCTTAGCTTCCCAAAGAGCTGGAAGCAAGATGCTGTGGGGCCCAACTCGCCCTTTGGAAAGAAGCCTGCACATTGTGCCTTTCAGCTCTAGGGCAAAGTAGCACACCCAGAGCAAAGTCCTACTTCAGCCAGATCAGGCCTGCAAAGAAACTGCGTTTCACAGGCCTTTGGAAGAGATGTTCCCGGTAGGCTGTAAGAGCACTGTGCAGAGCGAGTTGTTTCTTAGCTTCCCAAAGAGCTGGAAGCAAGATGCTGTGGGGCCCAACTCGCCCTTTGGAAAGAAGCCTGCACGTTGTGCCTTTCAGCTCTAGGGCAAAGTAGCACACCCAGAGCCGAAGTCCTACCTCAGCCAGATCAGGCCTGCAAAGAAACTGCGTTTCACAGGCCTTTGGAAGAGATGTTCCCGGTAGGCTGTAAGAGCACTGTGCAGAGCGAGTTGTTTCTTAGCTTCCCAAAGAGCTGGAAGCAAGATGCTGTGGGGCCCAACTCGCCCTTTGGAAAGAAGCCTGCACGTTGTGCCTTTAAGCTCTAGGGCAAAGTAGCACACCCAGAACAGAAGTCCTACTTCAGCCACATCAGGCCTGCAAATAAACTGCGTTTCACAGGCCTTTGGAAGAGATGTTCCCACTAGGCTGTAAGAGCACTGTGCAGAGCGAGTTGTTTCTTAGCTTCCCAAAGAGCTGGAAGCAAGATGCTGTGGGGCCCAACTCGCCCTTTGGAGAGAAGCCTGCACGTCGTGCCTTTCAGCTCTAGGGCAAAGTAGCACACCCAGAGCAGAAGTCCTACTTCAGCCAGATCAGGCCTGCAAAGAAACTGCGTTTCACAGGTCTTTGGAAGAGATGTTCCCGGTAGGCTGTAAGAGCACTGTGCAGAGCGAGTTGTTTCTTAGCTTCCCAAAGAGCTGGAAACAAGATGCTGTGGGGCCCAACTCGCCCTTTGGAAAGAAGCCTGCACGTTGTGCCTTTCAGCTCTAGGGCAAAGTAGCACACCCAGAGCAGAAGTCCTACTTCAGCCAGATCAGGCCTGCAAAGAAACTGCGTTTCACAGGCCTTTGGAAGAGATGTTCCCACTAGGCTGTAAGAGCACTGTGCAGAGCGAGTTGTTTCTTAGCTTCCCAAAGAGCTGGAAGCAAGATGCTGTGGGGCCCAACTCGCCCTTTGGAAAGAAGCCTGCACGTTGTGCCTTTCAGCTCTAGGGCAAAGTAGCACACCCAGAGCAGAAGTCCTACTTCAGCCAGATCAGGCCTGCAAAGAAACTGCGTTTCACAGTCCTTTGGAAGAGATGTTCCCGGTAGGCTGTAAGAGCACTGTGCAGAGCGAGTTGTTTCTTAGCTTCACCAAGAGCTGGAAGCAAGATGCTGTGGGGCCCAACTCGCCCTTTGGAAAGAAGCCTGCACGTTGTGCCTTTCAGCTCTAGGGCAAAGTAGCACACCCAGAGCAGAAGTGCTACTTCAGCCAGATCAGGCCTGCAAAGAAACTGCGTTTCACAGGCCTTTGGAAGAGATGTTCCCGGTAGGCTGTAAGAGCACTGTGCAGAGCGAGTTGTTTCTTAGCTTCCCAAAGAGCTGGAAGCAAGATGCTGTGGGGCCCAACTCGCCCTTTGGAAAGAAGCCTGCATGTTGTGCCTTTCAGCTCTAGGGCAAAGTAGCACAACCAGAGCCGAAGTCCTACTTCAGCCAGATCAGGCCTGCAAAGAAACTGCGTTTCACAGGCCTTTGGATGAGATGTTCCCACTAGGCTGTAAGAGCACTGTGCAGAGCGAGTTGTTTCTTAGCTTCCCAAAGAGCTGGAAGCAAGATGCTATGGGGCCCAACTCGCCCTTTGGAAAGAAGCCTGCACGTTGTGCCTTTCAGCTCTAGGGCAAAGTAGCGCACCCAGAGCAGAAGTGCTACTTCAGCCAGATCAGGCCTGCAAAGAAACTGCGTTTCACAGGCCTTTGGAAGAGATGTTCCCGGTAGGCTGTAAGAGCACTGTGCAGAGCGAGTTGTTTCTTAGCTTCCCAAAGAGCTGGAAGCAAGATGCTGTGGGGCCCAACTCGCCCTTTGGAAAGAAGCCTGCACGTTGTGCCTTTCAGCTCTAGGGCAAAGTAGCACACCCAGAGCAGAAGTCCTACTTCAGCCAGATCAGGCCTGCAAAGAAACTGCGTTTCACAGGCCTTTGGAAGAGATATTCCCGGTAGGCTGTAAGAGCACTGTGCAGAGCGAGTTGTTTCTTAGCTTCCCAAAGAGCTGGAAGCAAGATGCTGTGGGGCCCAACTCGCCCTTTGGAAAGAAGCCTGCACATTGTGCCTTTCAGCTCTAGGGCAAAGTAGCACACCCAGAGCAAAGTCCTACTTCAGCCAGATCAGGCCTGCAAAGAAACTGCGTTTCACAGGCCTTTGGAAGAGATGTTCCCGGTAGGCTGTAAGAGCACTGTGCAGAGCGAGTTGTTTCTTAGCTTCCCAAAGAGCTGGAAGCAAGATGCTGTGGGGCCCAACTCGCCCTTTGGAAAGAAGCCTGCACGTTGTGCCTTTCAGCTCTAGGGCAAAGTAGCACACCCAGAGCCGAAGTCCTACTTCAGCCAGATCAGGCCTGCAAAGAAACTGCGTTTCACAGGCCTTTGGAAGAGATGTTCCCGGTAGGCTGTAAGAGCACTGTGCAGAGCGAGTTGTTTCTTAGCTTCCCAAAGAGCTGGAAGCAAGATGCTGTGGGGCCCAACTCGCCCTTTGGAAAGAAGCCTGCACGTTGTGCCTTTAAGCTCTAGGGCAAAGTAGCACACCCAGAACAGAAGTCCTACTTCAGCCACATCAGGCCTGCAAATAAACTGCGTTTCACAGGCCTTTGGAAGAGATGTTCCCACTAGGCTGTAAGAGCACTGTGCAGAGCGAGTTGTTTCTTAGCTTCCCAAAGAGCTGGAAGCAAGATGCTGTGGGGCCCAACTCGCCCTTTGGAAAGAAGCCTGCACGTTGTGCCTTTCAGCTCTAGGGCAAAGTAGCGCACCCAGAGCAGAAGTCCTACTTCAGCCAGATCAGGCCTGCAAAGAAACTGCGTTTCACAGGCCTTTGGAAGAGATGTTCCCGGTAGGCTGTAAGAGCACTGTGCAGAGCGAGTTGTTTCTTAGCTTCCCAAAGAGCTGGAAGCAAGATGCTGTGGGGCCCAACTCGCCCTTTGGAAAGAAGCCTGCACGTTGTGCCTTTCAGCTCTAGGGCAAAGTAGCACACCCAGAGCAGAAGTCCTACTTCAGCCAGATCAGGCCTGCAAAGAAACTGCGTTTCACAGGCCTTTGGAAGAGATATTCCCGGTAGGCTGTAAGAGCACTGTGCAGAGCGAGTTGTTTCTTAGCTTCCCAAAGAGCTGGAAGCAAGATGCTGTGGGGCCCAACTCGCCCTTTGGAAAGAAGCCTGCACATTGTGCCTTTCAGCTCTAGGGCAAAGTAGCACACCCAGAGCAAAGTCCTACTTCAGCCAGATCAGGCCTGCAAAGAAACTGCGTTTCACAGGCCTTTGGAAGAGATGTTCCCGGTAGGCTGTAAGAGCACTGTGCAGAGCGAGTTGTTTCTTAGCTTCCCAAAGAGCTGGAAGCAAGATGCTGTGGGGCCCAACTCGCCCTTTGGAAAGAAGCCTGCACGTTGTGCCTTTCAGCTCTAGGGCAAAGTAGCACACCCAGAGCCGAAGTCCTACTTCAGCCAGATCAGGCCTGCAAAGAAACTGCGTTTCACAGGCCTTTGGAAGAGATGTTCCCACTAGGCTGTAAGAGCACTGTGCAGAGCGAGTTGTTTCTTAGCTTCCCAAAGAGCTGGAAGCAAGATGCTGTGGGGCCCAACTCGCCCTTTGGAAAGAAGCCTGCACGTTGTGCCTTTAAGCTCTAGGGCAAAGTAGCACACCCAGAACAGAAGTCCTACTTCAGCCAGATCAGGCCTGCAAATAAACTGCGTTTCACAGGCCTTTGGAAGAGATGTTCCCACTAGGCTGTAAGAGCACTGTGCAGAGCGAGTTGTTTCTTAGCTTCCCAAAGAGCTGGAAGCAAGATGCTGTGGGGCCCAACTCGCCCTTTGGAAAGAAGCCTGCACGTTGTGCCTTTCAGCTCTAGGGCAAAGTAGCACACCCAGAGCAGAAGTCCTACTTCGGCCAGATCAGGCCTGCAAAGAAACTGCGTTTCACAGGCCTTTGGAAGAGATGTTCCCGGTAGGCTGTAAGAGCACTGTGCAGAGCGAGTTGTTTCTTAGCTTCCCAAAGAGCTGGAAGCAAGATGCTGTGGGGCCCAACTCGCCCTTTGGAAAGAAGCCTGCACGTTGTGCCTTTCAGCTCTAGGGCAAAGTAGCACACCCAGAGCAGAAGTCCTACTTCAGCCAGATCAGGCCTGCAAAGAAACTGCGTTTCACAGGCCTTTGGAAGAGATGTTCCCACTAGGCTGTAAGAGCACTGTGCAGAGCGAGTTGTTTCTTAGCTTCCCAAAGAGCTGGAAGCAAGATGCTGTGGGGCCCAACTCGCCCTTTGGAAAGAAGCCTGCACGTTGTGCCTTTCAGCTCTAGGGCAAAGTAGCACACCCAGAGCAGAAGTGCTACTTCAGCCAGATCAGGCCTGCAAAGAAACTGCGTTTCACAGGCCTTTGGAAGAGATGTTCCCGGTAGGCTGTAAGAGCACTGTGCAGAGCGAGTTGTTTCTTAGCTTCCCAAAGAGCTGGAAGCAAGATGCTGTGCGGCCCAACTCGCCCTTTGGAAAGAAGCCTGCACGTTGTGCCTTTCAGCTCTAGGGCAAAGTAGCACACCCAGAGCAGAAGTCCTACTTCAGCCAGATCAGGCCTGCAAAGAAACTGCGTTTCACAGGCCTTTGGAAGAGATGTTCCCGGTAGGTTGTAAGAGCACTGTGCAGAGCGAGTTGTTTCTTAGCTTCCCAAAGAGCTGGAAGCAAGATGCTGTGGGGCCCAACTCGCCCTTTGGAAAGAAGCCTGCACGTTGTGCCTTTCAGCTCTAGCGCAAAGTAGCACACCCAGAGCAAAGTCCTACTTCAGCCAGATCAGGCCTGCAAAGAAACTGCGTTTCACAGGCCTTTGGAAGAGATGTTCCCGGTAGGCTGTAAGAGCACTGAGCAGAGCGAGTTGTTTCTTAGCTTCCCAAAGAGCTGGAAGCAAGATGCTGTGGGGCCCAACTCGCCCTTTGGAAAGAAGCCTGCACGTTGTGCCTTTCAGCTCTAGGGCAAAGTAGCACACCCAGAGCAGAAGTCCTACTTCAGCCAGATCAGGCCTGCAAAGAAACTGCGTTTCACAGGCCTTTGGAAGAGATGTTCCCGGTAGGCTGTAAGAGCACTGTGCAGAGCGAGTGGTTTCTTAGCTTCCCAAAGAGCTGGAAGCAAGATGCTGTGGGGCCCAACTCGCCCTTTGGAAAGAAGCCTGCACGTTGTGCCTTTCAGCTCTAGGGCAAAGTAGCACACCCAGAGCAGAAGTCCTACTTCAGCCAGATCAGGCCTGCAAAGAAACTGCGTTTCACAGGCCTTTGGAAGAGATGTTCCCGGTAGGCTGCAAGAGCACTGTGCAGAGCGAGTTGTTTCTTAGCTTCCCAAAGAGCTGGAAGCAAGATGCTGTGGGGCCCAACTCGCCCTTTGGAAAGAAGCCTGCACGTTGTGCCTTTCAGCTCTAGGGCAAAGTAGCACACCCAGAGCCGAAGTCCTACTTCAGCCAGATCAGGCCTGCAAAGAAACTGCGTTTCACAGGCCTTTGGAAGAGATGTTCCCGGTAGGCTGTAAGAGCACTGTGCAGAGCGAGTTGTTTCTTAGCTTCCCCAAGAGCTGGAAGCAAGATGCTGTGGGGCCCAACTCGCCCTTTGGAAAGAAGCCTGCACGTTGTGCCTTTCAGCTCTAGGGCAAAGTAGCACACCCAGAGCAGAAGTCCTACTTCAGCCAGATCAGGCCTGCAAAGAAACTGCGTTTCAAAGGCCTTTGGAAGAGATGTTCCCACTAGGCTGTAAGAGCACTGTGCAGAGCGAGTTGTTTCTTAGCTTCCCAAAGAGCTGGAAGCAAGATGCTGTGGGGCCCAACTCGCCCTTTGGAAAGAAGCCTGCACGTTGTGCCTTTCAGCTCTAGGGCAAAGTAGCACACCCAGAGCAGAAGTCCTACTTCAGCCAGATCAGGCCTGCAAAGAAACTGCGTTTCACAGGCCTTTGGATGAGATGTTCCCACTAGGCTGTAAGAGCACTGTGCAGAGCGAGTTGTTTCTTAGCTTCCCAAAGAGCTGGAAGCAAGATGCTCTGGGGCCCAACTCGCCCTTTGGAAAGAAGCCTGCACGTTGTGCCTTTCAGCTCTAGGGCAAAGTAGCACACCCAGAGCAGAAGTCCTACTTCAGCCAGATCAGGCCTGCAAAGAAACTGCGTTTCACAGGCCTTTGGATGAGATGTTCCCACTAGGCTGTAAGAGCACTGTGCAGAGCGAGTTGTTTCTTAGCTTCGCAAAGAGCTGGAAGCAAGATGCTCTGGGGCCCAACTCGCCCTTTGGAAAGAAGCCTGCACGTTGTGCCTTTCAGCTCTAGGGCAAAGTAGCACACCCAGAGCAGAAGTGCTACTTCAGCCAGATCAGGCCTGCAAAGAAACTGCGTTTCACAGGCCTTTGGAAGAGATGTTCCCGGTAGGCTGTAAGAGCACTGTGCAGAGCGAGTTGTTTCTTAGCTTCCCAAAGAGCTGGAAGCAAAATGCTGTGGGGCCCAACTCGCCCTTTGGAAAGAAGCCTGCACGTTGTGCCTTTCAGCTCTAGGGCAAAGTAGCACACCCAGAGCAGAAGTCCTACTTCAGCCAGATCAGGCCTGCAAAGAAACTGCGTTTCACAGGCCTTTGGAAGAGATGTTCCCGGTAGGCTGTAAGAGCACTGTGCAGAGCGAGTTGTTTCTTAGCTTCCCAAAGAGCTGGAAGCAAGATGCTGTGGGGCCCAACTCGCCCTTTGGAGAGAAGCCTGCACGTCGTGCCTTTCAGCTCTAGGGCAAAGTAGCACACCCAGAGCAGAAGTCCTACTTCAGCCAGATCAGGCCTGCAAAGAAACTGAGTTTCACAGGCCTTTGGAAGAGATGTTCCCGGTAGGCTGTAAGAGCACTGTGCAGAGCGAGTTGTTTCTTAGCTTCCCAAAGAGCTGGAAGCAAGATGCTGTGGGGCCCAACTCGCCCTTTGGAAAGAAGCCTGCATGTTGTGCCTTTCAGCTCTAGGGCAAAGTAGCACACCCAGAGCAGAAGTCCTACTTCAGCCAGATCAGGCCTGCAAAGAAACTGCGTTTCACAGGCCTTTGGATGAGATGTTCCCACTAGGCTGTAAGAGCACTGTGCAGAGCGAGTTGTTTCTTAGCTTCCCAAAGAGCTGGAAGCAAGATGCTGTGGGGCCCAACTCGCCCTTTGGAAAGAAGCCTGCACGTTGTGCCTTTCAGCTCTAGGGCAAAGTAGCACACCCAGAGCAGAAGTGCTACTTCAGCCAGATCAGGCCTGCAAAGAAACTGCGTTTCACAGGCCTTTGGAAGAGATGTTCCCGGTAGGCTGTAAGAGCACTGTGCAGAGCGAGTTGTTTCTTAGCTTCCCAAAGAGCTGGAAGCAAGATGCTGTGGGGCCCAACTCGCCCTTTGGAAAGAAGCCTGCACGTTGTGCCTTTCAGCTCTAGGGCAAAGTAGCACACCCAGAGCAGAAGTCCTACTTCAGCCAGATCAGGCCTGCAAAGAAACTGCGTTTCACAGGCCTTTGGAAGAGATGTTCCCGGTAGGCTGTAAGAGCACTGTGCAGAGCGAGTTGTTTCTTAGCTTCCCAAAGAGCTGGAAGCAAGATGCTGTGGGGCCCAACTCGCCCTTTGGAAAGAAGCCTGCACGTTGTGCCTTTCAGCTCTAGGGCAAAGTAGCACACCCAGAGCAGAAGTCCTACTTCAGCCAGATCAGACCTGCAAAGAAACTGCGTTTCACAGGCCTTTGGAAGAGATGTTCCCACTAGGCTGTAAGAGCACTGTGCAGAGCGAGTTGTTTCTTAGCTTCCCAAAGAGCTGGAAGCAAGATGCTGTGGGGCCCAACTCGCCCTTTGGAAAGAAGCCTGCATGTTGTGCCTTTCAGCTCTAGGGCAAAGTAGCACACCCAGAGCAGAAGTCCTACTTCAGCCAGATCAGGCCTGCAAAGAAACTGCGTTTCACAGGCCTTTGGATGAGATGTTCCCACTAGGCTGTAAGAGCACTGTGCAGAGCGAGTTGTTTCTTAGCTTCCCAAAGAGCTGGAAGCAAGATGCTCTGGGGCCCAACTCGCCCTTTGGAAAGAAGCCTGCACGTTGTGCCTTTCAGCTCTAGGGCAAAGTAGCACACCCAGAGCAAAAGTGCTACTTCAGCCAGATCAGGCCTGCAAAGAAACTGCGTTTCACAGGCCTTTGGAAGAGATGTTCCCGGTAGGCTGTAAGAGCACTGTGCAGAGCGAGTTGTTTCTTAGCTTCCCAAAGAGCTGGAAGCAAGATGCTCTGGGGCCCAACTCGCCCTTTGGAAAGAAGCCTGCACGTTGTGCCTTTCAGCTCTAGGGCAAAGTAGCACACCCAGAGCAGAAGTCCTACTTCAGCCAGATCAGGCCTGCAAAGAAACTGCGTTTCACAGGCCTTTGGAAGAGATGTTCCCGATAGGCTGTAAGAGCACTGTGCAGAGCGAGTTGTTTCTTAGCTTCCCAAAGAGCTGGAATCAAGATGCTGTGGGGCCCAACTCGCCCTTTGGAGAGAAGCCTGCACGTCGTGCCTTTCAGCTCTAGGGCAAAGTAGCACACCCAGAGCAGAAGTCCTACTTCAGCCAGATCAGGCCTGCAAAGAAACTGCGTTTCACAGGTCTTTGGAAGAGATGTTCCCGGTAGGCTGTAAGAGCACTGTGCAGAGCGAGTTGTTTCTTAGCTTCCCAAAGAGCTGGAAACAAGATGCTGTGGGGCCCAACTCGCCCTTTGCAAAGAAGCCTGCACGTTGTGCCTTTCAGCTCTAGGGCAAAGTAGCACACCCAGAGCAGAAGTCCTACTTCAGCCAGATCAGGCCTGCAAAGAAACTGCGTTTCACAGGCCTTTGGAAGAGATGTTCCCACTAGGCTGTAAGAGCACTGTGCAGAGCGAGTTGTTTCTTAGCTTCCCAAAGAGCTGGAAGCAAGATGCTGTGGGGCCCAACTCGCCCTTTGGAAAGAAGCCTGCACGTTGTGCCTTTCAGCTCTAGGGCAAAGTAGCACACCCAGAGCAGAAGTCCTACTTCAGCCAGATCAGGCCTGCAAAGAAACTGCGTTTCACAGGCCTTTGGAAGAGATGTTCCCGGTAGGCTGTAAGAGCACTGTGCAGAGCGAGTTGTTTCTTAGCTTCCCAAAGAGCTGGAAGCAAGATGCTGTGGGGCCCAACTCGCCCTTTGGAGAGAAGCCTGCACGTCGTGCCTTTCAGCTCTAGGGCAAAGTAGCACACCCAGAGCAGAAGTCCTACTTCAGCCAGATCAGGCCTGCAAAGAAACTGAGTTTCACAGGCCTTTGGAAGAGATGTTCCCGGTAGGCTGTAAGAGCACTGTGCAGAGCGAGTTGTTTCTTAGCTTCCCAAAGAGCTGGAAGCAAGATGCTGTGGGGCCCAACTCGCCCTTTGGAAAGAAGCCTGCACGTTGTGCCTTTCAGCTCTAGGGCAAAGTAGCACACCCAGAGCAGAAGTCCTACTTCAGCCAGATCAGGCCTGCAAAGAAACTGCGTTTCACAGGCCTTTGGAAGAGATGTTCCCGGTAGGCTGTAAGAGCACTGTGCAGAGCGAGTTGTTTCTTAGCTTCCCAAAGAGCTGGAAGCAAGATGCTGTGGGGCCCAACTCGCCCTTTGGAGAGAAGCCTGCACGTCGTGCCTTTCAGCTCTAGGGCAAAGTAGCACACCCAGAGCAGAAGTCCTACTTCAGCCAGATCAGGCCTGAATAGAAACTGAGTTTCACAGGCCTTTGGAAGAGATGTTCCCGGTAGGCTGTAAGAGCACTGTGCAGAGCGAGTTGTTTCTTAGCTTCCCAAAGAGCTGGAAGCAAGATGCTGTGGGGCCCAACTCGCCCTTTGGAAAGAAGCCTGCATGTTGTGCCTTTCAGCTCTAGGGCAAAGTAGCACACCCAGAGCAGAAGTCCTACTTCAGCCAGATCAGGCCTGCAAAGAAACTGCGTTTCACAGGCCTTTGGATGAGATGTTCCCACTAGGCTGTAAGAGCACTGTGCAGAGCGAGTTGTTTCTTAGCTTCCCAAAGAGCTGGAAGCAAGATGCTGTGGGGCCCAACTCGCCCTTTGGAAAGAAGCCTGCACGTTGTGCCTTTCAGCTCTAGGGCAAAGTAGCACACCCAGAGCAGAAGTGCTACTTCAGCCAGATCAGGCCTGCAAAGAAACTGCGTTTCACAGGCCTTTGGAAGAGATGTTCCCGGTAGGCTGTAAGAGCACTGTGCAGAGCGAGTTGTTTCTTAGCTTCCCAAAGAGCTGGAAGCAAGATGCTGTGGGGCCCAACTCGCCCTTTGGAAAGAAGCCTGCACGTTGTGCCTTTCAGCTCTAGGGCAAAGTAGCACACCCAGAGCAGAAGTCCTACTTCAGCCAGATCAGGCCTGCAAAGAAACTGCGTTTCACAGGCCTTTGGAAGAGATGTTCCCGGTAGGCTGTAAGAGCACTGTGCAGAGCGAGTTGTTTCTTAGCTTCCCAAAGAGCTGGAAGCAAGATGCTGTGGGGCCCAACTCGCCCTTTGGAAAGAAGCCTGCACGTTGTGCCTTTCAGCTCTAGGGCAAAGTAGCACACCCAGAGCAGAAGTCCTACTTCAGCCAGATCAGACCTGCAAAGAAACTGCGTTTCACAGGCCTTTGGAAGAGATGTTCCCACTAGGCTGTAAGAGCACTGTGCAGAGTGAGTTGTTTCTTAGCTTCCCAAAGAGCTGGAAGCAAGATGCTGTGGGGCCCAACTCGCCCTTTGGAAAGAAGCCTGCATGTTGTGCCTTTCAGCTCTAGGGCAAAGTAGCACACCCAGAGCAGAAGTCCTACTTCAGCCAGATCAGGCCTGCAAAGAAACTGCGTTTCACAGGCCTTTGGATGAGATGTTCCCACTAGGCTGTAAGAGCACTGTGCAGAGCGAGTTGTTTCTTAGCTTCCCAAAGAGCTGGAAGCAAGATGCTCTGGGGCCCAACTCGCCCTTTGGAAAGAAGCCTGCACGTTGTGCCTTTCAGCTCTAGGGCAAAGTAGCACACCCAGAGCAAAAGTGCTACTTCAGCCAGATCAGGCCTGCAAAGAAACTGCGTTTCACAGGCCTTTGGAAGAGATGTTCCCGGTAGGCTGTAAGAGCACTGTGCAGAGCGAGTTGTTTCTTAGCTTCCCAAAGAGGTGGAAGCAAGATGCTCTGGGGCCCAACTCGCCCTTTGGAGAGAAGCCTGCACGTCGTGCCTTTCAGCTCTAGGGCAAAGTAGCACACCCAGAGCAGAAGTCCTACTTCAGCCAGATCAGGCCTGCAAAGAAACTGCGTTTCACAGGTCTTTGGAAGAGATGTTCCCGGTAGGCTGTAAGAGCACTGTGCAGAGCGAGTTGTTTCTTAGCTTCCCAAAGAGCTGGAAACAAGATGCTGTGGGGCCCAACTCGCCCTTTGCAAAGAAGCCTGCACGTTGTGCCTTTCAGCTCTAGGGCAAAGTAGCACACCCAGAGCAGAAGTCCTACTTCAGCCAGATCAGGCCTGCAAAGAAACTGCGTTTCACAGGCCTTTGGAAGAGATGTTCCCACTAGGCTGTAAGAGCACTGTGCAGAGCGAGTTGTTTCTTATCTTCCCAAAGAGCTGGAAGCAAGATGCTGTGGGGCCCAACTCGCCCTTTGGAAAGAAGCCTGCACGTTGTGCCTTTCAGCTCTAGGGCAAAGTAGCACACCCAGAGCAGAAGTCCTACTTCAGCCAGATCAGGCCTGCAAAGAAACTGCGTTTCACAGGCCTTTGGAAGAGATGTTCCCGGTAGGCTGTAAGAGCACTGTGCAGAGCGAGTTGTTTCTTAGCTTCACCAAGAGCTGGAAGCAAGATGCTGTGGGGCCCAACTCGCCCTTTGGAAAGAAGCCTGCACGTTGTGCCTTTCAGCTCTAGGGCAAAGTAGCACACCCAGAGCAGAAGTCCTACTTCAGCCAGATCAGGCCTGCAAAGAAACTGCGTTTCACAGGCCTTTGGAAGAGATGTTCCCGGTAGGCTGTAAGAGCACTGTGCAGAGCGAGTTGTTTCTTAGCTTCCCAAAGAGCTGGAAGCAAGATGCTGTGGGGCCCAACTCGCCCTTTGGAAAGAAGCCTGCATGTTGTGCCTTTCAGCTCTAGGGCAAAGTAGCACACCCAGAGCCGAAGTCCTACTTCAGCCAGATCAGGCCTGCAAAGAAACTGCGTTTCACAGGCCTTTGGATGAGATGTTCCCACTAGGCTGTAAGAGCACTGTGCAGAGCGAGTTGTTTCTTAGCTTCCCAAAGAGCTGGAAGCAAGATGCTATGGGGCCCAACTCGCCCTTTGGAAAGAAGCCTGCACGTTGTGCCTTTCAGCTCTAGGGCAAAGTAGCGCCCCCAGAGCAGAAGTGCTACTTCAGCCAGATCAGGCCTGCAAAGAAACTGCGTTTCACAGGCCTTTGGAAGAGATGTTCCCGGTAGGCTGTAAGAGCACTGTGCAGAGCGAGTTGTTTCTTAGCTTCCCAAAGAGCTGGAAGCAAGATGCTGTGGGGCCCAACTCGCCCTTTGGAAAGAAGCCTGCACGTTGTGCCTTTCAGCTCTAGGGCAAAGTAGCACACCCAGAGCAGAAGTCCTACTTCAGCCAGATCAGGCCTGCAAAGAAACTGCGTTTCACAGGGCTTTGGAAGAGATATTCCCACTAGGCTGTAAGAGCACTGTGCAGAGCGAGTTGTTTCTTAGCTTCCCAAAGAGCTGGAAGCAAGATGCTGTGGGGCCCAACTCGCCCTTTGGAAAGAAGCCTGCACATTGTGCCTTTCAGCTCTAGGGCAAAGTAGCACACCCAGAGCAAAGTCCTACTTCAGCCAGATCAGGCCTGCAAAGAAACTGCGTTTCACAGGCCTTTGGAAGAGATGTTCCCGGTAGGCTGTAAGAGCACTGTGCAGAGCGAGTTGTTTCTTAGCTTCCCAAAGAGCTGGAAGCAAGATGCTGTGGGGCCCAACTCGCCCTTTGGAAAGAAGCCTGCACGTTGTGCCTTTCAGCTCTAGGGCAAAGTAGCACACCCAGAGCCGAAGTCCTACTTCAGCCAGATCAGGCCTGCAAAGAAACTGCGTTTCACAGGCCTTTGGAAGAGATGTTCCCGGTAGGCTGTAAGAGCACTGTGCAGAGCGAGTTGTTTCTTAGCTTCCCAAAGAGCTGGAAGCAAGATGCTGTGGGGCCCAACTCGCCCTTTGGAAAGAAGCCTGCATGTTGTGCCTTTCAGCTCTAGGGCAAAGTAGCACACCCAGAGCCGAAGTCCTACTTCAGCCAGATCAGGCCTGCAAAGAAACTGCGTTTCACAGGCCTTTGGATGAGATGTTCCCACTAGGCTGTAAGAGCACTGTGCAGAGCGAGTTGTTTCTTAGCTTCCCAAAGAGCTGGAAGCAAGATGCTATGGGGCCCAACTCGCCCTTTGGAAAGAAGCCTGCACGTTGTGCCTTTCAGCTCTAGGGCAAAGTAGCGCACCCAGAGCAGAAGTGCTACTTCAGCCAGATCAGGCCTGCAAAGAAACTGCGTTTCACAGGCCTTTGGAAGAGATGTTCCCGGTAGGCTGTAAGAGCACTGTGCAGAGCGAGTTGTTTCTTAGCTTCCCAAAGAGCTGGAAGCAAGATGCTGTGGGGCCCAACTCGCCCTTTGGAAAGAAGCCTGCACGTTGTGCCTTTCAGCTCTAGGGCAAAGTAGCACACCCAGAGCAGAAGTCCTACTTCAGCCAGATCAGGCCTGCAAAGAAACTGCGTTTCACAGGCCTTTGGAAGAGATATTCCCGGTAGGCTGTAAGAGCACTGTGCAGAGCGAGTTGTTTCTTAGCTTCCCAAAGAGCTGGAAGCAAGATGCTGTGGGGCCCAACTCGCCCTTTGGAAAGAAGCCTGCACATTGTGCCTTTCAGCTCTAGGGCAAAGTAGCACACCCAGAGCAAAGTCCTACTTCAGCCAGATCAGGCCTGCAAAGAAACTGCGTTTCACAGGCCTTTGGAAGAGATGTTCCCGGTAGGCTGTAAGAGCACTGTGCAGAGCGAGTTGTTTCTTAGCTTCCCAAAGAGCTGGAAGCAAGATGCTGTGGGGCCCAACTCGCCCTTTGGAAAGAAGCCTGCACGTTGTGCCTTTCAGCTCTAGGGCAAAGTAGCACACCCAGAGCCGAAGTCCTACTTCAGGGAGATCAGGCCTGCAAAGAAACTGCGTTTCACAGGCCTTTGGAAGAGATGTTCCCACTAGGCTGTAAGAGCACTGTGCAGAGCGAGTTGTTTCTTAGCTTCCCAAAGAGCTGGAAGCAAGATGCTGTGGGGCCCAACTCGCCCTTTGGAAAGAAGCCTGCACGTTGTGCCTTTAAGCTCTAGGGCAAAGTAGCACACCCAGAACAGAAGTCCTACTTCAGCCACATCAGGCCTGCAAATAAACTGCGTTTCACAGGCCTTTGGAAGAGATGTTCCCACTAGGCTGTAAGAGCACTGTGCAGAGCGAGTTGTTTCTTAGCTTCCCAAAGAGCTGGAAGCAAGATGCTGTGGGGCCCAACTCGCCCTTTGGAAAGAAGCCTGCACGTTGTGCCTTTCAGCTCTAGGGCAAAGTAGCACACCCAGAGCAGAAGTCCTACTTCGGCCAGATCAGGCCTGCAAAGAAACTGCGTTTCACAGGCCTTTGGAAGAGATGTTCCCGGTAGGCTGTAAGAGCACTGTGCAGAGCGAGTTGTTTCTTAGCTTCCCAAAGAGCTGGAAGCAAGATGCTGTGGGGCCCAACTCGCCCTTTGGAAAGAAGCCTGCACGTTGTGCCTTTCAGCTCTAGGGCAAAGTAGCACACCCAGAGCAGAAGTCCTACTTCAGCCAGATCAGGCCTGCAAAGAAACTGCGTTTCACAGGCCTTTGGAAGAGATGTTCCCACTAGGCTGTAAGAGCACTGTGCAGAGCGAGTTGTTTCTTAGCTTCCCAAAGAGCTGGAAGCAAGATGCTGTGGGGCCCAACTCGCCCTTTGGAAAGAAGCCTGCACGTTGTGCCTTTCAGCTCTAGGGCAAAGTAGCACACCCAGAGCAGAAGTGCTACTTCAGCCAGATCAGGCCTGCAAAGAAACTGCGTTTCACAGGCCTTTGGAAGAGATGTTCCCGGTAGGCTGTAAGAGCACTGTGCAGAGCGAGTTGTTTCTTAGCTTCCCAAAGAGCTGGAAGCAAGATGCTGTGGGGCCCAACTCGCCCTTTGGAAAGAAGCCTGCACGTTGTGCCTTTCAGCTCTAGGGCAAAGTAGCACACCCAGAGCAAAGTCCTACTTCAGCCAGATCAGGCCTGCAAAGAAACTGCGTTTCACAGGCCTTTGGAAGAGATGTTCCCGGTAGGCTGTAAGAGCACTGAGCAGAGCGAGTTGTTTCTTAGCTTCCCAAAGAGCTGGAAGCAAGATGCTGTGGGGCCCAACTCGCCCTTTGGAAAGAAGCCTGCACGTTGTGCCTTTCAGCTCTAGGGCAAAGTAGCACACCCAGAGCAGAAGTCCTACTTCAGCCAGATCAGGCCTGCAAAGAAACTGCGTTTCACAGGCCTTTGGAAGAGATGTTCCCGGTAGGCTGTAAGAGCACTGTGCAGAGCGAGTGGTTTCTTAGCTTCCCAAAGAGCTGGAAGCAAGATGCTGTGGGGCCCAACTCGCCCTTTGGAAAGAAGCCTGCACGTTGTGCCTTTCAGCTCTAGGGCAAAGTAGCACACCCAGAGCAGAAGTCCTACTTCAGCCAGATCAGGCCTGCAAAGAAACTGCGTTTCACAGGCCTTTGGAAGAGATGTTCCCGGTAGGCTGTAAGAGCACTGTGCAGAGCGAGTTGTTTCTTAGCTTCCCAAAGAGCTGGAAGCAAGATGCTGTGGGGCCCAACTCGCCCTTTGGAAAGAAGCCTGCACGTTGTGCCTTTCAGCTCTAGGGCAAAGTAGCACACCCAGAGCCGAAGTCCTACTTCAGCCAGATCAGGCCTGCAAAGAAACTGCGTTTCACAGGCCTTTGGAAGAGATGTTCCCGGTAGGCTGTAAGAGCACTGTGCAGAGCGAGTTGTTTCTTAGCTTCCCCAAGAGCTGGAAGCAAGATGCTGTGGGGCCCAACTCGCCCTTTGGAAAGAAGCCTGCACGTTGTGCCTTTCAGCTCTAGGGCAAAGTAGCACACCCAGAGCAGAAGTCCTACTTCAGCCAGATCAGGCCTGCAAAGAAACTGCGTTTCAAAGGCCTTTGGAAGAGATGTTCCCACTAGGCTGTAAGAGCACTGTGCAGAGCGAGTTGTTTCTTAGCTTCCCAAAGAGCTGGAAGCAAGATGCTGTGGGGCCCAACTCGCCCTTTGGAAAGAAGCCTGCACGTTGTGCCTTTCAGCTCTAGGGCAAAGTAGCACACCCAGAGCAGAAGTCCTACTTCAGCCAGATCAGGCCTGCAAAGAAACTGCGTTTCACAGGCCTTTGGATGAGATGTTCCCACTAGGCTGTAAGAGCACTGTGCAGAGCGAGTTGTTTCTTAGCTTCCCAAAGAGCTGGAAGCAAGATGCTGTGGGGCCCAACTCGCCCTTTGGAAAGAAGCCTGCACGTTGTGCCTTTCAGCTCTAGGGCAAAGTAGCACACCCAGAACAGAAGTGCTACTTCAGCCAGATCAGGCCTGCAAAGAAACTGCGTTTCACAGGCCTTTGGAAGAGATGTTCCCGGTAGGCTGTAAGAGCACTGTGCAGAGCGAGTTGTTTCTTAGCTTCCCAAAGAGCTGGAAGCAAGATGCTGTGGGGCCCAACTCGCCCTTTGGAAAGAAGCCTGCACGTTGTGCCTTTCAGCTCTAGGGCAAAGTAGCACACCCAGAGCAGAAGTCCTACTTCAGCCAGATCAGGCCTGCAAAGAAACTGCGTTTCACAGGCCTTTGGAAGAGATGTTCCCACTAGGCTGTAAGAGCACTGTGCAGAGCGAGTTGTTTCTTAGCTTCCCAAAGAGCTGGAAGCAAGATGCTGTGGGGCCCAACTCGCCCTTTGGAGAGAAGCCTGCACGTCGTGCCTTTCAGCTCTAGGGCAAAGTAGCACACCCAGAGCAGAAGTCCTACTTCAACCAGATCAGGCCTGCAAAGAAACTGCGTTTCACAGGCCTTTGGAAGAGATGTTCCCGGTAGGCTGTAAGAGCACTGTGCAGAGTGAGTTGTTTCTTAGCTTCCCAAAGAGCTGGAAGCAAGATGATGTGGGGCCCAACTCGCCCTTTGGAAAGAAGCCTGCACGTTGTGCCTTTCAGCTCTAGGGCAAAGTAGCACACCCAGAGCCGAAGTCCTACTTCAGCCAGATCAGGCCTGCAAAGAAACTGCGTTTCACAGGCCTTTGGAAGAGATGTTCCCACTAGGCTGTAAGAGAACTGTGCAGAGCGAGTTGTTTCTTAGCTTCCCAAAGAGCTGGAAGCAAGATGCTGTGGGGCCCAACTCGCCCTTTGGAAAGAAGCCTGCACGTTGTGCCTTTCAGCTCTAGGGCAAAGTAGCACACCCAGAGCCGAAGTCCTACTTCAGCCAGATCAGGCCTGCAAAGAAACTGCGTTTCACAGGCCTTTGGAAGAGATGTTCCCGGTAGGCTGTAAGAGCACTGTGCAGAGCGAGTTGTTTCTTAGCTTCCCAAAGAGCTGGAAGCAAGATGCTGTGGGGCCCAACTCGCCCTTTGGAAAGAAGCCTGCACGTTGTGCCTTTCAGCTCTAGGGCAAAGTAGCACACCCAGAGCAGAAGTCCTACTTCAGCCAGATCAGGCCTGCAAAGAAACTGCGTTTCACAGGCCTTTGGAAGAGATGTTCCCGGTAGGCTGTAAGAGCACTGTGCAGAGCGAGTTGTTTCTTAGCTTCCCAAAGAGCTGGAAGCAAGATGCTGTGGGGCCCAACTCGCCCTTTGGAAAGAAGCCTGCATGTTGTGCCTTTCAGCTCTAGGGCAAAGTAGCACACCCAGAGCAGAAGTCCTACTTCAGCCAGATCAGGCCTGCAAAGAAACTGCGTTTCACAGGCCTTTGGATGAGATGTTCCCACTAGGCTGTAAGAGCACTGTGCAGAGCGAGTTGTTTCTTAGCTTCCCAAAGAGCTGGAAGCAAGATGCTCTGGGGCCCAACTCGCCCTTTGGAAAGAAGCCTGCACGTTGTGCCTTTCAGCTCTAGGGCAAAGTAGCACACCCAGAGCAGAAGTCCTACTTCAGCCAGATCAGGCCTGCAAAGAAACTGCGTTTCACAGGCCTTTGGAAGAGATGTTCCCGGTAGGCTGTAAGAGCACTGTGCAGAGCGAGTTGTTTCTTAGCTTCCCAAAGAGCTGGAAGCAAGATGCTGTGGGGCCCAACTCGCCCTTTGGAAAGAAGCCTGCACGTTGTGCCTTTCAGCTCTAGGGCAAAGTAGCACACCCAGAGCAGAAGTCCTACTTCAGCCAGATCAGGCCTGCAAAGAAACTGCGTTTCACAGGCCTTTGGAAGAGATGTTCCCGGTAGGCTGTAAGAGCACTGTGCAGAGCGAGTTGTTTCTTAGCTTCCCAAAGAGCTGGAAGCAAGATGCTGTGGGGCCCAACTCGCCCTTTGGAAAGAAGCCTGCACGTTGTGCCTTTCAGCTCTAGGGCAAAGTAGCACACCCAGAGCCGAAGTCCTACTTCAGCCAGATCAGGCCTGCAAAGAAACTGCGTTTCACAGGCCTTTGGAAGAGATGTTCCCGGTAGGCTGTAAGAGCACTGTGCAGAGCGAGTTGTTTCTTAGCTTCCCCAAGAGCTGGAAGCAAGATGCTGTGGGGCCCAACTCGCCCTTTGGAAAGAAGCCTGCACGTTGTGCCTTTCAGCTCTAGGGCAAAGTAGCACACCCAGAGCAGAAGTCCTACTTCAGCCAGATCAGGCCTGCAAAGAAACTGCGTTTCACAGGCCTTTGGAAGAGATGTTCCCGGTAGGCTGTAAGAGCACTGTGCAGAGCGAGTTATTTCTTAGCTTCCCAAAAGAGCTGGAAGCAAGATGCTGTGGGGCCCAACTCGCCCTTTGGAAAGAAGCCTGCATGTTGTGCCTTTCAGCTCTAGGGCAAAGTAGCACACCCAGAGCAGAAGTCCTACTTCAGCCAGATCAGGCCTGCAAAGAAACTGCGTTTCACAGGCCTTTGGATGAGATGTTCCCACTAGGCTGTAAGAGCACTGTGCAGAGCGAGTTGTTTCTTAGCTTCGCAAAGAGCTGGAAGCAAGATGCTCTGGGGCCCAACTCGCCCTTTGGAAAGAAGCCTGCACGTTGTGCCTTTCAGCTCTAGGGCAAAGTAGCACACCCAGAGCAGAAGTGCTACTTCAGCCAGATCAGGCCTGCAAAGAAACTGCGTTTCACAGGCCTTTGGAAGAGATGTTCCCGGTAGGCTGTAAGAGCACTGTGCAGAGCGAGTTGTTTCTTAGCTTCCCAAAGAGCTGGAAGCAACATGCTGTGGGGCCCAACTCGCCCTTTGGAAAGAAGCCTGCACGTTGTGCCTTTCAGCTCTAGGGCAAAGTAGCACACCCAGAGCAGAAGTCCTACTTCAGCCAGATCAGGCCTGCAAAGAAACTGCGTTTCACAGGCCTTTGGAAGAGATGTTCCCGGTAGGCTGTAAGAGCACTGTGCAGAGCGAGTTGTTTCTTAGCTTCCCAAAGAGCTGGAAGCAAGATGCTGTGGGGCCCAACTCGCCCTCTGGAAAGAAGCCTGCACGTCGTGCCTTTCAGCTCTAGGGCAAAGTAGCACACCCAGAGCAGAAGTCCTACTTCAGCCAGATCAGGCCTGCAAAGAAACTGAGTTTCACAGGCCTTTGGAAGAGATGTTCCCGGTAGGCTGTAAGAGCACTGTGCAGAGCGAGTTGTTTCTTAGCTTCCCAAAGAGCTGGAAGCAAGATGCTGTGGGGCCCAACTCGCCCTTTGGAAAGAAGCCTGCATGTTGTGCCTTTCAGCTCTAGGGCAAAGTAGCACACCCAGAGCAGAAGTCCTACTTCAGCCAGATCAGGCCTGCAAAGAAACTGCGTTTCACAGGCCTTTGGATGAGATGTTCCCACTAGGCTGTAAGAGCACTGTGCAGAGCGAGTTGTTTCTTAGCTTCCCAAAGAGCTGGAAGCAAGATGCTGTGGGGCCCAACTCGCCCTTTGGAAAGAAGCCTGCACGTTGTGCCTTTCAGCTCTAGGGCAAAGTAGCACACCCAGAGCAGAAGTGCTACTTCAGCCAGATCAGGCCTGCAAAGAAACTGCGTTTCACAGGCCTTTGGAAGAGATGTTCCCGGTAGGCTGTAAGAGCACTGTGCAGAGCGAGTTGTTTCTTAGCTTCCCAAAGAGCTGGAAGCAAGATGCTGTGGGGCCCAACTCGCCCTTTGGAAAGAAGCCTGCACGTTGTGCCTTTCAGCTCTAGGGCAAAGTAGCACACCCAGAGCAGAAGTCCTACTTCAGCCAGATCAGGCCTGCAAAGAAACTGCGTTTCACAGGCCTTTGGAAGAGATGTTCCCGGTAGGCTGTAAGAGCACTGTGCAGAGCGAGTTGTTTCTTAGCTTCCCAAAGAGCTGGAAGCAAGATGCTGTGGGGCCCAACTCGCCCTTTGGAAAGAAGCCTGCACGTTGTGCCTTTCAGCTCTAGGGCAAAGTAGCACACCCAGAGCAGAAGTCCTACTTCAGCCAGATCAGGCCTGCAAAGAAACTGCGTTTCACAGGCCTTTGGAAGCGATGTTCCCACTAGGCTGTAAGAGCACTGTGCAGAGCGAGTTGTTTCTTAGCTTCCCAAAGAGCTGGAAGCAAGATGCTGTGGGGCCCAACTCGCCCTTTGGAAAGAAGCCTGCACGTTGTACCTTTCAGCTCTAGGGCAAAGTAGCACACCCAGAGCAGAAGTCCTACTTCAGCCAGATCAGGCCTGCAAAGAAACTGCGTTTCACAGGCCTTTGGAAGAGATGTTCCCACTAGGCTGTAAGAGCACTGTGCAGAGCGAGTGGTTTCTTAGCTTCCCAAAGAGCTGGAAGCAAGATGCTGTGGGGCCCAACTCGCCCTTTGGAAAGAAGCCTGCACGTTGTGCCTTTCAGCTCTAGGGCAAAGTAGCACACCCAGAGCAAAGTCCTACTTCAGCCAGTTCAGGCCTGCAAAGAAACTGCGTTTCACAGGCCTTTGGAAGAGATGTTCCTGGCAGGCTGTAAGAGCACTGAGCAGAGCGAGTTGTTTCTTAGCTTCCCAAAGAGCTGGAAGCAAGATGCTGTGGGGCCCAACTCGCCCTTTGGAAAGAAGCCTGCACGTTGTGCCTTTCAGCTCTAGGGCAAAGTAGCACACCCAGAGCAGAAGTCCTACTTCAGCCAGATCAGGCCTGCAAAGAAACTGCGTTTCACAGGCCTTTGGAAGAGATGTTCCCGGTAGGCTGTAAGAGCACTGTGCAGAGCGAGTTGTTTCTTAGCTTCCCAAAGAGCTGGAAGCAAGATGCTGTGGGGCCCAACTCGCCCTCTGGAAAGAAGCCTGCACGTTGTGCCTTTCAGCTCTAGGGCAAAGTAGCACACCCAGAGCAGAAGTCCTACTTCAGCCAGATCAGGCCTGCAAAGAAAGTGCGTTTCACAGGCCTTTGGAAGAGATGTTCCCGGTAGGCTGTAAGAGCACTGTGCAGAGCGAGTTGTTTCTTAGCTTCCCAAAGAGCTGGAAGCAAGATGCTGTGGGGCCCAACTCGCCCTTTGGAAAGAAGCCTGCATGTTGTGCCTTTCAGCTCTAGGGCAAAGTAGCACACCCAGAGCAGAAGTCCTACTTCAGCCAGATCAGGCCTGCAAAGAAACTGCGTTTCACAGGCCTTTGGATGAGATGTTCCCACTAGGCTGTAAGAGCACTGTGCAGAGCGAGTTGTTTCTTAGCTTCCCAAAGAGCTGGAAGCAAGATGCTCTGGGGCCCAACTCGCCCTTTGGAAAGAAGCCTGCACGTTGTGCCTTTCAGCTCTAGGGCAAAGTAGCACACCCAGAGCAGAAGTCCTACTTCAGCCAGATCAGGCCTGCAAAGAAACTGCGTTTCACAGGCCTTTGGAAGAGATGTTCCCGGTAGGCTGTAAGAGCACTGTGCAGAGCGAGTTGTTTCTTAGCTTCCCAAAGAGCTGGAAGCAAGATGCTGTGGGGCCCAACTCGCCCTTTGGAAAGAAGCCTGCACGTTGTGCCTTTCAGCTCTAGGGCAAAGTAGCACACCCAGAGCAGAAGTCCTACTTCAGCCAGATCAGGCCTGCAAAGAAACTGCGTTTCACAGGCCTTTGGAAGAGATGTTCCCGGTAGGCTGTAAGAGCACTGTGCAGAGCGAGTTGCTTCTTAGCTTCCCAAAGAGCTGGAAGCAAGATGCTGTGGGGCCCAACTCGCCCTTTGGAAAGAAGCCTGCACGTTGTGCCTTTCAGCTCTAGGGCAAAGTAGCACACCCAGAGCCGAAGTCCTACTTCAGCCAGATCAGGCCTGCAAAGAAACTGCGTTTCACAGGCCTTTGGAAGAGATGTTCCCGGTAGGCTGTAAGAGCACTGTGCAGAGCGAGTTGTTTCTTAGCTTCCCCAAGAGCTGGAAGCAAGATGCTGTGGGGCCCAACTCGCCCTTTGGAAAGAAGCCTGCACGTTGTGCCTTTCAGCTCTAGGGCAAAGTAGCACAGCCAGAGCAGAAGTCCTACTTCAGCCAGATCAGGCCTGCAAAGAAACTGCGTTTCACAGGCCTTTGGAAGAGATGTTCCCGGTAGGCTGTAAGAGCACTGTGCAGAGCGAGTGGTTTCTTAGCTTCCCAAAGAGCTGGAAGCAAGATGCTGTGGGGCCCAACTCGCCCTTTGGAAAGAAGCCTGCATGTTGTGCCTTTCAGCTCTAGGGCAAAGTAGCACACCCAGAGCAGAAGTCCTACTTCAGCCAGATCAGGCCTGCAAAGAAACTGCGTTTCACAGGCCTTTGGATGAGATGTTCCCACTAGGCTGTAAGAGCACTGTGCAGAGCGAGTTGTTTCTTAGCTTCGCAAAGAGCTGGAAGCAAGATGCTCTGGGGCCCAACTCGCCCTTTGGAAAGAAGCCTGCACGTTGTGCCTTTCAGCTCTAGGGCAAAGTAGCACACCCAGAGCAGAAGTGCTACTTCAGCCAGATCAGGCCTGCAAAGAAACTGCGTTTCACAGGCCTTTGGAAGAGATGTTCCCGGTAGGCTGTAAGAGCACTGTGCAGAGCGAGTTGTTTCTTAGCTTCCCAAAGAGCTGGAAGCAAGATGCTGTGGGGCCCAACTCGCCCTTTGGAAAGAAGCCTGCACGTTGTGCCTTTCAGCTCTAGGGCAAAGTAGCACACCCAGAGCAGAAGTCCTACTTCAGCCAGATCAGGCCTGCAAAGAAACTGCGTTTCACAGGCCTTTGGAAGAGATGTTCCCGGTAGGCTGTAAGAGCACTGTGCAGAGCGAGTTGTTTCTTAGCTTCCCAAAGAGCTGGAAGCAAGATGCTGTGGGGCCCAACTCGCCCTTTGGAGAGAAGCCTGCACGTCGTGCCTTTCAGCTCTAGGGCAAAGTAGCACACCCAGAGCAGAAGTCCTACTTCAGCCAGATCAGGCCTGCAAAGAAACTGAGTTTCACAGGCCTTTGGAAGAGATGTTCCCGGTAGGCTGTAAGAGCACTGTGCAGAGCGAGTTGTTTCTTAGCTTCCCAAAGAGCTGGAAGCAAGATGCTGTGGGGCCCAACTCGCCCTTTGGAAAGAAGCCTGCATGTTGTGCCTTTCAGCTCTAGGGCAAAGTAGCACACCCAGAGCAGAAGTCCTACTTCAGCCAGATCAGGCCTGCAAAGAAACTGCCTTTCACAGGCCTTTGGATGAGATGTTCCCACTAGGCTGTAAGAGCACTGTGCAGAGCGAGTTGTTTCTTAGCTTCCCAAAGAGCTGGAAGCAAGATGCTGTGGGGCCCAACTCGCCCTTTGGAAAGAAGCCTGCACGTTGTGCCTTTCAGCTCTAGGGCAAAGTAGCACACCCAGAGCAGAAGTGCTACTTCAGCCAGATCAGGCCTGCAAAGAAACTGCGTTTCACAGGCCTTTGGAAGAGATGATCCCGGTAGGCTGTAAGAGCACTGTGCAGAGCGAGTTGTTTCTTAGCTTCCCAAAGAGCTGGAAGCAAGATGCTGTGGGGCCCAACTCGCCCTCTGGAAAGAAGCCTGCACGTTGTGCCTTTCAGCTCTAGGGCAAAGTAGCACACCCAGAGCAGAAGTCCTACTTCAGCCAGATCAGGCCTGCAAAGAAACTGCGTTTCACAGGCCTTTGGAAGAGATGTTCCCGGTAGGCTGTAAGAGCACTGTGCAGAGCGAGTTGTTTCTTAGCTTCCCAAAGAGCTGGAAGCAAGATGCTGTGGGGCCCAACTCGCCCTTTGGAAAGAAGCCTGCACGTTGTGCCTTCCAGCTCTAGGGCAAAGTAGCACACCCAGAGCAGAAGTCCTACTTCAGCCAGATCAGGCCTGCAAAGAAACTGCGTTTCACAGGCCTTTGGAAGAGATGTTCCCGGTAGGCTGTAAGAGCACTGTGCAGAGCGAGTTGTTTCTTAGCTTCCCAAAGAGCTGGAAGCAAGATGCTGTGGGGCCCAACTCGCCCTTTGGAAAGAAGCCTGCACGTTGTGCCTTTCAGCTCTAGGGCAAAGTAGCACACCTAGAGCCGAAGTCCTACTTCAGCCAGATCAGGCCTGCAAAGAAACTGCGTTTCACAGGCCTTTGGAAGAGATGTTCCCAGTAGGCTGTAAGAGCACTGTGCAGAGCGAGTTGTTTCTTAGCTTCCCAAAGAGCTGGAAGCAAGATGCTGTGGGGCCCAACTAGCCCTTTGGAAAGAAGCCTGCACGTTGTGCCTTTCAGCTCTAGGGCAAAGTAGCACACCCAGAGCCGAAGTCCTACTTCAGCCAGATCAGGCCTGCAAAGAAACTGCGTTTCACAGGCCTTTGGAAGAGATGTTCCCGGTAGGCTGTAAGAGCACTGTGCAGAGCGAGTTGTTTCTTAGCTTCCCCAAGAGCTGGAAGCAAGATGCTGTGGGGCCCAACTCGCCCTTTGGAAAGAAGCCTGCACGTTGTGCCTTTCAGCTCTAGGGCAAAGTAGCACACCCAGAGCAGAAGTCCTACTTCAGCCAGATCAGGCCTGCAAAGAATCTGCGTTTCACAGGCCTTTGGAAGAGATGTTCCCGGTAGGCTGTAAGAGCACTGTGCAGAGCGAGTTATTTCTTAGCTTCCCAAAGAGCTGGAAGCAAGATGCTGTGGGGCCCAACTCGCCCTTTGGAAAGAAGCCTGCATGTTGTGCCTTTCAGCTCTAGGGCAAAGTAGCACACCCAGAGCAGAAGTCCTACTTCAGCCAGATCAGGCCTGCAAAGAAACTGCGTTTCACAGGCCTTTGGATGAGATGTTCCCACTAGGCTGTAAGAGCACTGTGCAGAGCGAGTTGTTTCTTAGCTTCCCAAAGAGCTGGAAGCAAGATGCTGTGGGGCCCAACTCGCCCTTTGGAAAGAAGCCTGCACGTTGTGCCTTTCAGCTCTAGGGCAAAGTAGCACACCCAGAGCAGAAGTGCTACTTCAGCCAGATCAGGCCTGCAAAGAAACTGCGTTTCACAGGCCTTTGGAAGAGATGTTCCCGGTAGGCTGTAAGAGCACTGTGCAGAGCGAGTTGTTTCTTAGCTTCCCAAGAGCTGGAAGCAAGATGCTGTGGGGCCCAACTCGCCCTTTGGAAAGAAGCCTGCACGTTGTGCCTTTCAGCTCTAGGGCAAAGTAGCACACCCAGAGCAGAAGTCCTACTTCAGCCAGATCAGGCCTGCAAAGAAACTGCGTTTCACAGGCCTTTGGAAGAGATGTTCCCGATAGGCTGTAAGAGCACTGTGCAGAGCGAGTTGTTTCTTAGCGTCCCAAAGAGCTGGAAGCAAGATGCTGTGGGGCCCAACTCGCCCTTTGGAGAGAAGCCTGCACGTCGTGCCTTTCAGCTCTAGGGCAAAGTAGCACACCCAGAGCAGAAGTCCTACTTCAACCAGATCAGGCCAGCAAAGAAACTGCGTTTCACAGGCCTTTGGAAGAGATATTCCCGGTAGGCTGTAAGAGCACTGTGCAGAGTGAGTTGTTTCTTAGCCTCCCAAAGAGCTGGAAGCAAGATGCTGTGGGGCCCAACTCGCCCTTTGGAAAGAAGCCTGCACGTTGTGCCTTTCAGCTCTAGGGCGAAGTAGCACACCCAGAGCAGAAGTCCTACTTCAGCCAGATCAGGCCTGCAAAGAAACTGCGTTTCACAGGCCTTTGGAAGAGATGTTCCCGGTAGGCTGTAAGAGCACTGTGCAGAGCGAGTTGTTTCTTAGCTTCCCAAAGAGCTGGAAGCAAGATGCTGTGGGGCCCAACTCGCCCTTTGGAAAGAAGCCTGCACGTTGTGTCTTTCAGCTCTAGGGCAAAGTAGCACACCCAGAGCAGAAGTCCTACTTCAGCCAGATCAGGCCTGCAAAGAAACTGCGTTTCACAGGCCTTTGGAAGAGATGTTCCCGGTAGGCTGTAAGAGCACTGTGCAGAGCGAGTTGTTTCTTAGCTTCCCAAAGAGCTGGAAGCAAGATGCTGTGGGGCCCAACTCGCCCTTTGGAAAGAAGCCTGCACGTTGTGCCTTTCAGCTCTAGGGCAAAGTAGCACACCCAGAGCAGAAGTCCTACTTCAGCCAGATCAGGCCTGCAAAGAAACTGCGTTTCACAGGCCTTTGGAAGAGATGTTCCCGGTAGGCTGTAAGAGCACTGTGCAGAGCGAGTTGTTTCTTAGCTTCCCAAAGAGCTGGAAGCAAGATGCTGTGGGGCCCAACTCGCCCTTTGGAAAGAAGCCTGCACGTTGTGCCTTTCAGCTCTAGGGCAAAGTAGCACACCCAGAGCAGAAGTCCTACTTCAGCCAGATCAGGCCTGCAAAGAAACTGCGTTTCACAGGCCTTTGGAAGAGATGTTCCCGGTAGGCTGTAAGAGCACTGTGCAGAGCGAGTTGTTTCTTAGCTTCCCAAAGAGCTGGAAGCAAGATGCTGTGGGGCCCAACTCGCCCTTTGGAAAGAAGCCTGCACGTTGTGCCTTTCAGCTCTAGGGCAAAGTAGCACAGCCAGAGCAGAAGTCCTACTTCAGCCAGATCAGGCCTGCAAAGAAACTGCGTTTCACAGGCCTTTGGAAGAGATGTTCCCGGTAGGCTGTAAGAGCACTGTGCAGAGCGAGTTGTTTCTTAGCTTCCCAAAGAGCTGGAAGCAAGATGCTGTGGGGCCCAACTCGCCCTTTGGAAAGAAGCCTGCACGTTGTGCCTTTCAGCTCTAGGGCAAAGAAGCACACCCAGAGCAGAAGTCCTACTTCAGCCAGATCAGGCCTGCAAAGAAACTGCGTTTCACCGGCCTTTGGAAGAGATGTTCCCACGAGGCTGTAAGAGCACTGTGCAGAGCGAGTTGTTTCTTAGCTTCCCAATGAGCTGGAAGCAAGATGCTGTGGGACCCAACTCGCCCTTTGGAAAGAAGCCTGCACGTTGTGCCTTTCAGCTCTAGGGCAAAGTAGCACACCCAGAGCAGAAGTCCTACTTCAGCCAGATCAGGCCTGCAAAGAAACTGCGTTTCACAGGCCTTTGGAAGAGATGTTCCCACTAGGCTGTAAGAGCACTGTGCAGAGCGAGTTGTTTCTTAGCTTCCCAAAGAGCTGGAAGCAAGATGCTGTGGGGCCCAACTCGCCCTTTGGAAAGAAGCCTGCACGTTGTGCCTTTCAGCTCTAGGGCAAAGTAGCACACCCAGAGCAGAAGTCCTACTTCAGCCAGATCAGGCCTCCAAAGAAACTGCGTTTCACAGGCCTTTGGAAGAGATGTTCCCACTAGGCTGTAAGAGCACTGTGCAGAGCGAGTTGTTTCTTAGCTTCCCAAAGAGCTGGAAGCAAGATGCTGTGGGGCCCAACTCGCCCTTTGGAAAGAAGCCTGCACGTTGTGCCTTTCAGCTCTAGGGCAAAGTAGCACACCCAGAGCAGAAGTCCTACTTCAGCCAGATCAGGCCTGCAAAGAAACTGCGTTTCACAGGCCTTTGGAAGAGATGTTCCCGGTAGGCTGTAAGAGCACTGTGCAGAGCGAGTTGTTTCTTAGCTTCCCAAAGAGCTGGAAGCAAGATGCTGTGGGGCCCAACTCGCCCTCTGGAAAGAAGCCTGCACGTTGTGCCTTTCAGCTCTAGGGCAAAGTAGCACACCCAGAGCAGAAGTCCTACTTCAGCCAGATCAGGCCTCCAAAGAAACTGCGTTTCACAGGCCTTTGGAAGAGATGTTTCCGGTAGGCTGTAAGAGCACTGTGCAGAGCGAGTTGTTTCTTAGCTTCCCAAAGAGCTGGAAGCAAGATGCTGTGGGGCCCAACTCGCCCTCTGGAAAGAAGCCTGCACGTTGTGCCTTTCAGCTCTAGGGCAAAGTAGCACACCCAGAGCAGAAGTCCTACTTCAGCCAGATCAGGCCTGCAAAGAAACTGCGTTTCACAGGCCTTTGGAAGAGATGTTCCCGGTAGGCTGTAAGAGCACTGTGCAGAGCGAGTTGTTTCTTAGCTTCCCAAAGAGCTGGAAGCAAGATGCTGTGGGGGCCAACTCGCCCTTTGGAAAGAAGCCTGCACGTTGTGCCTTTCAGCTCTAGGGCAAAGTAGCACACCCAGAGCAGAAGTCCTACTTCAGCCAGATCAGGCCTGCAAAGAAACTGCGTTTCACAGGCCTTTGGAAGAGATGTTCCCGGTAGGCTGTAAGAGCACTGTGCAGAGCGAGTTGTTTCTTAGCTTCCCAAAGAGCTGGAAGCAAGATGCTGTGGGGCCGAACTCGCCCTTTGGAAAGAAGCCTGCACGTTGTGCCTTTCAGCTCTAGGGCAAAGTAGCACACCCAGAGCAGAAGTCCTACTTCAGCCAGATCAGGCCTGCAAAGAAACTGTGTTTCACAGGCCTTTGGAAGAGATGTTCCCACTAGGCTGTAAGAGCACTGTGCAGAGCGAGTTGTTTCTTAGCTTCCCAAAGAGCTGGAAGCAAGATGCTGTGGGGCCCAACTCGCCCTTTGGAAAGAAGCCTGCACGTTGTGCCTTTCAGCTCTAGGGCAAAGTAGCACACCCAGAGCAGATGTCCTACTTCAGCCAGATCAGGCCTGCAAAGAAACTGCGTTTCACAGGCCTTTGGAAGAGATGTTCCCACTAGGCTGTAAGAGCACTGTGCAGAGCGAGTTGTTTCTTAGCTTCCCAAAGAGCTGGAAGCAAGATGCTGTGGGGCCCAACTCGCCCTTTGGAAAGAAGCCTGCACGTTGTGCCTTTCAGCTCTAGGGCAAAGTAGCACACCCAGAGCAGAAGTCCTACTTCGGCCAGATCAGGCCTGCAAAGAAACTGCGTTTCACAGGCCTTTGGAAGAGATGTTCCCGGTAGGCTGTAAGAGCACTGTGCAGAGCGAGTTGTTTCTTAGCTTCCCAAAGAGCTGGAAGCAACATGCTGTGGGGCCCAACTCGCCCTTTGGAAAGAAGCCTGCACGTTGTGCCTTTCAGCTCTAGGGCAAAGTAGCACACCCAGAGCAGAAGTCCTACTTCGGCCAGATCAGGCCTGCAAAGAAACTGCGTTTCACAGGCCTTTGGAAGAGATGTTCCCGGTAGGCTGTAAGAGCACTGTGCAGAGCGAGTTGTTTCTTAGCTTCCCAAAGAGCTGGAAGCAAGATGCTGTGGGGCCCAACTCGCCCTTTGGAAAGAAGCCTGCACGTTGTGCCTTTCAGCTCTAGGGCAAAGTAGCACACCCAGAGCAGAAGTCCTACTTCAGCCAGATCAGGCCTGCAAAGAAACTGCGTTTCACAGGCCTTTGGAAGAGATGTTCCCGGTAGGCTGTAAGAGCACTGTGCAGAGCGAGTTGTTTCTTAGCTTCCCAAAGAGCTGGAAGCAAGATGCTGTGGGGCCCAACTCGCCCTTTGGAAAGAAGCCTGCACGTTGTGCCTTTCAGCTCTAGGGCAAAGTAGCACACCCAGAGCAGAAGTCCTACTTCAGCCAGATCAGGCCTGCAAAGAAACTGCGTTTCAAAGGCCTTTGGAAGAGATGTTGCCACTAGGCTGTAAGAGCACTGTCCAGAGCGAGTTGTTTCTTAGCTTCCCAAAGAGCTGGAAGCAAGATGCTGTGGGGCCCAACTCGCCCTTTGGAAAGAAGCCTGCACGTTGTGCCTTTCAGCTCTAGGGCAAAGTAGCACACCCAGAGCAGAAGTCCTACTTCAGCCAGATCAGGCCTGCAAAGAAACTGCGTTTCACAGGCCTTTGGAAGAGATGTTCCCACTAGGTTTAAGAGCACTGTGCAGAGCGAGTTGTTTCTTAGCTTCCCAAAGAGCTGGAAGCAAGATGCTGTGGGGCCCAACTCGCCCTTTGGAAAGAAGCCTGCACGTTGTGCCTTTCAGCTCTAGGGTAAAGTAGCACACCCAGAGCAGAAGTCCTACTTCGGCCAGATCAGGCCTGCAAAGAAACTGCGTTTCACAGGCCTTTGGAAGAGATGTTCCCGGTAGGCTGTAAGAGCACTGTGCAGAGCGAGTTGTTTCTTAGCTTCCCAAAGTGCTGGAAGCAACATGCTGTGGGGCCCAAATCGCCCTTTGGAAAGAAGACTGCACGTTGTGCCTTTCAGCTCTAGGGCAAAGTAGCACACCCAGAGCAGAAGTCCTACTTCAGCCAGATCAGGCCTGCAAAGAAACTGCGTTTCACAGGCCTTTGGAAGAGATGTTTCCACTAGGCTGTAAGAGCACTGTGCAGAGCGAGTTGTTTCTTAGCTTCCCAAAGAGCTGGAAGCAAGATGCTGTGGGGCCCAACTCGCCCTTTGGAAAGAAGCCTGCACGTTGTGCCTTTCAGCTCTAGGGCAAAGTAGCACAGCCAGAGCAGAAGTCCTACTTCAGCCAGATCAGGCCTGCAAAGAAACTGCGTTTCACAGGCCTTTGGAAGAGATGTTCCCGGTAGGCTGTAAGAGCACTGTGCAGAGCGAGTTGTTTCTTAGCTTCCCAAAGAGCTGGAAGCAAGATGCTGTGGGGCGCAACTCGCCCTTTGGAAAGAAGCCTGCACGTTGTGCCTTTCAGCTCTAGGGCAAAGTAGCACACCCAGAGCAGAAGTCCTACTTCGGCCAGATCAGGCCTGCAAAGAAACTGCGTTTCACAGGCCTTTGGAAGAGATGTTCCCGGTAGGCTGTAAGAGCACTGTGCAGAGCGAGTTGTTTCTTAGCTTCCCAAAGAGCTGGAAGCAAGATGCTGTGGGGCCCAACTCGCCCTTTGGAAAGAAGCCTGCACGTTGTGCCTTTCAGCTCTAGGGCAAAGTAGCACACCCAGAGCAGAAGTCCTACTTCAGCCAGATCAGGCCTGCAAAGAAACTGCGTTTCACAGGCCTTTGGAAGAGATGTTCCCGGTAGGCTGTAAGAACACTGTGCAGAGCGAGTTGTTTCTTAGCTTCCCAAAGAGCTGGAAGCAAGATGCTGTGGGGCCCAACTCGCCCTTTGGAAAGAAGCCTGCACGTTGTGCCTTTCAGCTCTAGGGCAAAGTAGCACACCCAGAGCAGAAGTCCTACTTCAGCCAGATCAGGCCTGCAAAGAAACTGCGTTTCACAGGCCTTTGGAAGAGATGTTCCCACTAGGCTGTAAGAGCACTGTGCAGAGCGAGTTGTTTCTTACCTTCCCAAAGAGCTGGAAGCAAGATGCTGTGGGGCCCAACTCACCCTTTGGAAATAAGCCTGCACGTTGTGCCTTTCAGCTCTAGGGCAAAGTAGCACACCCAGAGCAGAAGTCCTACTTCAGCCAGATCAGGCCTGCAAAGAAACTGCGTTTCACAGGCCTTTGGAAGAGATGTTCCCACTAGGCTGTAAGAGCACTGTGCAGAGCGAGTTGTTTCTTACCTTCCCAAAGAGCTGGAAGCAAGATGCTGTGGGGCCCAACTCACCCTTTGGAAAGAAGCCTGCACGTTGTGCCTTTCAGCTCTAGGGCAAAGTAGCACACCCAGAGCAGAAGTCCTACTTCAGCCAGATCAGGCCTGCAAAGAAACTGCGTTTCACAGGCCTTTGGAAGAGATGTTCCCGGTAGGCTGTAAGAGCACTGTGCAGAGCGAGTTGTTTCTTAGCTTCCCAAAGAGCTGGAAGCAAGATGCTGTGGGGCCCAACTCGCCCTTTGGAAAGAAGCCTGCACGTTGTGCCTTTCAGCTCTAGGGCAAAGTAGCACACCCAGAGCAGAAGTCCTACTTCAGCCAGATCAGGCCTGCAAAGAAACTGCGTTTCACAGGCCTTTGGAAGAGATGTTCCCGGTAGGCTGTAAGAGCACTGTGCAGAGCGAGTTGTTTCTTAGCTTCCCAAAGAGCTGGAAGCAAGATGCTGTGGGGCCCAACTCGCCCTTTGGAAAGAAGCCTGCACGTTGTGCCTTTCAGCTCTAGGGCAAAGTAGCACACCCAGAGCAGAAGTCCTACTTCAGCCAGATCAGGCCTGCAAAGAAACTGCATTTCACTGGCCTTTGGAAGAGATGTTCCCGGTAGGCTGTAAGAGCACTGTGCAGAGCGAGTTGTTTCTTAGCTTCCCAAAGAGCTGGAAGCAAGATGCTGTGGGGCCCAACTCGCCCTTTGGAAAGAAGCCTGCACGTTGTGCCTTTCAGCTCTAGGGCAAAGTAGCACACCCAGAGCAGAAGTCCTACTTCAGCCAGATCAGGCCTGCAAAGAAACTGCGTTTCACAGGCCTTTGGAAGAGATGTTCCCACTAGGCTGTAAGAGCACTGTGCAGAGCGAGTTGTTTCTTAGCTTCCCAAAGAGCTGGAAGCAAGATGCTGTGGGGCCCAACTCGCCCTTTGGAAAGAAGCCTGCACGTTGTGCCTTTCAGCTCTAGGGCAAAGTAGCACACCCAGAGCAGAAGTCCTACTTCAGCCAGATCAGGCCTGCAAAGAAACTGCGTTTCACAGGCCTTTGGAAGAGATGTTCCCGGTAGGCTGTAAGAGCACTGTGCAGAGCGAGTTGTTTCTTAGCTTCCCAAAGAGCTGGAAGCAAGATGCTGTGGGGCCCAACTCGCCCTCTGGAAAGAAGCCTGCACGTTGTGCCTTTCAGCTCTAGGGCAAAGTAGCACACCCAGAGCAGAAGTCCTACTTCAGCCAGATCAGGCCTGCAAAGAAACTGCGTTTCACAGGCCTTTGGAAGAGATGTTCCCGGTAGGCTGGAAGAGCACTGTGCAGAGTGAGTTGTTTCTTAGCTTTCCAAAGAGCTGGAAGCAAGATGCTCTGGTGCCCAACTCGCCCTTTGGAAAGAAGCCTGCACGTTGTGCCTTTCAGCTCTAGGGCAAAGTAGCACACCCAGAGCAGAAGTCCTACTTCAGCCAGATCAGGCCTGCAAAGAAACTGCGTTTCACAGGCCTTTGGAAGAGATGTTCCCGGTAGGCTGTAAGAGCACTGTGCAGAGCGTGTTGTTTCTTATCTTAGCAAGGAGCTGGAAGCAAGATGCTGTGGGGCCCAACTCGCCCTTTGGAAAGAAGCCTGCACGTTGTGCCTTTCAGCTCTAGGGCAAAGTAGCACACCCAGAGCAGAAGTCCTACTTCAGCCAGATCAGGCCTGCAAAGAAACTGCGTTTCACAGGCCTTTGGAAGAGATGTTCCCGGTAGGCTGTAAGAGCACTGTGCAGAGCGAGTTGTTTCTTAGCTTTCCAAAGAGCTGGAAGCAAGATGCTGTGGGGCCCAACTCGCCCTTTGGAAAGAAGCCTGCACGTTGTGCCTTTCAGCTCTAGGGCAAAGTAGCACACCCAGAGCAGAAGTCCTACTTCAGCCAGATCAGGCCTGCAAAGAAACTGCGTTTCACAGGCCTTTGGAAGAGATGTTCCCGGTAGGCAGTAAGAGCACTGTGCAGAGCGAGTTGTTTCTTAGCTTCCCAAAGAGCTGGAAGCAAGATGCTGTGGGGCCCAACTCGCCCTTTGGAAAGAAGCCTGCACGTTGTGCCTTTCAGCTCTAGGGCAAAGTAGCACACCCAGAGCAGAAGTCCTACTTCAGCCAGATCAGGCCTGCAAAGAAACTGCGTTTCACAGGCCTTTGGAAGAGATGTTCCCACTAGGCTGTAAGAGCACTGTGCAGAGCGAGTTGTTTCTTAGCTTCCCAAAGAGCTGGAAGCAAGATGCTGTGGGGCCCAACTCGCCCTTTGGAAAGAAGCCTGCACGTTGTGCCTTTCAGCTCTAGGGCAAAGTAGCACACCCAGAGCAGAAGTCCTACTTCAGCCAGATCAGGCCTGCAAAGAAACTGCGTTTCACAGGCCTTTGGAAGAGATGTTCCCGGTAGGCTGTAAGAGCACTGTGCAGAGCGAGTTGTTTCTTAGCTTCCCAAAGAGCTGGAAGCAAGATGCTGTGGGGCCCAACTCGCCCTTTGGAAAGAAGCCTGCACGTTGTGCCTTTCAGCTCTAGGGCAAAGTAGCACACCCAGAGCAGAAGTCCTACTTCGGCCAGATCAGGCCTGCAAAGAAACTGCGTTTCACAGGCCTTTGGAAGAGATGTTCCCGGTAGGCTGTAAGAGCACTGTGCAGAGCGAGTTGTTTCTTAGCTTCCCAAAGAGCTGGAAGCAAGATGCTGTGGGGCCCAACTCGCCCTTTGGAAAGAAGCCTGCACGTTGTGCCTTTCAGCTCTAGGGCAAAGTAGCACAGCCAGAGCAGAAGTCCTACTTCAGCCAGATCAGGCCTGCAAAGAAACTGCGTTTCACAGGCCTTTGGAAGAGATGTTCCCGGTAGGCTGTAAGAGCACTGTGCAGAGCGAGTTGTTTCTTAGCTTCCCAAAGAGCTGGAAGCAAGATGCTGTGGGGCCCAACTCGCCCTTTGGAAAGAAGCCTGCACGTTGTGCCTTTCAGCTCTAGGGCAAAGTAGCACACCCAGAGCAGAAGTCCTACTTCAGCCAGATCAGGCCTGCAAAGAAACTGCGTTTCAAAGGCCTTTGGAAGAGATGTTGCCACTAGGCTGTAAGAGCACTTTCCAGAGCGAGTTGTTTCTTAGCTTCCCAAAGAGCTGGAAGCAAGATGCTGTGGGGCCCAACTCGCCCTTTGGAAAGAAGCCTGCACGTTGTGCCTTTCAGCTCTAGGGCAAAGTAGCACACCCAGAGCAGAAGTCCTACTTCAGCCAGATCAGGCCTGCAAAGAAACTGCGTTTCACAGGCCTTTGGAAGAGATGTTCCCACTAGGTTTAAGAGCACTGTGCAGAGCGAGTTGTTTCTTAGCTTCCCAAAGAGCTGGAAGCAAGATGCTGTGGGGCCCAACTCGCCCTTTGGAAAGAAGCCTGCACGTTGTGCCTTTCAGCTCTAGGGCAAAGTAGCACACCCAGAGCAGAAGTCCTACTTCGGCCAGATCAGGCCTGCAAAGAAACTGCGTTTCACAGGCCTTTGGAAGAGATGTTCCCACTAGGCTGTAAGAGCACTGTGCAGAGCGAGTTGTTTCTTAGCTTCCCAAAGAGCTGGAAGCAAGATGCTGTGGGGCCCAACTCGCCCTTTGGAAAGAAGCCTGCACGTTGTGCCTTTCAGCTCTAGGGCAAAGTAGCACACCCAGAGCAGAAGTCCTACTTCGGCCAGATCAGGCCTGCAAAGAAACTGCGTTTCACAGGCCTTTGGAAGAGATGTTCCCGGTATGCTGTAAGAGCACTGTGCAGAGCGAGTTGTTTCTTAGCTTCCCAAAGAGCTGGAAGCAAGATGCTGTGGGGCCCAACTCGCCCTTTGGAAAGAAGCCTGCACGTTGTGCCTTTCAGCTCTAGGGCAAAGTAGCACACCCAGAGCAGAAGTCCTACTTCAGCCAGATCAGGCCTGCAAAGAAACTGCGTTTCACAGGCCTTTGGAAGAGATGTTCCCGGTAGGCTGTAAGAGCACTGTGCAGAGCGAGTTGTTTCTTAGCTTCCCAAAGAGCTGGAAGCAAGATGCTGTGGGGCCCAACTCGCCCTTTGGAAAGAAGCCTGCACGTTGTGCCTTTCAGCTCTAGGGCAAAGTAGCACACCCAGAGCAGAAGTCCTACTTCAGCCAGATCAGGCCTGCAAAGAAACTGCGTTTCACAGGCCTTTGGAAGAGATGTTCCCGGTAGGCTGTAAGAGCACTGTGCAGAGCGAGTTGTTTCTTAGCTTCCCAAAGAGCTGGAAGCAAGATGCTGTGGGGCCCAACTCGCCCTCTGGAAAGAAGCCTGCACGTTGTGCCTTTCAGCTCTAGGGCAAAGTAGCACACCCAGAGCAGAAGTCCTACTTCAGCCAGATCAGGCCTGCAAAGAAACTGCGTTTCACAGGCCTTTGGAAGAGATGTTCCCGGTAGGCTGGAAGAGCACTGTGCAGAGTGAGTTGTTTCTTAGCTTTCCAAAGAGCTGGAAGCAAGATGCTCTGGGGCCCAACTCGCCCTTTGGAAAGAAGCCTGCACGTTGTGCCTTTTAGCTCTAGGGCAAAGTAGCACACCCAGAGCAGAAGTCCTACTTCAGCCAGATCAGGCCTGCAAAGAAACTGCGTTTCACAGGCCTTTGGAAGAGATGTTCCCGGTAGGCTGTAAGAGCACTGTGCAGAGCGTGTTGTTTCTTATCTTAGCAAGGAGCTGGAAGCAAGATGCTGTGGGGCCCAACTCGCCCTTTGGAAAGAAGCCTGCACGTTGTGCCTTTCAGCTCTAGGGCAAAGTAGCACACCCAGAGCAGAAGTCCTACTTCAGCCATATCAGGCCTGCAAAGAAACTGCGTTTCACAGGCCTTTGGAAGAGATGTTCCCGGTAGGCTGTAAGAGCACTGTGCAGAGCGAGTTGTTTCTTAGCTTCCCAAAGAGCTGGAAGCAAGATGCTGTGGGGCCCAACTCGCCCTCTGGAAAGAAGCCTGCACGTTGTGCCTTTCAGCTCTAGGGCAAAGTAGCACACCCAGAGCAGAAGTCCTACTTCAGCCAGATCAGGCCTGCAAAGAAACTGCGTTTCACAGGCCTTTGGAAGAGATGTTCCCGGTAGGCTGTAAGAGCACTGTGCAGAGCGAGTTGTTTCTTAGCTTTCCAAAGAGCTGGAAGCAAGATGCTGTGGGGCCCAACTCGCCCTTTGGAAAGAAGCCTGCACGTTGTGCCTTTCAGCTCTAGGGCAAAGTAGCACACCCAGAGCAGAAGTCCTACTTCAGCCAGATCAGGCCTGCAAAGAAACTGCGTTTCACAGGCCTTGGAAGAGATGTTCCCGGTAGGCTGTAAGAGCACTGTGCAGAGCGAGTTGTTTCTTAGCTTCCCAAAGAGCTGGAAGCAAGATGCTGTGGGGCCCAACTCGCCCTCTGGAAAGAAGCCTGCACGTTGTGCCTTTCAGCTCAAGGGCAAAGTAGCACACCCAGAGCAGAAGTCCTACTTCAGCCAGATCAGGCCTGCAAAGAAACTGCGTTTCACAGGCCTTTGGAAGAGATGTTCCCGGTAGGCTGTAAGAGCACTGTGCAGAGCGAGTTGTTTCTTAGCTTCCCAAAGAGCTGGAAGCAAGATGCTGTGGGGCCCAACTCGCCCTTTGGAAAGAAGCCTGCACGTTGTGCCTTTCAGCTCTAGGGCAAAGTAGCACACCCAGAGCAGAAGTCCTACTTCAGCCAGATCAGGCCTGCAAAGAAACTGCGTTTCACAGGCCTTTGGAAGAGATGTTCCCACTAGGCTGTAAGAGCACTGTGCAGAGCGAGTTGTTTCTTAGCTTCCCAAAGAGCTGGAAGCAAGATGCTGTGGGGCCCAACTCGCCCTTTGGAAAGAAGCCTGCACGTTGTGCCTTTCAGCTCTAGGGCAAAGTAGCACACCCAGAGCAGAAGTCCTACTTCAGCCAGATCAGGCCTGCAAAGAAACTGCGTTTCACAGGCCTTTGGAAGAGATGTTCCCGGTAGGCTGTAAGAGCACTGTGCAGAGCGAGTTGTTTCTTAGCTTCCCAAAGAGCTGGAAGCAAGATGCTGTGGGGCCCAACTCGCCCTTTGGAAAGAAGCCTGCACGTTGTGCCTTTCAGCTCTAGGGCAAAGTAGCACACCCAGAGCAGAAGTCCTACTTCGGCCAGATCAGGCCTGCAAAGAAACTGCGTTTCACAGGCCTTTGGAAGAGATGTTCCCGGTAGGCTGTAAGAGCACTGTGCAGAGCGAGTTGTTTCTTAGCTTCCCAAAGAGCTGGAAGCAAGATGCTGTGGGGCCCAACTCGCCCTTTGGAAAGAAGCCTGCACGTTGTGCCTTTCAGCTCTAGGGCAAAGTAGCACACCCAGAGCAGAAGTCCTACTTCAGCCAGATCAGGCCTGCAAAGAAACTGCGTTTCACAGGCCTTTGGAAGAGATGTTCCCGGTAGGCTGTAAGAGCACTGTGCAGAGCGAGTTGTTTCTTAGCTTCCCAAAGAGCTGGAAGCAAGATGCTGTGGGGCCCAACTCGCCCTTTGGAAAGAAGCCTGCACGTTGTGCCTTTCAGCTCTAGGGCAAAGTAGCACACCCAGAGCAGAAGTCCTACTTCAGCCAGATCAGGCCTGCAAAGAAACTGCGTTTCAAAGGCCTTTGGAAGAGATGTTGCCACTAGGCTGTAAGAGCACTTTCCAGAGCGAGTTGTTTCCTGGCTTCCCAAAGAGCTGGAAGCAAGATGCTGTGGGGCCCAACTCGCCCTTTGGAAAGAAGCCTGCACGTTGTGCCTTTCAGCTCTAGGGCAAAGTAGCACACCCAGAGCAGAAGTCCTACTTCAGCCAGATCAGGCCTGCAAAGAAACTGCGTTTCACAGGCCTTTGGAAGAGATGTTCCCACTAGGTTTAAGAGCACTGTGCAGAGCGAGTTGTTTCTTAGCTTCCCAAAGAGCTGGAAGCAAGATGCTGTGGGGCCCAACTCGCCCTTTGGAAAGAAGCCTGCACGTTGTGCCTTTCAGCTCTAGGGCAAAGTAGCACACCCAGAGCCGAAGTCCTACTTCGGCCAGATCAGGCCTGCAAAGAAACTGCGTTTCAAAGGCCTTTGGAAGAGCTGTTCCCACTAGGCTGTAAGAGCACTGTGCAGAGCGAGTTGTTTCTTAGCTTCCCAAAGAGCTGGAAGCAAGATGCTGTGGGGCCCAACTCGCCCTTTGGAAAGAAGCCTGCACGTTGTGCCTTTCAGCTCTAGGGCAAAGTAGCACACCCAGAGCAGAAGTCCTACTTCGGCCAGATCAGGCCTGCAAAGAAACTGCGTTTCACAGGCCTTTGGAAGAGATGTTCCCGGTATGCTGTAAGAGCACTGTGCAGAGCGAGTTGTTTCTTAGCTTCCCAAAGAGCTGGAAGCAACATGCTGTGGGGCCCAACTCGCCCTTTGGAAAGAAGCCTGCACGTTGTGCCTTTCAGCTCTAGGGCAAAGTAGCACACCCAGAGCAGAAGTCCTACTTCAGCCAGATCAGGCCTGCAAAGAAACTGCGTTTCACAGGCCTTTGGAAGAGATGTTCCCGGTAGGCTGTAAGAGCACTGTGCAGAGCGAGTTGTTTCTTAGCTTCCCAAAGAGCTGGAAGCAAGATGCTGTGGGGCCCAACTCGCCCTTTGGAAAGAAGCCTGCACGTTGTGCCTTTCAGCTCTAGGGCAAAGTAGCACACCCAGAGCAGAAGTCCTACTTCAGCCAGATCAGGCCTGCAAAGAAACTGCGTTTCACAGGCCTTTGGAAGAGATGTTCCCGGTAGGCTGTAAGAGCACTGTGCAGAGCGAGTTGTTTCTTAGCTTCCCAAAGAGCTGGAAGCAAGATGCTGTGGGGCCCAACTCGCCCTTTGGAAAGAAGCCTGCACGTTGTGCCTTTCAGCTCTAGGGCAAAGTAGCACACCCAGAGCAGAAGTCCTACTTCGGCCAGATCAGGCCTGCAAAGAAACTGCGTTTCACAGGCCTTTGGAAGAGATGTTCCCGGTAGGCTGTAAGAGCACTGTGCAGAGCGAGTTGTTTCTTAGCTTCCCAAAGAGCTGGAAGCAAGATGCTGTGGGGCCCAACTCGCCCTTTGGAAAGAAGCCTGCACGTTGTGCCTTTCAGCTCTAGGGCAAAGTAGCACACCCAGAGCAGAAGTCCTACTTCAGCCAGATCAGGCCTGCAAAGAAACTGCGTTTCACAGGCCTTTGGAAGAGATGTTCCCGGTAGGCTGTAAGAGCACTGTGCAGAGCGAGTTGTTTCTTAGCTTCCCAAAGAGCTGGAAGCAAGATGCTGTGGGGCCCAACTCGCCCTTTGGAAAGAAGCCTGCACGTTGTGCCTTTCAGCTCTAGGGCAAAGTAGCACACCCAGAGCAGAAGTCCTACTTCGGCCAGATCAGGCCTGCAAAGAAACTGCGTTTCACAGGCCTTCGGAAGAGATGTTCCCACTAGGCTGTAAGAGCACTGTGCAGAGCGAGTTGTTTCTTAGCTTCCCAAAGAGCTGGAAGCAAGATGCTGTGGGGCCCAACTCGCCCTTTGGAAAGAAGCCTGCACGTTGTGCCTTTCAGCTCTAGGGCAAAGTAGCACACCCAGAGCAGAAGTCCTACTTCAGCCAGATCAGGCCTGCAAAGAAACTGCGTTTCACAGGCCTTTGGAAGAGATGTTCCCACTAGGCTGTAAGAGCACTGTGCAGAGCGAGTTGTTTCTTAGCTTCCCAAAGAGCTGGAAGCAAGATGCTGTGGGGCCCAACTCGCCCTTTGGAAAGAAGCCTGCACGTTGTGCCTTTCAGCTCTAGGGCAAAGTAGCACACCCAGAGCAGAAGTCCTACTTCAGCCAGATCAGGCCTGCAAAGAAACTGCGTTTCACAGGCCTTTGGAAGAGATGTTCCCGGTAGGCTGTAAGAGCACTGTGCAGAGCGAGTTGTTTCTTAGCTTCCCAAAGAGCTGGAAGCAAGATGCTGTGGGGCCCAACTCGCCCTTTGGAAAGAAGCCTGCACGTTGTGCCTTTCAGCTCTAGGGCAAAGTAGCACACCCAGAGCAGAAGTCCTACTTCGGCCAGATCAGGCCTGCAAAGAAACTGCGTTTCACAGGCCTTTGGAAGAGATGTTCCCGGTAGGCTGTAAGAGCACTGTGCAGAGCGAGTTGTTTCTTAGCTTCCCAAAGAGCTGGAAGCAAGATGCTGTGGGGCCCAACTCGCCCTTTGGAAAGAAGCCTGCACATTGTGCCTTTCAGCTCTAGGGCAAAGTAGCACACCCAGAGCAGAAGTCCTACTTCAGCCAGATCAGGCCTGCAAAGAAACTGCGTTTCACAGGCCTTTGGAAGAGATGTTCCCGGTAGGCTGTAAGAGCACTGTGCAGAGCGAGTTGTTTCTTACCTTCCCAAAGAGCTGGAAGCAAGATGCTGTGGGGCCCAACTCGCCCTTTGGAAAGAAGCCTGCACATTGTGCCTTTCAGCTCTAGGGCAAAGTAGCACACCCAGAGCAGAAGTCCTACTTCAGCCAGATCAGGCCTGCAGAGAAACTGCGTTTCAGAAGCCTTTGGAAGAGATGTTCCCGGTAGGCTGTAAGAGCACTGTGCAGAGCGAGTTGTTTCTTAGCTTCCCAAAGAGCTGGAAGCAAGATGCTGTGGGGCCCAACTCGCCCTTTGGAAAGAAGCCTGCACGTTGTGCCTTTCAGCTCTAGGGCAAAGTAGCACACCCAGAGCAGAAGTCCTACTTCAGCCAGATCAGGCCTGCAAAGAAACTGCGTTTCACAGGCCTTTGGAAGAGATGTTCCCACTAGGCTGTAAGAGCACTGTGCAGAGCGAGTTGTTTCTTAGCTTCCCAAACAGCTGGAAGCAAGATGCTGTGGGGCCCAACTCGCCCTTTGGAAAGAAGCCTGCACGTTGTGCCTTTCAGCTCTAGGGCAAAGTAGCACACCCAGAGCAGAAGTCCTACTTCAGCCAGCTCAGGCCTGCAAAGAAACTGCGTTTCACTGGCCTTTGGAAGAGATGTTCCCACTAGGCTGTAAGAGCACTGTGCAGAGCGAGTTGTTTCTTAGCTTCCCAAAGTGCTGGAAGCAAGATGCTGTGGGGCCCAACTCGCCCTTTGGAAAGAAGCCTGCACGTTGTGCCTTTCAGCTCTAGGGCAAAGTAGCACACCCAGAGCAGAAGTCCTACTTCGGCCAGATCAGGCCTGCAAAGAAACTGCGTTTCACAGGCCTTTGGAAGAGATGTTCCCACTAGGCTGTAAGAGCACTGTGCAGAGCGAGTTGTTTCTTAGCTTCCCAAAGAGCTGGAAGCAAGATGCTGTGGGGCCCAACTCGCCCTTTGGAAAGAAGCCTGCACGTTGTGCCTATCAGCTCTAGGGCAAAGTAGCACACCCAGAGCAGAAGTCCTACTTCAGCCAGATCAGGCCTGCAAAGAAACTGCGTTTCACAGGCCTTTGGAAGAGATGTTCCCGGTAGGCTGTAAGAGCACTGTGCAGAGCGAGTTGTTTCTTAGCTTCCCAAAGAGCTGGAAGCAAGATGCTGTGGGGCCCAACTCGCCCTTTGGAAAGAAGCCTGCACGTTGTGCCTTTCAGCTCTAGGGCAAAGTAGCACACCCAGAGCAGAAGTCCTACTTCGGCCAGATCAGGCCTGCAAAGAAACTGCGTTTCACAGGCCTTTGGAAGAGATGTTCCCGGTAGGCTGTAAGAGCACTGTGCAGAGCGAGTTGTTTCTTAGCTTCCCAAAGAGCTGGAAGCAAGATGCTGTGGGGCCCAACTCGCCCTTTGGAAAGAAGCCTGCACGTTGTGCCTTTCAGCTCTAGGGCAAAGTAGCACACCCAGAGCAGAAGTCCTACTTCAGCCAGATCAGGCCTGCAAAGAAACTGCGTTTCACAGGCCTTTGGAAGAGATGTTCCCGGTAGGCTGTAAGAGCACTGTGCAGAGCGAGTTGTTTCTTAGCTTCCCAAAGAGCTGGAAGCAAGATGCTGTGGGGCCCAACTCGCCCTTTGGAAAGAAGCCTGCACGTTGTGCCTTTCAGCTCTAGGGCAAAGTAGCACACCCAGAGCAGAAGTCCTACTTCAGCCAGATCAGGCCTGCAAAGAAACTGCGTTTCAAAGGCCTTTGGAAGAGATGTTGCCACTAGGCTGTAAGAGCACTTTCCAGAGCGAGTTGTTTCTTAGCTTCCCAAAGAGCTGGAAGCAAGATGCTGTGGGGCCCAACTCGCCCTTTGGAAAGAAGTCTGCACGTTGTGCCTTTCAGCTCTAGGGCAAAGTAGCACACCCAGAGCAGAAGTCCTACTTCAGCCAGATCAGGCCTGCAAAGAAACTGCGTTTCACAGGCCTTTGGAAGAGATGTTCCCACTAGGTTTAAGAGCACTGTGCAGAGCGAGTTGTTTCTTAGCTTCCCAAAGAGCTGGAAGCAAGATGCTGTGGGGCCCAACTCGCCCTTTGGAAAGAAGCCTGCACGTTGTGCCTTTCAGCTCTAGGGCAAAGTAGCACACCCAGAGCCGAAGTCCTACTTCGGCCAGATCAGGCCTGCAAAGAAACTGCGTTTCAAAGGCCTTTGGAAGAGATGTTGCCACTAGGCTGTAAGAGCACTTTCCAGAGCGAGTTGTTTCTTAGCTTCCCAAAGAGCTGGAAGCAAGATGCTGTGGGGCCCAACTCGCCCTTTGGAAAGAAGTCTGCACGTTGTGCCTTTCAGCTCTAGGGCAAAGTAGCACACCCAGAGCAGAAGTCCTACTTCAGCCAGATCAGGCCTGCAAAGAAACTGCGTTTCACAGGCCTTTGGAAGAGATGTTCCCACTAGGTTTAAGAGCACTGTGCAGAGCGAGTTGTTTCTTAGCTTCCCAAAGAGCTGGAAGCAAGATGCTGTGGGGCCCAACTCGCCCTTTGGAAAGAAGCCTGCACGTTGTGCCTTTCAGCTCTAGGGCAAAGTAGCACACCCAGAGCCGAAGTCCTACTTCGGCCAGATCAGGCCTGCAAAGAAACTGCGTTTCAAAGGCCTTTGGAAGAGATGTTCCCACTAGGCTGTAAGAGCACTGTGCAGAGCGAGTTGTTTCTTAGCTTCCCAAAGAGCTGGAAGCAAGATGCTGTGGGGCCCAACTCGCCCTTTGGAAAGAAGCCTGCACGTTGTGCCTTTCAGCTCTAGGGCAAAGTAGCACACCCAGAGCAGAAGTCCTACTTCGGCCAGATCAGGCCTGCAAAGAAACTGCGTTTCACAGGCCTTTGGAAGAGATGTTCCCGGTAGGCTGTAAGAGCACTGTGCAGAGCGAGTTGTTTCTTAGCTTCCCAAAGAGCTGGAAGCAACATGCTGTGGGGCCCAACTCGCCCTTTGGAAAGAAGCCTGCACGTTGTGCCTTTCAGCTCTAGGGCAAAGTAGCACACCCAGAGCAGAAGTCCTACTTCAGCCAGATCAGGCCTGCAAAGAAACTGCGTTTCACAGGCCTTTGGAAGAGATGTTCCCGGTAGGCTGTAAGAGCACTGTGCAGAGCGAGTTGTTTCTTAGCTTCCCAAAGAGCTGGAAGCAAGATGCTGTGGGGCCCAACTCGCCCTTTGGAAAGAAGCCTGCACGTTGTGCCTTTCAGCTCTAGGGCAAAGTAGCACACCCAGAGCAGAAGTCCTACTTCAGCCAGATCAGGCCTGCAAAGAAACTGCGTTTCACAGGCCTTTGGAAGAGATGTTCCCGGTAGGCTGTAAGAGCACTGTGCAGAGCGAGTTGTTTCTTAGCTTCCCAAAGAGCTGGAAGCAAGATGCTGTGGGGCCCAACTCGCCCTTTGGAAAGAAGCCTGCACGTTGTGCCTTTCAGCTCTAGGGCAAAGTAGCACACCCAGAGCAGAAGTCCTACTTCGGCCAGATCAGGCCTGCAAAGAAACTGCGTTTCACAGGCCTTTGGAAGAGATGTTCCCGGTAGGCTGTAAGAGCACTGTGCAGAGCGAGTTGTTTCTTAGCTTCCCAAAGAGCTGGAAGCAAGATGCTGTGGGGCCCAACTCGCCCTTTGGAAAGAAGCCTGCACGTTGTGCCTTTCAGCTCTAGGGCAAAGTAGCACACCCAGAGCAGAAGTCCTACTTCAGCCAGATCAGGCCTGCAAAGAAACTTCGTTTCACAGGCCTTTGGAAGAGATGTTCCCACTAGGCTGTAAGAGCACTGTGCAGAGCGAGTTGTTTCTTAGCTTCCCAAAGAGCTGGAAGCAAGATGCTGTGGGGCCCAACTCGCCCTTTGGAAAGAAGCCTGCACGTTGTGCCTTTCAGCTCTAGGGCAAAGTAGCACACCCAGAGCAGAAGTCCTACTTTGGCCAGATCAGGCCTGCAAAGAAACTGCGTTTCACAGGCCTTCGGAAGAGATGTTCCCACTAGGCTGTAAGAGCACTGTGCAGAGCGAGTTGTTTCTTAGCTTCCCAAAGAGCTGGAAGCAAGATGCTGTGGGGCCCAACTCGCCCTTTGGAAAGAAGCCTGCACGTTGTGCCTTTCAGCTCTAGGGCAAAGTAGCACACCCAGAGCAGAAGTCCTACTTCAGCCAGATCAGGCCTGCAAAGAAACTGCGTTTCACAGGCCTTTGGAAGAGATGTTCCCGGTAGGCTGTAAGAGCACTGTGCAGAGCGAGTTGTTTCTTAGCTTCCCAAAGAGCTGGAAGCAAGATGCTGTGGGGCCCAACTCGCCCTTTGGAAAGAAGCCTGCACGTTGTGCCTTTCAGCTCTAGGGCAAAGTAGCACACCCAGAGCAGAAGTCCTACTTCGGCCAGATCAGGCCTGCAAAGAAACTGCGTTTCACAGGCCTTTGGAAGAGATGTTCCCGGTAGGCTGTAAGAGCACTGTGCAGAGCGAGTTGTTTCTTAGCTTCCCAAAGAGCTGGAAGCAAGATGCTGTGGGGCCCAACTCGCCCTTTGGAAAGAAGCCTGCACGTTGTGCCTTTCAGCTCTAGGGCAAAGTAGCACACCCAGAGCAGAAGTCCTACTTCAGCCAGATCAGGCCTGCAAAGAAACTGCGTTTCACAGGCCTTTGGAAGAGATGTTCCCGGTAGGCTGTAAGAGCACTGTGCAGAGCGAGTTGTTTCTTAGCTTCCCAAAGAGCTGGAAGCAAGATGCTGTGGGGCCCAACTCGCCCTTTGGAAAGAAGCCTGCACGTTGTGCCTTTCAGCTCTAGGGCAAAGTAGCACACCCAGAGCAGAAGTCCTACTTCAGCCAGATCAGGCCTGCAAAGAAACTGCGTTTCACAGGCCTTTGAAAGAGATGTTCCCGGTAGGCTGTAAGAGCACTGTGCAGAGCGAGTTGTTTCTTAGCTTCCCAAAGAGCTGGAAGCAAGATGCTGTGGGGCCCAACTCGCCCTTTGGAAAGAAGCCTGCACGTTGTGCCTTTCAGCTCTAGGGCAAAGTAGCACACCCAGAGCAGAAGTCCTACTTCAGCCAGATCAGGCCTGCAAAGAAACTGCGTTTCACAGGCCTTTGGAAGAGATGTTCCCGGTAGGCTGTAAGAGCACTGTGCAGAGCGAGTTGTTTCTTACCTTCCCAAAGAGCTGGAAGCAAGATGCTGTGGGGCCCAACTCGCCCTTTGGAAAGAAGCCTGCACATTGTGCCTTTCAGCTCTAGGGCAAAGTAGCACACCCTGAGCAGAAGTCCTACTTCAGCCAGATCAGGCCTGCAAAGAAACTGCGTTTCAGAAGCCTTTGGAAGAGATGTTCCCGGTAGGCTGTAAGAGCACTGTGCAGAGCGAGTTGTTTCTTAGCTTCCCAAAGAGCTGGAAGCAAGATGCTGTGGGGCCCAACTCGCCCTTTGGAAAGAAGCCTGCACGTTGTGCCTTTCAGCTCTAGGGCAAAGTAGCACACCCAGAGCAGAAGTCCTACTTCAGCCAGATCAGGCCTGCAAAGAAACTGCGTTTCACAGGCCTTTGGAAGAGATGTTCCCACTAGGCTGTAAGAGCACTGTGCAGAGCGAGTTGTTTCTTAGCTTCCCAAACAGCTGGAAGCAAGATGCTGTGGGGCCCAACTCGCCCTTTGGAAAGAAGCCTGTACGTTGTGCCTTTCAGCTCTAGGGCAAAGTAGCACACCCAGAGCAGAAGTCCTACTTCAGCCAGCTCAGGCCTGCAAAGAAACTGCGTTTCACTGGCCTTTGGAAGAGATGTTCCCACTAGGCTGTAAGAGCACTGTGCAGAGCGAGTTGTTTCTTAGCTTCCCAAAGTGCTGGAAGCAAGATGCTGTGGGGCCCAACTCGCCCTTTGGAAAGAAGCCTGCACGTTGTGCCTTTCAGCTCTAGGGCAAAGTAGCACACCCAGAGCAGAAGTCCTACTTCGGCCAGATCAGGCCTGCAAAGAAACTGCGTTTCACAGGCCTTTGGAAGAGATGTTCCCACTAGGCTGTAAGAGCACTGTGCAGAGCGAGTTGTTTCTTAGCTTCCCAAAGAGCTGGAAGCAAGATGCTGTGGGGCCCAACTCGCCCTTTGGAAAGAAGCCTGCACGTTGTGCCTTTCAGCTCTAGGGCAAAGTAGCACACCCAGAGCAGAAGTCCTACTTCAGCCAGATCAGGCCTGCAAAGAAACTGCGTTTCACTGGCCTTTGGAAGAGATGTTACCACTAGGCTGTAAGAGCACTGTGCAGAGCGTGTTGTTTCTTAGCTTCCCAAAGTGCTGGAAGCAAGATGCTGTGGGGCCCAACTCGCCCTTTGGAAAGAAGCCTGCACGTTGTGCCTTTCAGCTCTAGGGCAAAGTAGCACACCCAGAGCAGAAGTCCTACTTCAGCCAGATCAGGCCTGCAAAGAAACTGCGTTTCACAGGCCTTTGGAAGAGATGTTCCCGGTAGGCTGTAAGAGCACTGTGCAGAGCGAGTTGTTTCTTAGCTTCCCAAAGTGCTGGAAGCAAGATGCTGTGGGGCCCAACTCGCAGTTTGGAAAGAAGCCTGCACGTTGTGCCTTTCAGCTCTAGGGCAAAGTAGCACACCCAGAGCAGAAGTCCTACTTCAGCCAGATCAGGCCTGCAAAGAAACTGCGTTTCACAGGCCTTTGGAAGAGATGTTCCCACTAGGCTGTAAGAGCACTGTGCAGAGCGAGTTGTTTCTTAGCTTCCCAAAGAGCTGGAAGCAAGATGCTGTGGGGCCCAACTCGCCCTTTGGAAAGAAGCCTGCACATTGTGCCTTTCAGCTCTAGGGCAAAGTAGCACACCCAGAGCAGAAGTCCTACTTCAGCCAGATCAGGCCTGCAAAGAAACTGCGTTTCACAGGCCTTTGGAAGAGATGTTCACGGTAGGCTGTAAGAGCACTGTGCAGAGCGAGTTGTTTCTTAGCTTCCCAAAGAGCTGGAAGCAAGATGCTCTGGGGCCCAACTCGCCCTTTGGAAAGAAGCCTGCACGTTGTGCCTTTCAGCTCTAGGGCAAAGTAGCACACCCAGAGCAGAAGTCCTACTTCAGCCAGATCAGGCCTGCAAAGAAACTGCGTTTCACAGGCCTTTGGAAGAGATGTTCCCGGTAGGCTGTAAGAGCACTGTGCAGAGCGAGTTGTTTCTTAGCTTCCCAAAGAGCTGGAAGCAAGATGCTGTGGGGCCCAACTCGCCCTCTGGAAAGAAGCCTGCACGTTGTGCCTTTCAGCTCTAGGGCAAAGTAGCACACCCAGAGCAGAAGTCCTACTTCAGCCAGATCAGGCCTGCAAAGAAACTGCGTTTCACAGGCCTTTGGAAGAGATGTTCCCGGTAGGCTGTAAGAGCACTGTGCAGAGCGAGTTGTTTCTTAGCTTCCCAAAGAGCTGGAAGCAAGATGCTGTGGGGCCCAACTCGCCCTTTGGAAAGAAGCCTGCACGTTGTGCCTTTCAGCTCTAGGGCAAAGTAGCACACCCAGAGCAGAAGTCCTACTTCGGCCAGATCAGGCCTGCAAAGAAACTGCGTTTCACAGGCCTTTGGAAGAGATGTTCCCGGTAGGCTGTAAGAGCACTGTGCAGAGCGAGTTGTTTCTTAGCTTCCCAAGGAGCTGGAAGCAAGATGCTGTGGGGCCCAACTCGCCCTTTGGAAAGAAGCCTGCACGTTGTGCCTTTCAGCTCTAGGGCAAAGTAGCACACCCAGAGCAGAAGTCCTACTTCAGCCAGATCAGGCCTGCAAAGAAACTGCGTTTCACAGGCCTTTGGAAGAGATGTTCCCGGTAGGCTGTAAGAGCACTGTGCAGAGCGAGTTGTTTCTTAGCTTCCCAAAGAGCTGGAAGCAAGATGCTGTGGGGCCCAACTCGCCCTTTGGAAAGAAGCCTGCACGTTGTGCCTTTCAGCTCTAGGGCAAAGTAGCACACCCAGAGCAGAAGTCCTACTTCAGCCAGATCAGGCCTGCAAAGAAACTGCGTTTCACAGGCCTTTGGAAGAGATGTTCCCGGTAGGCTGTAAGAGCACTGTGCAGAGCGAGTTGTTTCTTAGCTTCCCAAAGAGCTGGAAGCAAGATGATGTGGGGCCCAACTCGCCCTTTGGAAAGAAGCCTGCACGTTGTGCCGTTCAGCTCTAGGGTAAAGTAGCACACCCAGAGCAGAAGTCCTACTTCAGCCAGATCAGGCCTGCAAAGAAACTGCATTTCACAGGCCTTTGGAAGAGATGTTCCCGGTAGGCTGTAAGAGCACTGTGCAGAGCGAGTTGTTTCTTACCTTCCCAAAGAGCTGGAAGCAAGATGCTGTGGGGCCCAACTCGCCCTTTGGAAAGAAGCCTGCACGTTGTGCCTTTCAGCTCTAGGGCAAAGTAGCACACCCAGAGCAGAAGTCCTACTTCAGCCAGATCAGGCCTGCAAAGAAACTGCGTTTCAGAAGCCTTTGGAAGAGATTTTCCCGGTAGGCTGTAAGAGCACTGTGCAGAGCGAGTTGTTTCTTAGCTTCCCAAAGAGCTGGAAGCAAGATGCTGTGGGGCCCAACTCGCCCTTTGGAAAGAAGCCTGCACGTTGTGCCTTTCAGCTCTAGGGCAAAGTAGCACACCCAGAGCAGAAGTCCTACTTCAGCCAGATCAGGCCTGCAAAGAAACTGCGTTTCACAGGCCTTTGGAAGAGATGTTCCCAATAGGCTGTAAGAGCACTGTGCAGAGCGAGTTGTTTCTTAGCTTCCCAAAGAGCTGGAAGCAAGATGCTGTGGGGCCCAACTCCCCCTTTGGAAAGAAGCCTGCACGTTGTGCCTTTCAGCTCTAGGGCAAAGTAGCACACCCAGAGCAGAAGTCCTACTTCAGCCAGATCAGGCCTGCAAAGAAACTGCGTTTCACTGGCCTTTGGAAGAGATGTTCCCACTAGGCTGTAAGTGCACTGTGCAGAGCGAGTTGTTTCTTAGCTTCCCAAAGTGCTGGAAGCAAGATGCTGTGGGGCCCAACTCGCCCTTTGGAAAGAAGCCTGCACGTTGTGCCTTTCAGCTCTAGGGCAATGTAGCACACCCAGAGCAGAAGTCCTACTTCAGCCAGATCAGGCCTGCAAAGAAACTGCGTTTCACAGGCCTTTGGAAGAGATGTTCCCGGTAGGCTGTAAGAGCACTGTGCAGAGCGAGTTGTTTCTTAGCTTCCCAAAGAGCTGGAAGCAAGATGCTGTGGGGCCCAACTCGCCCTTTGGAAAGAAGCCTGCACGTTGTGCCTTTCAGCTCTAGGGCAAAGTAGCACACCCAGAGCAGAAGTCCTACTTCAGCCAGATCAGGCCTGCAAAGAAACTGCGTTTCACAGGCCTTTGGAAGAGATGTTCCCGGTAGGCTGTAAGAGCACTGTGCAGAGCGAGTTGTTTCTTAGCTTCCCAAAGAGCTGGAAGCAAGATGCTGTGGTGCCCAACTCGCCCTCTGGAAAGAAGCCTGCACGTTCTGCCTTTCAGCTCTAGGGTAAAGTAGCACACCCAGAGCAGAAGTCCTACTTCAGCCAGATCAGGCCTGCAAAGAAACTGCGTTTCACAGGCCTTTGGAAGAGATGTTCCCACTAGGCTGTAAGAGCACTGTGCAGAGCGAGTTGTTTCTTAGCTTTCCAAAGAGCTGGAAGCAAGATGCTGTGGGGCCCAACTCGCCCTTTGGAAAGAAGCCTGCACGTTGTGCCTTTCAGCTCTAGGGCAAAGTAGCACACCCAGAGCAGAAGTCCTACTTCAGCCAGATCAGGCCTGCAAAGAAACTGCGTTTCACAGGCTTTTGGAAGAGATGTTCCCACTAGGCTGTAAGAGCACTGTGCAGAGCGAGTTGTTTCTTAGTTTCCCAAAGAGCTGGAAGCAAGATGCTGTGGGGCCCAACTCGCCTTTGGAAAGAAGCCTGCACGTTGTGCCTTTCAGCTCTAGAGCAAAGTAGCACATCCAGAGCAGAAGTCCTACTTCAGCCAGATCAGGCCTGCAAAGAAACTGCGTTTCACAGGCCTTTGGAAGAGATGTTCCCGGTAGGCTGTAAGAGCACTGTGCAGAGCGAGTTGTTTCTTAGCTTCCCAAAGAGCTGGAAGCAAGATTCTGTGGGGCCCAACTCGCCCTCTGGAAAGAAGCCTGCACGTTGTGCCTTTCAGCTCTAGGGCAAAGTAGCACACCCAGAGCAGAAGTCCTACTTCAGCCAGATCAGGCCTGCAAAGAAACTGCGTTTCACAGGCCTTTGGAAGAGATGTTCCCACTAGGCTGTAAGTGCACTGTGCAGAGCGAGTTGTTTCTTAGCTTCCCAAAGTGCTGGAAGCAAGACGCTGTGGGGCACAACTCGCCCTTTGGAAAGAAGCCTGCACGTTGTGCCTTTCAGCTCTAGGGCAATGTAGCACACCCAGAGCAGAAGTCCTACTTCAGCCAGATCAGGCCTGCAAAGAAACTGCGTTTCACAGGCTTTTGGAAGAGATGTTCCCGGTAGGCTGTAAGAGCACTGTGCAGAGCGAGTTGTTTCTTAGCTTCCCAAAGAGCTGGAAGCAAGATGCTGTGGGGCCCAACTCGCCCTTTGGAAAGAAGCCTGCACGTTGTGCCTTTCAGCTCTAGGGCAAAGTAGCACACCCAGAGCAGAAGTCCTACTTCAGCCAGATCAGGCCTGCAAAGAAACTGCGTTTCACAGGCCTTTGGAAGAGATGTTCCCGGTAGGCTGTAAGAGCACTGTGCAGAGCGAGTTGTTTCTTAGCTTCCCAAAGAGCTGGAAGCAAGATGCTGTGGTGCCCAACTCGCCCTCTGGAAAGAAGCCTGCACGTTCTGCCTTTCAGCTCTAGGGTAAAGTAGCACACCCAGAGCAGAAGTCCTACTTCAGCCAGATCAGGCCTGCAAAGAAACTGCGTTTCACAGGCCTTTGGAAGAGATGTTCCCACTAGGCTGTAAGAGCACTGTGCAGAGCGAGTTGTTTCTTAGCTTTCCAAAGAGCTGGAAGCAAGATGCTGTGGGGCCCAACTCGCCCTTTGGAAAGAAGCCTGCACGTTGTGCCTTTCAGCTCTAGGGCAAAGTAGCACACCCAGAGCAGAAGTCCTACTTCAGCCAGATCAGGCCTGCAAAGAAACTGCGTTTCACAGGCTTTTGGAAGAGATGTTCCCACTAGGCTGTAAGAGCACTGTGCAGAGCGAGTTGTTTCTTAGTTTCCCAAAGAGCTGGAAGCAAGATGCTGTGGGGCCCAACTCGCCTTTGGAAAGAAGCCTGCACGTTGTGCCTTTCAGCTCTAGAGCAAAGTAGCACATCCAGAGCAGAAGTCCTACTTCAGCCAGATCAGGCCTGCAAAGAAACTGCGTTTCACAGGCCTTTGGAAGAGATGTTCCCGGTAGGCTGTAAGAGCACTGTGCAGAGCGAGTTGTTTCTTAGCTTCCCAAAGAGCTGGAAGCAAGATTCTGTGGGGCCCAACTCGCCCTCTGGAAAGAAGCCTGCACGTTGTGCCTTTCAGCTCTAGGGCAAAGTAGCACACCCAGAGCAGAAGTCCTACTTCAGCCAGATCAGGCCTGCAAAGAAACTGCGTTTCACAGGCCTTTGGAAGAGATTTTCCCGGTAGGCTGTAAGAGCACTGTGCAGAGCGAGTTGTTTCTTAGCTTCCCAAAGAGCTGGAAGCAAGATGCTGTGGGGCCCAACTCGCCCTTTGGAAAGAAGCCTGCACGTTGTGCCTTTCAGCTCTAGGGCAAAGTAGCACACCCAGAGCAGAAGTCCTACTTCAGCCAGATCAGGCCTGCAAAGAAACTGCGTTTCACAGGCCTTTGGAAGAGATGTTCCCGGTAGGCTGTAAGAGCACTGTGCAGAGCGAGTTGTTTCTTAGCTTCCCAAAGAGCTGGAAGCAAGATTCTGTGGGGCCCAACTCGCCCTCTGGAAAGAAGCCTGCACGTTGTGCCTTTCAGCTCTAGGGCAAAGTAGCACACCCAGAGCAGAAGTCCTACTTCAGCCAGATCAGGCCTGCAAAGAAACTGCGTTTCACAGGCCTTTGGAAGAGATGTTCCCGGTAGGCTGTAAGAGCACTGTGCAGAGCGAGTTGTTTCTTAGCTTCCCAAAGAGCTGGAAGCAAGATGCTGTGGGGCCCAACTCGCCCTTTGGAAAGAAGCCTGCACGTTGTGCCTTTCAGCTCTAGGGCAAAGTAGCACACCCAGAGCAGACGTCCTACTTCGGCCAGATCAGGCCTGCAAAGAAACTGCGTTTCACAGGCCTTTGGAAGAGATGTTCCCACTAGGCTGTAAGAGCACTGTGCAGAGCGAGTTGTTTCTTAGCTTCCCAAAGAGCTGGAAGCAAGATGCTGTGGGGCCCAACTCGCCCTTTGGAAAGAAGCCTGCACGTTGTGCCTTTCAGCTCTAGGGCAAAGTAGCACACCCAGAGCAGAAGTCCTACTTCAGCCAGATCAGGCCTGCAAAGAAACTGCGTTTCACAGGCCTTTGGAAGAGATGTTCACGGTAGGCTGTAAGAGCACTGTGCAGAGCGAGTTGTTTCTTAGCTTCCCAAAGAGCTGGAAGCAAGATGCTGTGGGGCCCAACTCGCCCTTTGGAAAGAAGCCTGCACGTTGTGCCTTTCAGCTCTAGGGCAAAGTAGCACACCCAGAGCAGAAGTCCTACTTCAGCCAGATCAGGCCTGCAAAGAAACTGCGTTTCAGAAGCCTTTGGAAGAGATGTTCCCGGTAGGCTGTAAGAGCACTGTGCAGAGCGAGTTGTTTCTTAGCTTCCCAAAGAGCTGGAAGCAAGATGCTGTGGGGCCCAACTCGCCCTCTGGAAAGAAGCCTGCACGTTGTGCCTTTCAGCTCTAGGGCAAAGTAGCACACCCAGAGCAGAAGTCCTACTTCAGCCAGATCAGGCCTGCAAAGAAACTGCGTTTCACAGGCCTTTGGAAGAGATGTTCCCGGTAGGCTGTAAGAGCACTGTGCAGAGCGAGTTGTTTCTTAGCTTCCCAAAGAGCTGGAAGCAAGATGCTGTGGGGCCCAACTCGCCCTTTGGAAAGAAGCCTGCACGTTGTGCCTTTCAGCTCTAGGGCAAAGTAGCACACCCAGAGCAGAAGTCCTACTTCAGCCAGATCAGGCCTGCAAAGAAACTGCGTTTCACAGGCCTTTGGAAGAGATGTTCCCGGTAGGCTGTAAGAGCACTGTGCAGAGCGAGTTGTTTCTTAGCTTCCCAAAGAGCTGGAAGCAAGATGCTGTGGGGCCCAACTCGCCCTTTGGAAAGAAGCCTGCACGTTGTGCCTTTCAGCTCTAGGGCAAAGTAGCACACCCAGAGCAGAAGTCCTACTTCAGCCAGATCAGGCCTGCAAAGAAACTGCGTTTCACAGGCCTTTGGAAGAGATGTTCCCGGTAGGCTGTAAGAGCACTGTGCAGAGCGAGTTGTTTCTTAGCTTCCCAAAGAGCTGGAAGCAAGATGCTGTGGGGCCCAACTCGCCCTTTGGAAAGAAGCCTGCACGTTGTGCCTTTCAGCTCTAGGGCAAAGTAGCACACCCAGAGCAGAAGTCCTACTTCAGCCAGATCAGGCCTGCAAAGAAACTGCGTTTCACAGGCCTTTGGAAGAGATGTTCCCGGTAGGCTGTAAGAGCACTGTGCAGAGCGAGTTGTTTCTTAGCTTCCCAAAGAGCTGGAAGCAAGATGATGTGGGGCCCAACTCGCCCTTTGGAAAGAAGCCTGCACGTTGTGCCTTTCAGCTCTAGGGCAAAGTAGCACACCCAGAGCAGAAGTCCTACTTCAGCCAGATCAGGCCTGCAAAGAAACTGCATTTCACAGGCCTTTGGAAAAGATGTTCCCGGTAGGCTGTAAGAGCACTGTGCAGAGCGAGTTGTTTCTTACCTTCCCAAAGAGCTGGAAGCAAGATGCTGTGGGGCCCAACTCGCCCTTTGGAAAGAAGCCTGCACGTTGTGCCTTTCAGCTCTAGGGCAAAGTAGCACACCCAGAGCAGAAGTCCTACTTCAGCCAGATCAGGCCTGCAAAGAAACTGCGTTTCAGAAGCCTTTGGAAGAGATTTTCCCGGTAGGCTGTAAGAGCACTGTGCAGAGCGAGTTGTTTCTTAGCTTCCCAAAGAGCTGGAAGCAAGATGCTGTGGGGCCCAACTCGCCCTTTGGAAAGAAGCCTGCACGTTGTGCCTTTCAGCTCTAGGGCAAAGTAGCACACCCAGAGCAGAAGTCCTACTTCAGCCAGATCAGGCCTGCAAAGAAACTGCGTTTCACAGGCCTTTGGAAGAGATGTTCCCAATAGGCTGTAAGAGCACTGTGCAGAGCGAGTTGTTTCTTAGCTTCCCAAAGAGCTGGAAGCAAGATGCTGTGGTGCCCAACTCGCCCTCTGGAAAGAAGCCTGCACGTTCTGCCTTTCAGCTCTAGGGTAAAGTAGCACACCCAGAGCAGAAGTCCTACTTCAGCCAGATCAGGCCTGCAAAGAAACTGCGTTTCACAGGCCTTTGGAAGAGATGTTCCCACTAGGCTGTAAGAGCACTGTGCAGAGCGAGTTGTTTCTTAGCTTTCCAAAGAGCTGGAAGCAAGATGCTGTGGGGCCCAACTCGCCCTTTGGAAAGAAGCCTGCACGTTGTGCCTTTCAGCTCTAGGGCAAAGTAGCACACCCAGAGCAGAAGTCCTACTTCAGCCAGATCAGGCCTGCAAAGAAACTGCGTTTCACAGGCTTTTGGAAGAGATGTTCCCACTAGGCTGTAAGAGCACTGTGCAGAGCGAGTTGTTTCTTAGTTTCCCAAAGAGCTGGAAGCAAGATGCTGTGGGGCCCAACTCGCCTTTGGAAAGAAGCCTGCACGTTGTGCCTTTCAGCTCTAGAGCAAAGTAGCACATCCAGAGCAGAAGTCCTACTTCAGCCAGATCAGGCCTGCAAAGAAACTGCGTTTCACAGGCCTTTGGAAGAGATGTTCCCGGTAGGCTGTAAGAGCACTGTGCAGAGCGAGTTGTTTCTTAGCTTCCCAAAGAGCTGGAAGCAAGATTCTGTGGGGCCCAACTCGCCCTCTGGAAAGAAGCCTGCACGTTGTGCCTTTCAGCTCTAGGGCAAAGTAGCACACCCAGAGCAGAAGTCCTACTTCAGCCAGATCAGGCCTGCAAAGAAACTGCGTTTCACAGGCCTTTGGAAGAGATTTTCCCGGTAGGCTGTAAGAGCACTGTGCAGAGCGAGTTGTTTCTTAGCTTCCCAAAGAGCTGGAAGCAAGATGCTGTGGGGCCCAACTCGCCCTTTGGAAAGAAGCCTGCACGTTGTGCCTTTCAGCTCTAGGGCAAAGTAGCACACCCAGAGCAGAAGTCCTACTTCAGCCAGATCAGGCCTGCAAAGAAACTGCGTTTCACAGGCCTTTGGAAGAGATGTTCCCGGTAGGCTGTAAGAGCACTGTGCAGAGCGAGTTGTTTCTTAGCTTCCCAAAGAGCTGGAAGCAAGATTCTGTGGGGCCCAACTCGCCCTCTGGAAAGAAGCCTGCACGTTGTGCCTTTCAGCTCTAGGGCAAAGTAGCACACCCAGAGCAGAAGTCCTACTTCAGCCAGATCAGGCCTGCAAAGAAACTGCGTTTCACAGGCCTTTGGAAGAGATGTTCCCGGTAGGCTGTAAGAGCACTGTGCAGAGCGAGTTGTTTCTTAGCTTCCCAAAGAGCTGGAAGCAAGATGCTGTGGGGCCCAACTCGCCCTTTGGAAAGAAGCCTGCACGTTGTGCCTTTCAGCTCTAGGGCAAAGTAGCACACCCAGAGCAGACGTCCTACTTCGGCCAGATCAGGCCTGCAAAGAAACTGCGTTTCACAGGCCTTTGGAAGAGATGTTCCCACTAGGCTGTAAGAGCACTGTGCAGAGCGAGTTGTTTCTTAGCTTCCCAAAGAGCTGGAAGCAAGATGCTGTGGGGCCCAACTCGCCCTTTGGAAAGAAGCCTGCACGTTGTGCCTTTCAGCTCTAGGGCAAAGTAGCACACCCAGAGCAGAAGTCCTACTTCAGCCAGATCAGGCCTGCAAAGAAACTGCGTTTCACAGGCCTTTGGAAGAGATGTTCACGGTAGGCTGTAAGAGCACTGTGCAGAGCGAGTTGTTTCTTAGCTTCCCAAAGAGCTGGAAGCAAGATGCTGTGGGGCCCAACTCGCCCTTTGGAAAGAAGCCTGCACGTTGTGCCTTTCAGCTCTAGGGCAAAGTAGCACACCCAGAGCAGAAGTCCTACTTCAGCCAGATCAGGCCTGCAAAGAAACTGCGTTTCAGAAGCCTTTGGAAGAGATGTTCCCGGTAGGCTGTAAGAGCACTGTGCAGAGCGAGTTGTTTCTTAGCTTCCCAAAGAGCTGGAAGCAAGATGCTGTGGGGCCCAACTCGCCCTCTGGAAAGAAGCCTGCACGTTGTGCCTTTCAGCTCTAGGGCAAAGTAGCACACCCAGAGCAGAAGTCCTACTTCAGCCAGATCAGGCCTGCAAAGAAACTGCGTTTCACAGGCCTTTGGAAGAGATGTTCCCGGTAGGCTGTAAGAGCACTGTGCAGAGCGAGTTGTTTCTTAGCTTCCCAAAGAGCTGGAAGCAAGATGCTGTGGGGCCCAACTCGCCCTTTGGAAAGAAGCCTGCACGTTGTGCCTTTCAGCTCTAGGGCAAAGTAGCACACCCAGAGCAGAAGTCCTACTTCGGCCAGATCAGGCCTGCAAAGAAACTGCGTTTCACAGGCCTTTGGAAGAGATGTTCCCGGTAGGCTGTAAGAGCACTGTGCAGAGCGAGTTGTTTCTTAGCTTCCCAAAGAGCTGGAAGCAAGATGCTGTGGGGCCCAACTCGCCCTTTGGAAAGAAGCCTGCACGTTGTGCCTTTCAGCTCTAGGGCAAAGTAGCACACCCAGAGCAGAAGTCCTACTTCAGCCAGATCAGGCCTGCAAAGAAACTGCGTTTCACAGGCCTTTGGAAGAGATGTTCCCGGTAGGCTGTAAGAGCACTGTGCAGAGCGAGTTGTTTCTTAGCTTCCCAAAGAGCTGGAAGCAAGATGCTGTGGGGCCCAACTCGCCCTTTGGAAAGAAGCCTGCACGTTGTGCCTTTCAGCTCTAGGGCAAAGTAGCACACCCAGAGCAGAAGTCCTACTTCAGCCAGATCAGGCCTGCAAAGAAACTGCGTTTCACAGGCCTTTGGAAGAGATGTTCCCGGTAGGCTGTAAGAGCACTGTGCAGAGCGAGTTGTTTCTTAGCTTCCCAAAGAGCTGGAAGCAAGATGATGTGGGGCCCAACTCGCCCTTTGGAAAGAAGCCTGCACGTTGTGCCTTTCAGCTCTAGGGCAAAGTAGCACACCCAGAGCAGAAGTCCTACTTCAGCCAGATCAGGCCTGCAAAGAAACTGCATTTCACAGGCCTTTGGAAAAGATGTTCCCGGTAGGCTGTAAGAGCACTGTGCAGAGCGAGTTGTTTCTTACCTTCCCAAAGAGCTGGAAGCAAGATGCTGTGGGGCCCAACTCGCCCTTTGGAAAGAAGCCTGCACGTTGTGCCTTTCAGCTCTAGGGCAAAGTAGCACACCCAGAGCAGAAGTCCTACTTCAGCCAGATCAGGCCTGCAAAGAAACTGCGTTTCAGAAGCCTTTGGAAGAGATTTTCCCGGTAGGCTGTAAGAGCACTGTGCAGAGCGAGTTGTTTCTTAGCTTCCCAAAGAGCTGGAAGCAAGATGCTGTGGGGCCCAACTCGCCCTTTGGAAAGAAGCCTGCACGTTGTGCCTTTCAGCTCTAGGGCAAAGTAGCACACCCAGAGCAGAAGTCCTACTTCAGCCAGATCAGGCCTGCAAAGAAACTGCGTTTCACAGGCCTTTGGAAGAGATGTTCCCAATAGGCTGTAAGAGCACTGTGCAGAGCGAGTTGTTTCTTAGCTTCCCAAAGAGCTGGAAGCAAGATGCTGTGGGGCCCAACTCGCCCTTTGGAAAGAAGCCTGCACGTTGTGCCTTTCAGCTCTAGGGCAAAGTAGCACACCCAGAGCAGAAGTCCTACTTCAGCCAGATCAGGCCTGCAAAGAAACTGCGTTTCACTGGCCTTTGGAAGAGATGTTCCCACTAGGCTGTAAGTGCACTGTGCAGAGCGAGTTGTTTCTTAGCTTCCCAAAGTGCTGGAAGCAAGATGCTGTGGGGCACAACTCGCCCTTTGGAAAGAAGCCTGCACGTTGTGCCTTTCAGCTCTAGGGCAAAGTAGCACACCCAGAGCAGAAGTCCTACTTCAGCCAGATCAGGCCTGCAAAGAAACTGCGTTTCACAGGCCTTTGGAAGAGATGTTCCCGGTGGGCTGTAAGAGCACTGTGCAGAGCGAGTTGTTTCTTAGCTTCCCAAAGAGCTGGAAGCAAGATGCTGTGGGGCCCAACTCGTCCTTTGGAAAGAAGCCTGCACGTTGTGCCTTTCAGCTCTAGGGCAAAGTAGCACACCCAGAGCAGAAGTCCTACTTCGGCCAGATCAGGCCTGCAAAGAAACTGCGTTTCACAGGCCTTTGGAAGAGATGTTCCCGGTAGGCTGTAAGAGCACTGTGCAGAGCGAGTTGTTTCTTAGCTTCCCAAAGAGCTGGAAGCAAGATGCTGTGGTGCCCAACTCGCCCTCTGGAAAGAAGCCTGCACGTTCTGCCTTTCAGCTCTAGGGTAAAGTAGCACACCCAGAGCAGAAGTCCTACTTCAGCCAGATCAGGCCTGCAAAGAAACTGCGTTTCACAGGCCTTTGGAAGAGATGTTCCCACTAGGCTGTAAGAGCACTGTGCAGAGCGAGTTGTTTCTTAGCTTTCCAAAGAGCTGGAAGCAAGATGCTGTGGGGCCCAACTCGCCCTTTGGAAAGAAGCCTGCACGTTGTGCCTTTCAGCTCTAGGGCAAAGTAGCACACCCAGAGCAGAAGTCCTACTTCAGCCAGATCAGGCCTGCAAAGAAACTGCGTTTCACAGGCTTTTGGAAGAGATGTTCCCACTAGGCTGTAAGAGCACTGTGCAGAGCGAGTTGTTTCTTAGTTTCCCAAAGAGCTGGAAGCAAGATGCTGTGGGGCCCAACTCGCCCTTTGGAAAGAAGCCTGCACGTTGTGCCTTTCAGCTCTAGAGCAAAGTAGCACATCCAGAGAAGAAGTCCTACTTCAGCCAGATCAGGCCTGCAAAGAAACTGCGTTTCACAGGCCTTTGGAAGAGATGTTCCCGGTAGGCTGTAAGAGCACTGTGCAGAGCGAGTTGTTTCTTAGCTTCCCAAAGTGCTGGAAGCAAGATGCTGTGGGGCACAACTCGCCCTTTGGAAAGAAGCCTGCACGTTGTGCCTTTCAGCTCTAGGGCAAAGTAGCACACCCAGAGCAGAAGTCCTACTTCAGCCAGATCAGGCCTGCAAAGAAACTGCGTTTCACAGGCCTTTGGAAGAGATGTTCCCACTAGGCTGTAAGAGCACTGTGCAGAGCGAGTTGTTTCTTAGCTTCCCAAAGAGCTGGAAGCAAGATGCTGTGGTGCCCAACTCGCCCTCTGGAAAGAAGACTGCACGTTCTGCCTTTCAGCTCTAGGGTAAAGTAGCACACCCAGAGCAGAAGTCCTACTTCAGCCAGATCAGGCCTGCAAAGAAACTGCGTTTCACAGGCCTTTGGAAGAGATGTTCCCACTAGGCTGTAAGAGCACTGTGCAGAGCGAGTTGTTTCTTAGCTTTCCAAAGAGCTGGAAGCAAGATGCTGTGGGGCCCAACTCGCCCTTTGGAAAGAAGCCTGCACGTTGTGCCTTTCAGCTCTAGGGCAAAGTAGCACACCCAGAGCAGAAGTCCTACTTCAGCCAGATCAGGCCTGCAAAGAAACTGCGTTTCACAGGCTTTTGGAAGAGATGTTCCCACTAGGCTGTAAGAGCACTGTGCAGAGCGAGTTGTTTCTTAGTTTCCCAAAGAGCTGGAAGCAAGATGCTGTGGGGCCCAACTCGCCCTTTGGAAAGAAGCCTGCACGTTGTGCCTTTCAGCTCTAGGGCAAAGTAGCACACCCAGAGCAGAAGTCCTACTTCAGCCAGATCAGGCCTGCAAAGAAACTGCGTTTCACAGGCCTTTGGAAGAGATGTTCCCGGTAGGCTGTAAGAGCACTGTGCAGAGCGAGTTGTTTCTTAGCTTCCCAAAGAGCTGGAAGCAAGATTCTGTGGGGCCCAACTCGCCCTCTGGAAAGAAGCCTGCACGTTGTGCCTTTCAGCTCTAGGGCAAAGTAGCACACCCAGAGCAGAAGTCCTACTTCAGCCAGATCAGGCCTGCAAAGAAACTGCGTTTCACAGGCCTTTGGAAGAGATTTTCCCGGTAGGCTGTAAGAGCACTGTGCAGAGCGAGTTGTTTCTTAGCTTTCCAAAGAGCTGGAAGCAAGATGCTGTGGGGCCCAACTCGCCCTTTGGAAAGAAGCCTGCACGTTGTGCCTTTCAGCTCTAGGGCAAAGTAGCACACCCAGAGCAGAAGTCCTACTTCAGCCAGATCAGGCCTGCAAAGAAACTGCGTTTCACAGGCCTTTGGAAGAGATGTTCCCGGTAGGCTGTAAGAGCACTGTGCAGAGCGAGTTGTTTCTTAGCTTCCCAAAGAGCTGGAAGCAAGATTCTGTGGGGCCCAACTCGCCCTCTGGAAAGAAGCCTGCACGTTGTGCCTTTCAGCTCTAGGGCAAAGTAGCACACCCAGAGCAGAAGTCCTACTTCAGCCAGATCAGGCCTGCAAAGAAACTGCGTTTCACAGGCCTTTGGAAGAGATGTTCCCGGTAGGCTGTAAGAGCACTGTGCAGAGCGAGTTGTTTCTTAGCTTCCCAAAGAGCTGGAAGCAAGATGCTGTGGGGCCCAACTCGCCCTTTGGAAAGAAGCCTGCACGTTGTGCCTTTCAGCTCTAGGGCAAAGTAGCACACCCAGAGCAGAAGTCCTACTTCAGCCAGATCAGGCCTGCTAAGAAACTGCGTTTCACAGGCCTTTGGAAGAGATGTTCCCGGTAGGCTGTACGAGCACTGTGCAGAGCGAGTTGTTTCTTAGCTTCCCAAAGAGCTGGAAGCAAGATGCTGTGGGGCCCAACTCGCCCTTTGGAAAGAAGCCTGCACGTTGTGCCTTTCAGCTCTTGGGCAAAGTAGCACACCCAGAGCAGAAGTCCTACTTCAGCCAGATCAGGCCTGCAAAGAAACTGCGTTTCACAGGCCTTTGGAAGAGATGTTCCCGGTAGGCTGTAAGAGCACTGTGCAGAGCGAGTTGTTTCGTAGCTTCCCAAAGAGCTGGAAGCAAGATTCTGTGGGGCCCAACTCGCCCTTTGGAAAGAAGCCTGCACGTTGTGCCTTTCAGCTCTAGGGCAAAGTAGCACACCCAGAGCAGAAGTCCTACTTCAGCCAGATCAGGCCTGCAAAGAAACTGCGTTTCACAGGCCTTTGGAAGAGATGTTCCCGGTAGGCTGTAAGAGCACTGTGCAGAGCGAGTTGTTTCTTAGCTTCCCAAAGAGCTGGAAGCAAGATGCTGTGGGGCCCAACTCGCCCTTTGGAAAGAAGCCTGCACGTTGTGCCTTTCAGCTCTAGGGCAAAGTAGCACACCCAGAGCAGAAGTCCTACTTCAGCCAGATCAGGCCTGCAAAGAAACTGCGTTTCACAGGCCTTTGGAAGAGATGTTCCCGGTAGGCTGTAAGAGCACTGTGCAGAGCGAGTTGTTTCTTAGCTTCCCAAAGAGCTGGAAGCAAGATGCTGTGGGGCCCAACTCGCCCTTTGGAAAGAAGCCTGCACGTTGTGCCTTTCAGCTCTAGGGCAAAGTAGCACACCCAGAGCAGAAGTCCTACTTCAGCCAGATCAGGCCTGCAAAGAAACTGCGTTTCAAAGGCCTTTGGAAGAGATGTTCCCACTAGGCTGTAAGAGCACTGTCCACAGCGAGTTGTTTCTTAGCTTCCCAAAGAGCTGGAAGCAAGATGCTGTGGGGCCCAACTCGCCCTTTGGAAAGAAGCCTGCACGTTGTGCCTTTCAGCTCTAGGGCAAAGTAGCACACCCAGAGCAGAAGTCCTACTACAGCCAGATCAGGCCTGCAAAGAAACTGTGTTTCACAGGCCTTTGGAAGACATGTTCCCGGTAGGCTGTAAGAGCACTGTGCAGAGCCAGTTGTTTCCTAGCTTCCCAAAGAGCTGGAAGCAAGATGCTGTGGGGCCCAACTCGCCCTTTGGAAAGAAGCCTGCACGTTGTGCCTTTCAGCTCTAGGGCAAAGTAGCACACCCAGAGCAGAAGTCCTACTTCAGCCAGATCAGGCCTGCAAAGAAACTGCGTTTCACAGGCCTTTGGAAGAGATGTTCCCGGTAGGCTGTAAGAGCACTGTGCAGAGCGAGTTGTTTCTTAGCTTCCCAAAGAGCTGGAAGCAAGATGCTGTGGGGACCTACTCGCCCTTTGGAAAGAAGACTGCACGTTGTGCCTTTCAGCTCTAGGGCAAAGTAGCACACCCAGAGCAGAAGTCCTACTTCGGCCAGATCAGGCCTGCAAAGAAACTGCGTTTCACAGGCCTTTGGAAGAGATGTTCCCGGTAGGCTGTAAGAGCACTGTGCAGAGCGAGTTGTTTCTTAGCTTCCCAAAGAGCTGGAAGCAAGATGCTGTGGTGCCCAACTCGCCCTCTGGAAAGAAGCCTGCACGTTCTGCCTTTCAGCTCTAGGGTAAAGTAGCACACCCAGAGCAGAAGTCCTACTTCAGCCAGATCAGGCCTGCAAAGAAACTGCGTTTCACAGGCCTTTGGAAGAGATGTTCCCACTAGGCTGTAAGAGCACTGTGCAGAGCGAGTTGTTTCTTAGCTTTCCAAAGAGCTGGAAGCAAGATGCTGTGGGGCCCAACTCGCCCTTTGGAAAGAAGCCTGCACGTTGTGCCTTTCAGCTCTAGGGCAAAGTAGCACACCCAGAGCAGAAGTCCTACTTCAGCCAGATCAGGCCTGCAAAGAAACTGCGTTTCACAGGCTTTTGGAAGAGATGTTCCCACTAGGCTGTAAGAGCACTGTGCAGAGCGAGTTGTTTCTTAGTTTCCCAAAGAGCTGGAAGCAAGATGCTGTGGGGCCCAACTCGCCCTTTGGAAAGAAGCCTGCACGTTGTGCCTTTCAGCTCTAGAGCAAAGTAGCACATCCAGAGCAGAAGTCCTACTTCAGCCAGATCAGGCCTGCAAAGAAACTGCGTTTCACAGGCCTTTGGAAGAGATGTTCCCGGTAGGCTGTAAGAGCACTGTGCAGAGCGAGTTGTTTCTTAGCTTCCCAAAGTGCTGGAAGCAAGATGCTGTGGGGCACAACTCGCCCTTTGGAAAGAAGCCTGCACGTTGTGCCTTTCAGCTCTAGGGCAAAGTAGCACACCCAGAGCAGAAGTCCTACTTCAGCCAGATCAGGCCTGCAAAGAAACTGCGTTTCACAGGCCTTTGGAAGAGATGTTCCCACTAGGCTGTAAGAGCACTGTGCAGAGCGAGTTGTTTCTTAGCTTCCCAAAGAGCTGGAAGCAAGATGCTGTGGTGCCCAACTCGCCCTCTGGAAAGAAGACTGCACGTTCTGCCTTTCAGCTCTAGGGTAAAGTAGCACACCCAGAGCAGAAGTCCTACTTCAGCCAGATCAGGCCTGCAAAGAAACTGCGTTTCACAGGCCTTTGGAAGAGATGTTCCCACTAGGCTGTAAGAGCACTGTGCAGAGCGAGTTGTTTCTTAGCTTTCCAAAGAGCTGGAAGCAAGATGCTGTGGGGCCCAACTCGCCCTTTGGAAAGAAGCCTGCACGTTGTGCCTTTCAGCTCTAGGGCAAAGTAGCACACCCAGAGCAGAAGTCCTACTTCAGCCAGATCAGGCCTGCAAAGAAACTGCGTTTCACAGGCTTTTGGAAGAGATGTTCCCACTAGGCTGTAAGAGCACTGTGCAGAGCGAGTTGTTTCTTAGTTTCCCAAAGAGCTGGAAGCAAGATGCTGTGGGGCCCAACTCGCCCTTTGGAAAGAAGCCTGCACGTTGTGCCTTTCAGCTCTAGAGCAAAGTAGCACATCCAGAGCAGAAGTCCTACTTCAGCCAGATCAGGCCTGCAAAGAAACTGCGTTTCACAGGCCTTTGGAAGAGATGTTCCCGGTAGGCTGTAAGAGCACTGTGCAGAGCGAGTTGTTTCTTAGCTTCCCAAAGAGCTGGAAGCAAGATTCTGTGGGGCCCAACTCGCCCTCTGGAAAGAAGCCTGCACGTTGTGCCTTTCAGCTCTAGGGCAAAGTAGCACACCCAGAGCAGAAGTCCTACTTCAGCCAGATCAGGCCTGCAAAGAAACTGCGTTTCACAGGCCTTTGGAAGAGATTTTCCCGGTAGGCTGTAAGAGCACTGTGCAGAGCGAGTTGTTTCTTAGCTTTCCAAAGAGCTGGAAGCAAGATGCTGTGGGGCCCAACTCGCCCTTTGGAAAGAAGCCTGCACGTTGTGCCTTTCAGCTCTAGGGCAAAGTAGCACACCCAGAGCAGAAGTCCTACTTCAGCCAGATCAGGCCTGCAAAGAAACTGCGTTTCACAGGCCTTTGGAAGAGATGTTCCCGGTAGGCTGTAAGAGCACTGTGCAGAGCGAGTTGTTTCTTAGCTTCCCAAAGAGCTGGAAGCAAGATTCTGTGGGGCCCAACTCGCCCTCTGGAAAGAAGCCTGCACGTTGTGCCTTTCAGCTCTAGGGCAAAGTAGCACACCCAGAGCAGAAGTCCTACTTCAGCCAGATCAGGCCTGCAAAGAAACTGCGTTTCACAGGCCTTTGGAAGAGATGTTCCCGGTAGGCTGTAAGAGCACTGTGCAGAGCGAGTTGTTTCTTAGCTTCCCAAAGAGCTGGAAGCAAGATGCTGTGGGGCCCAACTCGCCCTTTGGAAAGAAGCCTGCACGTTGTGCCTTTCAGCTCTAGGGCAAAGTAGCACACCCAGAGCAGAAGTCCTACTTCAGCCAGATCAGGCCTGCTAAGAAACTGCGTTTCACAGGCCTTTGGAAGAGATGTTCCCGGTAGGCTGTACGAGCACTGTGCAGAGCGAGTTGTTTCTTAGCTTCCCAAAGAGCTGAAAGCAAGATGCTGTGGGGCCCAACTCGCCCTTTGGAAAGAAGCCTGCACGTTGTGCCTTTCAGCTCTTGGGCAAAGTAGCACACCCAGAGCAGAAGTCCTACTTCAGCCAGATCAGGCCTGCAAAGAAACTGCGTTTCACAGGCCTTTGGAAGAGATGTTCCCGGTAGGCTGTAAGAGCACTGTGCAGAGCGAGTTGTTTCGTAGCTTCCCAAAGAGCTGGAAGCAAGATTCTGTGGGGCCCAACTCGCCCTTTGGAAAGAAGCCTGCACGTTGTGCCTTTCAGCTCTAGGGCAAAGTAGCACACCCAGAGCAGAAGTCCTACTTCAGCCAGATCAGGCCTGCAAAGAAACTGCGTTTCACAGGCCTTTGGAAGAGATGTTCCCGGTAGGCTGTAAGAGCACTGTGCAGAGCGAGTTGTTTCTTAGCTTCCCAAAGAGCTGGAAGCAAGATGCTGTGGGGCCCAACTCGCCCTTTGGAAAGAAGCCTGCACGTTGTGCCTTTCAGCTCTAGGGCAAAGTAGCACACCCAGAGCAGAAGTCCTACTTCAGCCAGATCAGGCCTGCAAAGAAACTGCGTTTCACAGGCCTTTGGAAGAGATGTTCCCGGTAGGCTGTAAGAGCACTGTGCAGAGCGAGTTGTTTCTTAGCTTCCCAAAGAGCTGGAAGCAAGATGCTGTGGGGCCCAACTCGCCCTTTGGAAAGAAGCCTGCACGTTGTGCCTTTCAGCTCTAGGGCAAAGTAGCACACCCAGAGCAGAAGTCCTACTTCAGCCAGATCAGGCCTGCAAAGAAACTGCGTTTCAAAGGCCTTTGGAAGAGATGTTCCCACTAGGCTGTAAGAGCACTGTCCACAGCGAGTTGTTTCTTAGCTTCCCAAAGAGCTGGAAGCAAGATGCTGTGGGGCCCAACTCGCCCTTTGGAAAGAAGCCTGCACGTTGTGCCTTTCAGCTCTAGGGCAAAGTAGCACACCCAGAGCAGAAGTCCTACTACAGCCAGATCAGGCCTGCAAAGAAACTGTGTTTCACAGGCCTTTGGAAGACATGTTCCCGGTAGGCTGTAAGAGCACTGTGCAGAGCCAGTTGTTTCCTAGCTTCCCAAAGAGCTGGAAGCAAGATGCTGTGGGGCCCAACTCGCCCTTTGGAAAGAAGCCTGCACGTTGTGCCTTTCAGCTCTAGGGCAAAGTAGCACACCCAGAGCAGAAGTCCTACTTCAGCCAGATCAGGCCTGCAAAGAAACTGCGTTTCACAGGCCTTTGGAAGAGATGTTCCCGGTAGGCTGTAAGAGCACTGTGCAGAGCGAGTTGTTTCTTAGCTTCCCAAAGAGCTGGAAGCAAGATGCTGTGGGGACCTACTCGCCCTTTGGAAAGAAGACTGCACGTTGTGCCTTTCAGCTCTAGGGCAAAGTAGCACACCCAGAGCAGAAGTCCTACTTCGGCCAGATCAGGCCTGCAAAGAAACTGCGTTTCACAGGCCTTTGGAAGAGATGTTCCCGGTAGGCTGTAAGAGCACTGTGCAGAGCGAGTTGTTTCTTAGCTTCCCAAAGAGCTGGAAGCAAGATGCTGTGGGGCCCAACTCGCCCTTTGGAAAGAAGCCTGTACGTTGTGCCTTTCAGCTCTAGGGCAAAGTAGCACACCCAGAGCAGAAGTCCTACTTCGGCCAGATCAGGCCTGCAAAGAAACTGCGTTTCACAGGCCTTTGGAAGAGATGTTCCCGGTAGGCTGTAAGAGCACTGTGCAGAGCGAGTTGTTTCTTAGCTTCCCAAAGAGCTGGAAGCAAGATGCTGTGGGGCCCAACTCGCCCTTTGGAAAGAAGCCTGCACGTTGTGCCTTTCAGCTCTAGGGCAAAGTAGCACACCCAGAGCAGAAGTCCTACTTCAGCCAGATAAGGCCTGCAAAGAAACTGCGTTTCACAGGCCTTTGGAAGAGATGTTCCCGGTAGGCTGTAAGAGCACTGTGCAGAGCGAGTTGTTTCTTAGCTTCCCAAAGAGCTGGAAGCAAGATGCTGTGGGGCCCAACTCGCCCTTTGGAAAGAAGCCTGCACGTTGTGCCTTTCAGCTCTAGGGCAAAGTAGCACACCCAGAGCAGAAGTCCTACTTCAGCCAGATCAGGCCTGCAAAGAAACTGCGTTTCACAGGCCTTTGGAAGAGATGTTCCCACTAGGCTGTAAGAGCACTGTGCAGAGCTAGTTGTTTCTTAGCTTCCCAAAGAGCTGGAAGCAAGATGCTGTGGGGCCCAACTCGCCCTTTGGAAAGAAGCCTGCACGTTGTGCCTTTCAGCTCTAGGGCAAAGTAGCACACCCAGAGCAGAAGTCCTACTTCAGCCAGATCAGGCCTGCTAAGAAACTGCGTTTCACAGGCCTTTGGAAGAGATGTTCCCGGTAGGCTGTACGAGCACTGTGCAGAGCGAGTTGTTTCTTAGCTTCCCAAAGAGCTGGAAGCAAGATGCTGTGGGGCCCAACTCGCCCTTTGGAAAGAAGCCTGCACGTTGTGCCTTTCAGCTCTTGGGCAAAGTAGCACACCCAGAGCAGAAGTCCTACTTCAGCCAGATCAGGCCTGCAAAGAAACTGCGTTTCACAGGCCTTTGGAAGAGATGTTCCCGGTAGGCTGTAAGAGCACTGTGCAGAGCGAGTTGTTTCGTAGCTTCCCAAAGAGCTGGAAGCAAGATTCTGTGGGGCCCAACTCGCCCTTTGGAAAGAAGCCTGCACGTTGTGCCTTTCAGCTCTAGGGCAAAGTAGCACACCCAGAGCAGAAGTCCTACTTCAGCCAGATCAGGCCTGCAAAGAAACTGCGTTTCACAGGCCTTTGGAAGAGATGTTCCCGGTAGGCTGTAAGAGCACTGTGCAGAGCGAGTTGTTTCTTAGCTTCCCAAAGAGCTGGAAGCAAGATGCTGTGGGGCCCAACTCGCCCTTTGGAAAGAAGCCTGCACGTTGTGCCTTTCAGCTCTAGGGCAAAGTAGCACACCCAGAGCAGAAGTCCTACTTCAGCCAGATCAGGCCTGCAAAGAAACTGCGTTTCACAGGCCTTTGGAAGAGATGTTCCCGGTAGGCTGTAAGAGCACTGTGCAGAGCGAGTTGTTTCTTAGCTTCCCAAAGAGCTGGAAGCAAGATGCTGTGGGGCCCAACTCGCCCTTTGGAAAGAAGCCTGCACGTTGTGCCTTTCAGCTCTAGGGCAAAGTAGCACACCCAGAGCAGAAGTCCTACTTCAGCCAGATCAGGCCTGCAAAGAAACTGCGTTTCAAAGGCCTTTGGAAGAGATGTTCCCACTAGGCTGTAAGAGCACTGTGCAGAGCGAGTTGTTTCTTAGCTTCCCAAAGAGCTGGAAGCAAGATGCTGTGGGGCCCAACTCGCCCTTTGGAAAGAAGCCTGCACGTTGTGCCTTTCAGCTCTAGGGCAAAGTAGCACACCCAGAGCAGAAGTCCTACTACAGCCAGATCAGGCCTGCAAAGAAACTGTGTTTCACAGGCCTTTGGAAGACATGTTCCCGGTAGGCTGTAAGAGCACTGTGCAGAGCCAGTTGTTTCCTAGCTTCCCAAAGAGCTGGAAGCAAGATGCTGTGGGGCCCAACTCGCCCTTTGGAAAGAAGCCTGCACGTTGTGCCTTTCAGCTCTAGGGCAAAGTAGCACACCCAGAGCAGAAGTCCTACTTCAGCCAGATCAGGCCTGCAAAGAAACTGCGTTTCACAGGCCTTTGGAAGAGATGTTCCCGGTAGGCTGTAAGAGCACTGTGCAGAGCGAGTTGTTTCTTAGCTTCCCAAAGAGCTGGAAGCAAGATGCTGTGGGGACCTACTCGCCCTTTGGAAAGAAGCCTGCACGTTGTGCCTTTCAGCTCTAGGGCAAAGTAGCACACCCAGAGCAGAAGTCCTACTTCGGCCAGATCAGGCCTGCAAAGAAACTGCGTTTCACAGGCCTTTGGAAGAGATGTTCCCGGTAGGCTGTAAGAGCACTGTGCAGAGCGAGTTGTTTCTTAGCTTCCCAAAGAGCTGGAAGCAAGATGCTGTGGGGCCCAACTCGCCCTTTGGAAAGAAGCCTGTACGTTGTGCCTTTCAGCTCTAGGGCAAAGTAGCACACCCAGAGCAGAAGTCCTACTTCGGCCAGATCAGGCCTGCAAAGAAACTGCGTTTCACAGGCCTTTGGAAGAGATGTTCCCGGTAGGCTGTAAGAGCACTGTGCAGAGCGAGTTGTTTCTTAGCTTCCCAAAGAGCTGGAAGCAAGATGCTGTGGGGCCCAACTCGCCCTTTGGAAAGAAGCCTGCACGTTGTGCCTTTCAGCTCTAGGGCAAAGTAGCACACCCAGAGCAGAAGTCCTACTTCAGCCAGATAAGGCCTGCAAAGAAACTGCGTTTCACAGGCCTTTGGAAGAGATGTTCCCGGTAGGCTGTAAGAGCACTGTGCAGAGCGAGTTGTTTCTTAGCTTCCCAAAGAGCTGGAAGCAAGATGCTGTGGGGCCCAACTCGCCCTTTGGAAAGAAGCCTGCACGTTGTGCCTTTCAGCTCTAGGGCAAAGTAGCACACCCAGAGCAGAAGTCCTACTTCAGCCAGATCAGGCCTGCAAAGAAACTGCGTTTCACAGGCCTTTGGAAGAGATGTTCCCGGTAGGCTGTAAGAGCACTGTGCACAGCGAGTTGTTTCTTAGCTTCCCAAAGAGCTGGAAGCAAGATGCTGTGGGGCCCAACTCGCCCTTTGGAAAGAAGCCTGCACGTTGTGCCTTTCAGCTCTAGGGTAAAGTAGCACACCCAGAGCAGAAGTCCTACTTCAGCCAGATCAGGCCTGCAAAGAAACTGCGTTTCACAGGCCTTTGGAAGAGATGTTCCCGGTAGGCTGTAAGAGCACTGTGCAGAGCGAGTTGTTTCTTACCTTCCCAAAGAGCTGGAAGCAAGATGCTGTGGGGCCCAACTCGCCCTTTGGAAAGAAGCCTGCACGTTGTGCCTTTCAGCTCTAGGGCAAAGTAGCACACCCAGAGGAGAAGTCCTACTTCAGCCAGATCAGGCCTGCAAAGAAACTGCGTTTCAGAAGCCTTCGGAAGAGATGTTCCCGGTAGGCTGTAAGAGCACTGTGCAGAGCGAGTTGTTTCTTAGCTTCCCAAAGAGCTGGAAGCAAGCTGCTGTGGGGCCCAACTCGCCCTTTGCAAAGAAGCCTGCACGTTGTGCCTTTCAGCTCTAGGGCAAAGTAGCACACCCAGAGCAGAAGTCCTACTTCAGCCAGATCAGGCCTGCAAAGAAACTGCGTTTCACAGTCCTTTGGAAGAGATGTTCCCACTAGGCTGTAAGAGCACTGTGCAGAGCGAGTTGTTTCTTAGCTTCCCAAAGAGCTGGAAGCAAGATGCTGTGGGGCCCAACTCGCCCTTTGGAAAGAAGCCTGCACGTTGTGCCTTTCAGCTCTAGGGCAAAGTAGCACACCCAGAGCAGAAGTCCTACTTCAGCCAGATCAGGCCTGCAAAGAAACTGCGTTTCACAGGCCTTTGGAAGAGATGTTCCCACTAGGCTGTAAGAGCACTGTGCAGAGCGAGTTGTTTCTTAGCTTCCCAAAGAGCTGGAAGCAAGATGCTGTGGGGCCCAACTCGCCCTTTGGAAAGAAGCCTGCACGTTGTGCCTTTCAGCTCTAGGGCAAAGTAGCACACCCAGAGCAGAAGTCCTACTTCAGCCAGATCATGCCTGCAAAGAAACTGCGTTTCACAGGCCTTTGGAAGAGATGTTCCCACTAGGCTGTAAGAGCACTGTGCAGAGCGAGTTGTTTCTTAGCTTCCCAAAGAGCTGGAAGCAAGATGCTGTGGGGCCCAACTCGCCCTTTGGAAAGAAGCCTGAACGTTGTGCCTTTCAGCTCTAGGGCAAAGTAGCACACCCAGAGCAGAAGTCCTACTTCAGCCAGATCAGGCCTGCAAAGAAACTGCGTTTCACAGGCCTTTGGAAGAGAAGTTCCCGGTAGGCTGTAAGAGCACTGTGCAGAGCGAGTTGTTTCTTAGCTTCCCAAAGAGCTGGAAGCAAGATGCTGTGGGGCCCAACTCGCCCTCTGGAAAGAAGCCTGCACGTTGTGCCTTTCAGCTCTAGGGCAAAGTAGCACACCCAGAGCAGAAGTCCTACTTCAGCCAGATCAGGCCTGCAAAGAAACTGCGTTTCACAGGCCTTTGGAAGAGATGTTCCCGGTAGGCTGTAAGAGCACTGTGCAGAGCGAGTTGTTTCTTAGCTTTCCAAAGAGCTGGAAGCAAGATGCTGTGGGGCCCAACTCGCCCTTTGGAAAGAAGCCTGCACGTTGTGCCTTTCAGCTCTAGGGCAAAGTAGCACACCCAGAGCAGAAGTCCTACTTCAGCCAGATCAGGCCTGCAAAGAAACTGCGTTTCACAGGCCTTTGGAAGAGATGTTCCCGGTAGGCTGTAAGAGCACTGTGCAGAGCGAGTTGTTTCTTAGCTTCCCAAAGAGCTGGAAGCAAGATTCTGTGGGGCCCAACTCGCCCTCTGGAAAGAAGCCTGCACGTTGTGCCTTTCAGCTCTAGGGCAAAGTAGCACACCCAGAGCAGAAGTCCTACTTCAGCCAGATCAGGACTGCAAAGAAACTGCGTTTCACAGGCCTTTGGAAGAGATGTTCCCGGTAGGCTGTAAGAGCACTGTGCAGAGCGAGTTGTTTCTTAGCTTTCCAAAGAGATGGAAGCAAGATGCTGTGGGGCCCAACTCGCCCTTTGGAAAGAAGCCTGCACGTTGTGCCTTTCAGCTCTAGGGCAAAGTAGCACACCCAGAGCAGAAGTCCTACTTCAGCCAGATCAGGCCTGCAAAGAAACTGCGTTTCACAGGCCTTTGGAAGAGATGTTCCCACTAGGCTGTAAGAGAACTGTGCAGAGCGAGTTGTTTCTTAGCTTCCCAAAGAGCTGGAAGCAAGATGCTGTGGGGCCCAACTCGCCCTTTGGAAAGAAGCCTGCACGTTGTGCCTTTCAGCTCTAGGGCAAAGTAGCACACCCAGAGCAGAAGTCCTACTTCAGCCAGATCAGGCCTGCAAAGAAACTGCGTTTCACAGGCCTTTGGAAGAGATGTTCCCACTAGGCTGTAAGAGCACTGTGCAGAGCGAGTTGTTTCTTAGCTTCCCAAAGAGCTGGAAGCAAGATGCTGTGGGGCCCAACTCGCCCTTTGGAAAGAAGCCTGCACGTTGTGCCTTTCAGCTCTAGGGCAAAGTAGCACACCCAGAGCAGAAGTCCTACTTCAGCCAGATCAGGCCTGCAAAGAAACTGCGTTTCACAGGCCTGTGGAAGAGATATTCCCGGTAGGCTGTAAGAGCACTGTGCAGAGCGAGTTGTTTCTTAGCTTCCCAAAGAGCTGGAAGCAAGATGCTGTGGGGCCCAACTCGCCCTTTGGAAAGAAGCCTGCACGTTGTGCCTTTCAGCTCTAGGGCAAAGTAGCACACCCAGAGCAGAAGTCCTACTTCAGCCAGATCAGGCCTGCAAAGAAACTGCGTTTCACAGGCCTTTGGAAGAGATGTTCCCACTAGGCTGTAAGAGCACTGTGCAGAGCGAGTTGTTTCTTAGCTTCCCAAAGAGCTGGAAGCAAGATGCTGTGGGGCCCAACTCGCCCTTTGGAAAGAAGCCTGCACGTTGTGCCTTTCAGCTCTAGGGCAAAGTAGCACACCCAGAGCAGAAGTCCTACTTCAGCCAGATCAGGCCTGCAAAGAAACTGCGTTTCAAAGGCCTTTGGAAGAGATGTTCCCACTAGGCTGTAAGAGCACTGTGCAGAGCGAGTTGTTTCTTAGCTTCCCAAAGAGCTGGAAGCAAGATGCTGTGGGGCCCAACTCGCCCTTTGGAAAGAAGCCTGCACGTTGTGCCTTTCAGCTCTAGGGCAAAGTAGCACACCCAGAGCAGAAGTCCTACTTCAGCCAGATCAGGCCTGCAAAGAAACTGCGTTTCACAGGCCTTTGGAAGAGATGTTCCCACTAGGCTGTAAGAGCACTGTGCAGAGCGAGTTGTTTCTTAGCTTCCCAAAGAGCTGGAAGCAAGATGCTGTGGGGCCCAACTCGCCCTTTGGAAAGAAGCCTGCACATTGTGCCTTTCAGCTCTAGGGCAAAGTAGCACACCCAGAGCAGAAGTCCTACTTCAGCCAGATCAGGCCTGCAAAGAAACTGCGTTTCACAGGCCTTTGGAAGAGATGTTCCCGGTAGGCTGTAAGAGCACTGTGCAGAGCGAGTTGTTTCTTAGCTTCCCAAACAGCTGGAAGAAAGATGCTGTGGGGCCCAACTCGCCCTTTGGAAAGAAGCCTGCACGTTGTGCCTTTCAGCTCTAGGGCAAAGTAGCACACCCAGAGCAGAAGTCCTACTTCGGCCAGATCAGGCCTGCAAAGAAACTGCGTTTCACAGGCCTTTGGAAGAGATGTTCCCACTAGGCTGTAAGAGCACTGTGCAGAGGGAGTTGTTTCTCAGCTTCCCAAAGAGCTGGAAGCAAGATGCTGTGGGGCCCAACTCGCCCTTTGGAAAGAAGCCTGCACGTTGTGCCTTTCAGCTCTAGGGCAAAGTAGCACACCCAGAGCAGAAGTCCTACTTCAGCCAGATCAGGCCTGCAGAGAAACTGCGTTTCACAGGCCTTTGGAAGAGATGTTCCCACTAGGCTGTAAGAGCACTGTGCAGAGCGAGTTGTTTCTTAGCTTCCCAAAGAGCTGGAAGCAAGATGCTGTGGGGCCCAACTCGCCCTTTGGAAAGAAGCCTGCACGTTGTGCCTTTCAGCTCTAGGGCAAAGTAGCACACCCAGAGCAGAAGTCCTACTTCAGCCAGATCAGGCCTGCAAAGAAACTGCGTTTCACAGGCCTTTGGAAGAGATGTTCCCACTAGGCTGTAAGAGCACTGTGCAGAGCGAGTTGTTTCTTAGCTTCCCAAAGAGCTGGAAGCAAGATGCTGTGGGGCCCAACTCGCCCTTTGGAAAGAAGCCTGCACGTTGTGCCTTTCAGCTCTAGGGCAAAGTAGCACACCCAGAGCAGAAGTCCTACTTCAGCCAGATCAGGCCTGCAAAGAAACTGCGTTTCACAGGCCTTTGGAAGAGATGTTCCCGGTAGGCTGCAAGAGCACTGTGCAGAGCGAGTTGTTTCTTAGCTTCCCAAAGAGCTGGAAGCAAGATGCTGTGGGGCCCAACTCGCCCTCTGGAAAGAAGCCTGCACGTTGTGCCTTTCAGCTCTAGGGCAAAGTAGCACACCCAGAGCAGAAGTCCTACTTCAGCCAGATCAGGCCTGCAAAGAAACTGCGTTTCACAGGCCTTTGGAAGAGATGTTCCCACTAGGGTGTAAGAGCACTGTGCAGAGCGAGTTGTTTCTTAGCTTCCCAAAGAGCTGGAAGCAAGATGCTGTGGGGCCCAACTCGCCCTTTGGAAAGAAGCCTGCACGTTGTGCCTTTCAGCTCTAGGGCAAAGTAGCACACCCAGAGCAGAAGTCCTACTTCAGCCAGATCAGGCCTGCAAAGAAACTGCGTTTCACAGGCCTTTGGAAGAGATGTTCCCGGTAGGCTGTAAGAGCACTGTGCAGAGCGAGTTGTTTCTTAGCTTCCCAAAGAGCTGGAAGAAAGATGCTGTGGGGCCCAACTCGCCCTTTGGAAAGAAGCCTGCACGTTGTGCCTTTCAGCTCTAGGGCAAAGTAGCACACCCAGAGCAGAAGTCCTACTTCGGCCAGATCAGGCCTGCAGAGAAACTGCGTTTCACAGGCCTTTGGAAGAGATGTTCCCACTAGGCTGTAAGAGCACTGTGCAGAGCGAGTTGTTTCTTAGCTTCCCAAAGAGCTGGAAGCAAGATGCTGTGGGGCCCAACTCGCCCTTTGGAAAGAAGCCTGCACGTTGTGCCTTTCAGCTCTAGGGCAAAGTAGCACACCCAGAGCAGAACTCCTACTTCAGCCAGATCAGGCCTGCAAAGAAACTGCGTTTCACAGGCCTTTGGAAGAGATGTTCCCACTAGGCTGTAAGAGCACTGTGCAGAGCGAGTTGTTTCTTAGCTTCCCAAAGAGCTGGAAGCAAGATGCTGTGGGGCCCAACTCGCCCTTTGGAAAGAAGCCTGCACGTTGTGCCTTTCAGCTCTAGGGCAAAGTAGCACACCCAGAGCAGAAGTCCTACTTCAGCCAGATCAGGCCTGCAAACAAACTGCGTTTCACAGGCCTTTGAAAGAGATGTTCCCGGTAGGCTGTAAGAGCACTGTGCAGAGCGAGCTGTTTCTTAGCTTCCCAAAGAGCTGGAAGCAAGATGCTGTGGGGCCCAACTCGCCCTTTGGAAAGAAGCCTGCACGTTGTGCCTTTCAGCTCTAGGGCAAAGTAGCACACCCAGAGCAGAAGTCCTACATCGGCCAGAACAGGCCTGCAAAGAAACTGCGTTTCACAGGCCTTTCGAAGAGATGTTCCCGGTAGGCTGTAAGAGCACTGTGCAGAGCGAGTTGTTTCTTAGCTTCCCAAAGAGCTGGAAGCAAGATGCTGTGGGGCCCAACTCGCCCTTTGGAAAGAAGCCTGCACGTTGTGCCTTTCAGCTCTTGGGCAAAGTAGCACACCCAGAGCAGAAGTCCTACTTCAGCCAGATCAGGCCTGCAAAGAAACTGCGTTTCACAGGCATTTGGAAGAGATGTTCCCAGTAGGCTGTAAGAGCACTGTGCAGAGCGAGTTGTTTCTTAGCTTCCCAAAGAGCTGGAAGCAAGATGCTGTGGGGCCCAACTCGCCCTTTGGAAAGAAGCCTGCACGTTGTGCCTTTCAGCTCTAGGGCAAAGTAGCACACCCAGAGCAGAAGTCCTACTTCAGCCAGATCAGGCCTGCAAAGAAACTGCGTTTCACAGGCCTTTGGAAGAGATGTTCCCTCTAGGCTGTAAGAGCACTGTGCAGAGCGAGTTGTTTCTTAGCTTCCCAAAGAGCTGGAAGCAAGATGCTGTGGGGCCCAACTCGCCCTCTGGAAAGAAGCCTGCACGTTGTGCCTTTCAGCTCTAGGGCAAAGTAGCACACCCAGAGCAGAAGTCCTACTTCAGCCAGATCAGGCCTGCAAAGAAACTGCGTTTCACAGGCCTTTGGAAGAGATGTTCCCACTAGGCTGTAAGAGCACTGTGCAGAGCGAGTTGTTTCTTAGCTTCCCAAAGAGCTGGAAGCAAGATGCTGTGGGGCCCAACTCGCCCTTTGGAAAGAAGCCTGCACGTTGTGCCTTTCAGCTCTAGGGCAAAGTAGCACACCCAGAGCAGAAGTCCTACTTCAGCCAGATCAGGCCTGCAAAGAAACTGCGTTTCACAGGCCTTTGGAAGAGATGTTCCCGGTAGGCTGTAAGAGCACTGTGCAGAGCGAGTTGTTTCTTAGCTTCCCAAAGAGCTGGAAGAAAGATGCTGTGGGGCCCAACTCGCCCTTTGGAAAGAAGCCTGCACGTTGTGCCTTTCAGCTCTAGGGCAAAGTAGCACACCCAGAGCAGAAGTCCTACTTCGGCCAGATCAGGCCTGCAAAGAAACTGCGTTTCACAGGCCTTTGGAAGAGATGTTCCCACTAGGCTGTAAGAGCACTGTGCAGAGCGAGTTGTTTCTTAGCTTCCCAAAGAGCTGGAAGCAAGATGCTGTGGGGCCCACCTCGCCCTTTGGAAAGAAGCCTGCACGTTGTGCCTTTCAGCTCTAGGGCAAAGTAGCACACCCAGAGCAGAAGTCCTACTTCAGCCAGATCAGGCCTGCAAAGAAACTGCGTTTCACAGGCCTTTGGAAGAGATGTTCCCACTAGGCTGTAAGAGCACTGTGCAGAGCGAGTTGTTTCTTAGCTTCCCAAAGAGCTGGAAGCAAGATGCTGTGGGGCCCAACTCGCCCTTTGGAAAGAAGCCTGCACGTTGTGCCTTTCAGCTCTAGGGCAAAGTAGCACACCCAGAGCAGAAGTCCTACTTCAGCCAGATCAGGCCTGCAAAGAAACTGCGTTTCACAGGCCTTTGGAAGAGATGTTCCCTGTAGGCTGTAAGAGCACTGTGCAGAGCGAGTTGTTTCTTAGCTTCCCAAAGAGCTGGAAGCAAGATGCTGTGGGGCCCAACTCGCCCTTTGGAAAGAAGCCTGCACGTTGTGCCTTTCAGCTCTAGGGCAAAGTAGCACACCCAGAGCAGAAGTCCTACTTCAGCCAGATCAGGCCTGCAAAGAAACTGCGTTTCACAGGCCTTTGGACCCCATAGTCTCCTTCATGATACCAATGACAAATAAGGAGTTAAAGGGAAAAGCTCTTTGTGTTTAGAGTGTTCCCACTAGGCTGTAAGAGCACTGTGCAGAGCGAGTTGTTTCTTAGCTTCCCAAAGAGCTGGAAGCAAGATGCTGTGGGGCCCAACTCGCCCTTTGGAAAGAAGCCTGCACGTTGTGCCTTTCAGCTCTAGGGCAAAGTAGCACACCCAGAGCAGAAGTCCTACTTCAGCCAGATCAGGCCTGCAAAGAAACTGCGTTTCACAGGCCTTTGGAAGAGATGTTCCCACTAGGATGTAAGAGCACTGTGCAGAGCGAGTTGTTTCTTAGCTTCCCAAAGAGCTGGAAGCAAGATGCTGTGGGGCCCAACTCGCCCTTTGGAAAGAAGCCTGCACGTTGTGCCTTTCAGCTCTAGGGCAAAGTAGCACACCCAGAGCAGAAGTCCTACTTCAGCCAGATCAGGCCTGCAAAGAAACTGCGTTTCACAGGCCTTTGGAAGAGATGTTCCCGGTAGGCTGTAAGAGCACTGTGCAGAGTGAGTTGTTTCTTAGCTTCCCAAAGAGCTGGAAGCAAGATGCTGTGGGGCCCAACTCGCCCTTTGGAAAGAAGCCTGCACGTTGTGCCTTTCAGCTCTTGGGCAAAGTAGCACACCCAGAGCAGAAGTCCTACTTCAGCCAGATCAGGCCTGCAAAGAAACTGCGTTTCACAGGCCTTTGGAAGAGATGTTCCCGGTAGGCTGTAAGAGCACTGTGCAGAGCGAGTTGTTTCTTAGCTTCCCAAAGAGCTGGAAGCAAGATGCTGTGGGGCCCAACTCGCCCTTTGGAAAGAAGCCTGCACGTTGTGCCTTTCAGCTCTAGGGCAAAGTAGCACACCCAGAGCAGAAGTCCTACTTCAGCCAGATCAGGCCTGCAAGGAAACTGCGTTTCACAGGCCTTTGGAAGAGATGTTCCCACTAGGCTGTAAGAGCACTGTGCAGAGCGAGTTGTTTCTTAGCTTCCCAAAGAGCTGGAAGCAAGATGCTGTGGGGCCCAACTCGCCCTTTGGAAAGAAGCCTGCACGTTGTGCCTTTCAGCTCTAGGGCAAAGTAGCACACCCAGAGCAGAAGTCCTACTTCAGCCAGATCAGGCCTGCAAAGAAACTGCGTGTCACAGGCCTTTGTAAGAGATGTTCCCACTAGGCTGTAAGAGCACTGTGCAGAGCGCGTTGTTTCTTAGCTTCCCAAAGAGCTGGAAGCAAGATGCTGTGGGGCCCAACTCGCCCTTTGGAAAGAAGCCTGCACGTTGTGCCTTTCAGCTCTAGGGCAAAGTAGCACACCCAGAGCAGAAGTCCTACTTCAGCCAGATCAGGCCTGCAAAGAAACTGCGTTTCACAGGCCTTTGCAAGAGATGTTCCCACTAGGCTGTAAGAGCACTGTGCAGAGCGAGTTGTTTCTTAGCTTCCCAAAGAGCTGGAAGCAAGATGCTGTGGGGCCCAACTCGCCCTTTGGAAAGAAGCCTGCACGTTGTGCCTTTCAGCTCTAGGGCAAAGTAGCACACCCAGAGCAGAAGTCCTACTTCAGCCAGATCAGGCCTGCAAAGAAACTGCGTTTCACAGGCCTTTGCAAGAGATGTTCCCACTAGGCTGTAAGAGCACTGTCCAGAGCGAGCTGTTTCTTAGCTTCCCAAAGAGCTGGAAGCAAGATGCTGTGGGGCCCAACTCGCCCTTTGGAAAGAAGCCTGCACGTTGTGCCTTTCAGCTCTAGGGCAAAGTAGCACACCCAGAGCAGAAGTCCTACTTCAGCCAGATCAGGCCTGTAAAGAAACTGCGTTTCACAGGCCTTTGGAAGAGATGTTCCCACTAGGCTGTAAGAGCACTGTGCAGAGCGAGTTGTTTCTTAGCTTCCCAAAGAGCTGGAAGCAAGATGCTGTGGGGCCCAACTCGCCCTTTGGAAAGAAGCCTGCACGTTGTGCCTTTCAGCTCTAGGGCAAAGTAGCACACCCAGAGCAGAAGTCCTACTTCAGCCAGATCAGGCCTGCAAAGAAACTGCGTTTCACAGGCCTGTGGAAGAGATGTTCCCGGTAGGCTGTAAGAGCACTGTGCAGAGCGAGTTGTTTCTTAGCTTCCCAAAGAGCTGGAAGCAAGATGCTGTGGGGCCCAACTCGCCCTTTGGAAAGAAGCCTGCACGTTGTGCCTTTCAGCTCTAGGGCAAAGTAGCACACCCAGAGCAGAAGTCCTACTTCGGCCAGATCAGGCCTGCAAAGAAACTGCGTTTCACAGGCCTTTGGAAGAGATGTTCCCACTAGGCTGTAAGAGCACTGTGCAGAGCGAGTTTTTTCTTAGCTTCCCAAAGAGCTGGAAGCAAGATGCTGTGGGGCCCAACTCGCCCTTTGGAAAGAAGCCTGCACGTTGTGCCTTTCAGCTCTAGGGCAAAGTAGCACACCCAGAGCAGAAGTCCTACTTCAGCCAGATCAGGCCTGCAAAGAAACTGCGTTTCACAGGCCTTTGGAAGAGATGTTCCCACTAGGCTGTAAGAGCACTGTGCAGAGCGAGTTGTTTCTTAGCTTCCCAAAGAGCTGGAAGCAAGATGCTGTGGGGCCCAACTCGACCTTTGGAAAGAAGCCTGCACGTTGTGCCTTTCAGCTCTAGGGCAAAGTAGCACACCCAGAGCAGAAGTCCTACTTCAGCCAGATCAGGCCTGCAAAGAAACTGCGTTTCACAGGCCTTTGGAAGAGATGTTCCCGGTAGGCTGTAAGAGCACTGTGCAGAGCGAGTTGTTTCTTAGCTTCCCAAAGAGCTGGAAGCAAGATGCTGTGGGGCCCAACTCGCCCTTTGGAAAGAAGCCTGCACGTTGTGCCTTTCAGCTCCAGGGCAAAGTAGCACACCCAGAGCAGAAGTCCTACTTCAGCCAGATCAGGCCTGCAAAGAAACTGCGTTTCACAGGCCTTTGGAAGAGATGTTCCCACTAGGATGTAAGAGCACTGTGCAGAGTGAGTTGTTTCTTAGCTTCCCAAAGAGCTGGAAGCAAGATGCTGTGGGGCCCAACTCGCCCTTTGGAAAGAAGCCTGCACGTTGTGCCTTTCAGCTCTTGGGCAAAGTAGCACACCCAGAGCAGAAGTCCTACTTCAGCCAGATCAGGCCTGCAAAGAAACTGCGTTTCACAGGCCTTTGGAAGAGATGTTCCCGGTAGGCTGTAAGAGCACTGTGCAGAGCGAGTTGTTTCTTAGCTTCCCAAAGAGCTGGAAGCAAGATGCTGTGGGGCCCAACTCGCCCTTTGGAAAGAAGCCTGCACGTTGTGCCTTTCAGCTCTAGGGCAAAGTAGCACACCCAGAGCAGAAGTCCTACTTCAGCCAGATCAGGCCTGCAAAGAAACTGCGTGTCACAGGCCTTTGTAAGAGATGTTCCCACTAGGCTGTAAGAGCACTGTGCAGAGCGCGTTGTTTCTTAGCTTCCCAAAGAGCTGGAAGCAAGATGCTGTGGGGCCCAACTCGCCCTTTGGAAAGAAGCCTGCACGTTGTGCCTTTCAGCTCTAGGGCAAAGTAGCACACCCAGAGCAGAAGTCCTACTTCAGCCAGATCAGGCCTGCAAAGAAACTGCGTTTCACAGGCCTTTGCAAGAGATGTTCCCACTAGGCTGTAAGAGCACTGTGCAGAGCGAGTTGTTTCTTAGCTTCCCAAAGAGCTGGAAGCAAGATGCTGTGGGGCCCAACTCGCCCTTTGGAAAGAAGCCTGCACGTTGTGCCTTTCAGCTCTAGGGCAAAGTAGCACACCCAGAGCAGAAGTCCTACTTCAGCCAGATCAGGCCTGCAAAGAAACTGCGTTTCACAGGCCTTTGCAAGAGATGTTCCCACTAGGCTGTAAGAGCACTGTCCAGAGCGAGCTGTTTCTTAGCTTCCCAAAGAGCTGGAAGCAAGATGCTGTGGGGCCCAACTCGCCCTTTGGAAAGAAGCCTGCACGTTGTGCCTTTCAGCTCTAGGGCAAAGTAGCACACCCAGAGCAGAAGTCCTACTTCAGCCAGATCAGGCCTGTAAAGAAACTGCGTTTCACAGGCCTTTGGAAGAGATGTTCCCACTAGGCTGTAAGAGCACTGTGCAGAGCGAGTTGTTTCTTAGCTTCCCAAAGAGCTGGAAGCAAGATGCTGTGGGGCCCAACTCGCCCTTTGGAAAGAAGCCTGCACGTTGTGCCTTTCAGCTCTAGGGCAAAGTAGCACACCCAGAGCAGAAGTCCTACTTCAGCCAGATCAGGCCTGCAAAGAAACTGCGTTTCACAGGCCTGTGGAAGAGATGTTCCCGGTAGGCTGTAAGAGCACTGTGCAGAGCGAGTTGTTTCTTAGCTTCCCAAAGAGCTGGAAGCAAGATGCTGTGGGGCCCAACTCGCCCTTTGGAAAGAAGCCTGCACGTTGTGCCTTTCAGCTCTAGGGCAAAGTAGCACACCCAGAGCAGAAGTCCTACTTCGGCCAGATCAGGCCTGCAAAGAAACTGCGTTTCACAGGCCTTTGGAAGAGATGTTCCCACTAGGCTGTAAGAGCACTGTGCAGAGCGAGTTTTTTCTTAGCTTCCCAAAGAGCTGGAAGCAAGATGCTGTGGGGCCCAACTCGCCCTTTGGAAAGAAGCCTGCACGTTGTGCCTTTCAGCTCTAGGGCAAAGTAGCACACCCAGAGCAGAAGTCCTACTTCAGCCAGATCAGGCCTGCAAAGAAACTGCGTTTCACAGGCCTTTGGAAGAGATGTTCCCACTAGGCTGTAAGAGCACTGTGCAGAGCGAGTTGTTTCTTAGCTTCCCAAAGAGCTGGAAGCAAGATGCTGTGGGGCCCAACTCGCCCTTTGGAAAGAAGCCTGCACGTTGTGCCTTTCAACTCTAGGGCAAAGTAGCACACCCAGAGCAGAAGTCCTACTTCAGCCAGATCAGGCCTGCAAAGAAACTGCGTTTCACAGGCCTTTGGAAGAGATGTTCCCGGTAGGCTGTAAGAGCACTGTGCAGAGCGAGTTGTTTCTTAGCTTCCCAAAGAGCTGGAAGCAAGATGCTGTGGGGCCCAACTCGCCCTTTGGAAAGAAGCCTGCACGTTGTGCCTTTCAGCTCCAGGGCAAAGTAGCACACCCAGAGCAGAAGTCCTACTTCAGCCAGATCAGGCCTGCAAAGAAACTGCGTTTCACAGGCCTTTGGAAGAGATGTTCCCGGTAGGCTGTAAGAGCACTGTGCAGAGTGAGTTGTTTCTTAGCTTCCCAAAGAGCTGGAAGCAAGATGCTGTGGGGCCCAACTCGCCCTTTGGAAAGAAGCCTGCACGTTGTGCCTTTCAGCTCTTGGGCAAAGTAGCACACCCAGAGCAGAAGTCCTACTTCAGCCAGATCAGGCCTGCAAAGAAACTGCGTTTCACAGGCCTTTGGAAGAGATGTTCCCGGTAGGCTGTAAGAGCACTGTGCAGAGCGAGTTGTTTCTTAGCTTCCCAAAGAGCTGGAAGCAAGATGCTGTGGGGCCCAACTCGCCCTTTGGAAAGAAGCCTGCACGTTGTGCCTTTCAGCTCTAGGGCAAAGTAGCACACCCAGAGCAGAAGTCCTACTTCAGCCAGATCAGGCCTGCAAAGAAACTGCGTTTCACAGGCCTTTGGAAGAGATGTTCCCACTAGGCTGTAAGAGCACTGTGCAGAGCGAGTTGTTTCTTAGCTTCCCAAAGAGCTGGAAGCAAGATGCTGTGGGGCCCAACTCGCCCTTTGGAAAGAAGCCTGCACGTTGTGCCTTTCAGCTCTAGGGCAAAGTAGCACACCCAGAGCAGAAGTCCTACTTCAGCCAGATCAGGCCTGCAAAGAAACTGCGTGTCACAGGCCTTTGTAAGAGATGTTCCCACTAGGCTGTAAGAGCACTGTGCAGAGCGCGTTGTTTCTTAGCTTCCCAAAGAGCTGGAAGCAAGATGCTGTGGGGCCCAACTCGCCCTTTGGAAAGAAGCCTGCACGTTGTGCCTTTCAGCTCTAGGGCAAAGTAGCACACCCAGAGCAGAAGTCCTACTTCAGCCAGATCAGGCCTGCAAAGAAACTGCGTTTCACAGGCCTTGGGAAGAGATGTTCCCGGTAGGCTGTAAGAGCACTGTGCAGAGTGAGTTGTTTCTTAGCTTCCCAAAGAGCTGGAAGCAAGATGCTGTGGGGCCCAACTCGCCCTTTGGAAAGAAGCCTGCACGTTGTGCCTTTCAGCTCTTGGGCAAAGTAGCACACCCAGAGCAGAAGTCCTACTTCAGCCAGATCAGGCCTGCAAAGAAACTGCGTTTCACAGGCCTTTGGAAGAGATGTTCCCGGTAGGCTGTAAGAGCACTGTGCAGAGCGAGTTGTTTCTTAGCTTCCCAAAGAGCTGGAAGCAAGATGCTGTGGGGCCCAACTCGCCCTTTGGAAAGAAGCCTGCACGTTGTGCCTTTCAGCTCTAGGGCAAAGTAGCACACCCAGAGCAGAAGTCCTACTTCAGCCAGATCAGGCCTGCAAAGAAACTGCGTTTCACAGGCCTTTGCAAGAGATGTTCCCACTAGGCTGTAAGAGCACTGTCCAGAGCGAGCTGTTTCTTAGCTTCCCAAAGAGCTGGAAGCAAGATGCTGTGGGGCCCAACTCGCCCTTTGGAAAGAAGCCTGCACGTTGTGCCTTTCAGCTCTAGGGCAAAGTAGCACACCCAGAGCAGAAGTCCTACTTCAGCCAGATCAGGCCTGTAAAGAAACTGCGTTTCACAGGCCTTTGGAAGAGATGTTCCCACTAGGCTGTAAGAGCACTGTGCAGAGCGAGTTGTTTCTTAGCTTCCCAAAGAGCTGGAAGCAAGATGCTGTGGGGCCCAACTCGCCCTTTGGAAAGAAGCCTGCACGTTGTGCCTTTCAGCTCTAGGGCAAAGTAGCACACCCAGAGCAGAAGTCCTACTTCAGCCAGATCAGGCCTGCAAAGAAACTGCGTTTCACAGGCCTGTGGAAGAGATGTTCCCGGTAGGCTGTAAGAGCACTGTGCAGAGCGAGTTGTTTCTTAGCTTCCCAAAGAGCTGGAAGCAAGATGCTGTGGGGCCCAACTCGCCCTTTGGAAAGAAGCCTGCACGTTGTGCCTTTCAGCTCTAGGGCAAAGTAGCACACCCAGAGCAGAAGTCCTACTTCGGCCAGATCAGGCCTGCAAAGAAACTGCGTTTCACAGGCCTTTGGAAGAGATGTTCCCACTAGGCTGTAAGAGCACTGTGCAGAGCGAGTTTTTTCTTAGCTTCCCAAAGAGCTGGAAGCAAGATGCTGTGGGGCCCAACTCGCCCTTTGGAAAGAAGCCTGCACGTTGTGCCTTTCAGCTCTAGGGCAAAGTAGCACACCCAGAGCAGAAGTCCTACTTCAGCCAGATCAGGCCTGCAAAGAAACTGCGTTTCACAGGCCTTTGGAAGAGATGTTCCCACTAGGCTGTAAGAGCACTGTGCAGAGCGAGTTGTTTCTTAGCTTCCCAAAGAGCTGGAAGCAAGATGCTGTGGGGCCCAACTCGCCCTTTGGAAAGAAGCCTGCACGTTGTGCCTTTCAGCTCTAGGGCAAAGTAGCACACCCAGAGCAGAAGTCCTACTTCAGCCAGATCAGGCCTGCAAAGAAACTGCGTTTCACAGGCCTTTGGAAGAGATGTTCCCGGTAGGCTGTAAGAGCACTGTGCAGAGCGAGTTGTTTCTTAGCTTCCCAAAGAGCTGGAAGCAAGATGCTGTGGGGCCCAACTCGCCCTTTGGAAAGAAGCCTGCACGTTGTGCCTTTCAGCTCCAGGGCAAAGTAGCACACCCAGAGCAGAAGTCCTACTTCAGCCAGATCAGGCCTGCAAAGAAACTGCGTTTCACAGGCCTTTGGAAGAGATGTTCCCACTAGGATGTAAGAGCACTGTGCAGAGTGAGTTGTTTCTTAGCTTCCCAAAGAGCTGGAAGCAAGATGCTGTGGGGCCCAACTCGCCCTTTGGAAAGAAGCCTGCACGTTGTGCCTTTCAGCTCTTGGGCAAAGTAGCACACCCAGAGCAGAAGTCCTACTTCAGCCAGATCAGGCCTGCAAAGAAACTGCGTTTCACAGGCCTTTGGAAGAGATGTTCCCGGTAGGCTGTAAGAGCACTGTGCAGAGCGAGTTGTTTCTTAGCTTCCCAAAGAGCTGGAAGCAAGATGCTGTGGGGCCCAACTCGCCCTTTGGAAAGAAGCCTGCACGTTGTGCCTTTCAGCTCTAGGGCAAAGTAGCACACCCAGAGCAGAAGTCCTACTTCAGCCAGATCAGGCCTGCAAAGAAACTGCGTGTCACAGGCCTTTGTAAGAGATGTTCCCACTAGGCTGTAAGAGCACTGTGCAGAGCGCGTTGTTTCTTAGCTTCCCAAAGAGCTGGAAGCAAGATGCTGTGGGGCCCAACTCGCCCTTTGGAAAGAAGCCTGCACGTTGTGCCTTTCAGCTCTAGGGCAAAGTAGCACACCCAGAGCAGAAGTCCTACTTCAGCCAGATCAGGCCTGCAAAGAAACTGCGTTTCACAGGCCTTTGCAAGAGATGTTCCCACTAGGCTGTAAGAGCACTGTGCAGAGCGAGTTGTTTCTTAGCTTCCCAAAGAGCTGGAAGCAAGATGCTGTGGGGCCCAACTCGCCCTTTGGAAAGAAGCCTGCACGTTGTGCCTTTCAGCTCTAGGGCAAAGTAGCACACCCAGAGCAGAAGTCCTACTTCAGCCAGATCAGGCCTGCAAAGAAACTGCGTTTCACAGGCCTTTGCAAGAGATGTTCCCACTAGGCTGTAAGAGCACTGTCCAGAGCGAGCTGTTTCTTAGCTTCCCAAAGAGCTGGAAGCAAGATGCTGTGGGGCCCAACTCGCCCTTTGGAAAGAAGCCTGCACGTTGTGCCTTTCAGCTCTAGGGCAAAGTAGCACACCCAGAGCAGAAGTCCTACTTCAGCCAGATCAGGCCTGTAAAGAAACTGCGTTTCACAGGCCTTTGGAAGAGATGTTCCCACTAGGCTGTAAGAGCACTGTGCAGAGCGAGTTGTTTCTTAGCTTCCCAAAGAGCTGGAAGCAAGATGCTGTGGGGCCCAACTCGCCCTTTGGAAAGAAGCCTGCACGTTGTGCCTTTCAGCTCTAGGGCAAAGTAGCACACCCAGAGCAGAAGTCCTACTTCAGCCAGATCAGGCCTGCAAAGAAACTGCGTTTCACAGGCCTGTGGAAGAGATGTTCCCGGTAGGCTGTAAGAGCACTGTGCAGAGCGAGTTGTTTCTTAGCTTCCCAAAGAGCTGGAAGCAAGATGCTGTGGGGCCCAACTCGCCCTTTGGAAAGAAGCCTGCACGTTGTGCCTTTCAGCTCTAGGGCAAAGTAGCACACCCAGAGCAGAAGTCCTACTTCGGCCAGATCAGGCCTGCAAAGAAACTGCGTTTCACAGGCCTTTGGAAGAGATGTTCCCACTAGGCTGTAAGAGCACTGTGCAGAGCGAGTTTTTTCTTAGCTTCCCAAAGAGCTGGAAGCAAGATGCTGTGGGGCCCAACTCGCCCTTTGGAAAGAAGCCTGCACGTTGTGCCTTTCAGCTCTAGGGCAAAGTAGCACACCCAGAGCAGAAGTCCTACTTCAGCCAGATCAGGCCTGCAAAGAAACTGCGTTTCACAGGCCTTTGGAAGAGATGTTCCCACTAGGCTGTAAGAGCACTGTGCAGAGCGAGTTGTTTCTTAGCTTCCCAAAGAGCTGGAAGCAAGATGCTGTGGGGCCCAACTCGCCCTTTGGAAAGAAGCCTGCACGTTGTGCCTTTCAGCTCTAGGGCAAAGTAGCACACCCAGAGCAGAAGTCCTACTTCAGCCAGATCAGGCCTGCAAAGAAACTGCGTTTCACAGGCCTTTGGAAGAGATGTTCCCGGTAGGCTGTAAGAGCACTGTGCAGAGCGAGTTGTTTCTTAGCTTCCCAAAGAGCTGGAAGCAAGATGCTGTGGGGCCCAACTCGCCCTTTGGAAAGAAGCCTGCACGTTGTGCCTTTCAGCTCCAGGGCAAAGTAGCACACCCAGAGCAGAAGTCCTACTTCAGCCAGATCAGGCCTGCAAAGAAACTGCGTTTCACAGGCCTTTGGAAGAGATGTTCCCGGTAGGCTGTAAGAGCACTGTGCAGAGTGAGTTGTTTCTTAGCTTCCCAAAGAGCTGGAAGCAAGATGCTGTGGGGCCCAACTCGCCCTTTGGAAAGAAGCCTGCACGTTGTGCCTTTCAGCTCTTGGGCAAAGTAGCACACCCAGAGCAGAAGTCCTACTTCAGCCAGATCAGGCCTGCAAAGAAACTGCGTTTCACAGGCCTTTGGAAGAGATGTTCCCGGTAGGCTGTAAGAGCACTGTGCAGAGCGAGTTGTTTCTTAGCTTCCCAAAGAGCTGGAAGCAAGATGCTGTGGGGCCCAACTCGCCCTTTGGAAAGAAGCCTGCACGTTGTGCCTTTCAGCTCTAGGGCAAAGTAGCACACCCAGAGCAGAAGTCCTACTTCAGCCAGATCAGGCCTGCAAAGAAACTGCGTTTCACAGGCCTTTGGAAGAGATGTTCCCACTAGGCTGTAAGAGCACTGTGCAGAGCGAGTTGTTTCTTAGCTTCCCAAAGAGCTGGAAGCAAGATGCTGTGGGGCCCAACTCGCCCTTTGGAAAGAAGCCTGCACGTTGTGCCTTTCAGCTCTAGGGCAAAGTAGCACACCCAGAGCAGAAGTCCTACTACAGCCAGATCAGGCCTGCAAAGAAACTGCGTGTCACAGGCCTTTGTAAGAGATGTTCCCACTAGGCTGTAAGAGCACTGTGCAGAGCGCGTTGTTTCTTAGCTTCCCAAAGAGCTGGAAGCAAGATGCTGTGGGGCCCAACTCGCCCTTTGGAAAGAAGCCTGCACGTTGTGCCTTTCAGCTCTAGGGCAAAGTAGCACACCCAGAGCAGAAGTCCTACTTCAGCCAGATCAGGCCTGCAAAGAAACTGCGTTTCACAGGCCTTTGGAAGAGATGTTCCCGGTAGGCTGTAAGAGCACTGTGCAGAGTGAGTTGTTTCTTAGCTTCCCAAAGAGCTGGAAGCAAGATGCTGTGGGGCCCAACTCGCCCTTTGGAAAGAAGCCTGCACGTTGTGCCTTTCAGCTCTTGGGCAAAGTAGCACACCCAGAGCAGAAGTCCTACTTCAGCCAGATCAGGCCTGCAAAGAAACTGCGTTTCACAGGCCTTTGGAAGAGATGTTCCCGGTAGGCTGTAAGAGCACTGTGCAGAGCGAGTTGTTTCTTAGCTTCCCAAAGAGCTGGAAGCAAGATGCTGTGGGGCCCAACTCGCCCTTTGGAAAGAAGCCTGCACGTTGTGCCTTTCAGCTCTAGGGCAAAGTAGCACACCCAGAGCAGAAGTCCTACTTCAGCCAGATCAGGCCTGCAAAGAAACTGCGTTTCACAGGCCTTTGCAAGAGATGTTCCCACTAGGCTGTAAGAGCACTGTCCAGAGCGAGCTGTTTCTTAGCTTCCCAAAGAGCTGGAAGCAAGATGCTGTGGGGCCCAACTCGCCCTTTGGAAAGAAGCCTGCACGTTGTGCCTTTCAGCTCTAGGGCAAAGTAGCACACCCAGAGCAGAAGTCCTACTTCAGCCAGATCAGGCCTGTAAAGAAACTGCGTTTCACAGGCCTTTGGAAGAGATGTTCCCACTAGGCTGTAAGAGCACTGTGCAGAGCGAGTTGTTTCTTAGCTTCCCAAAGAGCTGGAAGCAAGATGCTGTGGGGCCCAACTCGCCCTTTGGAAAGAAGCCTGCACGTTGTGCCTTTCAGCTCTAGGGCAAAGTAGCACACCCAGAGCAGAAGTCCTACTTCAGCCAGATCAGGCCTGCAAAGAAACTGCGTTTCACAGGCCTGTGGAAGAGATGTTCCCGGTAGGCTGTAAGAGCACTGTGCAGAGCGAGTTGTTTCTTAGCTTCCCAAAGAGCTGGAAGCAAGATGCTGTGGGGCCCAACTCGCCCTTTGGAAAGAAGCCTGCACGTTGTGCCTTTCAGCTCCAGGGCAAAGTAGCACACCCAGAGCAGAAGTCCTACTTCAGCCAGATCAGGCCTGCAAAGAAACTGCGTTTCACAGGCCTTTGGAAGAGATGTTCCCGGTAGGCTGTAAGAGCACTGTGCAGAGCGAGTTGTTTCTTAGCTTCCCAAAGAGCTGGAAGCAAGATGCTGTGGGGCCCAACTCGCCCTTTGGAAAGAAGCCTGCACGTTGTGCCTTTCAGCTCTAGGGCAAAGTAGCACACCCAGAGCAGAAGTCCTACTTCAGCCAGATCAGGCCTGCAAAGAAACTGCGTGTCACAGGCCTTTGTAAGAGATGTTCCCACTAGGCTGTAAGAGCACTGTGCAGAGCGCGTTGTTTCTTAGCTTCCCAAAGAGCTGGAAGCAAGATGCTGTGGGGCCCAACTCGCCCTTTGGAAAGAAGCCTGCACGTTGTGCCTTTCAGCTCTAGGGCAAAGTAGCACACCCAGAGCAGAAGTCCTACTTCAGCCAGATCAGGCCTGCAAAGAAACTGCGTTTCACAGGCCTTTGGAAGAGATGTTCCCGGTAGGCTGTAAGAGCACTGTGCAGAGTGAGTTGTTTCTTAGCTTCCCAAAGAGCTGGAAGCAAGATGCTGTGGGGCCCAACTCGCCCTTTGGAAAGAAGCCTGCACGTTGTGCCTTTCAGCTCTAGGGCAAAGTAGCACACCCAGAGCAGAAGTCCTACTTCAGCCAGATCAGGCCTGCAAAGAAACTGCGTTTCACAGGCCTTTGGAAGAGATGTTCCCGGTAGGCTGTAAGAGCACTGTGCAGAGCGAGTTGTTTCTTAGCTTCCCAAAGAGCTGGAAGCAAGATGCTGTGGGGCCCAACTCGCCCTTTGGAAAGAAGCCTGCACGTTGTGCCTTTCAGCTCTAGGGCAAAGTAGCACACCCAGAGCAGAAGTCCTACTTCAGCCAGATCAGGCCTGCAAAGAAACTGCGTTTCACAGGCCTTTGCAAGAGATGTTCCCACTAGGCTGTAAGAGCACTGTCCAGAGCGAGCTGTTTCTTAGCTTCCCAAAGAGCTGGAAGCAAGATGCTGTGGGGCCCAACTCGCCCTTTGGAAAGAAGCCTGCACGTTGTGCCTTTCAGCTCTAGGGCAAAGTAGCACACCCAGAGCAGAAGTCCTACTTCAGCCAGATCAGGCCTGTAAAGAAACTGCGTTTCACAGGCCTTTGGAAGAGATGTTCCCACTAGGCTGTAAGAGCACTGTGCAGAGCGAGTTGTTTCTTAGCTTCCCAAAGAGCTGGAAGCAAGATGCTGTGGGGCCCAACTCGCCCTTTGGAAAGAAGCCTGCACGTTGTGCCTTTCAGCTCTAGGGCAAAGTAGCACTCCCAGAGCAGAAGTCCTACTTCAGCCAGATCAGGCCTGCAAAGAAACTGCGTTTCACAGGCCTGTGGAAGAGATGTTCCCGGTAGGCTGTAAGAGCACTGTGCAGAGCGAGTTGTTTCTTAGCTTCCCAAAGAGCTGGAAGCAAGATGCTGTGGGGCCCAACTCGCCCTTTGGAAAGAAGCCTGCACGTTGTGCCTTTCAGCTCTAGGGCAAAGTAGCACACCCAGAGCAGAAGTCCTACTTCAGCCAGATCAGGCCTGCAAAGAAACTGCGTTTCACAGGCCTTTGGAAGAGATGTTCCCGGTAGGCTGTAAGAGCACTGTGCAGAGCGAGTTGTTTCTTAGCTTCCCAAAGAGCTGGAAGCAAGATGCTGTGGGGCCCAACTCGCCCTTTGGAAAGAAGCCTGCACGTTGTGCCTTTCAGCTCTAGGGCAAAGTAGCACACCCAGAGCAGAAGTCCTACTTCAGCCAGATCAGGCCTGCAAAGAAACTGCGTTTCACAGGCCTTTGGAAGAGATGTTCCCACTAGGCAGTAAGAGCACTGAGCAGAGCGAGTTGTTTCTTAGCTTCCCAAAGAGATGGAAGCAAGATGCTGTGGGGCCCAACTCGCCCTTTGGAAAGAAGCCTGCACGTTGTGCCTTTCAGCTCTAGGGCAAAGTAGCACACCCAGAGCAGAAGTCCTACTTCAGCCAGATCAGGCCTGCAAAGAAACTGCGTTTCACAGGCCTTTGGAAGAGATGTTCCCGATAGGCTGTAAGAGCACTGTGCAGAGCGAGTTGTTTCTTAGCTTCCCAAAGAGCTGGAAGCAAGATGCTGTGGGGGCCAACTCGCCCATTGGAAAGAAGCCTGCACGTTGTGCCTTTCAGCTCTAGGGCAAAGTAGCACACCCAGAGCAGAAGTCCTACTTCAGCCAGATCAGGCCTGCAAAGAAACTGCGTTTCACAGGCCTTTGGAAGAGATGTTCCCGATAGGCTGTAAGAGCACTGTGCAGAGCGAGTTGTTTCTTAGCTTCCCAAAGAGCTGGAAGCAAGATGCTGTGGGGCCCAACTCGCCCTTTGGAAAGAAGCCTGCACGTTGTGCCTTTCAGCTCTAGGGCAAAGTAGCACACCCAGAGCAGAAGTCCTACTTCAGCCAGATCAGGCCTGCAAAGAAACTGCGTTTCACAGGCCTTTGGAAGAGATGTTCCCGGTAGGCTGTAAGAGCACTGTGCAGAGCGAGTTGTTTCTTAGCTTCCCAAAGAGCTGGAAGCAAGATGCTGTGGAGCCCAACTCACCCTTTGGAAAGAAGCCTGCACGTTGTGCCTTTCAGCTCTAGGGCAAAGTAGCACACCCAGAGCAGAAGTCCTACTTCAGCCAGATCAGGCCTGCAAAGAAACTGCGTTTCACAGGCCTTTGGAAGAGATGTTCCCACTAGGCTGTAAGAGCACTGTGCAGAGCGAGTTGTATCTTAGTTTCCCAAAGAGCTGGAAGCAAGATGCTGTGGGGCCCAACTCGCCCTTTGGAAAGAAGCCTGCACGTTGTGCCTTTCAGCTCTAGGGCAAAGTAGCACACCCAGAGCAGAAGTCCTACTTCAGCCAGATCAGGCCTGCAAAGAAACTGCGTTTCACAGGCCTTTGGAAGAGATGTTCCCGGTAGGCTGTAAGAGCACTGTGCAGAGCGAGTTGTTTCTTAGCTTCCCAAAGAGCTGGAAGCAAGATGCTGTGGGGCCCAACTCGCCCTTTGGAAAGAAACCTGCACGTTGTGCCTTTCAGCTCTAGGGCAAAGTAGCACACCCAGAGCAGAAGTCCTACTTCAGCCAGATCAGGCCTGCAAAGAAACTGCGTTTCACAGGCCTTTGGAAGAGATGTTCCCGGTAGGCTGTAAGAGCACTGTGCAGAGCGAGTTGTTTCTTAGCTTCCCAAAGAGCTGGAAGCAAGATGCTGTGGGGCCCAACTCGCCCTTTGGAAAGAAGCCTGCACGTTGTGCCTTTCAGCTCTAGGGCAAAGTAGCACACCCAGAGCAGAAGTCCTACTTCAGCCAGATCAGGCCTGCAAAGAAACTGCGTGTCACAGGCCTTTGTAAGAGATGTTCCCACTAGGCTGTAAGAGCACTGTGCAGAGCGCGTTGTTTCTTAGCTTCCCAAAGAGCTGGAAGCAAGATGCTGTGGGGCCCAACTCGCCCTTTGGAAAGAAGCCTGCACGTTGTGCCTTTCAGCTCTAGGGCAAAGTAGCACACCCAGAGCAGAAGTCCTACTTCAGCCAGATCAGGCCTGCAAAGAAACTGCGTTTCACAGGCCTTTGGAAGAGATGTTCCCGGTAGGCTGTAAGAGCACTGTGCAGAGTGAGTTGTTTCTTAGCTTCCCAAAGAGCTGGAAGCAAGATGCTGTGGGGCCCAACTCGCCCTTTGGAAAGAAGCCTGCACGTTGTGCCTTTCAGCTCTTGGGCAAAGTAGCACACCCAGAGCAGAAGTCCTACTTCAGCCAGATCAGGCCTGCAAAGAAACTGCGTTTCACAGGCCTTTGGAAGAGATGTTCCCGGTAGGCTGTAAGAGCACTGTGCAGAGCGAGTTGTTTCTTAGCTTCCCAAAGAGCTGGAAGCAAGATGCTGTGGGGCCCAACTCGCCCTTTGGAAAGAAGCCTGCACGTTGTGCCTTTCAGCTCTAGGGCAAAGTAGCACACCCAGAGCAGAAGTCCTACTTCAGCCAGATCAGGCCTGCAAAGAAACTGCGTTTCACAGGCCTTTGCAAGAGATGTTCCCACTAGGCTGTAAGAGCACTGTCCAGAGCGAGCTGTTTCTTAGCTTCCCAAAGAGCTGGAAGCAAGATGCTGTGGGGCCCAACTCGCCCTTTGGAAAGAAGCCTGCACGTTGTGCCTTTCAGCTCTAGGGCAAAGTAGCACACCCAGAGCAGAAGTCCTACTTCAGCCAGATCAGGCCTGTAAAGAAACTGCGTTTCACAGGCCTTTGGAAGAGATGTTCCCACTAGGCTGTAAGAGCACTGTGCAGAGCGAGTTGTTTCTTAGCTTCCCAAAGAGCTGGAAGCAAGATGCTGTGGGGCCCAACTCGCCCTTTGGAAAGAAGCCTGCACGTTGTGCCTTTCAGCTCTAGGGCAAAGTAGCACACCCAGAGCAGAAGTCCTACTTCAGCCAGATCAGGCCTGCAAAGAAACTGCGTTTCACAGGCCTTTGGAAGAGATGTTCCCACTAGGCTGTAAGAGCACTGTGCAGAGCGAGTTGTTTCTTAGCTTCCCAAAGAGCTGGAAGCAAGATGCTGTGGGGCCCAACTCGCCCTTTGGAAAGAAGCCTGCACGTTGTGCCTTTCAGCTCTAGGGCAAAGTAGCACACCCAGAGCAGAAGTCCTACTTCAGCCAGATCAGGCCTGCAAAGAAACTGCGTTTCACAGGCCTTTGGAAGAGATGTTCCCGGTAGGCTGTAAGAGCACTGTGCAGAGCGAGTTGTTTCTTAGCTTCCCAAAGAGCTGGAAGCAAGATGCTGTGGGGCCCAACTCGCCCTTTGGAAAGAAGCCTGCACGTTGTGCCTTTCAGCTCTAGGGCAAAGTAGCACACCCAGAGCAGAAGTCCTACTTCAGCCAGATCAGGCCTGCAAAGAAACTGCGTTTCACAGGCCTTTGGAAGAGATGTTCCCACTAGGCAGTAAGAGCACTGAGCAGAGCGAGTTGTTTCTTAGCTTCCCAAAGAGATGGAAGCAAGATGCTGTGGGGCCCAACTCGCCCTTTGGAAAGAAGCCTGCACGTTGTGCCTTTCAGCTCTAGGGCAAAGTAGCACACCCAGAGCAGAAGTCCTACTTCAGCCAGATCAGGCCTGCAAAGAAACTGCGTTTCACAGGCCTTTGGAAGAGATGTTCCCGATAGGCTGTAAGAGCACTGTGCAGAGCGAGTTGTTTCTTAGCTTCCCAAAGAGCTGGAAGCAAGATGCTGTGGGGGCCAACTCGCCCATTGGAAAGAAGCCTGCACGTTGTGCCTTTCAGCTCTAGGGCAAAGTAGCACACCCAGAGCAGAAGTCCTACTTCAGCCAGATCAGGCCTGCAAAGAAACTGCGTTTCACAGGCCTTTGGAAGAGATGTTCCCGATAGGCTGTAAGAGCACTGTGCAGAGCGAGTTGTTTCTTAGCTTCCCAAAGAGCTGGAAGCAAGATGCTGTGGGGCCCAACTCGCCCTTTGGAAAGAAGCCTGCACGTTGTGCCTTTCAGCTCTAGGGCAAAGTAGCACACCCAGAGCAGAAGTCCTACTTCAGCCAGATCAGGCCTGCAAAGAAACTGCGTTTCACAGGCCTTTGGAAGAGATGTTCCCGGTAGGCTGTAAGAGCACTGTGCAGAGCGAGTTGTTTCTTAGCTTCCCAAAGAGCTGGAAGCAAGATGCTGTGGAGCCCAACTCACCCTTTGGAAAGAAGCCTGCACGTTGTGCCTTTCAGCTCTAGGGCAAAGTAGCACACCCAGAGCAGAAGTCCTACTTCAGCCAGATCAGGCCTGCAAAGAAACTGCGTTTCACAGGCCTTTGGAAGAGATGTTCCCACTAGGCTGTAAGAGCACTGTGCAGAGCGAGTTGTATCTTAGTTTCCCAAAGAGCTGGAAGCAAGATGCTGTGGGGCCCAACTCGCCCTTTGGAAAGAAGCCTGCACGTTGTGCCTTTCAGCTCTAGGGCAAAGTAGCACACCCAGAGCAGAAGTCCTACTTCAGCCAGATCAGGCCTGCAAAGAAACTGCGTTTCACAGGCCTTTGGAAGAGATGTTCCCGGTAGGCTGTAAGAGCACTGTGCAGAGCGAGTTGTTTCTTAGCTTCCCAAAGAGCTGGAAGCAAGATGCTGTGGGGCCCAACTCGCCCTTTGGAAAGAAACCTGCACGTTGTGCCTTTCAGCTCTAGGGCAAAGTAGCACACCCAGAGCAGAAGTCCTACTTCAGCCAGATCAGGCCTGCAAAGAAACTGCGTTTCACAGGCCTTTGGAAGAGATGTTCCCGGTAGGCTGTAAGAGCACTGTGCAGAGCGAGTTGTTTCTTAGCTTCCCAAAGAGCTGGAAGCAAGATGCTGTGGGGCCCAACTCGCCCTTTGGAAAGAAGCCTGCACGTTGTGCCTTTCAGCTCTAGGGCAAAGTAGCACACCCAGAGCAGAAGTCCTACTTCAGCCAGATCAGGCCTGCAAAGAAACTGCGTTTCACAGGCCTTTGGAAGAGATGTTCCCGGTAGGCTGTAAGAGCACTGTGCAGAGCGAGTTGTTTCTTAGCTTCCCAAAGAGCTGGAAGCAAGATGCTGTGGGGCCCAACTCGCCCTTTGGAAAGAAGCCTGCACGTTGTGCCTTTCAGCTCTAGGGCAAAGTAGCACACCCAGAGCAGAAGTCCTACTTCGGCCAGATCAGGCCTGCAAAGAAACTGCGTTTCACAGGCCTTTGGAAGAGATGTTCCCGGTAGGCTGTAAGAGCACTGTGCAGAGCGAGTTGTTTCTTAGCTTCCCAAAGAGCTGGAAGCAAGATGCTGTGGGGCCCACCTCGCCCTTTGGAAAGAAGCCTGCACGTTGTGCCTTTCAGCTCTAGGGCAAAGTAGCACACCCAGAGCAGAAGTCCTACTTCAGCCAGATCAGGCCTGCAAAGAAACTGCGTTTCACAGGCCTTTGGAAGAGATGTTCCCGATAGGCTGTAAGAGCACTGTGCAGAGCGAGTTGTTTCTTAGCTTCCCAAAGAGCTGGAAGCAAGATGCTGTGGGGCCCAACTCGCCTTTGGAAAGAAGCCTGCACGTTGTGCCTTTCAGCTCTAGGGCAAAGTAGCACACCCAGAGCAGAAGTCCTACTTCAGCCAGATCAGGCCTGCAAAGAAACTGCGTTTCACAGGCCTTTGGAAGAGATCTTCCCGATAGGCTGTAAGAGCACTGTGCAGAGCGAGTTGTTTCTTAGCTTCCCAAAGAGCTGGAAGCAAGATGCTGTTGGGCCCAACTCGCCTTTTGGAAAGAAGCCTGCACGTTGTGCCTTTCAGCTCTAGGGCAAAGTAGCACACCCAGAGCAGAAGTCCTACTTCAGCCAGATCAGGCCTGCAAAGAAACTGCGTTTCACAGGCCTTTGGAAGAGATGTTCCCACTAGGATGTAAGAGCACTGTGCAGAGCGAGTTGTTTCTTAGCTTCCCAAAGAGCTGGAAGCAAGATGCTGTGGGGCCCAACTCGCCCTTTGGAAAGAAGCCTGCACGTTGTGCCTTTCAGCTCTAGGGCAAAGTAGCACACCCAGAGCAGAAGTCCTACTTCAGCCAGATCAGGCCTGCAAAGAAACTGCGTTTCACAGGCCTTTGGAAGAGATGTTCCCGGTAGGCTGTAAGAGCACTGTGCAGAGCGAGTTGTTTCTTAGCTTCCCAAAGAGCTGGAAGCAAGATGCTGTGGGGCCCAACTCGCCCTTTGGAAAGAAGCCTGCACGTTGTGCCTTTCAGCTCTAGGGCAAAGTAGCACACCCAGAGCAGATGTCCTACTTCGGCCAGATCAGGCCTGCAAAGAAACTGCGTTTCACAGGCCTTTGGAAGAGATGCTCCCGGTAGGCTGTAAGAGCACTCTGCAGAGCGAGTTGTTTCTTAGCTTCCCAAAGAGCTGGAAGCAAGATGCTGTGGGGCCCACCTCGCCCTTTGGAAAGAAGCCTGCACGTTGTGCCTTTCAGCTCTAGGGCAAAGTAGCACACCCAGAGCAGAAGTCCTACTTCAGCCAGATCAGGCCTGCAAAGAAACTGCGTTTCACAGGCCTTTGGAAGAGATGTTCCCGGTAGGCTGTAAGAGCACTGTGCAGAGCGAGTTGTTTCTTAGCTTCCCAAAGAGCTGGAAGCAAGATGCTGTGGGGCCCAACTCGCCCTTTGGAAAGAAGCCTGCACGTTGTGCCTTTCAGCTCTAGGGCAAAGTAGCACACCCAGAGCAGAAGTCCTACTTCAGCCAGATCAGGCCTGCAAAGAAACTGCGTTTCACAGGCCTTTGGAAGAGATGTTCCCGATAGGCTGTAAGAGCACTGTGCAGAGCGAGTTGTTTCTTAGCTTCCCAAAGAGCTGGAAGCAAGATGCTGTTGGGCCCAACTCGCCTTTTGGAAAGAAGCCTGCACGTTGTGCCTTTCAACTCTAGGGCAAAGTAGCACACCCAGAGCAGAAGTCCTACTTCAGCCAGATCAGGCCTGCAAAGAAACTGCGTTTCACAGGCCTTTGGAAGAGATGTTCCCACTAGGATGTAAGAGCACTGTGCAGAGCGAGTTGTTTCTTAGCTTCCCAAAGAGCTGGAAGCAAGATGCTGTGGGTCCCAACTCGCCCTTTGGAAAGAAGCCTGCACGTTGTGCCTTTCAGCTCTAGGGCAAAGTAGCACACCCAGAGCAGAAGTCCTACTTCAGCCAGATCAGGCCTGCAAAGAAACTGCGTTTCACAGGCCTTTGGAAGAGATGTTCCCGGTAGGCTGTAAGAGCACTGTGCAGAGCGAGTTGTTTCTTAGCTTCCCAAAGAGCTGGAAGCAAGATGCTGTGGGGCCCAACTCGCCCTTTGGAAAGAAGCCTGCACGTTGTGCCTTTCAGCTCTAGGGCAAAGTAGCACACCCAGAGCAGAAGTCCTACTTCAGCCAGATCAGGCCTGCAAAGAAACTGCGTTTCACAGGCCTTTGGAAGAGATGTTCCCGATAGGCTGTAAGAGCACTGTGCAGAGCGAGTTGTTTCTTAGCTTCCCAAAGAGCTGGAAGCAAGATGCTGTGGGGCCCAACTCGCCCTTTGGAAAGAAGCCTGCACGTTGTGCCTTTCAGCTCTAGGGCAAAGTAGCACACCCAGAGCAGAAGTCCTACTTCAGCCAGATCAGGCCTGCAAAGAAACTGCGTTTCACAGGCCTTTGGAAGAGATGTTCCCACTAGGCTGTAAGAGCACTGTGCAGAGCGAGTTGTTTCTTAGCTTCCCAAAGAGCTGGAAGCAAGATGCTGTGGGGCCCAACTCGCCCTTTGGAAAGAAGCCTGCACGTTGTGCCTTTCAGCTCTAGGGCAAAGTAGCACACCCAGAGCAGAAGTCCTACTACAGCCAGATCAGGCCTGCAAAGAAACTGCGTTTCACAGGCCTTTGGAAGAGATGTTCCCACTAGGCTGTAAGAGCACTGTGCAGAGCGAGTTGTTTCTTAGCTTCCCAAAGAGCTGGAAGCAAGATGCTGTGGGGCCCAACTCGCCCTTTGGAAAGAAGCCTGCACGTTGTGCCTTTCAGCTCTAGGGCAAAGTAGCACACCCAGAGCAGAAGTCCTACTTCAGCCAGATCAGGCCTGCAAAGAAACTGCATTTCACAGGCCTGTGGAAGAGATGTTCCCGGTAGGCTGTAAGAGCACTGTGCAGAGCGAGTTGTTTCTTAGCTTCCCAAAGAGCTGGAAGCAAGATGCTGTGGGGCCCAACTCGCCCTTTGGAAAGAAGCCTGCACGTTGTGCCTTTCAGCTCTTGGGCAAAGTAGCACACCCAGAGCAGAAGTCCTACTTCGGCCAGATCAGGCCTGCAAAGAAACTGCGTTTCACAGGCCTTTGGAAGAGATGTTCCCGGTAGGCTGTAAGAGCACTGTGCAGAGCGAGTTGTTTCTTAGCTTCCCAAAGAGCTGGAAGCAAGATGCTGTGGGGCCCAACTCGCCCTTTGGAAAGAAGCCTGCACGTTGTGCCTTTCAGCTCTAGGGCAAAGTAGCACACCCAGAGCAGAAGTCCTACTTCAGCCAGATCAGGCCTGCAAAGAAACTGCGTTTCACAGGCCTTTGCAAGAGATGTTCCCACTAGGCTGTAAGAGCACTGTCCAGAGCGAGCTGTTTCTTAGCTTCCCAAAGAGCTGGAAGCAAGATGCTGTGGGGCCCAACTCGCCCTTTGGAAAGAAGCCTGCACGTTGTGCCTTTCAGCTCTAGGGCAAAGTAGCACACCCAGAGCAGAAGTCCTACTTCAGCCAGATCAGGCCTGTAAAGAAACTGCGTTTCACAGGCCTTTGGAAGAGATGTTCCCACTAGGCTGTAAGAGCACTGTGCAGAGCGAGTTGTTTCTTAGCTTCCCAAAGAGCTGGAAGCAAGATGCTGTGGGGCCCAACTCGCCCTTTGGAAAGAAGCCTGCACGTTGTGCCTTTCAGCTCTAGGGCAAAGTAGCACACCCAGAGCAGAAGTCCTACTTCAGCCAGATCAGGCCTGCAAAGAAACTGCGTTTCACAGGCCTGTGGAAGAGATGTTCCCGGTAGGCTGTAAGAGCACTGTGCAGAGCGAGTTGTTTCTTAGCTTCCCAAAGAGCTGGAAGCAAGATGCTGTGGGGCCCAACTCGCCCTTTGGAAAGAAGCCTGCACGTTGTGCCTTTCAGCTCTAGGGCAAAGTAGCACACCCAGAGCAGAAGTCCTACTTCGGCCAGATCAGGCCTGCAAAGAAACTGCGTTTCACAGGCCTTTGGAAGAGATGTTCCCACTAGGCTGTAAGAGCACTGTGCAGAGCGAGTTTTTTCTTAGCTTCCCAAAGAGCTGGAAGCAAGATGCTGTGGGGCCCAACTCGCCCTTTGGAAAGAAGCCTGCACGTTGTGCCTTTCAGCTCTAGGGCAAAGTAGCACACCCAGAGCAGAAGTCCTACTTCAGCCAGATCAGGCCTGCAAAGAAACTGCGTTTCACAGGCCTTTGGAAGAGATGTTCCCACTAGGCTGTAAGAGCACTGTGCAGAGCGAGTTGTTTCTTAGCTTCCCAAAGAGCTGGAAGCAAGATGCTGTGGGGCCCAACTCGCCCTTTGGAAAGAAGCCTGCACGTTGTGCCTTTCAGCTCTAGGGCAAAGTAGCACACCCAGAGCAGAAGTCCTACTTCAGCCAGATCAGGCCTGCAAAGAAACTGCGTTTCACAGGCCTTTGGAAGAGATGTTCCCGGTAGGCTGTAAGAGCACTGTGCAGAGCGAGTTGTTTCTTAGCTTCCCAAAGAGCTGGAAGCAAGATGCTGTGGGGCCCAACTCGCCCTTTGGAAAGAAGCCTGCACGTTGTGCCTTTCAGCTCCAGGGCAAAGTAGCACACCCAGAGCAGAAGTCCTACTTCAGCCAGATCAGGCCTGCAAAGAAACTGCGTTTCACAGGCCTTTGGAAGAGATGTTCCCACTAGGATGTAAGAGCACTGTGCAGAGTGAGTTGTTTCTTAGCTTCCCAAAGAGCTGGAAGCAAGATGCTGTGGGGCCCAACTCGCCCTTTGGAAAGAAGCCTGCACGTTGTGCCTTTCAGCTCTTGGGCAAAGTAGCACACCCAGAGCAGAAGTCCTACTTCAGCCAGATCAGGCCTGCAAAGAAACTGCGTTTCACAGGCCTTTGGAAGAGATGTTCCCGGTAGGCTGTAAGAGCACTGTGCAGAGCGAGTTGTTTCTTAGCTTCCCAAAGAGCTGGAAGCAAGATGCTGTGGGGCCCAACTCGCCCTTTGGAAAGAAGCCTGCACGTTGTGCCTTTCAGCTCTAGGGCAAAGTAGCACACCCAGAGCAGAAGTCCTACTTCAGCCAGATCAGGCCTGCAAAGAAACTGCGTGTCACAGGCCTTTGTAAGAGATGTTCCCACTAGGCTGTAAGAGCACTGTGCAGAGCGCGTTGTTTCTTAGCTTCCCAAAGAGCTGGAAGCAAGATGCTGTGGGGCCCAACTCGCCCTTTGGAAAGAAGCCTGCACGTTGTGCCTTTCAGCTCTAGGGCAAAGTAGCACACCCAGAGCAGAAGTCCTACTTCAGCCAGATCAGGCCTGCAAAGAAACTGCGTTTCACAGGCCTTTGCAAGAGATGTTCCCACTAGGCTGTAAGAGCACTGTGCAGAGCGAGTTGTTTCTTAGCTTCCCAAAGAGCTGGAAGCAAGATGCTGTGGGGCCCAACTCGCCCTTTGGAAAGAAGCCTGCACGTTGTGCCTTTCAGCTCTAGGGCAAAGTAGCACACCCAGAGCAGAAGTCCTACTTCAGCCAGATCAGGCCTGCAAAGAAACTGCGTTTCACAGGCCTTTGCAAGAGATGTTCCCACTAGGCTGTAAGAGCACTGTCCAGAGCGAGCTGTTTCTTAGCTTCCCAAAGAGCTGGAAGCAAGATGCTGTGGGGCCCAACTCGCCCTTTGGAAAGAAGCCTGCACGTTGTGCCTTTCAGCTCTAGGGCAAAGTAGCACACCCAGAGCAGAAGTCCTACTTCAGCCAGATCAGGCCTGTAAAGAAACTGCGTTTCACAGGCCTTTGGAAGAGATGTTCCCACTAGGCTGTAAGAGCACTGTGCAGAGCGAGTTGTTTCTTAGCTTCCCAAAGAGCTGGAAGCAAGATGCTGTGGGGCCCAACTCGCCCTTTGGAAAGAAGCCTGCACGTTGTGCCTTTCAGCTCTAGGGCAAAGTAGCACACCCAGAGCAGAAGTCCTACTTCAGCCAGATCAGGCCTGTAAAGAAACTGCGTTTCACAGGCCTTTGGAAGAGATGTTCCCACTAGGCTGTAAGAGCACTGTGCAGAGCGAGTTGTTTCTTAGCTTCCCAAAGAGCTGGAAGCAAGATGCTGTGGGGCCCAACTCGCCCTTTGGAAAGAAGCCTGCACGTTGTGCCTTTCAGCTCTAGGGCAAAGTAGCACACCCAGAGCAGAAGTCCTACTTCAGCCAGATCAGGCCTGCAAAGAAACTGCGTGTCACAGGCCTTTGTAAGAGATGTTCCCACTAGGCTGTAAGAGCACTGTGCAGAGCGCGTTGTTTCTTAGCTTCCCAAAGAGCTGGAAGCAAGATGCTGTGGGGCCCAACTCGCCCTTTGGAAAGAAGCCTGCACGTTGTGCCTTTCAGCTCTAGGGCAAAGTAGCACACCCAGAGCAGAAGTCCTACTTCAGCCAGATCAGGCCTGCAAAGAAACTGCGTTTCACAGGCCTTTGCAAGAGATGTTCCCACTAGGCTGTAAGAGCACTGTGCAGAGCGAGTTGTTTCTTAGCTTCCCAAAGAGCTGGAAGCAAGATGCTGTGGGGCCCAACTCGCCCTTTGGAAAGAAGCCTGCACGTTGTGCCTTTCAGCTCTAGGGCAAAGTAGCACACCCAGAGCAGAAGTCCTACTTCAGCCAGATCAGGCCTGCAAAGAAACTGCGTTTCACAGGCCTTTGCAAGAGATGTTCCCACTAGGCTGTAAGAGCACTGTCCAGAGCGAGCTGTTTCTTAGCTTCCCAAAGAGCTGGAAGCAAGATGCTGTGGGGCCCAACTCGCCCTTTGGAAAGAAGCCTGCACGTTGTGCCTTTCAGCTCTAGGGCAAAGTAGCACACCCAGAGCAGAAGTCCTACTTCAGCCAGATCAGGCCTGTAAAGAAACTGCGTTTCACAGGCCTTTGGAAGAGATGTTCCCACTAGGCTGTAAGAGCACTGTGCAGAGCGAGTTGTTTCTTAGCTTCCCAAAGAGCTGGAAGCAAGATGCTGTGGGGCCCAACTCGCCCTTTGGAAAGAAGCCTGCACGTTGTGCCTTTCAGCTCTAGGGCAAAGTAGCACACCCAGAGCAGAAGTCCTACTTCAGCCAGATCAGGCCTGCAAAGAAACTGCGTTTCACAGGCCTGTGGAAGAGATGTTCCCGGTAGGCTGTAAGAGCACTGTGCAGAGCGAGTTGTTTCTTAGCTTCCCAAAGAGCTGGAAGCAAGATGCTGTGGGGCCCAACTCGCCCTTTGGAAAGAAGCCTGCACGTTGTGCCTTTCAGCTCCAGGGCAAAGTAGCACACCCAGAGCAGAAGTCCTACTTCGGCCAGATCAGGCCTGCAAAGAAACTGCGTTTCACAGGCCTTTGGAAGAGATGTTCCCACTAGGCTGTAAGAGCACTGTGCAGAGCGAGTTTTTTCTTAGCTTCCCAAAGAGCTGGAAGCAAGATGCTGTGGGGCCCAACTCGCCCTTTGGAAAGAAGCCTGCACGTTGTGCCTTTCAGCTCTAGGGCAAAGTAGCACACCCAGAGCAGAAGTCCTACTTCAGCCAGATCAGGCCTGCAAAGAAACTGCGTTTCACAGGCCTTTGGAAGAGATGTTCCCACTAGGCTGTAAGAGCACTGTGCAGAGCGAGTTGTTTCTTAGCTTCCCAAAGAGCTGGAAGCAAGATGCTGTGGGGCCCAACTCGCCCTTTGGAAAGAAGCCTGCACGTTGTGCCTTTCAGCTCTAGGGCAAAGTAGCACACCCAGAGCAGAAGTCCTACTTCAGCCAGATCAGGCCTGCAAAGAAACTGCGTTTCACAGGCCTTTGGAAGAGATGTTCCCGGTAGGCTGTAAGAGCACTGTGCAGAGCGAGTTGTTTCTTAGCTTCCCAAAGAGCTGGAAGCAAGATGCTGTGGGGCCCAACTCGCCCTTTGGAAAGAAGCCTGCACGTTGTGCCTTTCAGCTCCAGGGCAAAGTAGCACACCCAGAGCAGAAGTCCTACTTCAGCCAGATCAGGCCTGCAAAGAAACTGCGTGTCACAGGCCTTTGTAAGAGATGTTCCCACTAGGCTGTAAGAGCACTGTGCAGAGCGCGTTGTTTCTTAGCTTCCCAAAGAGCTGGAAGCAAGATGCTGTGGGGCCCAACTCGCCCTTTGGAAAGAAGCCTGCACGTTGTGCCTTTCAGCTCTAGGGCAAAGTAGCACACCCAGAGCAGAAGTCCTACTTCAGCCAGATCAGGCCTGCAAAGAAACTGCGTTTCACAGGCCTTTGCAAGAGATGTTCCCACTAGGCTGTAAGAGCACTGTGCAGAGCGAGTTGTTTCTTAGCTTCCCAAAGAGCTGGAAGCAAGATGCTGTGGGGCCCAACTCGCCCTTTGGAAAGAAGCCTGCACGTTGTGCCTTTCAGCTCTAGGGCAAAGTAGCACACCCAGAGCAGAAGTCCTACTTCAGCCAGATCAGGCCTGCAAAGAAACTGCGTTTCACAGGCCTTTGCAAGAGATGTTCCCACTAGGCTGTAAGAGCACTGTCCAGAGCGAGCTGTTTCTTAGCTTCCCAAAGAGCTGGAAGCAAGATGCTGTGGGGCCCAACTCGCCCTTTGGAAAGAAGCCTGCACGTTGTGCCTTTCAGCTCTAGGGCAAAGTAGCACACCCAGAGCAGAAGTCCTACTTCAGCCAGATCAGGCCTGTAAAGAAACTGCGTTTCACAGGCCTTTGGAAGAGATGTTCCCACTAGGCTGTAAGAGCACTGTGCAGAGCGAGTTGTTTCTTAGCTTCCCAAAGAGCTGGAAGCAAGATGCTGTGGGGCCCAACTCGCCCTTTGGAAAGAAGCCTGCACGTTGTGCCTTTCAGCTCTAGGGCAAAGTAGCACACCCAGAGCAGAAGTCCTACTTCAGCCAGATCAGGCCTGCAAAGAAACTGCGTTTCACAGGCCTGTGGAAGAGATGTTCCCGGTAGGCTGTAAGAGCACTGTGCAGAGCGAGTTGTTTCTTAGCTTCCCAAAGAGCTGGAAGCAAGATGCTGTGGGGCCCAACTCGCCCTTTGGAAAGAAGCCTGCACGTTGTGCCTTTCAGCTCTAGGGCAAAGTAGCACACCCAGAGCAGAAGTCCTACTTCGGCCAGATCAGGCCTGCAAAGAAACTGCGTTTCACAGGCCTTTGGAAGAGATGTTCCCACTAGGCTGTAAGAGCACTGTGCAGAGCGAGTTTTTTCTTAGCTTCCCAAAGAGCTGGAAGCAAGATGCTGTGGGGCCCAACTCGCCCTTTGGAAAGAAGCCTGCACGTTGTGCCTTTCAGCTCTAGGGCAAAGTAGCACACCCAGAGCAGAAGTCCTACTTCAGCCAGATCAGGCCTGCAAAGAAACTGCGTTTCACAGGCCTTTGGAAGAGATGTTCCCACTAGGCTGTAAGAGCACTGTGCAGAGCGAGTTGTTTCTTAGCTTCCCAAAGAGCTGGAAGCAAGATGCTGTGGGGCCCAACTCGCCCTTTGGAAAGAAGCCTGCACGTTGTGCCTTTCAGCTCTAGGGCAAAGTAGCACACCCAGAGCAGAAGTCCTACTTCAGCCAGATCAGGCCTGCAAAGAAACTGCGTTTCACAGGCCTTTGGAAGAGATGTTCCCGGTAGGCTGTAAGAGCACTGTGCAGAGCGAGTTGTTTCTTAGCTTCCCAAAGAGCTGGAAGCAAGATGCTGTGGGGCCCAACTCGCCCTTTGGAAAGAAGCCTGCACGTTGTGCCTTTCAGCTCCAGGGCAAAGTAGCACACCCAGAGCAGAAGTCCTACTTCAGCCAGATCAGGCCTGCAAAGAAACTGCGTTTCACAGGCCTTTGGAAGAGATGTTCCCGGTAGGCTGTAAGAGCACTGTGCAGAGTGAGTTGTTTCTTAGCTTCCCAAAGAGCTGGAAGCAAGATGCTGTGGGGCCCAACTCGCCCTTTGGAAAGAAGCCTGCACGTTGTGCCTTTCAGCTCTTGGGCAAAGTAGCACACCCAGAGCAGAAGTCCTACTTCAGCCAGATCAGGCCTGCAAAGAAACTGCGTTTCACAGGCCTTTGGAAGAGATGTTCCCGGTAGGCTGTAAGAGCACTGTGCAGAGCGAGTTGTTTCTTAGCTTCCCAAAGAGCTGGAAGCAAGATGCTGTGGGGCCCAACTCGCCCTTTGGAAAGAAGCCTGCACGTTGTGCCTTTCAGCTCTAGGGCAAAGTAGCACACCCAGAGCAGAAGTCCTACTTCAGCCAGATCAGGCCTGCAAAGAAACTGCGTTTCACAGGCCTTTGGAAGAGATGTTCCCACTAGGCTGTAAGAGCACTGTGCAGAGCGAGTTGTTTCTTAGCTTCCCAAAGAGCTGGAAGCAAGATGCTGTGGGGCCCAACTCGCCCTTTGGAAAGAAGCCTGCACGTTGTGCCTTTCAGCTCTAGGGCAAAGTAGCACACCCAGAGCAGAAGTCCTACTACAGCCAGATCAGGCCTGCAAAGAAACTGCGTGTCACAGGCCTTTGTAAGAGATGTTCCCACTAGGCTGTAAGAGCACTGTGCAGAGCGCGTTGTTTCTTAGCTTCCCAAAGAGCTGGAAGCAAGATGCTGTGGGGCCCAACTCGCCCTTTGGAAAGAAGCCTGCACGTTGTGCCTTTCAGCTCTAGGGCAAAGTAGCACACCCAGAGCAGAAGTCCTACTTCAGCCAGATCAGGCCTGCAAAGAAACTGCGTTTCACAGGCCTTTGGAAGAGATGTTCCCGGTAGGCTGTAAGAGCACTGTGCAGAGTGAGTTGTTTCTTAGCTTCCCAAAGAGCTGGAAGCAAGATGCTGTGGGGCCCAACTCGCCCTTTGGAAAGAAGCCTGCACGTTGTGCCTTTCAGCTCTTGGGCAAAGTAGCACACCCAGAGCAGAAGTCCTACTTCAGCCAGATCAGGCCTGCAAAGAAACTGCGTTTCACAGGCCTTTGGAAGAGATGTTCCCGGTAGGCTGTAAGAGCACTGTGCAGAGCGAGTTGTTTCTTAGCTTCCCAAAGAGCTGGAAGCAAGATGCTGTGGGGCCCAACTCGCCCTTTGGAAAGAAGCCTGCACGTTGTGCCTTTCAGCTCTAGGGCAAAGTAGCACACCCAGAGCAGAAGTCCTACTTCAGCCAGATCAGGCCTGCAAAGAAACTGCGTTTCACAGGCCTTTGCAAGAGATGTTCCCACTAGGCTGTAAGAGCACTGTCCAGAGCGAGCTGTTTCTTAGCTTCCCAAAGAGCTGGAAGCAAGATGCTGTGGGGCCCAACTCGCCCTTTGGAAAGAAGCCTGCACGTTGTGCCTTTCAGCTCTAGGGCAAAGTAGCACACCCAGAGCAGAAGTCCTACTTCAGCCAGATCAGGCCTGTAAAGAAACTGCGTTTCACAGGCCTTTGGAAGAGATGTTCCCACTAGGCTGTAAGAGCACTGTGCAGAGCGAGTTGTTTCTTAGCTTCCCAAAGAGCTGGAAGCAAGATGCTGTGGGGCCCAACTCGCCCTTTGGAAAGAAGACAGCACGTTGTGCCTTTCAGCTCTAGGGCAAAGTAGCACACCCAGAGCAGAAGTCCTACTTCAGCCAGATCAGGCCTGCAAAGAAACTGCGTTTCACAGGCCTGTGGAAGAGATGTTCCCGGTAGGCTGTAAGAGCACTGTGCAGAGCGAGTTGTTTCTTAGCTTCCCAAAGAGCTGGAAGCAAGATGCTGTGGGGCCCAACTCGCCCTTTGGAAAGAAGCCTGCACGTTGTGCCTTTCAGCTCCAGGGCAAAGTAGCACACCCAGAGCAGAAGTCCTACTTCAGCCAGATCAGGCCTGCAAAGAAACTGCGTTTCACAGGCCTTTGGAAGAGATGTTCCCGGTAGGCTGTAAGAGCACTGTGCAGAGTGAGTTGTTTCTTAGCTTCCCAAAGAGCTGGAAGCAAGATGCTGTGGGGCCCAACTCGCCCTTTGGAAAGAAGCCTGCACGTTGTGCCTTTCAGCTCTTGGGCAAAGTAGCACACCCAGAGCAGAAGTCCTACTTCAGCCAGATCAGGCCTGCAAAGAAACTGCGTTTCACAGGCCTTTGGAAGAGATGTTCCCGGTAGGCTGTAAGAGCACTGTGCAGAGCGAGTTGTTTCTTAGCTTCCCAAAGAGCTGGAAGCAAGATGCTGTGGGGCCCAACTCGCCCTTTGGAAAGAAGCCTGCACGTTGTGCCTTTCAGCTCTAGGACAAAGTAGCACACCCAGAGCAGAAGTCCTACTTCAGCCAGATCAGGCCTGCAAAGAAACTGCGTGTCACAGGCCTTTGTAAGAGATGTTCCCACTAGGCTGTAAGAGCACTGTGCAGAGCGCGTTGTTTCTTAGCTTCCCAAAGAGCTGGAAGCAAGATGCTGTGGGGCCCAACTCGCCCTTTGGAAAGAAGCCTGCACGTTGTGCCTTTCAGCTCTAGGGCAAAGTAGCACACCCAGAGCAGAAGTCCTACTTCAGCCAGATCAGGCCTGCAAAGAAACTGCGTTTCACAGGCCTTTGGAAGAGATGTTCCCGGTAGGCTGTAAGAGCACTGTGCAGAGTGAGTTGTTTCTTAGCTTCCCAAAGAGCTGGAAGCAAGATGCTGTGGGGCCCAACTCGCCCTTTGGAAAGAAGCCTGCACGTTGTGCCTTTCAGCTCTTGGGCAAAGTAGCACACCCAGAGCAGAAGTCCTACTTCAGCCAGATCAGGCCTGCAAAGAAACTGCGTTTCACAGGCCTTTGGAAGAGATGTTCCCGGTAGGCTGTAAGAGCACTGTGCAGAGCGAGTTGTTTCTTAGCTTCCCAAAGAGCTGGAAGCAAGATGCTGTGGGGCCCAACTCGCCCTTTGGAAAGAAGCCTGCACGTTGTGCCTTTCAGCTCTAGGGCAAAGTAGCACACCCAGAGCAGAAGTCCTACTTCAGCCAGATCAGGCCTGCAAAGAAACTGCGTTTCACAGGCCTTTGCAAGAGATGTTCCCACTAGGCTGTAAGAGCACTGTCCAGAGCGAGCTGTTTCTTAGCTTCCCAAAGAGCTGGAAGCAAGATGCTGTGGGGCCCAACTCGCCCTTTGGAAAGAAGCCTGCACGTTGTGCCTTTCAGCTCTAGGGCAAAGTAGCACACCCAGAGCAGAAGTCCTACTTCAGCCAGATCAGGCCTGTAAAGAAACTGCGTTTCACAGGCCTTTGGAAGAGATGTTCCCACTAGGCTGTAAGAGCACTGTGCAGAGCGAGTTGTTTCTTAGCTTCCCAAAGAGCTGGAAGCAAGATGCTGTGGGGCCCAACTCGCCCTTTGGAAAGAAGCCTGCACGTTGTGCCTTTCAGCTCTAGGGCAAAGTAGCACACCCAGAGCAGAAGTCCTACTTCAGCCAGATCAGGCCTGCAAAGAAACTGCGTTTCACAGGCCTGTGGAAGAGATGTTCCCGGTAGGCTGTAAGAGCACTGTGCAGAGCGAGTTGTTTCTTAGCTTCCCAAAGAGCTGGAAGCAAGATGCTGTGGGGCCCAACTCGCCCTTTGGAAAGAAGCCTGCACGTTGTGCCTTTCAGCTCTAGGGCAAAGTAGCACACCCAGAGCAGAAGTCCTACTTCAGCCAGATCAGGCCTGCAAAGAAACTGCGTTTCACAGGCCTTTGGAAGAGATGTTCCCGGTAGGCTGTAAGAGCACTGTGCAGAGCGAGTTGTTTCTTAGCTTCCCAAAGAGCTGGAAGCAAGATGCTGTGGGGCCCAACTCGCCCTTTGGAAAGAAGCCTGCACGTTGTGCCTTTCAGCTCTAGGGCAAAGTAGCACACCCAGAGCAGAAGTCCTACTTCAGCCAGATCAGGCCTGCAAAGAAACTGCGTTTCACAGGCCTTTGGAAGAGATGTTCCCACTAGGCAGTAAGAGCACTGAGCAGAGCGAGTTGTTTCTTAGCTTCCCAAAGAGATGGAAGCAAGATGCTGTGGGGCCCAACTCGCCCTTTGGAAAGAAGCCTGCACGTTGTGCCTTTCAGCTCTAGGGCAAAGTAGCACACCCAGAGCAGAAGTCCTACTTCAGCCAGATCAGGCCTGCAAAGAAACTGCGTTTCACAGGCCTTTGGAAGAGATGTTCCCGATAGGCTGTAAGAGCACTGTGCAGAGCGAGTTGTTTCTTAGCTTCCCAAAGAGCTGGAAGCAAGATGCTGTGGGGGCCAACTCGCCCATTGGAAAGAAGCCTGCACGTTGTGCCTTTCAGCTCTAGGGCAAAGTAGCACACCCAGAGCAGAAGTCCTACTTCAGCCAGATCAGGCCTGCAAAGAAACTGCGTTTCACAGGCCTTTGGAAGAGATGTTCCCGATAGGCTGTAAGAGCACTGTGCAGAGCGAGTTGTTTCTTAGCTTCCCAAAGAGCTGGAAGCAAGATGCTGTGGGGCCCAACTCGCCCTTTGGAAAGAAGCCTGCACGTTGTGCCTTTCAGCTCTAGGGCAAAGTAGCACACCCAGAGCAGAAGTCCTACTTCAGCCAGATCAGGCCTGCAAAGAAACTGCGTTTCACAGGCCTTTGGAAGAGATGTTCCCGGTAGGCTGTAAGAGCACTGTGCAGAGCGAGTTGTTTCTTAGCTTCCCAAAGAGCTGGAAGCAAGATGCTGTGGAGCCCAACTCACCCTTTGGAAAGAAGCCTGCACGTTGTGCCTTTCAGCTCTAGGGCAAAGTAGCACACCCAGAGCAGAAGTCCTACTTCAGCCAGATCAGGCCTGCAAAGAAACTGCGTTTCACAGGCCTTTGGAAGAGATGTTCCCACTAGGCTGTAAGAGCACTGTGCAGAGCGAGTTGTATCTTAGTTTCCCAAAGAGCTGGAAGCAAGATGCTGTGGGGCCCAACTCGCCCTTTGGAAAGAAGCCTGCACGTTGTGCCTTTCAGCTCTAGGGCAAAGTAGCACACCCAGAGCAGAAGTCCTACTTCAGCCAGATCAGGCCTGCAAAGAAACTGCGTTTCACAGGCCTTTGGAAGAGATGTTCCCGGTAGGCTGTAAGAGCACTGTGCAGAGCGAGTTGTTTCTTAGCTTCCCAAAGAGCTGGAAGCAAGATGCTGTGGGGCCCAACTCGCCCTTTGGAAAGAAACCTGCACGTTGTGCCTTTCAGCTCTAGGGCAAAGTAGCACACCCAGAGCAGAAGTCCTACTTCAGCCAGATCAGGCCTGCAAAGAAACTGCGTTTCACAGGCCTTTGGAAGAGATGTTCCCGGTAGGCTGTAAGAGCACTGTGCAGAGCGAGTTGTTTCTTAGCTTCCCAAAGAGCTGGAAGCAAGATGCTGTGGGGCCCAACTCGCCCTTTGGAAAGAAGCCTGCACGTTGTGCCTTTCAGCTCTAGGGCAAAGTAGCACACCCAGAGCAGAAGTCCTACTTCAGCCAGATCAGGCCTGCAAAGAAACTGCGTGTCACAGGCCTTTGTAAGAGATGTTCCCACTAGGCTGTAAGAGCACTGTGCAGAGCGCGTTGTTTCTTAGCTTCCCAAAGAGCTGGAAGCAAGATGCTGTGGGGCCCAACTCGCCCTTTGGAAAGAAACCTGCACGTTGTGCCTTTCAGCTCTAGGGCAAAGTAGCACACCCAGAGCAGAAGTCCTACTTCAGCCAGATCAGGCCTGCAAAGAAACTGCGTTTCACAGGCCTTTGGAAGAGATGTTCCCGGTAGGCTGTAAGAGCACTGTGCAGAGCGAGTTGTTTCTTAGCTTCCCAAAGAGCTGGAAGCAAGATGCTGTGGGGCCCAACTCGCCCTTTGGAAAGAAGCCTGCACGTTGTGCCTTTCAGCTCTAGGGCAAAGTAGCACACCCAGAGCAGAAGTCCTACTTCAGCCAGATCAGGCCTGCAAAGAAACTGCGTTTCACAGGCCTTTGGAAGAGATGTTCCCGGTAGGCTGTAAGAGCACTGTGCAGAGCGAGTTGTTTCTTAGCTTCCCAAAGAGCTGGAAGCAAGATGCTGTGGGGCCCAACTCGCCCTTTGGAAAGAAGCCTGCACGTTGTGCCTTTCAGCTCTAGGGCAAAGTAGCACACCCAGAGCAGAAGTCCTACTTCGGCCAGATCAGGCCTGCAAAGAAACTGCGTTTCACAGGCCTTTGGAAGAGATGTTCCCGGTAGGCTGTAAGAGCACTGTGCAGAGCGAGTTGTTTCTTAGCTTCCCAAAGAGCTGGAAGCAAGATGCTGTGGGGCCCACCTCGCCCTTTGGAAAGAAGCCTGCACGTTGTGCCTTTCAGCTCTAGGGCAAAGTAGCACACCCAGAGCAGAAGTCCTACTTCAGCCAGATCAGGCCTGCAAAGAAACTGCGTTTCACAGGCCTTTGGAAGAGATGTTCCCGATAGGCTGTAAGAGCACTGTGCAGAGCGAGTTGTTTCTTAGCTTCCCAAAGAGCTGGAAGCAAGATGCTGTGGGGCCCAACTCGCCTTTGGAAAGAAGCCTGCACGTTGTGCCTTTCAGCTCTAGGGCAAAGTAGCACACCCAGAGCAGAAGTCCTACTTCAGCCAGATCAGGCCTGCAAAGAAACTGCGTTTCACAGGCCTTTGGAAGAGATCTTCCCGATAGGCTGTAAGAGCACTGTGCAGAGCGAGTTGTTTCTTAGCTTCCCAAAGAGCTGGAAGCAAGATGCTGTTGGGCCCAACTCGCCTTTTGGAAAGAAGCCTGCACGTTGTGCCTTTCAGCTCTAGGGCAAAGTAGCACACCCAGAGCAGAAGTCCTACTTCAGCCAGATCAGGCCTGCAAAGAAACTGCGTTTCACAGGCCTTTGGAAGAGATGTTCCCACTAGGATGTAAGAGCACTGTGCAGAGCGAGTTGTTTCTTAGCTTCCCAAAGAGCTGGAAGCAAGATGCTGTGGGGCCCAACTCGCCCTTTGGAAAGAAGCCTGCACGTTGTGCCTTTCAGCTCTAGGGCAAAGTAGCACACCCAGAGCAGAAGTCCTACTTCAGCCAGATCAGGCCTGCAAAGAAACTGCGTTTCACAGGCCTTTGGAAGAGATGTTCCCGGTAGGCTGTAAGAGCACTGTGCAGAGCGAGTTGTTTCTTAGCTTCCCAAAGAGCTGGAAGCAAGATGCTGTGGGGCCCAACTCGCCCTTTGGAAAGAAGCCTGCACGTTGTGCCTTTCAGCTCTAGGGCAAAGTAGCACACCCAGAGCAGATGTCCTACTTCGGCCAGATCAGGCCTGCAAAGAAACTGCGTTTCACAGGCCTTTGGAAGAGATGCTCCCGGTAGGCTGTAAGAGCACTCTGCAGAGCGAGTTGTTTCTTAGCTTCCCAAAGAGCTGGAAGCAAGATGCTGTGGGGCCCACCTCGCCCTTTGGAAAGAAGCCTGCACGTTGTGCCTTTCAGCTCTAGGGCAAAGTAGCACACCCAGAGCAGAAGTCCTACTTCAGCCAGATCAGGCCTGCAAAGAAACTGCGTTTCACAGGCCTTTGGAAGAGATGTTCCCGGTAGGCTGTAAGAGCACTGTGCAGAGCGAGCTGTTTCTTAGCTTCCCAAAGAGCTGGAAGCAAGATGCTGTGGGGCCCAACTCGCCCTTTGGAAAGAAGCCTGCACGTTGTGCCTTTCAGCTCTAGGGCAAAGTAGCACACCCAGAGCAGAAGTCCTACTTCAGCCAGATCAGGCCTGCAAAGAAACTGCGTTTCACAGGCCTTTGGAAGAGATGTTCCCGATAGGCTGTAAGAGCACTGTGCAGAGCGAGTTGTTTCTTAGCTTCCCAAAGAGCTGGAAGCAAGATGCTGTGGGGCCCAACTCGCCTTTTGGAAAGAAGCCTGCACGTTGTGCCTTTCAACTCTAGGGCAAAGTAGCACACCCAGAGCAGAAGTCCTACTTCAGCCAGATCAGGCCTGCAAAGAAACTGCGTTTCACAGGCCTTTGGAAGAGATGTTCCCACTAGGATGTAAGAGCACTGTGCAGAGTGAGTTGTTTCTTAGCTTCCCAAAGAGCTGGAAGCAAGATGCTGTGGGTCCCAACTCGCCCTTTGGAAAGAAGCCTGCACGTTGTGCCTTTCAGCTCTAGGGCAAAGTAGCACACCCAGAGCAGAAGTCCTACTTCAGCCAGATCAGGCCTGCAAAGAAACTGCGTTTCACAGGCCTTTGGAAGAGATGTTCCCGGTAGGCTGTAAGAGCACTGTGCAGAGCGAGTTGTTTCTTAGCTTCCCAAAGAGCTGGAAGCAAGATGCTGTGGGGCCCAACTCGCCCTTTGGAAAGAAGCCTGCACGTTGTGCCTTTCAGCTCTAGGGCAAAGTAGCACACCCAGAGCAGAAGTCCTACTTCAGCCAGATCAGGCCTGCAAAGAAACTGCGTTTCACAGGCCTTTGGAAGAGATGTTCCCGATAGGCTGTAAGAGCACTGTGCAGAGCGAGTTGTTTCTTAGCTTCCCAAAGAGCTGGAAGCAAGATGCTGTGGGGCCCAACTCGCCCTTTGGAAAGAAGCCTGCACGTTGTGCCTTTCAGCTCTAGGGCAAAGTAGCACACCCAGAGCAGAAGTCCTACTTCAGCCAGATCAGGCCTGCAAAGAAACTGCGTTTCACAGGCCTTTGGAAGAGATGTTCCCACTAGGCTGTAAGAGCACTGTGCAGAGCGAGTTGTTTCTTAGCTTCCCAAAGAGCTGGAAGCAAGATGCTGTGGGGCCCAACTCGCCCTTTGGAAAGAAGCCTGCACGTTGTGCCTTTCAGCTCTAGGGCAAAGTAGCACACCCAGAGCAGAAGTCCTACTTCAGCCAGATCAGGCCTGCAAAGAAACTGCGTTTCACAGGCCTTTGGAAGAGATGTTCCCACTAGGCTGTAAGAGCACTGTGCAGAGCGAGTTGTTTCTTAGCTTCCCAAAGAGCTGGAAGCAAGATGCTGTGGGGCCCAACTCGCCCTTTGGAAAGAAGCCTGCACGTTGTGCCTTTCAGCTCTAGGGCAAAGTAGCACACCCAGAGCAGAAGTCCTACTTCAGCCAGATCAGGCCTGCAAAGAAACTGCATTTCACAGGCCTGTGGAAGAGATGTTCCCGGTAGGCTGTAAGAGCACTGTGCAGAGCGAGTTGTTTCTTAGCTTCCCAAAGAGCTGGAAGCAAGATGCTGTGGGGCCCAACTCGCCCTTTGGAAAGAAGCCTGCACGTTGTGCCTTTCAGCTCTAGGGCAAAGTAGCACACCCAGAGCAGAAGTCCTACTTCGGCCAGATCAGGCCTGCAAAGAAACTGCGTTTCACAGGCCTTTGGAAGAGATGTTCCCGGTAGGCTGTAAGAGCACTGTGCAGAGCGAGTTGTTTCTTAGCTTCCCAAAGAGCTGGAAGCAAGATGCTGTGGGGCCCAACTCACCCTTTGGAAAGAAGCCTGCACGTAGTGCCTTTCAGCTCTAGGGCAAAGTAGCACACCCAGAGCAGAAGTCCTACTTCAGCCAGATCAGGCCTGCAAAGAAAGTGCGTTTCACAGGCCTTTGGAAGAGATGTTCCCGGTAGGCTGTAAGAGCACTGTGCAGAGCGAGTTGTTTCTTAGCTTCCCAAAGAGCTGGAAGCAAGATGCTGTGGGGCCCAACTCGCCCTTTGGAAAGAAGCCTGCACGTTGTGCCTTTCAGCTCTAGGGCAAAGTAGCACACCCAGAGCAGAAGTCCTACTTCAGCCAGATCAGGCCTGCAAAGAAACTGCGTTTCACAGGCCTTTGGAAGAGATGTTCCCACTAGGCTCTAAGAGCACTGTGCAGAGCGAGTTGTTTCTTAGGTTCCCAAAGAGCTGGAAGCAAGATGCTGTGGGGCCCAACTCGCCCTTTGGAAAGAAGCCTGCACGTTGTGCCTTTCAGCTCTAGGGCAAAGTAGCACACCCAGAGCAGAAGTCCTACTTCAGCCAGATCAGGCCTGCAAAGAAACTGCGTTTCACAGGCCTTTGGAAGAGATGTTCCCACTAGGCTGTAAGAGCACTGTGCAGAGCGAGTTGTTTCTTAGCTTCCCAAAGAGCTGGAAGCAAGATGCTGTGGGGCCCAACTCGCCCTTTGGAAAGAAGCCTGCACGTTGTGCCTTTCAGCTCTAGGGCAAAGTAGCACACCCAGAGCAGAAGTCCTACTTCAGCCAGATCAGGCCTGCAAAGAAACTGCGTTTCACAGGCCTTTGGAAGAGATGTTCCCGGTAGGCTGTAAGAGCACTGTGCAGAGCGAGTTGTTTCTTAGCTTCCCAAAGAGCTGGAAGCAAGATGCTGTGGTGCCCAACTCGCCCTTTGGAAAGAAGCCTGCACGTTGTGCCTTTCAGCTCTAGGGCAAAGTAGCACACCCAGAGCAGAAGTCCTACTTCAGCCAGATCAGGCCTGCAAAGAAACTGCGTTTCAAAGGCCTTTGGAAGAGATGTTCCCACTAGGCTGTAAGAGCACTGTCCAGAGCGAGTTGTTTCTTAGCTTCCCAAAGAGCTGGAAGCAAGATGCTGTGGGGCCCAACTCGCCCTTTGGAAAGAAGCCTGCACGTTGTGCCTTTCAGCTCTAGGGCAAAGTAGCACACCCAGAGCAGAAGTCCTACTACAGCCAGATCAGGCCTGCAAAGAAACTGCGTTTCACAGGCCTTTGGAAGACATGTTCCCGGTAGGCTGTAAGACCACTGTGCAGAGCCAGTTGTTTCCTAGCTTCCCAAAGAGCTGGAAGCAAGATGCTGTGGGGCCCAACTCGCCCTTTGGAAAGAAGCCTGCACGTTGTGCCTTTCAGCTCTAGGGCAAAGTAGCACACCCAGAGCAGAAGTCCTACTTCGGCCAGATCAGGCCTGCAAAGAAACTGCATTTCACAGGCCTTTGGAAGAGATGTTCCCGGTAGGCTGTAAGAGCACTGTGCAGAGCGAGTTGTTTCTTAGCTTCCCAAAGAGCTGGAAGCAAGATGCTGTGGGGCCCAACTCGCCCTCTGGAAAGAAGCCTGCACGTTGTGCCTTTCAGCTCTAGGGCAAAGTAGCACACCCAGAGCAGAAGTCCTACTTCAGCCAGATCAGGCCTGCAAAGAAACTGCGTTTCACAGGCCTTTGGAAGAGATGTTCCCACTAGGCTGTAAGAGCACTGTGCAGAGCGAGTTGTTTCTTAGCTTCCCAAAGAGCTGGAAGCAAGATGCTGTGGGGCCCAACTCGCCCTTTGGAAAGAAGCCTGCACGTTGTGCCTTTCAGCTCTAGGGCAAAGTAGCACACCCAGAGCAGAAGTCCTACTTCAGCCAGATCAGGCCTGCAAAGAAACTGCGTTTCACAGGCCTTTGGAAGAGATGTTCCCACTAGGCTGTAAGAGCACTGTGCAGAGCGAGTTGTTTCTTAGCTTCCCAAAGAGCTGGAAGCAAGATGCTGTGGGGCCCAACTCGCCCTTTGGAAAGAAGCCTGCACGTTGTGCCTTTCAGCTCTAGCGCAAAGTAGCACACCCAGAGCAGAAGTCCTACTTCAGCCAGATCAGGCCTGCAAAGAAACTGCATTTCACAGGCCTGTGGAAGAGATGTTCCCGGTAGGCTGTAAGAGCACTGTGCAGAGCGAGTTGTTTCTTAGCTTCCCAAAGAGCTGGAAGCAAGATGCTGTGGGGCCCAACTCGCCCTTTGGAAAGAAGCCTGCACGTTGTGCCTTTCAGCTCTAGGGCAAAGTAGCACACCCAGAGCAGAAGTCCTACTTCGGCCAGATCAGGCCTGCAAAGAAACTGCGTTTCACAGGCCTTTGGAAGAGATGTTCCCGGTAGGCTGTAAGAGCACTGTGCAGAGCGAGTTGTTACTTAGCTTCCCAAAGAGCTGGAAGCAAGATGCTGTGGGGCCCAACTCACCCTTTGGAAAGAAGCCTGCACGTTGTGCCTTTCAGCTCTAGGGCAAAGTAGCACACCCAGAGCAGAAGTCCTACTTCAGCCAGATCAGGCCTGCAAAGAAACTGCGTTTCACAGGCCTTTGGAAGAGATGTTCCCGGTAGGCTGTAAGAGCACTGTGCAGAGCGAGTTGTTTCTTAGCTTCCCAAAGAGCTGGAAGCAAGATGCTGTGGGGCCCAACTCGCCCTTTGGAAAGAAGCCTGCACGTTGTGCCTTTCAGCTCTAGGGCAAAGTAGCACACCCAGAGCAGAAGTCCTACTTCAGCCAGATCAGGCCTGCAAAGAAACTGCGTTTCACAGGCCTTTGGAAGAGATGTTCCCACTAGGCTCTAAGAGCACTGTGCAGAGCGAGTTGTTTCTTAGGTTCCCAAAGAGCTGGAAGCAAGATGCTGTGGGGCCCAACTCGCCCTTTGGAAAGAAGCCTGCACGTTGTGCCTTTCAGCTCTAGGGCAAAGTAGCACACCCAGAGCAGAAGTCCTACTTCAGCCAGATCAGGCCTGCAAAGAAACTGCGTTTCACAGGCCTTTGGAAGAGATGTTCCCACTAGGCTGTAAGAGCACTGTGCAGAGCGAGTTGTTTCTTAGCTTCCCAAAGAGCTGGAAGCAAGATGCTGTGGGGCCCAACTCGCCCTTTGGAAAGAAGCCTGCACGTTGTGCCTTTCAGCTCTAGGGCAAAGTAGCACACCCAGAGCAGAAGTCCTACTTCAGCCAGATCAGGCCTGCAAAGAAACTGCGTTTCACAGGCCTTTGGAAGAGATGTTCCCGGTAGGCTGTAAGAGCACTGTGCAGAGCGAGTTGTTTCTTAGCTTCCCAAAGAGCTGGAAGCAAGATGCTGTGGGGCCCAACTCGCCCTTTGGAAAGAAGCCTGCACGTTGTGCCTTTCAGCTCTAGGGCAAAGTAGCAGACCCAGAGCAGAAGTCCTACTTCAGCCAGATCAGGCCTGCAAAGAAACTGCGTTTCACAGGCCTTTGGAAGAGATGTTCCCACTAGGCTGTAAGAGCACTGTGCAGAGCGAGTTGTTTCTTAGCTTCCCAAAGAGCTGGAAGCAAGATGCTGTGGTGCCCAACTCGCCCTTTGGAAAGAAGCCTGCACGTTGTGCCTTTCAGCTCTAGGGCAAAGTAGCACACCCAGAGCAGAAGTCCTACTTCAGCCAGATCAGGGCTGCAAAGAAACTGCGTTTCAAAGGCCTTTGGAAGAGATGTTCCCACTAGGCTGTAAGAGCACTGTCCAGATCGAGTTGTTACTTAGCTTCCCAAAGAGCTGGAAGCAAGATGCTGTGGGGCCCAACTCGCCCTTTGGAAAGAAGCCTGCACGTTGTGCCTTTCAGCTCTAGGGCAAAGTAGCACACCCAGAGCAGAAGTCCTACTTCAGCCAGATCAGGCCTGCAAAGAAACTGCGTTTCACAGGCCTGTGGAAGAGATGTTCCCACTAGGCTGTAAGAGCACTGTGCAGAGCGAGTTGTTTCTTAGCTTCCCAAAGAGCTGGAAGCAAGATGCTGTGGGGCCCAACTCGCCCTTTGGAAAGAAGCCTGCACGTTGTGCCTTTCAGCTCTAGGGCAAAGTAGCACACCCAGAGCAGAAGTCCTACTTCAGCCAGATCAGGCCTGCAAAGAAACTGCGTTTCACAGGCCTTTGGAAGAGATGTTCCCACTAGGCTGTAAGAGCACTGTGCAGAGCGAGTTGTTTCTTAGCTTCCCAAAGAGCTGGAAGCAAGATGCTGTGGGGCCCAACTCGCCCTTTGGAAAGAAGCCTGCACGTTAAGCCTTTCAGCTCTAGGGCAAAGTAGCACACGCAGAGCAGAAGTCCTACTTCAGCCAGATCAGGCCTGCAAAGAAACTCCGTTTCAAAGGCCTGTGGAAGAGATTTTCCCACTAGGCTGTAAGAGCACTGTGCAGAGCGAGTTGTTTCTTAGCTTCCCAAAGAGCTGGAAGCAAGATGCTGTGGGGCCCAACTCGCCCTTTGGAAAGAAGCCTGCACGTTGTGCCTTTCAGCTCTAGGGCAAAGTAGCACACCCAGAGCAGAAGTCCTACTTCAGCCAGATCAGGCCTGCAAAGAAACTGCGTTTCACAGGCCTTTGGAAGAGATGTTCCCACTAGGCTGTAAGAGCACTGTGCAGAGCGAGTTGTTTCTTAGCTTCCCAAAGAGCTGGAAGCAAGATGCTGTGGGGCCCAACTCGCCCTTTGGAAAGAAGCCTGCACGTTGTGCCTTTCAGCTCTAGGGCAAAGTAGCACACCCAGAGCAGAAGTCCTACTTCAGCCAGATAAGGCCTGCAAAGAAACTGCGTTTCACAGGCCTGTGGAAGAGATGTTCCCACTAGGCTGTAAGAGCACTGTGCAGAGCGAGTTGTTTCTTAGCTTCCCAAAGAGCTGGAAGCAAGATGCTGTGGGGCCCAACTCGCCCTTTGGAAAGAAGCCTGCACGTTGTGCCTTTCAGCTCTAGGGCAAAGTAGCACACCCAGAGCAGAAGTCCTACTTCAGCCAGATCAGGCCTGCAAAGAAACTGCGTTTCACAGGCCTTTGGAAGAGATGTTCCCACTAGGCTGTAAGAGCACTGTGCAGAGCGAGTGATTTCTTAGCTTCCCAAAGAGCTGGAAGCAAGATGCTGTGGGGCCCAACTCGCCCTTTGGAAAGAAGCCTGCACGTTGTGCCTTTCAGCTCTAGGGCAAAGTAGCACACCCAGAGCAGAAGTCCTACTTCAGCCAGATCAGGCCTGCAAAGAAACTGCGTTTCACTGGCCTTTGGAAGACATGTTCCCGGTAGGCTGTAAGAGCACTGTGCAGAGCGAGTTGTTTCCTAGCTTCCCAAAGAGCTGGAAGCAAGATGCTGTGGGGCCCAACTCGCCCTTTGGAAAGAAGCCTGCACGTTGTGCCTTTCAGCTCTAGGGCAAAGTAGCACACCCAGAGCAGAAGTCCTACTTCAGCCAGATCAGGCCTGCAAAGAAACTGCGTTTCCCAGGCCTTTGGAAGAGATGTTCCCACTAGGCTGTAAGAGCACTGTGCAGAGCGAGTTGTTTCTTAGCTTCCCAAAGAGCTGGAAGCAAGATGCTATGGGGCCCAACTCGCCCTTTGGAAAGAAGCCTGCACGTTGTGCCTTTCAGCTCTAGGGCAAAGTAGCACACCCAGAGCAGAAGTCCTACTTCAGCCAGATCAGGCCTGCAAAGAAACTGCGTTTCACAGGCCTTTGGAAGAGATGTTCCCACTAGGCTGTAAGAGCACTGTGCAGAGCGAGTGATTTCTTAGCTTCCCAAAGAGCTGGAAGCAAGATGCTGTGGGGCCCAACTCGCCCTTTGGAAAGAAGCCTGCACGTTGTGCCTTTCAGCTCTAGGGCAAAGTAGCACACCCAGAGCAGAAGTCCTACTTCAGCCAGATCAGGCCTGCAAAGAAACTGCGTTTCACTGGCCTTTGGAAGACATGTTCCCGGTAGGCTGTAAGAGCACTGTGCAGAGCGAGTTGTTTCCTAGCTTCCCAAAGAGCTGGAAGCAAGATGCTGTGGGGCCCAACTCGCCCTTTGGAAAGAAGCCTGCACGTTGTGCCTTTCAGCTCTAGGGCAAAGTAGCACACCCAGAGCAGAAGTCCTACTTCAGCCAGATCAGGCCTGCAAAGAAACTGCGTTTCCCAGGCCTTTGGAAGAGATGTTCCCACTAGGCTGTAAGAGCACTGTGCAGAGCGAGTTGTTTCTTAGCTTCCCAAAGAGCTGGAAGCAAGATGCTATGGGGCCCAACTCGCCCTTTGGAAAGAAGCCTGCACGTTGTGCCTTTCAGCTCTAGGGCAAAGTAGCACACCCAGAGCAGAAGTCCTACTTCAGCCAGATCAGGCCTGCAAAGAAACTGCGTTTCCCAGGCCTTTGGAAGAGATGTTCCCACTAGGCTGTAAGAGAACTGTGCAGAGCGAGTTGTTTCTTAGCTTCCCAAAGAGCTGGAAGCAAGATGCTGTGGGGCCCAACTCGCCCTTTGGAAAGAAGCCTGCACGTTGTGCCTTTCAGCTCTAGGGCAAAGTAGCACACCCAGAGCAGAAGTCCTACTTCAGCCAGATCAGGCCTGCAAAGAAACTGCGTTTCACAGGCCTTTGGAAGAGATGTTCCCACTAGGCTGTAAGAGCACTGTGCAGAGCGAGTTGTTTCTTAGCTTCCCAAAGAGCTGGATGCAAGATGCTGTGGGGCCCAACTCGCCCTTTGGAAAGAAGCCTGCACGTTGTGCCTTTCAGCTCTAGGGCAAAGTAGCACACCCAGAGCAGAAGTCCTACTTCAGCCAGATCAGGCCTGCAAAGAAACTGCGTTTCACAGGCCTTTGGAAGAGATGTTCCCACTAGGCTGTAAGAGCACTGTGCAGAGCGAGTTGTTTCTTAGCTTCCCAAAGAGCTGGAAGCAAGATGCTGTGGGGCCCAACTCGCCCTTTGGAAAGAAGCCTGCACGTTGTGCCTTTCAGCTCTAGGGCAAAGTAGCACACCCAGAGCAGAAGTCCTACTTCAGCCAGATCAGGCCTGCAAAGAAACTGCGTTTCACAGGCCTGTGGAAGAGATGTTCCCACTAGGCTGTAAGAGCACTGTGCAGAGCGAGTTGTTTCTTAGGTTCCCAAAGAGCTGGAAGCAAGATGCTGTGGGGCCCAACTCGCCCTTTGGAAAGAAGCCTGCACGTTGTGCCTTTCAGCTCTAGGGCAAAGTAGCACACCCAGAGCAGAAGTCCTACTTCAGCCAGATCAGGCCTGCAAAGAAACTGCGTTTCACAGGCCTTTGGAAGAGATGTTCCCACTAGGCTGTAAGAGCACTGTGCAGAGCGAGTTGTTTCTTAGCTTCCCAAAGAGCTGGAAGCAAGATGCTGTGGGGCCCAACTCGCCCTTTGGAAAGAAGCCTGCACGTTGTGCCTTTCAGCTCTAGGGCAAAGTAGCACACCCAGAGCAGAAGTCCTACTTCAGCCAGATCAGGCCTGCAAAGAAACTGCGTTTCACAGGCCTGTGGAAGAGATGTTCCCACTAGGCTGTAAGAGCACTGTGCAGAGCGAGTTGTTTCTTAGCTTCCCAAAGAGCTGGAAGCAAGATGCTGTGGGGCCCAACTCGCCCTTTGGAAAGAAGCCTGCACGTTGTGCCTTTCAGCTCTAGGGCAAAGTAGCACACCCAGAGCAGAAGTCCTACTTCAGCCAGATCAGGCCTGCAAAGAAACTGCGTTTCACAGGCCTTTGGAAGAGATGTTCCCGGTAGGCTGTAAGAGCACTGTGCAGAGCGAGTTGTTTCTTAGCTTCCCAAAGAGCTGGAAGCAAGATGCTTTGGGGCCCAACTCGCCCTTTGGAAAGAAGCCTGCACGTTGTGCCTTTCAGCTCTAGGGCAAAGTAGCACACCCAGAGCAGAAGTCCTACTTCAGCCAGATCAGGCCTGCAAAGAAACTGCGTTTCACTGGCCTTTGGAAGACATGTTCCCGGTAGGCTGTAAGAGCACTGTGCAGAGCGAGTTGTTTCCTAGCTTCCCAAAGAGCTGGAAGCAAGATGCTGTGGGGCCCAACTCGCCCTTTGGAAAGAAGCCTGCACGTTGTGCCTTTCAGCTCTAGGGCAAAGTAGCACACCCAGAGCAGAAGTCCTACTTCAGCCAGATCAGGCCTGCAAAGAAACTGCGTTTCAAAGGCCTTTGGAAGAGATGTTCCCACTAGGCTGTAAGAGCACTGTCCAGAGCGAGTTGTTTCTTAGCTTCCCAAAGAGCTGGAAGCAAGATGCTGTGGGGCCCAACTCGCCCTTTGGAAAGAAGCCTGCACGTTGTGCCTTTCAGCTCTAGGGCAAAGTAGCACACCCAGAGCAGAAGTCCTACTTCAGCCAGATCAGGCCTGCAAAGAAACTGCGTTTCCCAGGCCTTTGGAAGAGATGTTCCCACTAGGCTGTAAGAGCACTGTGCAGAGCGAGTTGTTTCTTAGCTTCCCAAAGAGCTGGAAGCAAGATGCTGTGGGGCCCAACTCGCCCTTTGGAAAGAAGCCTGCACGTTGTGCCTTTCAGCTCTAGGGCAAAGTAGCACACCCAGAGCAGAAGTCCTACTTCAGCCAGATCAGGCCTGCAAAGAAACTGCGTTTCACAGGCCTTTGGAAGAGATGTTCCCACTAGGCTGTAAGAGCACTGTGCAGAGCGAGTTGTTTCTTAGCTTCCCAAAGAGCTGGAAGCAAGATGCTGTGGGGCCCAACTCGCCCTTTGGAAAGAAGCCTGCACGTTGTGCCTTTCAGCTCTAGGGCAAAGTAGCACACCCAGAGCAGAAGTCCTACTTCAGCCAGATCAGGCCTGCAAAGAAACTGCGTTTCACAGGCCTTTGGAAGAGATGTTCCCACTAGGCTGTAAGAGCACTGTGCAGAGCGAGTTGTTTCTTAGCTTCCCAAAGAGCTGGAAGCAAGATGCTGTGGGGCCCAACTCGCCCTTTGGAAAGAAGCCTGCACGTTGTGCCTTTCAGCTCTAGGGCAAAGTAGCACACCCAGAGCAGAAGTCCTACTTCAGCCAGATCAGGCCTGCAAACAAACTGCGTTTCACCGGCCTTTGGAAGAGATGTTCCCACTAGGCTGTAAGAGCACTGTGCAGAGCGAGTTGTTTCTTAGCTTCCCAAAGAGCTGGAAGCAAGATGCTGTGGGGCCCAACTCGCCCTTTGGAAAGAAGCCTGCACGTTGTGCCTTTCAGCTCTAGGGCAAAGTAGCACACCCAGAGCAGAAGTCCTACTTCAGCCAGATCAGGCCTGCAAAGAAACTGCGTTTCACAGGCCTTTGGAAGAGATGTTCCCGGTAGGCTGTAAGAGCACTGTGCAGAGCGAGTTGTTTCTTAGCTTCCCAAAGAGCTGGAAGCAAGATGCTGTGGGGACCTACTCGCCCTTTGGAAAGAAGCCTGCACGTTGTGCCTTTCAGCTCTAGGGCAAAGTAGCACACCCAGAGCAGAAGTCCTACTTCGGCCAGATCAGGCCTGCAAAGAAACTGCGTTTCACAGGCCTTTGGAAGAGATGTTCCCACTAGGCTGTAAGAGCACTGTGCAGAGCGAGTTGTTTCTTAGCTTCCCAAAGAGCTGGAAGCAAGATGCTGTGGGGCCCAACTCGCCCTTTGGAAAGAAGCCTGCACGTTGTGCCTTTCAGCTCTAGGGCAAAGTAGCACACCCAGAGCAGAAGTCCTACTTCAGCCAGATCAGGCCTGCAAAGAAACTGCGTTTCACAGGCCTGTGGAAGAGATGTTCCCACTAGGCTGTAAGAGCACTGTGCAGAGCGAGTTGTTTCTTAGCTTCCCAAAGAGCTGGAAGCAAGATGCTGTGGGGCCCAACTCGCCCTTTGGAAAGAAGCCTGCACGTTGTGCCTTTCAGCTCTAGGGCAAAGTAGCACACCCAGAGCAGAAGTCCTACTTCAGCCAGATCAGGCCTGCAAAGAAACTGCGTTTCACAGGCCTTTGGAAGAGATGTTCCCGGTAGGCTGTAAGAGCACTGTGCAGAGCGAGTTGTTTCTTAGCTTCCCAAAGAGCTGGAAGCAAGATGCTTTGGGGCCGAACTCGCCCTTTGGAAAGAAGCCTGCACGTTGTGCCTTTCAGCTCTAGGGCAAAGTAGCACACCCAGAGCAGAAGTCCTACTTCAGCCAGATCAGGCCTGCAAAGAAACTGCGTTTCACTGGCCTTTGGAAGACATGTTCCCGGTAGGCTGTAAGAGCACTGTGCAGAGCGAGTTGTTTCCTAGCTTCCCAAAGAGCTGGAAGCAAGATGCTGTGGGGCCCAACTCGCCCTTTGGAAAGAAGCCTGCACGTTGTGCCTTTCAGCTCTAGGGCAAAGTAGCACACCCAGAGCAGAAGTCCTACTTCAGCCAGATCAGGCCTGCAAAGAAACTGCGTTTCAAAGGCCTTTGGAAGAGATGTTCCCACTAGGCTGTAAGAGCACTGTCCAGAGCGAGTTGTTTCTTAGCTTCCCAAAGAGCTGTAAGCAAGATGCTGTGGGGCCCAACTCGCCCTTTGGAAAGAAGCCTGCACGTTGTGCCTTTCAGCTCTAGGGCAAAGTAGCACACCCAGAGCAGAAGTCCTACTTCAGCCAGATCAGGCCTGCAAAGAAACTGCGTTTCCCAGGCCTTTGGAAGAGATGTTCCCACTAGGCTGTAAGAGCACTGTGCAGAGCGAGTTGTTTCTTAGCTTCCCAAAGAGCTGGAAGCAAGATGCTGTGGGGCCCAACTCGCCCTTTGGAAAGAAGCCTGCACGTTGTGCCTTTCAGCTCTAGGGCAAAGTAGCACACCCAGAGCAGAAGTCCTACTTCAGCCAGATCAGGCCTGCAAAGAAACTGCGTTTCACAGGCCTTTGGAAGAGATGTTCCCACTAGGCTGTAAGAGCACTGTGCAGAGCGAGTTGTTTCTTAGCTTCCCAAAGAGCTGGAAGCAAGATGCTGTGGGGCCCAACTCGCCCTTTGGAAAGAAGCCTGCACGTTGTGCCTTTCAGCTCTAGGGCAAAGTAGCACACCCAGAGCAGAAGTCTTACTTCAGCCAGATCAGGCCTGCAAAGAAACTGCGTTTCACAGGCCTTTGGAAGAGATGTTCCCACTAGGCTGTAAGAGCACTGTGCAGAGCGAGTTGTTTCTTAGCTTCCCAAAGAGCTGGAAGCAAGATGCTGTGGGGCCCAACTCGCCCTTTGGAAAGAAGCCTGCACGTTGTGCCTTTCAGCTCTAGGGCAAAGTAGCACACCCAGAGCAGAAGTCCTACTTCAGCCAGATCAGGCCTGCAAAGAAACTGCGTTTCCCAGGCCTTTGGAAGAGATGTTCCCACTAGGCTGTAAGAGCACTGTGCAGAGCGAGTTGTTTCTTAGCTTCCCAAAGAGCTGGAAGCAAGATGCTGTGGGGCCCAACTCGCCCTTTGGAAAGAAGCCTGCACGTTGTGCCTTTCAGCTCTAGGGCAAAGTAGCACACCCAGAGCAGAAGTCCTACTTCAGCCAGATCAGGCCTGCAAAGAAACTGCGTTTCACAGGCCTTTGGAAGAGATGTTCCCGGTAGGCTGTAAGAGCACTGTGCAGAGCGAGTTGTTTCTTAGCTTCCCAAAGAGCTGGAAGCAAGATGCTTTGGGGCCCAACTCGCCCTTTGGAAAGAAGCCTGCACGTTGTGCCTTTCAGCTCTAGGGCAAAGTAGCACACCCAGAGCAGAAGTCCTACTTCAGCCAGATCAGGCCTGCAAAGAAACTGCGTTTCACTGGCCTTTGGAAGACATGTTCCCGGTAGGCTGTAAGAGCACTGTGCAGAGCGAGTTGTTTCCTAGCTTCCCAAAGAGCTGGAAGCAAGATGCTGTGGGGCCCAACTCGCCCTTTGGAAAGAAGCCTGCACGTTGTGCCTTTCAGCTCTAGGGCAAAGTAGCACACCCAGAGCAGAAGTCCTACTTCAGCCAGATCAGGCCTGCAAAGAAACTGCGTTTCAAAGGCCTTTGGAAGAGATGTTCCCACTAGGCTGTAAGAGCACTGTCCAGAGCGAGTTGTTTCTTAGGTTCCCAAAGAGCTGGAAGCAAGATGCTGTGGGGCCCAACTCGCCCTTTGGAAAGAAGCCTGCACGTTGTGCCTTTCAGCTCTAGGGCAAAGTAGCACACCCAGAGCAGAAGTCCTACTTCAGCCAGATCAGGCCTGCAAAGAAACTGCGTTTCACAGGCCTTTGGAAGAGATGTTCCCACTAGGCTGTAAGAGCACTGTGCAGAGCGAGTTGTTTCTTAGCTTCCCAAAGAGCTGGAAGCAAGATGCTGTGGGGCCCAACTCGCCCTTTGGAAAGAAGCCTGCACGTTGTGCCTTTCAGCTCTAGGGCAAAGTAGCACACCCAGAGCAGAAGTCCTACTTCAGCCAGATCAGGCCTGCAAAGAAACTGCGTTTCACAGGCCTTTGGAAGAGATGTTCCCACTAGGCTGTAAGAGCACTGTGCAGAGCGAGTTGTTTCTTAGCTTCCCAAAGAGCTGGAAGCAAGATGCTGTGGGGCCCAACTCGCCCTTTGGAAAGAAGCCTGCACGTTGTGCCTTTCAGCTCTAGGGCAAAGTAGCACACCCAGAGCAGAAGTCCTACTTCAGCCAGATCAGGCCTGCAAAGAAACTGCGTTTCACAGGCCTTTGGAAGAGATGTTCCCACTAGGCTGTAAGAGCACTGTGCAGAGCGAGTTGTTTCTTAGCTTCCCAAAGAGCTGGAAGCAAGATGCTGTGGGGCCCAACTCGCCCTTTGGAAAGAAGCCTGCACGTTGTGACTTTCAGCTCTAGGGCAAAGTAGCACACCCAGAGCAGAAGTCCTACTTCAGCCAGATCAGGCCTGCAAAGAAACTGCGTTTCACAGGCCTTTGGAAGAGATGTTCCCACTAGGCTGTAAGAGCACTGTGCAGAGCGAGTTGTTTCTTAGCTTCCCAAAGAGCTGGAAGCAAGATGCTGTGGGGCCCAACTCGCCCTTTGGAAAGAAGCCTGCACGTTGTGCCTTTCAGCTCTAGGGCAAAGTAGCACACCCAGAGCAGAAGTCCTACTTCAGCCAGATCAGGCCTGCAAAGAAACTGCGTTTCACAGGCCTTTGGAAGAGATGTTCCCACTAGGCTGTAAGAGCACTGTCCAGAGTGAGTTGTTTCTTAGCTTCCCAAAGAGCTGGAAGCAAGATGCTGTGGGGCCCAACTCGCCCTTTGGAAAGAAGCCTGCACGTTGTGCCGTTCAGCTCTAGGGCAAAGTAGCACACCCAGAGCAGAAGTCCTACTTCAGCCAGATCAGGCCTGCAAAGAAACTGCGTTTCACAGGCCTTTGGAAGAGATGTTCCCACTAGGCTGTAAGAGCACTGTGCAGAGCGAGTTGTTTCTTAGCTTCCCAAAGAGCTGGAAGCAAGATGCTGTGGGGCCCAACTCGCCCTTTGGAAAGAAGCCTGCACGTTTTGCCTTTCAGCTCTAGGGCAAAGCAGCACACCCAGAGCAGAAGTCCTACTTCAGCCAGATCAGGCCTGCAAAGAAACTGCGTTTCACAGGCCTTTGGAAGAGATGTTCCCACTAGGCTGTAAGAGCACTGTGCAGAGCGAGTTGTTTCTTAGCTTCCCAAAGAGCTGGAAGCAAGATGCTGTGGGGCCCAACTCGCCCTTTGGAAAGAAGCCTGCACGTTGTGCCTTTCAGCTCTAGGGCAAAGTAGCACACCCAGAGCAGAAGTCCTACTTCAGCCAGATCAGGCCTGCAAAGAAACTGCGTTTCACAAACCTTTGGAAGACACGTTCCCGGTAGGCTGTAAGAGCACTGTGCAGAGAGAGTTGTTTCCTAGCTTCCCAAAGAGCTGGAAGCAAGATGCTGTGGGGCCCAACTCGCCCTTTGGAAAGAAGCCTGCACGTTGTGCCTTTCAGCTCTAGGGCAAAGTAGCACACCCAGAGCAGAAGTCCTACTTCAGCCAGATCAGGCCTGCAAAGAAACTGCGTTTCACAGGCCTTTGGAAGAGATGTTCCCACTAGGCTGTAAGAGCACTGTGCAGAGCGAGTTGTTTCTTAGCTTCCCAAAGAGCTGGAAGCAAGATGCTGTGGTGCCCAACTCGCCCTTTGGAAAGAAGCCTGCACGTTGTGCCTTTCAGCTCTAGGGCAAAGTAGCACACCCAGAGCAGAAGTCCTACTTCAGCCAGATCAGGCCTGCAAAGAAACTGCGTTTCAAAGGCCTTTGGAAGAGATGTTCCCACTAGGCTGTAAGAGCACTGTCCAGAGCGAGTTGTTCCTTAGCTTCCCAAAGAGCTGGAAGCAAGATGCTGTGGGGCCCAACTCGCCCTTTGGAAAGAAGCCTGCACGTTGTGCCTTTCAGCTCTAGGGCAAAGTAGCACACCCAGAGCAGAAGTCCTACTTCAGCCAGATCAGGCCTGCAAAGAAACTGCGTTTCAAAGGCCTTTGGAAGAGATGTTCCCACTAGGCTGTAAGAGCACTGTGCAGAGCGAGTGGTTTCTTAGCTTCCCAAAGAGCTGGAAGCAAGATGCTGTGGGGCCCAACTCGCCCTTTGGAAAGAAGCCTGCACGTTGTGCCTTTCAGCTCTAGGGCAAAGTAGCACACCCAGAGCAGAAGTCCTACTTCAGCCAGATCAGGCCTGCAAAGAAACTGCGTTTCTCAGGCCTTTGGAAGAGATGTTCCCGGTAGGCTGTAAGAGCACTGTGCAGAGCGAGTTGTTTCTTAGCTTCCCAAAGATCTGGAAGCAAGATGCTGTGGGGCCCAACTCGCCCTTTGGAAAGAAGCCTGCACGTTTTGCCTTTCAGCTCTAGGGCAAAGTAGCACACCCAGAGCAGAAGTCCTACTTCAGCCAGATCAGGCCTGCAAAGAAACTGCGTTTCACAGGCCTTTGGAAGAGATGTTCCCGGTAGGCTGTAAGAGCACTGTGCAGAGCGAGTTGTTTCTTAGCTTCCCAAAGAGCTGGAAGCAAGATGCTGTGGGGCCCAACTCGCCCTTTGGAAAGAAGCCTGCACGTTGTGCCTTTCAGCTCTAGGGCAAAGTAGCACACCAAGAGCAGAAGTCCTACTTCAGCCAGATCAGGCCTGCAAAGAAACTGCGTTTCACAGGCCTTTGGAAGAGATGTTCCCGGTAGGCTGTAAGAGCACTGTGCAGAGCGAGTTGTTTCTTAGCTTCCCAAAGAGCTGGAAGCAAGATGCTGTGGGGCCCAACTCGCCCTTTGGAAAGAAGCCTGCACGTTGTGCCTTTCAGCTCTAGGGCAAAGTAGCACACCCAGAGCAGAAGTCCTACTTCAGCCAGATCAGGCCTGCAAAGAAACTGCGTTTCACAGGCCTTTGGAAGAGATGTTCCCGGTAGGCTGTAAGAGCACTGTGCAGAGCGAGTTGTTTCTTAGCTTCCCAAAGAGCTGGAAGCAAGATGCTGTGGGGCCCAACTCGCCCTTTGGAAAGAAGCCTGCACGTTGTGCCTTTCAGCTCTAGGGCAAAGTAGCACACCCAGAGCAGAAGTCCTACTTCAGCCAGATCAGGCCTGCAAAGAAACTGCGTTTCAAAGGCCTTTGGAAGAGATATTCCCACTAGGCTGTAAGAGCACTGTCCAGAGCGAGTTGTTTCTTAGCTTCCCAAAGAGCTGGAAGCAAGATGCTGTGGGGCCCAACTCGCCCTTTGGAAAGAAGCCTGCACGTTGTGCCTTTCAGCTCTAGGGCAAAGTAGCACACCCAGAGCAGAAGTCCTACTTCAGCCAGATCAGGCCTGCAAAGAAACTGCGTTTCACAGGCCTTTGGAAGAGATGTTCCCACTAGGCTGTAAGAGCACTGTGCAGAGCGAGTTGTTTCTTAGCTTCCCAAAGAGCTGGAAGCAAGATGCTGTGGGGCCCAACTCGCCCTTTGGAAAGAAGCCTGCACGTTGTGCCTTTCAGCTCTAGGGCAAAGTAGCACACCCAGAGCAGAAGTCCTATTTCAGCCAGATCAGGCCTGCAAAGAAACTGCGTTTCACAGGCCTTTGGAAGACATGTTCCCGGTAGGCTGTAGGAGCACTGTGCAGAGCGAGTTGTTTCTTAGCTTCCCAAAGAGCTGGAAGCAAGATGCTCTGGGGCTCAACTCTCCCTTTGGAAAGAAGCCTGCACGTTGTGCCTTTCAGCTCTAGGGCAAAGTAGCACACCCAGAGCAGAAGTCCTACTTCAGCCACATCAGGCCTGCAGAGAAACTGCGTTTCACAGGCCTTTGGAAGAGATGTTCCCGGTAGGCTGTAAGAGCACTGTGCAGAGCGAGTTGTTTCTTAGCTTCCCAAAGAGCTGGAAGCAAGATGCTGTGGGGCCCAACTCGCCCTTTGGAAAGAAGCCTGCACGTTGTGCCTTTCAGCTCTAGGGCGAAGTAGCACACCCAGAGCAGAAGTCCTACTTCAGCCAGATCAGGCCTGCAAAGAAACTGCGTTTCACAGGCCTTTGGAAGACATGTTCCCGGTAGGCTGTAAGAGCACTGTGCAGAGCGAGTTGTTTCTTAGCTTCCCAAAGAGCTGGAAGCAAGATGCTGTGGGGCCAAACTCGCCCTTTGGAAAGAAGCCTGCACATTGTACCTTTCAGCTCTAGGGCAAAGTAGCACACCCAGAGCAGAAGTCCTACTTCAGCCAGATCAAGCCTGCAAAGAAACTGCGTTTCACAGGCCTTTGGAAGAGATGTTCCCACTAGGCTGTAAGAGCACTGTGCAGAGCGAGATGTTTCTTAGCTTCCCAAAGAGCTGGAAGCAAGATGCTGTGGGGCCCACCTCGCCCTTTGGAAAGAAGCCTGCACGTTGTGCCTTTCAGCTCTAGGGCAAAGTAGCACACCCAGAGCAGAAGTCCTACTTCAGCCAGATCAGGCCTGCAAAGAAACTGCGTTTCACAGGCCTTTGGAAGAGATGTTCCCACTAGGCTGTAAGAGCACTGTGCAGAGCGAGTTGTTTCTTAGCTTCCCTATGAGCTGGAAGCAAGATGCTGTGCGGCCCAACTCGCCCTTTGGAAAGAAGCCTGCACGTTGTGCCTTTCAGCTCTAGGGCAAAGTAGTACACCCAGAGCAGAAGTCCTACTTCAGCCAGATCAGGCCTGCAAAGAAACTGCGTTTCACAGGCCTTTGGAAGAGATGTTCCCGGTAGGCTGTAAGAGCACTGTGCAGAGCGAGTTGTTTCTTAGCTTCCCAAAGAGCTGGAAGCAAGATGCTGTGGGGCCCAACTCGCCCTTTGGAAAGAAGCCTGCACGTTGTGCCTTTCAGCTCTAGGGCAAAGTAGCACACCCAGAGCAGAAGCTCTACTTCAGCCAGATCAGGCCTACAAAGAAATTGCGTTTCAAAGGCCTTTGGAAGAGATGTTCCCGGTAGGCTGTAAGAGCACTGTGCAGAGCGAGTTGTTTCTTAGCTTCCCAAAGAGCTGGAAGCAAGATGCTGTGGGGCCCAACTCGCCCTTTGGAAAGAAGCCTGCACGTTGTGCCTTTCAGCTCTAGGGCAAAGTAGCACACCCACAGCAGAAGTCCTACTTCAGCCAGATCAGGCCTGCAAAGAAACTGCGTTTCACAGGCCTTTGGAAGACATGTTCCCGGTAGGCTGTAAGAGCACTGTGCAGAGCGAGTTGTTTCCTAGCTTCCCAAAGAGCTGGAAGCAAGATGCTGTGGGGCCCAACTCGCCCTTTGGAAAGAAGCCTGCACGTTGTGCCTTTCAGCTCTAGGGCAAAGTAGCACACCCAGAGCAGAAGTCCTACTTCAGCCAGATCAGGCCTGCAAAGAAACTGCGTTTCACAGGCCTTTGGAAGAGATGTTCCCACTAGGCTGTAAGAGCACTGTGCAGAGCGAGTTGTTTCTTAGCTTCCCTATGAGCTGGAAGCAAGATGCTGTGCGGCCCAACTCGCCCTTTGGAAAGAAGCCTGCACGTTGTGCCTTTCAGCTCTAGGGCAAAGTAGCACACCCAGAGCAGAAGTCCTACTTCAGCCAGATCAGGCCTGCAAAGAAACTGCGTTTCACAGGCCTTTGGAAGAGATGTTCCCACTAGGCTGTAAGAGCACTGTGCAGAGCGAGTTGTTTCTTAGCTTCCCAAAGAGCTGGAAGCAAGATGCTGTGGGGCCCAACTCGCCCTTTGGAAAGAAGCCTGCACGTTGTGCCTTTCAGCTCTAGGGCAAAGTAGCACACCCAGAGCAGAAGTCCTACTTCAGCCAGATCAGGCCTGCAAAGAAACTGCGTTTCACAGGCCTTTGGAAGAGATGTTCCCACTAGGCTGTAAGAGCACTGTCCAGAGTGAGTTGTTTCTTAGCTTCCCAAAGAGCTGGAAGCAAGATGCTGTGGGGCACAACTCGCCCTTTGGAAAGAAGCCTGCACGTTGTGCCGTTCAGCTCTAGGGCAAAGTAGCACACCCAGAGCAGAAGTCCTACTTCAGCCAGATCAGGCCTGCAAAGAAACTGCGTTTCACAGGCCTTTGGAAGAGATGTTCCCACTAGGCTGTAAGAGCACTGTGCAGAGCGAGTTGTTTCTTAGCTTCCCAAAGAGCTGGAAGCAAGATGCTGTGGGGCCCAACTCGCCCTTTGGAAAGAAGCCTGCACGTTTTGCCTTTCAGCTCTAGGGCAAAGCAGCACACCCAGAGCAGAAGTCCTACTTCAGCCAGATCAGGCCTGCAAAGAAACTGCGTTTCACAGGCCTTTGGAAGAGATGTTCCCACTAGGCTGTAAGAGCACTGTGCAGAGCGAGTTGTTTCTTAGCTTCCCAAAGAGCTGGAAGCAAGATGCTGTGGGGCCCAACTCGCCCTTTGGAAAGAAGCCTGCACGTTGTGCCTTTCAGCTCTAGGGCAAAGTAGCACACCCAGAGCAGAAGTCCTACTTCAGCCAGATCAGGCCTGCAAAGAAACTGCGTTTCACAAACCTTTGGAAGACACGTTCCCGGTAGGCTGTAAGAGCACTGTGCAGAGCGAGTTGTTTCTTAGCTTCCCAAAGAGCTGGAAGCAAGATGCTGTGGGGCCCAACTCGCCCTTTGGAAAGAAGCCTGCACGTTGTGCCTTTCAGCTCTAGGGCAAAGTAGCACACCCAGAGCAGAAGTCCTACTTCAGCCAGATCAGGCCTGCAAAGAAACTGCGTTTCACAGGCCTTTGGAAGACATGTTCCCGGTAGGCTGTAGGAGCACTGTTCAGAGCGAGTTGTTTCTTAGCTTCCCAAAGAGCTGGAAGCAAGATGCTGTGGGGCTCAACTCTCCCTTTGGAAAGAAGCCTGCACGTTGTGCCTTTCAGCTCTAGGGCAAAGTAGCACACCCAGAGCAGAAGTCCTACTTCAGCCACATCAGGCCTGCAAAGAAACTGCGTTTCACAGGCCTTTGGAAGAGATGTTCCCGGTAGGCTGTAAGAGCACTGTGCAGAGCGAGTTGTTTCTTAGCTTCCCAAAGAGCTGGAAGCAAGATGCTGTGGGGCCCAACTCGCCCTTTGGAAAGAAGCCTGCACGTTGTGCCTTTCAGCTCTAGGGCGAAGTAGCACACCCAGAGCAGAAGTCCTACTTCAGCCAGATCAGGCCTGCAAAGAAACTGTGTTTCACAGTCCTTTGGAAGAGATGTTCCCGGTAGGCTGTAAGAGCACTGTGCAGAGCGAGTTGTTTCTTAGCTTCCCAAAGAGCTGGAAGCAAGATGCTGTGGGGCCCAACTCGCCCTTTGGAAAGAAGCCTGCACGTTGTGCCTTTCAGCTCTAGGGCAAAGTAGCACACCCAGAGCAGAAGTCCTACTTCAGCCAGATCAGGCCTGTAAAGAAACTGCGTTTCACAGGCCTTTGGAAGAGATGTTCCCGGTAGGCTGTAAGAGCACTGTGCAGAGCGAGTTGTTTCTTAGCTTCCCAAAGAGCTGGAAGCAAGATGCTGTGGGGCTCAACTTGCCCTTTGGAAAGAAGCCTGCACGTTGTGCCTTTCAGCTCTAGGGCAAAGTAGAACACCCAGAGCAGAAGTCCTACTTCAGCCAGATCAGGCCTGCAAAGAAACTGCGTTTCACAGGCCTTTGGAAGAGATGTTCCCACTAGGCTGTAAGAGCACTGTGCAGAGCGAGTTGTTTCTTAGCTTCCCTATGAGCTGGAAGCAAGATGCTTTGCGGCCCAACTCGCCCTCTGGAAAGAAGCCTGCACGTTGTGCCTTTCAGCTCTAGGGCAAAGTAGCACACCCAGAGCAGAAGTCCTACTTCAGCCAGATCAGGCCTGCAAAGAAACTGCGTTTCACAGGCCTTTGGAAGAGATGTTCCCACTAGGCTGTAAGAGCACTGTGCAGAGCGAGTTGTTTCTTAGCTTCCCAAAGAGCTGGAAGCAAGATGCTGTGGGGCCCAACTCGCCCTTTGGAAAGAAGCCTGCACGTTGTGCCTTTCAGCTCTAGGGCAAAGTAGCACACCCAGAGCAGAAGTCCTACTTCAGCCAGATCAGGCCTGCAAATAAACTGCGTTTCACAGGCCTTTGGAAGAGATGTTCCCACTAGGCTGTAAGAGCACTGTCCAGAGTGAGTTGTTTCTTAGCTTCCCAAAGAGCTGGAAGCAAGATGCTGTGGGGCCCAACTCGCCCTTTGGAAAGAAGCCTGCACGTTGTGCCGTTCAGCTCTAGGGCAAAGTAGCACACCCAGAGCAGAAGTCCTACTTCAGCCAGATCAGGCCTGCAAAGAAACTGCGTTTCACAGGCCTTTGGAAGAGATGTTCCCACTAGGCTGTAAGAGCACTGTGCAGAGCGAGTTGTTTCTTAGCTTCCCAAAGAGCTGGAAGCAAGATGCTGTGGGGCCCAACTCGCCCTTTGGAAAGAAGCCTGCACGTTTTGCCTTTCAGCTCTAGGGCAAAGCAGCACACCCAGAGCAGAAGTCCTACTTCAGCCAGATCAGGCCTGCAAAGAAACTGCGTTTCACAGGCCTTTGGAAGAGATGTTCCCACTAGGCTGTAAGAGCACTGTGCAGAGCGAGTTGTTTCTTAGCTTCCCAAAGAGCTGGAAGCAAGATGCTGTGGGGCCCAACTCGCCCTTTGGAAAGAAGCCTGCACGTTGTGCCTTTCAGCTCTAGGGCAAAGTAGCACACCCAGAGCAGAAGTCCTACTTCAGCCAGATCAGGCCTGCAAAGAAACTGCGTTTCACAAACCTTTGGAAGACACGTTCCCGGTAGGCTGTAAGAGCACTGTGCAGAGAGAGTTGTTTCCTAGCTTCCCAAAGAGCTGGAAGCAAGATGCTGTGGGGCCCAACTCGCCCTTTGGAAAGAAGCCTGCACGTTGTGCCTTTCAGCTCTAGGGCAAAGTAGCACACCCAGAGCAGAAGTCCTACTTCAGCCAGATCAGGCCTGCAAAGAAACTGCGTTTCACAGGCCTTTGGAAGACATGTTCCCGGTAGGCTGTAGGAGCACTGTGCAGAGCGAGTTGTTTCTTAGCTTCCCAAAGAGCTGGAAGCAAGATGCTGTGGGGCTCAACTCTCCCTTTGGAAAGAAGCCTGCACGTTGTGCCTTTCAGCTCTAGGGCAAAGTAGCACACCCAGAGCAGAAGTCCTACTTCAGCCACATCAGGCCTGCAAAGAAACTGCGTTTCACAGGCCTTTGGAAGAGATGTTCCCGGTAGGCTGTAAGAGCACTGTGCAGAGCGAGTTGTTTCTTAGCTTCCCAAAGAGCTGGAAGCAAGATGCTGTGGGGCCCAACTCGCCCTTTGGAAAGAAGCCTGCACGTTGTGCCTTTCAGCTCTAGGGCAAAGTAGCACACCCAGAGCAGAAGTCCTACTTCAGCCAGATCAGGCATGCAAAGAAACTGCGTTTCACAGGCCTTTGGAAGACATGTTCCCGGTAGGCTGTAAGAGCACTGTGCAGAGCGAGTTGTTTCTTAGCTTCCCAAAGAGCTGGAAGCAAGATGCTGTGGGGCCAAACTCGCCCTTTGGAAAGAAGCCTGCACATTGTACCTTTCAGCTCTAGGGCAAAGTAGCACACCCAGAGCAGAAGTCCTACTTCAGCCAGATCAAGCCTGCAAAGAAACTGCGTTTCACAGGCCTTTGGAAGAGATGTTCCCACTAGGCTGTAAGAGCACTGTGCAGAGCGAGATGTTTCTTAGCTTCCCAAAGAGCTGGAAGCAAGATGCTGTGGGGCCCACCTCGCCCTTTGGAAAGAAGCCTGCACGTTGTGCCTTTCAGCTCTAGGGCAAAGTAGCACACCCAGAGCAGAAGTCCTACTTCAGCCAGATCAGGCCTGCAAAGAAACTGCGTTTCACAGGCCTTTGGAAGAGATGTTCCCACTAGGCTGTAAGAGCACTGTGCAGAGCGAGTTGTTTCTTAGCTTCCCTATGAGCTGGAAGCAAGATGCTGTGCGGCCCAACTCGCCCTTTGGAAAGAAGCCTGCACGTTGTGCCTTTCAGCTCTAGGGCAAAGTAGCACACCCAGAGCAGAAGTCCTACTTCAGCCAGATCAGGCCTGCAAAGAAACTGTGTTTCACAGTCCTTTGGAAGAGATGTTCCCGGTAGGCTGTAAGAGCACTGTGCAGAGCGAGTTGTTTCTTAGCTTCCCAAAGAGCTGGAAGCAAGATGCTGTGGGGCCGAACTCGCCCTTTGGAAAGAAGCCTGCACGTTGTGCCTTTCAGCTCTAGGGCAAAGTAGCACACCCAGAGCAGAAGTCCTACTTCAGCCAGATCAGGCCTGCAAAGAAACTGCGTTTCACAGGCCTTTGGAAGAGATGTTCCCACTAGGGTGTAAGAGCACTGTGCAGAGCGAGTTGTTTCTTAGCTTCCCAAAGAGCTGGAAGCAAGATGCTGTGGGGCCCAACTCGCCCTCTGGAAAGAAGCCTGCACGTTGTGCCTTTCAGCTCTAGGGCAAAGTAGTACACCCAGAGCAGAAGTCCTACTTCAGCCAGATCAGGCCTGCAAAGAAACTGCGTTTCACAGGCCTTTGGAAGAGATGTTCCCGGTAGGCTGTAAGAGCACTGTGCAGAGCGAGTTGTTTCTTAGCTTCCCAAAGAGCTGGAAGCAAGATGCTGTGGGGCCCAACTCGCCCTTTGGAAAGAAGCCTGCACGTTGTGCCTTTCAGCTCTAGGGCAAAGTAGCACACCCAGAGCAGAAGCTCTACTTCAGCCAGATCAGGCCTACAAAGAAATTGCGTTTCAAAGGCCTTTGGAAGAGGTGTTCCCGGTAGGCTGTAAGAGCACTGTGCAGAGCGAGTTGTTTCTTAGCTTCCCAAAGAGCTGGAAGCAAGATGCTGTGGGGCCCAACTCGCCCTTTGGAAAGAAGCCTGCACTTTGTGCCTTTCAGCTCTAGGGCAAAGTAGCACACCCAGAGCAGAAGTCCTACTTCAGCCAGATCAGGCCTGCAAAGAAACTGCGTTTCACAGGCCTTTGGAAGACATGTTCCCGGTAGGCTGTAAGAGCACTGTGCAGAGCGAGTTGTTTCCTAGCTTCCCAAAGAGCTGGAAGCAAGATGCTGTGGGGCCCAACTCGCCCTTTGGAAAGAAGCCTGCACGTTGTGCCTTTCAGCTCTAGGGCAAAGTAGCACACCCAGAGCAGAAGTCCTACTTCAGCCAGATCAGGCCTGCAAAGAAACTGCGTTTCACAGGCCTTTGGAAGAGATGTTCCCGGTAGGCTGTAAGAGCACTGTGCAGAGCGAGTTGTTTCTTAGCTTCCCAAAGAGCTGGAAGCAAGATGCTGTGGGGCCCAACTCGCCCTTTGGAAAGAAGCCTGCACGTTGTGCCTTTCAGCTCTAGGGCAAAGTAGCACACCCAGAGCAGAAGTCCTACTTCAGCCAGATCAGGCCTGCAAAGAAACTGCGTTTCACAGGCCTTTGGCAGAGATGTTCCCGGTAGGCTGTAAGAGCACTGTGCAGAGCGAGTTGTTTCTTAGCTTCCCAAAGAGCTGGAAGCAAGATGCTGTGGGGCCCAACTCGCCCTTTGGAAAGAAGCCTGCACGTTGTGCCTTTCAGCTCTAGGGCAAAGTAGCACACCCAGAGCAGAAGTCCTACTTCAGCCAGATCAGGCCTGCAAAGAAACTGCATTTCACAGGCCTTTGCAAGAGATGTTCCCACTAGGCTGTAAGAGCACTGTGCAGAGCGAGTTGTTTCTTAGCTTCCCAAAGAGCTGGAAGCAAGATGCTGTGGGGCCCAACTCGCCCTTTGGAAAGAAGCCTGCACGTTGTGCCTTTCAGCTCTAGGGCAAAGTAGCACACCCAGAGCAGAAGTCCTACTTCAGCCAGATCAGGCCTGCAAAGAAACTGCGTTTCACAGGCCTTTGGAAGAGATGTTCCCGGTAGGCTGTAGGAGCACTGTGCAGAGCGAGTTGTTTCTTAGCTTTCCAAAGAGCTGGAAGCAAGAGGCTGTGGGGCTCAACTCTCCCTTTGGAAAGAAGCCTGCATGTTGTGCCTTTCAGCTCTAGGGCAAAGTAGCACACCCAGAGCAGAAGTCCTACTTCAGCCAGATCAGGCCTGCAAAGAAACTGCGTTTCACAGGCCTTTGGAAGTGATGTTCCCGGTAGGCAGTAAGAGCAATGTGCAGAGCGCGTTGTTTCTTAGCTTCCCAAAGTGCTGGAAGCAAGATGCTGTGGGGCCCACCTCGCCCTTTGGAAAGAAGCCTGCACGTTGTGCCTTTCAGCTCTAGGGCAAAGTAGCACACCCAGAGCAGAAGTCCTACTTCAGCCAGATCAGGCCTGCAAAGAAACTGCGTTTCACAGGCCTTTGGAAGAGATGTTCCCGGTAGGCTGTAAGAGCACTGTGCAGAGCGAGTTGTTTCTTAGCTTCCCAAAGAGCTGGAAGCAAGATGCTGTGGGGCCCAACTCGCCCTCTGGAAAGAAGCCTGCACGTTGTGCCTTTCAGCTCTAGGGCAAAGTAGTACACCCAGAGCAGAAGTCCTACTTCAGCCAGATCAGGCCTGCAAAGAAACTGCGTTTCACAGGCCTTTGGAAGAGATGTTCCCGGTAGGCTGTTAGAGCACTGTGCAGAGCGAGTTGTTTCTTAGCTTCCCAAAGAGCTGGAAGCAAGATGCTGTGGGGCCCAACTCGCCCTTTGGAAAGAGGCCTGCACGTTGTGCCTTTCAGCTCTAGGGCAAAGTAGCACACCCAGAGCAGAAGCTCTACTTCAGCCAGATCAGGCCTACAAAGAAATTGCGTTTCAAAGGCCTTTGGAAGAGATGTTCCCGGTAGGCTGTAAGAGCACTGTGCAGAGCGAGTTGTTTCTTAGCTTCCCAAAGAGCTGGAAGCAAGATGCTGTGGGGCCCAACTCGCCCTTTGGAAAGAAGCCTGCACGTTGTGCCTTTCAGCTCTAGGGCAAAGTAGCACACCCAGAGCAGAAGTCCTACTTCAGCCAGATCAGGCCTGCAAAGAAACTGCGTTTCACAGGCCTTTGGAAGACATGTTCCCGGTAGGCTGTAAGAGCACTGTGCAGAGCGAGTTGTTTCCTAGCTTCCCAAAGAGCTGGAAGCAAGATGCTGTGGGGCCCAACTCGCCCTTTGGAAAGAAGCCTGCACGTTGTGCCTTTCAGCTCTAGGGCAAAGTAGCACACCCAGAGCAGAAGTCCTACTTCAGCCAGATCAGGCCTGCAAAGAAACTGCGTTTCACAGGCCTTTGGAAGAGATGTTCCCGGTAGGCTGTAAGAGCACTGTGCAGAGCGAGTTGTTTCTTAGCTTCCCAAAGAGCTGGAAGCAAGATGCTGTGGGGCCCAACTCGCCCTTTGGAAAGAAGCCTGCACGTTGTGCCTTTCAGCTCTAGGGCAAAGTAGCACACCCAGAGCAGAAGTCCTACTTCAGCCAGATCAGGCCTGCAAAGAAACTGCGTTTCACAGGCCTTTGGAAGAGATGTTCCCGGTAGGCTGTAAGAGCACTGTGCAGAGCGAGTTGTTTCTTAGCTTCCCAAAGAGCTGGAAGCAAGATGCTGTGGGGCCCAACTCGCCCTTTGGAAAGAAGCCTGCACGTTGTGCCTTTCAGCTCTAGGGCAAAGTAGCACACCCAGAGCAGAAGTCCTACTTCAGCCAGATCAGGCCTGCAAAGAAACTGCGTTTCACAGGCCTTTGGAAGAGATGTTCCCACTAGGCTGTAAGAGCACTGTGCAGAGCGAGATGTTTCTTAGCTTCCCAAAGAGCTGGAAGCAAGATGCTGTGGGGCCCACCTCGCCCTTTGGAAAGAAGCCTGCACGTTGTGCCTTTCAGCTCTAGGGCAAAGTAGCACACCCAGAGCAGAAGTCCTACTTCAGCCAGATCAGGCCTGCAAAGAAACTGCGTTTCACAGGCCTTTGGAAGAGATGTTCCCACTAGGCTGTAAGAGCACTGTGCAGAGCGAGTTGTTTCTTAGCTTCCCTATGAGCTGGAAGCAAGATGCTGTGCGGCCCAACTCGCCCTTTGGAAAGAAGCCTGCACGTTGTGCCTTTCAGCTCTAGGGCAAAGTAGCACACCCAGAGCAGAAGTCCTACTTCAGCCAGATCAGGCCTGCAAAGAAACTGTGTTTCACAGTCCTTTGGAAGAGATGTTCCCGGTAGGCTGTAAGAGCACTGTGCAGAGCGAGTTGTTTCTTAGCTTCCCAAAGAGCTGGAAGCAAGATGCTGTGGGGCCGAACTCGCCCTTTGGAAAGAAGCCTGCACGTTGTGCCTTTCAGCTCTAGGGCAAAGTAGCACACCCAGAGCAGAAGTCCTACTTCAGCCAGATCAGGCCTGCAAAGAAACTGCGTTTCACAGGCCTTTGGAAGAGATGTTCCCACTAGGCTGTAAGAGCACTGTGCAGAGCGAGTTGTTTCTTAGCTTCCCAAAGAGCTGGAAGCAAGATGCTGTGGGGCCCAACTCGCCCTCTGGAAAGAAGCCTGCACGTTGTGCCTTTCAGCTCTAGGGCAAAGTAGTACACCCAGAGCAGAAGTCCTACTTCAGCCAGATCAGGCCTGCAAAGAAACTGCGTTTCACAGGCCTTTGGAAGAGATGTTCCCGGTAGGCTGTAAGAGCACTGTGCAGAGCGAGTTGTTTCTTAGCTTCCCAAAGAGCTGGAAGCAAGATGCTGTGGGGCCCAACTCGCCCTTTGGAAAGAAGCCTGCACGTTGTGCCTTTCAGCTCTAGGGCAAAGTAGCACACCCAGAGCAGAAGCTCTACTTCAGCCAGATCAGGCCTACAAAGAAATTGCGTTTCAAAGGCCTTTGGAAGAGGTGTTCCCGGTAGGCTGTAAGAGCACTGTGCAGAGCGAGTTGTTTCTTAGCTTCCCAAAGAGCTGGAAGCAAGATGCTGTGGGGCCCAACTCGCCCTTTGGAAAGAAGCCTGCACTTTGTGCCTTTCAGCTCTAGGGCAAAGTAGCACACCCAGAGCAGAAGTCCTACTTCAGCCAGATCAGGCCTGCAAAGAAACTGCGTTTCACAGGCCTTTGGAAGACATGTTCCCGGTAGGCTGTAAGAGCACTGTGCAGAGCGAGTTGTTTCCTAGCTTCCCAAAGAGCTGGAAGCAAGATGCTGTGGGGCCCAACTCGCCCTTTGGAAAGAAGCCTGCACGTTGTGCCTTTCAGCTCTAGGGCAAAGTAGCACACCCAGAGCAGAAGTCCTACTTCAGCCAGATCAGGCCTGCAAAGAAACTGCGTTTCACAGGCCTTTGGAAGAGATGTTCCCGGTAGGCTGTAAGAGCACTGTGCAGAGCGAGTTGTTTCTTAGCTTCCCAAAGAGCTGGAAGCAAGATGCTGTGGGGCCCAACTCGCCCTTTGGAAAGAAGCCTGCACGTTGTGCCTTTCAGCTCTAGGGCAAAGTAGCACACCCAGAGCAGAAGTCCTACTTCAGCCAGATCAGGCCTGCAAAGAAACTGCGTTTCACAGGCCTTTGGCAGAGATGTTCCCGGTAGGCTGTAAGAGCACTGTGCAGAGCGAGTTGTTTCTTAGCTTCCCAAAGAGCTGGAAGCAAGATGCTGTGGGGCCCAACTCGCCCTTTGGAAAGAAGCCTGCACGTTGTGCCTTTCAGCTCTAGGGCAAAGTAGCACACCCAGAGCAGAAGTCCTACTTCAGCCAGATCAGGCCTGCAAAGAAACTGCATTTCACAGGCCTTTGCAAGAGATGTTCCCACTAGGCTGTAAGAGCACTGTGCAGAGCGAGTTGTTTCTTAGCTTCCCAAAGAGCTGGAAGCAAGATGCTGTGGGGCCCAACTCGCCCTTTGGAAAGAAGCCTGCACGTTGTGCCTTTCAGCTCTAGGGCAAAGTAGCACACCCAGAGCAGAAGTCCTACTTCAGCCAGATCAGGCCTGCAAAGAAACTGCGTTTCACAGGCCTTTGGAAGAGATGTTCCCGGTAGGCTGTAGGAGCACTGTGCAGAGCGAGTTGTTTCTTAGCTTTCCAAAGAGCTGGAAGCAAGAGGCTGTGGGGCTCAACTCTCCCTTTGGAAAGAAGCCTGCATGTTGTGCCTTTCAGCTCTAGGGCAAAGTAGCACACCCAGAGCAGAAGTCCTACTTCAGCCAGATCAGGCCTGCAAAGAAACTGCGTTTCACAGGCCTTTGGAAGTGATGTTCCCGGTAGGCAGTAAGAGCAATGTGCAGAGCGCGTTGTTTCTTAGCTTCCCAAAGTGCTGGAAGCAAGATGCTGTGGGGCCCACCTCGCCCTTTGGAAAGAAGCCTGCACGTTGTGCCTTTCAGCTCTAGGGCAAAGTAGCACACCCAGAGCAGAAGTCCTACTTCAGCCAGATCAGGCCTGCAAAGAAACTGCGTTTCACAGGCCTTTGGAAGAGATGTTCCCGGTAGGCTGTAAGAGCACTGTGCAGAGCGAGTTGTTTCTTAGCTTCCCAAAGAGCTGGAAGCAAGATGCTGTGGGGCCCAACTCGCCCTCTGGAAAGAAGCCTGCACGTTGTGCCTTTCAGCTCTAGGGCAAAGTAGTACACCCAGAGCAGAAGTCCTACTTCAGCCAGATCAGGCCTGCAAAGAAACTGCGTTTCACAGGCCTTTGGAAGAGATGTTCCCGGTAGGCTGTTAGAGCACTGTGCAGAGCGAGTTGTTTCTTAGCTTCCCAAAGAGCTGGAAGCAAGATGCTGTGGGGCCCAACTCGCCCTTTGGAAAGAGGCCTGCACGTTGTGCCTTTCAGCTCTAGGGCAAAGTAGCACACCCAGAGCAGAAGCTCTACTTCAGCCAGATCAGGCCTACAAAGAAATTGCGTTTCAAAGGCCTTTGGAAGAGATGTTCCCGGTAGGCTGTAAGAGCACTGTGCAGAGCGAGTTGTTTCTTAGCTTCCCAAAGAGCTGGAAGCAAGATGCTGTGGGGCCCAACTCGCCCTTTGGAAAGAAGCCTGCACGTTGTGCCTTTCAGCTCTAGGGCAAAGTAGCACACCCAGAGCAGAAGTCCTACTTCAGCCAGATCAGGCCTGCAAAGAAACTGCGTTTCACAGGCCTTTGGAAGACATGTTCCCGGTAGGCTGTAAGAGCACTGTGCAGAGCGAGTTGTTTCCTAGCTTCCCAAAGAGCTGGAAGCAAGATGCTGTGGGGCCCAACTCGCCCTTTGGAAAGAAGCCTGCACGTTGTGCCTTTCAGCTCTAGGGCAAAGTAGCACACCCAGAGCAGAAGTCCTACTTCAGCCAGATCAGGCCTGCAAAGAAACTGCGTTTCACAGGCCTTTGGAAGAGATGTTCCCGGTAGGCTGTAAGAGCACTGTGCAGAGCGAGTTGTTTCTTAGCTTCCCAAAGAGCTGGAAGCAAGATGCTGTGGGGCCCAACTCGCCCTTTGGAAAGAAGCCTGCACGTTGTGCCTTTCAGCTCTAGGGCAAAGTAGCACACCCAGAGCAGAAGTCCTACTTCAGCCAGATCAGGCCTGCAAAGAAACTGCGTTTCACAGGCCTTTGGAAGAGATGTTCCCGGTAGGCTGTAAGAGCACTGTGCAGAGCGAGTTGTTTCTTAGCTTCCCAAAGAGCTGGAAGCAAGATGCTGTGGGGCCCAACTCGCCCTTTGGAAAGAAGCCTGCACGTTGTGCCTTTCAGCTCTAGGGCAAAGTAGCACACCCAGAGCAGAAGTCCTACTTCAGCCAGATCAGGCCTGCAAAGAAACTGCGTTTCACAGGCCTTTGCAAGAGATGTTCCCACTAGGCTGTAAGAGCACTGTGCAGAGCGAGTTGTTTCTTAGCTTCCCAAAGAGCTGGAAGCAAGATGCTGTGGGGCCCAACTCGCCCTTTGGAAAGAAGCCTGCACGTTGTGCCTTTCAGCTCTAGGGCAAAGTAGCACACCCAGAGCAGAAGTCCTACTTCAGCCAGATCAGGCCTGCAAAGAAACTGCGTTTCACAGGCCTTTGGAAGACATGTTCCCGGTAGGCTGTAGGAGCACTGTGCAGAGCGAGTTGTTTCTTAGCTTTCCAAAGAGCTGGAAGCAAGAGGCTGTGGGGCTCAACTCTCCCTTTGGAAAGAAGCCTGCATGTTGTGCCTTTCAGCTCTAGGGCAAAGTAGCACACCCAGAGCAGAAGTCCTACTTCAGCCAGATCAGGCCTGCAAAGAAACTGCGTTTCACAGGCCTTTGGAAGAGATGTTCCCGGTAGGCAGTAAGAGCAATGTGCAGAGCGCGTTGTTTCTTAGCTTCCCAAAGTGCTGGAAGCAAGATGCTGTGGGGCCCACCTCGCCCTTTGGAAAGAAGCCTGCACGTTGTGCCTTTCAGCTCTAGGGCAAAGTAGCACACCCAGAGCAGAAGTCCTACTTCAGCCAGATCAGGCCTGCAAAGAAACTGCGTTTCACAGGCCTTTGGAAGAGATGTTCCCGGTAGGCTGTAAGAGCACTGTGCAGAGCGAGTTGTTTCTTAGCTTCCCTATGAGCTGGAAGCAAGATGCTGTGCGGCCCAACTCGCCCTTTGGAAAGAAGCCTGCACGTTGTGCCTTTCAGCTCTAGGGCAAAGTAGCACACCCAGAGCAGAAGTCCTACTTCAGCCAGATCAGGCCTGCAAAGAAACTGTGTTTCACAGTCCTTTGGAAGAGATGTTCCCGGTAGGCTGTAAGAGCACTGTGCAGAGCGAGTTGTTTCTTAGCTTCCCAAAGAGCTGGAAGCAAGATGCTGTGGGGCCCAACTCGCCCTTTGGAAAGAAGCCTGCACGTTGTGCCTTTCAGCTCTAGGGCAAAGTAGCACACCCAGAGCAGAAGTCCTACTTCGGCCAGATCAGGCCTGCAAAGAAACTGCGTTTCACAGGCCTTTGGAAGAGATGTTCCCGGTAGGCTGTAAGAGCACTGTGCAGAGCGAATTGTTTCTTAGCTTCCCAAAGAGCTGGAAGCAAGATGCTGTGGGGCCCAACTCGCCCTTTGGAAAGAAGCCTGCACGTTGTGCCTTTCAGCTCTAGGGCAAAGTAGCACACCCAGAGCAGAAGTCCTACTTCAGCCAGATCAGGCCTGCAAAGAAACTGCGTTTCACAGGCCTTTGGAAGAGATGTTCCCACTAGGCTGTAAGAGCACTGTGCAGAGCGAGTTGTTTCTTAGCTTCCCAAAGAGCTGGAAGCAAGATGCTGTGGGTCCCAACTCGCCATTTGGAAAGAAGCCTGCACGTTGTGCCTTTCAGCTCTAGGGCAAAGTAGCACACCCAGAGCAGAAGTCCTACTTCAGCCAGATCAGGCCTGCAAAGAAACTGCGTTTCAAAGGCCTTTGGAAGAGATGTTCCCACTAGGCTGTAAGAGCCCTGTGCAGAGCGAGTTGTTTCTTAGCTTCCCAAAGAGCTGGAAGCAAGATGCTGTGGGGCCCAACTCGCCCTTTGGAAAGAAGCCTGCACGTTGTGCCTTTCAGCTCTAGGGCAAAGTAGCACACCCAGAGCAGAAGTCCTACTTCAGCCAGATCAGGCCTGCAAAGAAACTGCGTTTCACAGCATCTTTGGAAGAGATGTTCCCGGTAGGCTGTAAGAGCACTGTGCAGAGCGAGTTGTTTCTTAGCTTCCCAAAGAGCTGGAAGCAAGATGCTGTGGGGCCCAACTCGCCCTTTGGAAAGAAGCCTGCACGTTGTGCCATTCAGCTCTAGGGCAAAGTAGCACACCCAGAGCAGAAGTCCTACTTCAGCCAGATCAGGCCTGCTAAGAAACTGCGTTTCACAGGCCTTTGGAAGAGATGTTCCCGGTAGGCTGTAAGAGCACTGTGCAGAGCGAGTTGTTTCTTAGCTTCCCAAAGAGCTGGAAGCAAGATGCTGTGGGGCCCAACTCGCCCTTTGGAAAGAAGCCTGCACGTTGTGCCTTTCAGCTCTAGGGCAAAGTAGCACACCCAGAGCAGAAGTCCTACTTCAGCCAGATCAGGCCTGCAAAGAAACTGCGTTTCACAGGCCTTTGGAAGAGATGTTCCCGGTAGGCTGTAAGAGCACTGTGCAGAGCGAGTTGTTTCTTAGCTTCCCAAAGAGCTGGAAGCAAGATGCTGTGGGGCCCAACTCGCCCTTTGGAAAGAAGCCTGCACGTTGTGCCTTTCAGCTCTAGGGCAAAGTAGCACACCCAGAGCAGAAGTCCTACTTCAGCCAGATCAGGCCTGCAAAGAAACTGCGTTTCACAGGCCTTTGGAAGAGATGTTCCCGGTAGGCTGTAAGAGCACTGTGCAGAGCGAGTTGTTTCTTAGCTTCCCAAAGAGCTGGAAGCAAGATGCTGTGGGGCCCAACTCGCCCTTTGGAAAGAAGCCTGCACGTTGTGCCTTTCAGCTCTAGGGCAAAGTAGCACACCCAGAGCAGAAGTCCTACTTCAGCCAGATCAGGCCTGCAAAGAAACTGCGTTTCACAGGCCTTTGGAAGAGATGTTCCCGGTAGGCTGTAAGAGCACTGTGCAGAGCGAGTTGTTTCTTAGCTTCCCAAAGAGCTGGAAGCAAGATGCTGTGGGGCCCAACTCGCCCTTTGGAAAGAAGCCTGCACGTTGTGCCTTTCAGCTCTAGGGCAAAGTAGCACACCCAGAGCAGAAGTCCTACTTCGGCCAGATCAGGCCTGCAAAGAAACTGCGTTTCACAGGCCTTTGGAAGAGATGTTCCCGGTAGGCTGTAAGAGCACTGTGCAGAGCGAGTTGTTTCTTAGCTTCCCAAAGAGCTGGAAGCAAGATGCTGTGGGGCCCAACTCGCCCTTTGGAAAGAAGCCTGCACGTTGTGCCTTTCAGCTCTAGGGCAAAGTAGCACACCCAGAGCAGAAGTCCTACTTCAGCCAGATCAGGCCTGCAAAGAAACTGCATTTCACAGGCCTTTGGAAGAGATGTTCCCACTAGGCTGTAAGAGCACTGTGCAGAGCGAGTTGTTTCTTAGCTTCCCAATGAGCTGGAAGCAAGATGCTGTGCGGCCCAACTCGCCCTTTGGAAAGAAGCCTGCACGTTGTGCCTTTCAGCTCTAGGGCAAAGTAGCACACCCAGAGCAGAAGTCCTACTTCAGCCAGATCAGGCCTGCAAAGAAACTGTGTTTCACAGTCCTTTGGAAGAGATGTTCCCGGTAGGCTGTAAGAGCACTGTGCAGAGCGAGTTGTTTCTTAGCTTCCCAAAGAGCTGGAAGCAAGATGCTGTGGGGCCCAACTCGCCCTTTGGAAAGAAGCCTGCACGTTGTGCCTTTCAGCTCTAGGGCAAAGTAGCACACCCAGAGCAGAAGTCCTACTTCAGCCAGATCAGGCCTGCAAAGAAACTGCGTTTCACAGGCCTTTGGAAGAGATGTTCCCGGTAGGCTGTAAGAGCACTGTGCAGAGCGAGTTGTTTCTTAGCTTCCCAAAGAGCTGGAAGCAAGATGCTGTGGGGCCCAACTCGCCCTTTGGAAAGAAGCCTGCACGTTGTGCCTTTCAGCTCTAGGGCAAAGTAGCACACCCAGAGCAGAAGTCCTACTTCAGCCAGATCAGGCCTGCATAGAAACTGCGTTTCACAGGCCTTTGGAAGAGATGTTCCCACTAGGATGTAAGAGCACTGTGCAGAGCGAGTTGTTTCTTAGCTTCCCAAAGAGCTGGAAGCAAGATGCTGTGGGGCCCAACTCGCCCTTTGGAAAGAAGCCTGCACGTTGTGCCTTTCAGCTCTAGGGCAAAGTAGCACACCCAGAGCAGAAGTCCTACTTCAGCCAGATCAGGCCTGCAAAGAAACTGCGTTTCAAAGGCCTTTGGAAGAGATGTTCCCACTAGGCTGTAAGAGGACTGTCCAGAGCGAGTTGTTTCTTAGCTTCCCAAAGAGCTGGAAGCAAGATGCTGTGGGGCCCAACTCGCCCTTTGGAAAGAAGCCTGCACGTTGTGCCATTCAGCTCTAGGGCAAAGTAGCACACCCAGAGCAGAAGTCCTACTTCAGCCAGATCAGGCCTGCTAAGAAACTGCGTTTCACAGGCCTTTGGAAGAGATGTTCCCGGTAGGCTGTAAGAGCACTGTGCAGAGCGAGTTGTTTCTTAGCTTCCCAAAGAGCTGGAAGCAAGATGCTGTGGGGCCCAACTCGCCCTTTGGAAAGAAGCCTGCACGTTGTGCCTTTCAGCTCTAGGGCAAAGTAGCACACCCAGAGCAGAAGTCCTACTTCAGCCAGATCAGGCCTGCAAAGAAACTGCGTTTCACAGGCCTTTGGAAGAGATGTTCCCGGTAGGCTGTAAGAGCACTGTGCAGAGCGAGTTGTTTCTTAGCTTCCCAAAGAGCTGGAAGCAAGATGCTGTGGGGCCCAACTCGCCCTTTGGAAAGAAGCCTGCACGTTGTGCCTTTCAGCTCTAGGGCAAAGTAGCACACCCAGAGCAGAAGTCCTACTTCAGCCAGATCAGGCCTGCAAAGAAACTGCGTTTCACAGGCCTTTGGAAGAGATGTTCCCGGTAGGCTGTAAGAGCACTGTGCAGAGCGAGTTGTTTCTTAGCTTCCCAAAGAGCTGGAAGCAAGATGCTGTGGGGCCCAACTCGCCCTTTGGAAAGAAGCCTGCACGTTGTGCCTTTCAGCTCTAGGGCAAAGTAGCACACCCAGAGCAGAAGTCCTACTTCAGCCAGATCAGGCCTGCAAAGAAACTGCGTTTCACAGGCCTTTGGAAGAGATGTTCCCGGTAGGCTGTAAGAGCACTGTGCAGAGCGAGTTGTTTCTTAGCTTCCCAAAGAGCTGGAAGCAAGATGCTGTGGGGCCCAACTCGCCCTTTGGAAAGAAGCCTGCACGTTGTGCCTTTCAGCTCTAGGGCAAAGTAGCACACCCAGAGCAGAAGTCCTACTTCGGCCAGATCAGGCCTGCAAAGAAACTGCGTTTCACAGGCCTTTGGAAGAGATGTTCCCGGTAGGCTGTAAGAGCACTGTGCAGAGCGAGTTGTTTCTTAGCTTCCCAAAGAGCTGGAAGCAAGATGCTGTGGGGCCCAACTCGCCCTTTGGAAAGAAGCCTGCACGTTGTGCCTTTCAGCTCTAGGGCAAAGTAGCACACCCAGAGCAGAAGTCCTACTTCAGCCAGATCAGGCCTGCAAAGAAACTGCATTTCACAGGCCTTTGGAAGAGATGTTCCCACTAGGCTGTAAGAGCACTGTGCAGAGCGAGTTGTTTCTTAGCTTCCCAATGAGCTGGAAGCAAGATGCTGTGCGGCCCAACTCGCCCTTTGGAAAGAAGCCTGCACGTTGTGCCTTTCAGCTCTAGGGCAAAGTAGCACACCCAGAGCAGAAGTCCTACTTCAGCCAGATCAGGCCTGCAAAGAAACTGTGTTTCACAGTCCTTTGGAAGAGATGTTCCCGGTAGGCTGTAAGAGCACTGTGCAGAGCGAGTTGTTTCTTAGCTTCCCAAAGAGCTGGAAGCAAGATGCTGTGGGGCCCAACTCGCCCTTTGGAAAGAAGCCTGCACGTTGTGCCTTTCAGCTCTAGGGCAAAGTAGCACACCCAGAGCAGAAGTCCTACTTCAGCCAGATCAGGCCTGTAAAGAAACTGCGTTTCACAGGCCTTTGGAAGAGATGTTCCCGGTAGGCTGTAAGAGCACTCTGCAGAGCGAGTTGTTTCTTAGCTTCCCAAAGAGCTGGAAGCAAGATGCTGTGGGGCCCAACTCGCCCTTTGGAAAGAAGCCTGCACGTTGTGCCTTTCAGCTCTAGGGCAAAGTAGCACACCCAGAGCAGAAGTCCTACTTCAGCCAGATCAGGCCTGCAAAGAAACTGCGTTTCACAGGCCTTTGGAAGAGATGTTCCCACTAGGCTGTAAGAGCACTGTGCAGAGCGAGTTGTTTCTTAGCTTCCCAAAGAGCTGGAAGCAAGATGCTGTGGGGCCCAACTCGCCCTTTGGAAAGAAGCCTGCACGTTGTGCCTTTCAGCTCTAGGGCAAAGTAGCACACCCAGAGCAGAAGTCCTACTTCAGCCAGATCAGGCCTGCAAAGAAACTGCGTTTCACAGGCCTTTGGAAGAGATGTTCCCGGTAGGCTGTAAGAGCACTGTGCAGAGCGAGTTGTTTCTTAGCTTCCCAAAGAGCTGGAAGCAAGATGCTGTGGGGCCCAACTCGCCCTTTGGAAAGAAGCCTGCACGTTGTGCCTTTCAGCTCTAGGGCAAAGTAGCACACCCAGAGCAGAAGTCCTACTTCAGCCAGATCAGGCCTGCATAGAAACTGCGTTTCACAGGCCTTTGGAAGAGATGTTCCCACTAGGATGTAAGAGCACTGTGCAGAGCGAGTTGTTTCTTAGCTTCCCAAAGAGCTGGAAGCAAGATGCTGTGGGGCCCAACTCGCCCTTTGGAAAGAAGCCTGCACGTTGTGCCTTTCAGCTCTAGGGCAAAGTAGCACACCCAGAGCAGAAGTCCTACTTCAGCCAGATCAGGCCTGCAAAGAAACTGCGTTTCAAAGGCCTTTGGAAGAGATGTTCCCACTAGGCTGTAAGAGGACTGTCCAGAGCGAGTTGTTTCTTAGCTTCCCAAAGAGCTGGAAGCAAGATGCTGTGGGGCCCAACTCGCCCTTTGGAAAGAAGCCTGCACGTTGTGCCTTTCAGCTCTAGGGCAAAGTAGCACACCCAGAGCAGAAGTCCTACTTCAGCCAGATCAGGCCTGCAAAGAAACTGCGTTTCACAGGCCTTTGGAAGAGATGTTCCCACTAGGCTGTAAGAGCACTGTGCAGAGCGAGTTGTTTCTTAGCTTCCCAAAGAGCTGGAAGCAAGATGCTGTGGGGCCCAACTCGCCCTTTGGAAAGAAGCCTGCACGTTGTGCCTTTCAGCTCTAGGGCAAAGTAGCACACCCAGAGCAGAAGTCCTACTTCAGCCAGATCAGGCCTGCAAAGAAACTGCGTTTCACAGGCCTTTGGAAGAGATGTTCCCGGTAGGCTGTAAGAGCACTGTGCAGAGCGAGTTGTTTCTTAGCTTCCCAAAGAGCTGGAAGCAAGATGCTGTGGGGCCCAACTCGCCCTTTGGAAAGAAGCCTGCACGTTGTGCCTTTCAGCTCTAGGGCAAAGTAGCACACCCAGAGCAGAAGTCCTACTTCAGCCAGATCAGGCCTGCAAAGAAACTGCGTTTCACAGGCCTTTGGAAGACATGTTCACGGTAGGCTGTAAGAGCACTGTGCAGAGCGAGTTGTTTCTTAGCTTCCCAAAGAGCTGGAAGCAAAATGCTGTGGGGCCCAACTCGCCCTTTGGAAAGAGGCCTGCACATTGTACCTTTCAGCTCTAGGTCAAAGTAGCACACCCAGAGCAGAAGTCCTACTTCAGCCAGATCAAGCCTGCAAAGAAACTGCGTTTCACAGGCCTTTGGAAGAGATGTTCCCACTAGGCTGTAAGAGCACTGTGCAGAGCGAGTTGTTTCTTAGCTTCCCAAAGAGCTGGAAGCAAGATGCTGTGGGGCCCACCTCGCCCTTTGGAAAGAAGCCTGCACATTGTGCCTTTCAGCTCTAGGGAAAGTAGCACACCCAGAGCAGAAGTCCTACTTCAGCCAGATCAGGCCTGCAAAGAAACTGTGTTTCACAGGCCTTTGGAAGAGATGTTCCCGGTAGGCTGTAAGAGCACTGTGCAGAGCGAGTTGTTTCTTAGCTTCCCAAAGAGCTGGATGCAAGATGCTGTGGGGCCCAACTCGCCCTTTGGAAAGAAGCCTGCACGTTGTGCCTTTCAGCTCTAGGGCAAAGTAGCACACCCAGAGCAGAAGTCCTACTTCGGCCAGATCAGGCCTGCAAAGAAACTGCGTTTCACAGGCCTTTGGAAGAGATGTTCCCGGTAGGCTGTAAGAGCACTGTGCAGAGCGAGTTGTTTCTTAGCTTCCCAAAGAGCTGGAGGCAAGATGCTGTGGGGCCCAACTCGCCCTTTGGAAAGAAGCCTGCACGTTGTGCCTTTCAGCTCTAGGGCAAAGTAGCACACCCAGAGCAGAAGTCCTACTTCAGCCAGATCAGTCCTGCAAAGAAACTGCGTTTCACAGGCCTTTGGAAGAGATGTTCCCACTAGGCTGTAAGAGCACTGTGCAGAGCGAGTTGTTTCTTAGCTTCCCAAAGAGCTGGAAGCAAGATGCTGTGGGGCCCAACTCGCCCTTTGGAAAGAAGCCTGCACGTTGTGCCTTTCAGCTCTAGGGCAAAGTAGCACAACCAGAGCAGAAGTCCTACTTCAGCCAGATCAGGCCTGCAAAGAAACTGCGTTTCACAGGCCTTTGGAAGAGATGTTCCCGGTAGGCTGTAAGAGCACTGTGCAGAGCGAGTTGTTTCTTAGCTTCCCAAAGAGCTGGAAGCAAGATGCTGTGGGGCCCAACTCGCCCTTTGGAAAGAAGCCTGCACGTTGTGCCTTTCAGCTCTAGGGCAAAGTAGCACACCCAGAGCAGAAGTCCTACTTCAGCCAGATCAGGCCTGCAAAGAAACTGCGTTTCACAGGCCTTTGGAAGAGATGTTCCCAATAGGCTGTAAGAGCACTGTGCAGAGCGAGTTGTTTCTTAGCTTCCCAAAGAGCTGGAAGCAAGATGCTGTGGGGCCCAACTCGCCCTTTGGAAAGAAGCCTGCACGTTGTGCCTTTCAGCTCTAGGGCAAAGTAGCACACCCAGAGCAGAAGTCCTACTTCAGCCAGATCAGGCCTGCAAAGAAACTGCGTTTCACAGCATCTTTGGAAGAGATGTTCCCGATAGGCTGTAAGAGCACTGTGCAGAGCGAGTTGTTTCTTAGCTTCCCAAAGAGCTGGAAGCAAGATGCTGTGGGGCCCAACTCGCCCTTTGGAAAGAAGCCTGCACGTTGTGCCTTTCAGCTCTAGGGCAAAGTAGCACACCCAGAGCAGAAGTCCTACTTCAGCCAGGTCAGGCCTGCAAAGAAACTGCGTTTCACAGGCCTTTGGAAGAGATGTTCCCGGTAGGCTGTAAGAGCACTGTGCAGAGCGAGTTGTTTCTTAGCTTCCCAAAGAGCTGGAAGCAAGATGCTGTGGGGCCCAACTCGCCCTTTGGAAAGAAGCCTGCACGTTGTGCCTTTCAGCTCTAGGGCAAAGTAGCACACCCAGAGCAGAAGTCCTACTTCAGCCAGATCAAGCCTGCAAAGAAACTGCGTTTCACAGGCCTTTGGAAGAGATGTTCCCACTAGGCTGTAAGAGCACTGTGCAGAGCGAGATGTTTCTTAGCTTCCCAAAGAGCTGGAAGCAAGATGCTGTGGGGCCCACCTCGCCCTTTGGAAAGAAGCCTGCACGTTGTGCCTTTCAGCTCTAGGGCAAAGTAGCACACCCAGAGCAGAAGTCCTACTTCAGCCAGATCAGGCCTGCAAAGAAACTGCGTTTCACAGGCCTTTGGAAGAGATGTTCCCACTAGGCTGTAAGAGCACTGTGCAGAGCGAGTTGTTTCTTAGCTTCCCTATGAGCTGGAAGCAAGATGCTGTGCGGCCCAACTCGCCCTTTGGAAAGAAGCCTGCACGTTGTGCCTTTCAGCTCTAGGGCAAAGTAGCACACCCAGAGCAGAAGTCCTACTTCAGCCAGATCAGGCCTGCAAAGAATCTGTGTTTCACAGTCCTTTGGAAGAGATGTTCCCGGTAGGCTGTAAGAGCACTGTGCAGAGCGAGTTGTTTCTTAGCTTCCCAAAGAGCTGGAAGCAAGATGCTGTGGGGCCCAACTCGCCCTTTGGAAAGAAGCCTGCACGTTGTGCCTTTCAGCTCTAGGGCAAAGTAGCACACCCAGAGCAGAAGTCCTACTTCAGCCAGATCAGGCCTGTAAAGAAACTGCGTTTCACAGGCCTTTGGAAGAGATGTTCCCGGTAGGCTGTAAGAGCACTCTGCAGAGCGAGTTGTTTCTTAGCTTCCCAAAGAGCTGGAAGCAAGATGCTGTGGGGCCCAACTCGCCCTTTGGAAAGAAGCCTGCACGTTGTGCCTTTCAGCTCTAGGGCAAAGTAGAACACCCAGAGCAGAAGTCCTACTTCAGCCAGATCAGGCCTGCAAAGAAACTGCGTTTCACAGGCCTTTGGAAGAGATGTTCCCGGTAGGCTGTAAGAGCACTGTGCAGAGCGAGTTGTTTCTTAGCTTCCCAAAGAGCTGGAAGCAAGATGCTGTGGGGCCCAACTCGCCCTCTGGAAAGAAGCCTGCACGTTGTGCCTTTCAGCTCTAGGGCAAAGTAGCACACCCAGAGCAGAAGTCCTACTTCAGCCAGATCAGGCCTGCAAAGAAACTGCGTTTCACAGGCCTTTGGAAGAGATGTTCCCGGTAGGCTGTAAGAGCACTGTGCAGAGCGAGTTGTTTCCTAGCTTCCCAAAGACCTGGAAGCAAGATGCTGTGGGGCCCAGCTCGCCCTTTGGAAAGAAGCCTGCACGTTGTGCCTTTCAGCTCTAGGGCAAAGTAGCACACCCAGAGCAGAAGTCCTACTTCAGCCAGATCAGGCCTGCAAAGAAACTGCGTTTCACAGGCCTTTGGAAGAGATGTTCCCGGTAGGCTGTAAGAGCACTGTGCAGAGCGAGTTGTTTCTTAGCTTCCCAAAGAGCTGGAAGCAAGATGCTGTGGGGCCCAACTCGCCCTTTGGAAAGAAGCCTGCACGTTGTGCCTTTCAGCTCTAGGGCAAAGTAGCACACCCAGAGCAGAAGTCCTACTTCAGCCAGATCAGGCCTGCAAAGAAACTGCGTTTCACAGGCCTTTGGAAGAGATGTTCCCGGTAGGCTGTAAGAGCACTGTGCAGAGCGAGTTGTTTCTTAGCTTCCCAAAGAGCTAGAAGCAAGATGCTGTGGGGCCCAACTCGCCCTTTGGAAAGAAGCCTGCACGTTGTGCCTTTCAGCTCTAGGGCAAAGTAGCACACCCAGAGCAGAAGTCCTACTTCAGCCAGATCAGGCCTGCAAAGAAACTGCGTTTCACAGGCCTTTGCAAGAGATGTTCCCGGTAGGCTGTAAGAGCACTGTGCAGAGCGAGTTGTTTCTTAGCTTCCCAAAGAGCTGGAAGCAAGATGCTGTGGGGCCCAACTCGCCCTTTGGAAAGAAGCCTGCACGTTGTGCCTTTCAGCTCTAGGGCAAAGTAGCACACCCAGAGCAGAAGTCCTACTTCAGCCAGATCAGGCCTGCAAAGAAACTGCGTTTCACAGGCCTTTGGAAGACATGTTCCCGGTAGGCTGTAGGAGCACTGTGCAGAGCGAGTTGTTTCTTAGCTTCCCAAAGAGCTGGAAGCAAGATGCTGTGGGGCTCAACTCTCCCTTTGGAAAGAAGCCTGCATGTTGTGCCTTTCAGCTCTAGGGCAAAGTAGCACACCCAGAGCAGAAGTCCTACTTCAGCCAGATCAGGCCTGCAAAGAAACTGCGTTTCACAGGCCTTTGGAAGAGATGTTCCCGGTAGGCAGTAAGAGCAATGTGCAGAGCGCGTTGTTTCTTAGCTTCCCAAAGTGCTGGAAGCAAGATGCTGTGGGGCCCAACTCGCCCTTTGGAAAGAAGCCTGCACGTTGTGCCTTTCAGCTCTAGGGCGAAGTAGCACACCCAGAGCAGAAGTCCTACTTCAGCCAGATCAGGCCTGCAAAGAAACTGCGTTTCACAGGCCTTTGGAAGAGATGTTCCCACTAGGCTGTAAGAGCACTGTGCAGAGCGAGTTGTCTCTTAGCTTCCCAAAGTGCTGGAAGCAAGATGCTGTGTGTCCCAACTCGCCCTTTGGAAAGAAGCCTGCACGTTGTGCCTTTCAGCTCTAGGGCAAAGTAGCACACCCAGAGCAGAAGTCCTTCTTCAGCCAGATCAGGCCTGCAAAGAAACTGCGTTTCACAGGCCTTTGGAAGACATGTTCACGGTAGGCTGTAAGAGCACTGTGCAGAGCGAGTTGTTTCTTAGCTTCCCAAAGAGCTGGAAGCAGGATGCTGTGGGGTCCAACTCGCCCTTGGGAAAGAAGCCTGCACATTGTGCCTTTCAGCTCTAGGGCAAAGTAGCACACCCAGAGCAGAAGTCCTACTTCAGCCAGATCAGGCCTGCAAAGAAACTGCGTTTCACAGGCCTTTGGAAGAGATGTTCCCACTAGGCTGTAAGAGCACTGTGCAGAGCGAGTTGTTTCTTAGCTTCCCTATGAGCTGGAAGCAAGATGCTGTGGGTCCCAACTCGCCATTTGGAAAGAAGCCTGCACGTTGTTCCTTTCAGCTCTAGGGCAAAGTAGCACACCCAGAGCAGAAGTCCTACTTCAGCCAGATCAGGCCTGCAAAGAAACTGCGTTTCAAAGGCCTTTGGAAGAGATGTTCCCACTAGGCTGTAAGAGCCCTGTGCAGAGCGAGTTGTTTCTTAGCTTCCCAAAGAGCTGGAAGCAAGATGCTGTGGGGCCCAACTCGCCCTTTGGAAAGAAGCCTGCACGTTGTGCCTTTCAGCTCTAGGGCAAAGTAGCACACCCAGAGCAGAAGTCCTACTTCAGCCAGATCAGGCCTGCAAAGAAACTGCGTTTCACAGGCCTTTGGAAGAGATGTTCCCACTAGGCTGTAAGAGCACTGTGCAGAGCGAGTTGTTTCTTAGCTTCCCAAAGAGCTGGAAGCAAGATGCTGTGGGGCCCAACTCGCCCTTTGGAAAGAAGCCTGCACGTTGTGCCTTTCAGCTCTAGGGCAAAGTAGCACACCCAGAGCAGAAGTCCTACTTCAGCCAGATCAGGCCTGCAAAGAAACTGCGTTTCACAGGCCTTTGGAAGAGATGTTCCCGGTAGGCTGTAAGAGCACTGTGCAGAGCGAGTTGTTTCTTAGCTTCCCAAAGAGCTGGAAGCAAGATGCTGTGGGGCCCAACTCGCCCTTTGGAAAGAAGCCTGCACGTTGTGCCTTTCAGCTCTAGGGCAAAGTAGCACACCCAGAGCAGAAGTCCTACTTCAGCCAGATCAGGCCTGCAAAGAAACTGCGTTTCACAGGCCTTTGGAAGAGATGTTCCCGGTAGGCTGTAAGAGCACTGTGCAGAGCGAGTTGTTTCTTAGCTTCCCAAAGAGCTGGAAGCAAGATGCTGTGATGCCCAACTCGCCCTTTGGAAAGAAGCCTGCACGTTGTGCCTTTCAGCTCTAGGGCAAAGTAGCACACCCAGAGCAGAAGTCCTACTTCAGTCAGATCAGGCCTGCAAAGAAACTGCGTTTCACAGGCCTTTGGAAGACATGTTCCCGGTAGGCTGTAAGAGCACTGTGCAGAGCGAGTTGTTTCTTAGCTTCCCAAAGAGCTGGAAGCAAGATGCTGTGGGGCCCAACTCGCCCTTTGGAAAGAAGCCTGCACGTTGTGCCTTTCAGCTCTAGGGCAAAGTAGCACACCCAGAGCAGAAGTCCTACTTCAGCCAGATCAGGCCTGCAAAGAAACTGCGTTTCACAGGCCTTTGGAAGACATGTTCACGGTAGGCTGTAAGAGCACTGTGCAGAGCGAGTTGTTTCTTAGCTTCCCAAAGAGCTGGAAGCAAAATGCTGTGGGGCCCAACTCGCCCTTTGGAAAGAGGCCTGCACATTGTACCTTTCAGCTCTAGGGCAAAGTAGCACACCCAGAGCAGAAGTCCTACTTCAGCCAGATCAAGCCTGCAAAGAAACTGCGTTTCACAGGCCTTTGGAAGAGATGTTCCCACTAGGCTGTAAGAGCACTGTGCAGAGCGAGTTGTTTCTTAGCTTCCCAAAGAGCTGGAAGCAAGAAGCTGTGGGGCCCACCTCGCCCTTTGGAAAGAAGCCTGCACATTGTGCCTTTCAGCTCTAGGGAAAGTAGCACACCCAGAGCAGAAGTCCTACTTCAGCCAGATCAGGCCTGCAAAGAAACTGTGTTTCACAGGCCTTTGGAAGAGATGTTCCCGGTAGGCTGTAAGAGCACTGTGCAGAGCGAGTTGTTTCTTAGCTTCCCAAAGAGCTGGAAGCAAGATGCTGTGGGGCCCAACTCGCCCTTTGGAAAGAAGCCTGCACGTTGTGCCTTTCAGCTCTAGGGCAAAGTAGCACACCCAGAGCAGAAGTCCTACTTCGGCCAGATCAGGCCTGCAAAGAAACTGCGTTTCACAGGCCTTTGGAAGAGATGTTCCCGGTAGGCTGTAAGAGCACTGTGCAGAGCGAGTTGTTTCTTAGCTTCCCAAAGAGCTGGAAGCAAGATGCTGTGGTGCCCAACTCGCCCTTTGGAAAGAAGCCTGCACGTTGTGCCTTTCAGCTCTAGGGCAAAGTAGCACACCCAGAGCAGAAGTCCTACTTCAGCCAGATCAGTCCTGCAAAGAAACTGCGTTTCACAGGCCTTTGGAAGAGATGTTCCCACTAGGCTGTAAGAGCACTGTGCAGAGCGAGTTGTTTCTTAGCTTCCCAAAGAGCTGGAAGCAAGATGCTGTGGGGCCCAACTCGCCCTTTGGAAAGAAGCCTGCACGTTGTGCCTTTCAGCTCTAGGGCAAAGTAGCACAACCAGAGCAGAAGTCCTACTTCAGCCAGATCAGGCCTGCAAAGAAACTGCGTTTCACAGGCCTTTGGAAGAGATGTTCCCGGTAGGCTGTAAGAGCACTGTGCAGAGCGAGTTGTTTCTTAGCTTCCCAAAGAGCTGGAAGCAAGATGCTGTGGGGCCCAACTCGCCCTTTGGAAAGAAGCCTGCACGTTGTGCCTTTCAGCTCTAGGGCAAAGTAGCACACCCAGAGCAGAAGTCCTACTTCAGCCAGATCAGGCCTGCAAAGAAACTGCGTTTCACAGGCCTTTGGAAGAGATGTTCCCAATAGGCTGTAAGAGCACTGTGCAGAGCGAGTTGTTTCTTAGCTTCCCAAAGAGCTGGAAGCAAGATGCTGTGGGGCCCAACTCGCCCTTTGGAAAGAAGCCTGCACGTTGTGCCTTTCAGCTCTAGGGCAAAGTAGCACACCCAGAGCAGAAGTCCTACTTCAGCCAGATCAGGACTGCAAAGAAACTGCGTTTCACAGCATCTTTGGAAGAGATGTTCCCGATAGGCTGTAAGAGCACTGTGCAGAGCGAGTTGTTTCTTAGCTTCCCAAAGAGCTGGAAGCAAGATGCTGTGGGGCCCAACTCGCCCTTTGGAAAGAAGCCTGCACGTTGTGCCTTTCAGCTCTAGGGCAAAGTAGCACACCCAGAGCAGAAGTCCTACTTCAGCCAGGTCAGGCCTGCAAAGAAACTGCGTTTCACAGGCCTTTGGAAGAGATGTTCCCGGTAGGCTGTAAGAGCACTGTGCAGAGCGAGTTGTTTCTTAGCTTCCCAAAGAGCTGGAAGCAAGATGCTGTGGGGCCCAACTCGCCCTTTGGAAAGAAGCCTGCACGTTGTGCCTTTCAGCTCTAGGGCAAAGTAGCACACCCAGAGCAGAAGTCCTACTTCAGCCAGATCAAGCCTGCAAAGAAACTGCGTTTCACAGGCCTTTGGAAGAGATGTTCCCACTAGGCTGTAAGAGCACTGTGCAGAGCGAGATGTTTCTTAGCTTCCCAAAGAGCTGGAAGCAAGATGCTGTGGGGCCCACCTCGCCCTTTGGAAAGAAGCCTGCACGTTGTGCCTTTCAGCTCTAGGGCAAAGTAGCACACCCAGAGCAGAAGTCCTACTTCAGCCAGATCAGGCCTGCAAAGAAACTGCGTTTCACAGGCCTTTGGAAGAGATGTTCCCACTAGGCTGTAAGAGCACTGTGCAGAGCGAGTTGTTTCTTAGCTTCCCTATGAGCTGGAAGCAAGATGCTGTGCGGCCCAACTCGCCCTTTGGAAAGAAGCCTGCACGTTGTGCCTTTCAGCTCTAGGGCAAAGTAGCACACCCAGAGCAGAAGTCCTACTTCAGCCAGATCAGGCCTGCAAAGAAACTGTGTTTCACAGTCCTTTGGAAGAGATGTTCCCGGTAGGCTGTAAGAGCACTGTGCAGAGCGAGTTGTTTCTTAGCTTCCCAAAGAGCTGGAAGCAAGATGCTGTGGGGCCCAACTCGCCATTTGGAAAGAAGCCTGCACGTTGTGCCTTTCAGCTCTAGGGCAAAGTAGCACACCCAGAGCAGAAGTCCTACTTCAGCCAGATCAGGCCTGCAAAGAAACTGCGTTTCACAGGCCTTTGGAAGAGATGTTCCCGGTAGGCTGTAAGAGCACTGTGCAGAGCGAGTTGTTTCTTAGCTTCCCAAAGAGCTAGAAGCAAGATGCTGTGGGGCCCAACTCGCCCTTTGGAAAGAAGCCTGCACGTTGTGCCTTTCAGCTCTAGGGCAAAGTAGCACACCCAGAGCAGAAGTCCTACTTCAGCCAGATCAGGCCTGCAAAGAAACTGCGTTTCACAGGCCTTTGCAAGAGATGTTCCCGGTAGGCTGTAAGAGCACTGTGCAGAGCGAGTTGTTTCTTAGCTTCCCAAAGAGCTGGAAGCAAGATGCTGTGGGGCCCAACTCGCCCTTTGGAAAGAAGCCTGCACGTTGTGCCTTTCAGCTCTAGGGCAAAGTAGCACACCCAGAGCAGAAGTCCTACTTCAGCCAGATCAGGCCTGCAAAGAAACTGCGTTTCACAGGCCTTTGGAAGACATGTTCCCGGTAGGCTGTAGGAGCACTGTGCAGAGCGAGTTGTTTCTTAGCTTCCCAAAGAGCTGGAAGCAAGATGCTGTGGGGCTCAACTCTCCCTTTGGAAAGAAGCCTGCATGTTGTGCCTTTCAGCTCTAGGGCAAAGTAGCACACCCAGAGCAGAAGTCCTACTTCAGCCAGATCAGGCCTGCAAAGAAACTGCGTTTCACAGGCCTTTGGAAGAGATGTTCCCGGTAGGCAGTAAGAGCAATGTGCAGAGCGCGTTGTTTCTTAGCTTCCCAAAGTGCTGGAAGCAAGATGCTGTGGGGCCCAACTCGCCCTTTGGAAAGAAGCCTGCACGTTGTGCCTTTCAGCTCTAGGGCGAAGTAGCACACCCAGAGCAGAAGTCCTACTTCAGCCAGATCAGGCCTGCAAAGAAACTGCGTTTCACAGGCCTTTGGAAGAGATGTTCCCACTAGGCTGTAAGAGCACTGTGCAGAGCGAGTTGTCTCTTAGCTTCCCAAAGAGCTGGAAGCAAGATGCTGTGGGTCCCAACTCGCCCTTTGGAAAGAAGCCTGCACGTTGTGCCTTTCAGCTCTAGGGCAAAGTAGCACACCCAGAGCAGAAGTCCTTCTTCAGCCAGATCAGGCCTGCAAAGAAACTGCGTTTCACAGGCCTTTGGAAGACATGTTCACGGTAGGCTGTAAGAGCACTGTGCAGAGCGAGTTGTTTCTTAGCTTCCCAAAGAGCTGGAAGCAGGATGCTGTGGGGTCCAACTCGCCCTTTGGAAAGAAGCCTGCACATTGTGCCTTTCAGCTCTAGGGCAAAGTAGCACACCCAGAGCAGAAGTCCTACTTCAGCCAGATCAAGCCTGCAAAGAAACTGCGTTTCACAGGCCTTTGGAAGAGATGTTCCCAATAGGCTGTAAGAGCACTGTGCAGAGCGAGTTGTTTCTTAGCTTCCCAAAGAGCTGGAAGCAAGATGCTGTGGGGCCCACCTCGCCCTTTGGAAAGAAGCCTGCACGTTGTGCCTTTCAGCTCTAGGGCAAAGTAGCACACCCAGAGCAGAAGTCCTACTTCAGCCAGATCAGGCCTGCAAAGAAACTGTGTTTCACAGTCCTTTGGAAGAGATGTTCCCGGTAGGCTGTAAGAGCACTGTGCAGAGCGAGTTGTTTCTTAGCTTCCCAAAGAGCTGGAAGCAAGATGCTGTGGGGCCCAACTCGCCCTTTGGAAAGAAGCCTGCACGTTGTGCCTTTCAGCTCTAGGGCAAAGTAGCACACCCAGAGCAGAAGTCCTACTTCGGCCAGATCAGGCCTGCAAAGAAACTGCGTTTCACAGGCCTTTGGAAGAGATGTTCCCGGTAGGCTGTAAGAGCACTGTGCAGAGCGAGTTGTTTCTTAGCTTCCCAAAGAGCTGGAAGCAAGATGCTGTGGGGCCCAACTCGCCCTTTGGAAAGAAGCCTGCACGTTGTGCCTTTCAGCTCTAGGGCAAAGTAGCACACCCAGAGCAGAAGTCCTACTTCACCCAGATCAGGCCTGCAAAGAAACTGCGTTTCACAGGCATTTGGAAGAGATGTTCCCACTAGGCTGTAAGAGCACTGTGCAGAGCGAGTTGTTTCTTAGCTTCCCAAAGAGCTGGAAGCAAGATGCTGTGGGGCCCAACTCGCCCTTTGGAAAGAAGCCTGCACGTTGTGCCTTTCAGCTCTAGGGCAAAGTAGCACACCCAGAGCAGAAGTCCTACTTCAGCCAGATCAGGCCTGCAAAGAAACTGCGTTTCACAGGCCTTTGGAAGAGATGTTCCCACTAGGCTGTAAGAGCACTGTGCAGAGCGAGTTGTTTCTTAGCTTCCCAAAGAGCTGGAAGCAAGATGCTGTGGGTCCCAACTCGCCATTTGGAAAGAAGCCTGCACGTTGTGCCTTTCAGCTCTAGGGCAAAGTAGCACACCCAGAGCAGAAGTCCTACTTCAGCCAGATCAGGCCTGCAAAGAAACTGCGTTTCAAAGGCCTTTGGAAGAGATGTTCCCACTAGGCTGTAAGAGCCCTGTGCAGAGCGAGTTGTTTCTTAGCTTCCCAAAGAGCTGGAAGCAAGATGCTGTGGGGCCCAACTGCCCTTTGGAAAGAAGCCTGCACGTTGTGCCTTTCAGCTCTAGGGCAAAGTAGCACACCCAGAGCAGAAGTCCTACTTCAGCCAGATCAGGCCTGCAAAGGAACTGCGTTTCACAGCATCTTTGGAAGAGATGTTCCCGATAGGCTGTAAGAGCACTGTGCAGAGCGAGTGGTTTCTTAGCTTCCCAAAGAGCTGGAAGCAAGATGCTGTGGGGCCCAACTCGCCCTTTGGAAAGAAGCCTGCACGTTGTGCCTTTCAGCTCTAGGGCAAAGTAGCACACCCAGAGCAGAAGTCCTACTTCAGCCAGATCAGGCCTGCAAAGAAACTGCGTTTCACAGGCCTTTGGAAGAGATGTTCCCGGTAGGCTGTAAGAGCACTGTGCAGAGCGAGTTGTTTCTTAGCTTCCCAAAGAGCTGGAAGCAAGATGCTGTGGGGCCCACCTCGGCCTTTGGAAAGAAGCCTGCACGTTGTGCCTTTCAGCTCTAGGGCAAAGTAGCACACCCAGAGCAGAAGTCCTACTTCAGCCAGATCAGGCCTGCAAAGAAACTGCATTTCACAGGCCTTTGGAAGAGATGTTCCCACTAGGCTGTAAGAGCACTGTGCAGAGCGAGTTGTTTCTTAGCTTCCCAATGAGCTGGAAGCAAGATGCTGTGGGGCCCAACTCGCCCTTTGGAAAGAAGCCTGCACGTTGTGCCTTTCAGCTCTAGGGCAAAGTAGCACACCCAGAGCAGAAGTCCTACTTCAGCCAGATCAGGCCTGCAAAGAAACTGCGTTTCACAGGCCTTTGGAAGACATGTTCCCGGTAGGCTGTAGGAGCACTGTGCAGAGCGAGTTGTTTCTTAGCTTCCCAAAGAGCTGGAAGCAAGATGCTGTGGGGCTCAACTCTCCCTTTGGAAAGAAGCCTGCATGTTGTGCCTTTCAGCTCTAGGGCAAAGTAGCACACCCAGAGCAGAAGTCCTACTTCAGCCAGATCAGGCCTGCAAAGAAACTGCGTTTCACAGGCCTTTGGAAGAGATGTTCCCGGTAGGCAGTAAGAGCAATGTGCAGAGCGCGTTGTTTCTTAGCTTCCCAAAGAGCTGGAAGCAAGATGCTGTGGGGCCCAACTCGCCCTTTGGAAAGAAGCCTGCACGTTGTGCCTTTCAGCTCTAGGGCGAAGTAGCACACCCAGAGCAGAAGTCCTACTTCAGCCAGATCAGGCCTGCAAAGAAACTGCGTTTCACAGGCCTTTGGAAGAGATGTTCCCACTAGGCTGTAAGAGCACTGTGCAGAGCGAGTTGTTTCTTAGCTTCCCAAAGAGCTGGAAGCAAGATGCTGTGGGGCCCAACTCGCCCTTTGGAAAGAAGCCTGCACGTTGTGCCTTTCAGCTCTAGGGCAAAGTAGCACACCCAGAGCAGAAGTCCTACTTCAGCCAGATCAGGCCTGCAAAGAAACTGCGTTTCACAGGCCTTTGGAAGAGATGTTCCCACTAGGTTGTAAGAGCACTGTGCAGAGCGAGTTGTTTCTTAGCTTCCCAAAGAGCTGGAAGCAAGATGCTGTGGGTCCCAACTCGCCATTTGGAAAGAAGCCTGCACGTTGTGCCTTTCAGCTCTAGGGCAAAGTAGCACACCCAGAGCAGAAGTCCTACTTCAGCCAGATCAGGCCTGCAAAGAAACTGCGTTTCAAAGGCCTTTGGAAGAGATGTTCCCACTAGGCTGTAAGAGCCCTGTGCAGAGCGAATTGTTTCTTAGCTTCCCAAAGAGCTGGAAGCAAGATGCTGTGGGGCCCAACTCGCCCTTTGGAAAGAAGCCTGCACGTTGTGCCTTTCAGCTCTAGGGCAAAGTAGCACACCCAGAGCAGAAGTCCTACTTCAGCCAGATCAGGCCTGCAAAGAAACTGCGTTTCACAGCATCTTTGGAAGAGATGTTCCCGATAGGCTGTAAGAGCACTGTGCAGAGCGAGTTGTTTCTTAGCTTCCCAAAGAGCTGGAAGCAAGATGCTGTGGGGCCCAACTCGCCCTCTGGAAAGAAGCCTGCACGTTGTGCCTTTCAGCTCTAGGGCAAAGTAGCACACCCAGAGCAGAAGTCCTACTTCAGCCAGATCAGGCCTGCAAAGAAACTGCGTTTCACAGGCCTTTGGAAGAGATGTTCCCGGTAGGCTGTAAGAGCACTGTGCAGAGCGAGTTGTTTCTTAGCTTCCCAAAGAGCTGGAAGCAAGATGCTGTGGGGCCCAACTCGCCCTCTGGAAAGAAGCCTGCACGTTGTGCCTTTCAGCTCTAGGGCAAAGTAGCACACCCAGAGCAGAAGTCCTACTTCAGCCAGATCAGGCCTGCAAAGAAACTGCGTTTCACAGGCCTTTGGAAGAGATGTTCCCGGTAGGCTGTAAGAGCACTGTGCAGAGCGAGTTGTTTCTTAGCTTCCCAAAGAGCTGGAAGCAAGATGCTGTGGGGCCCAACTCGCCCTTTGGAAAGAAGCCTGCACGTTGTGCCTTTCAGCTCTAGGGCAAAGTAGCACACCCAGAGCAGAAGTCCTACTTCAGCCAGATCAGGCCTGCAAAGAAACTGCATTTCACAGGCCTTTGGAAGAGATGTTCCCACTAGGCTGTAAGAGCACTGTGCAGAGCGAGTTGTTTCTTAGCTTCCCAAAGAGCTGGAAGCAAGATGCTGTGGGGCCCAACTCGCCCTTTGGAAAGAAGCCTGCACGTTGTGCCTTTCAGCTCTAGGGCAAAGTAGCACACCCAGAGCAGAAGTCCTACTTCAGCCAGATCAGGCCTGCAAAGAAACTGCGTTTCACAGGCCTTTGGAAGAGATGTTCCCGGTAGGCTGTAAGAGCACTGTGCAGAGCGAGTTGTTTCTTAGCTTCGCAAAGAGCTGGAAGCAAGATGCTGGGGGGCCCACCTCGCCCTTTGGAAAGAAGCCTGCACGTTGTGCCTTTCAGCTCTAGGGCAAAGTAGCACACCCAGAGCAGAAGTCCTACTTCAGCCAGATCAGGCCTGCAAAGAAACTGCATTTCACAGGCCTTTGGAAGAGATGTTCCCACTAGGCTGTAAGAGCACTGTGCAGAGCGAGTTGTTTCTTAGCTTCCCAAAGAGCTGGAAGCAAGATGCTGTGGGGCCCAACTCGCCCTTTGGAAAGAAGCCTGCACGTTGTGCCTTTCAGCTCTAGGGCAAAGTAGCACACCCAGAGCAGAAGTCCTACTTCGGCCAGATCAGGCCTGCAAAGAAACTGCGTTTCACAGGCCTTTGGAAGAGATGTTCCCGGTAGGCTGTAAGAGCACTGTGCAGAGCGAGTTGTTTCCTAGCTTCCCAAAGAGCTGGAAGCAAGATGCTGTGGGGCCCAACTCGCCCTTTGGAAAGAAGCCTGCACGTTGTGCCTTTCAGCTCTAGGGCAAAGTAGCACACCCAGAGCAGAAGTCCTACTTCAGCCAGATCAGGCCTGCAAAGAAACTGCGTTTCACAGGCCTTTGGAAGAGATGTTCCCACTAGGCTGTAAGAGCACTGTGCAGAGCGAGTTGTTTCTTAGCTTCCCAAAGAGCTGGAAGCAAGATGCTGTGGGGCCCAACTCGCCCTTTGGAAAGAAGCCTGCACGTTGTGCCTTTCAGCTCTAGGGCAAAGTAGCACACCCAGAGCAGAAGTCCTACTTCAGCCAGATCAGGCCTGCAAAGAAACTGCGTTTCACAGGCCTTTGGAAGAGATGTTCCCACTAGGCTGTAAGAGCACTGTGCAGAGTGAGTTGTTTCTTAGCTTCCCAAAGAGCTGGAAGCAAGATGCTGTGGAGCCCAACTCGCCCTTTGGAAAGAAGCCTGCACGTTGTGCCTTTCAGCTCTAGGGCAAAGTAGCACACCCAGAGCAGAAGTCCTACTTCAGCCAGATCAGGCCTGCAAAGAAACTGCGTTTCACAGGCCTTTGCAAGAGATGTTCCCACTGGGCTGTAAGAGCACTGTGCAGAGCGAGTTGTTTCTTAGCTTCCCAAACAGCTGGAAGCAAGATGCTGTGGGGCCCAACTCGCCCTTTGGAAAGAAGCCTGCACGTTGTGCCTTTCAGCTCTAGGGCAAAGTAGCACACCCAGAGCAGAAGTCCTACTTCAGCCAGATCAGGGCTGCAAAGAAACTGCGTTTCAAAGGCCTTTGGAAGAGATGTTCCCACTAGGCTGTAAGAGCACTGTGCAGAGCGAGTTGTTTCTTAGCTTCCCAAAGAGCTGGAAGCAAGATGCTGTGGGGCCCAACTCGCCCTTTGGAAAGAAGCCTGCACGTTGTGCCTTTCAGCTCTAGGGCAAAGTAGCACACCCAGAGCAGAAGTCCTACTTCAGCCAGATCAGGCCTGTAAAGAAACTGCGTTTCACAGGCCTTTGGAAGAGATGTTCCCGGTAGGCTGTAAGAGCACTCTGCAGAGCGAGTTGTTTCTTAGCTTCCCAAAGAGCTGGAAGCAAGATGCTGTGGGGCCCAACTCGCCCTTTGGAAAGAAGCCTGCACGTTGTGCCTTTCAGCTCTAGGGCAAAGTAGAACACCCAGAGCAGAAGTCCTACTTCAGCCAGATCAGGCCTGCAAAGAAACTGCGTTTCACAGGCCTTTGGAAGAGATGTTCCCGGTAGGCTGTAAGAGCACTGTGCAGAGCGAGTTGTTTCTTAGCTTCCCAAAGAGCTGGAAGCAAGATGCTGTGGGGCCCAACTCGCCCTCTGGAAAGAAGCCTGCACGTTGTGCCTTTCAGCTCTAGGGCAAAGTAGCACACCCTGAGCAGAAGTCCTACTTCAGCCAGATCAGGCCTGCAAAGAAACTGCGTTTCACAGGCCTTTGGAAGAGATGTTCCCACTAGGCTGTAAGAGCACTGTGCAGAGGGAGTTGTTTCTTAGCTTCCCAAAGAGCTGGAAGCAAGATGCTGTGGGGCCCAACTCGCCCTCTGGAAAGAAGCCTGCACGTTGTGCCTTTCAGCTCTAGGGCAAAGTAGCACACCCAGAGCAGAAGTCCTACTTCAGCCAGATCAGGCCTGCAAAGAAACTGCGTTTCACAGGCCTTTGGAAGAGATGTTCCCGGTAGGCTGTAAGAGCACTGTGCAGAGCGAGTTGTTTCTTAGCTTCCCAAAGAGCTGGAAGCAAGATGCTGTGGGGCCCAACTCGCCCTTTGGAAAGAAGCCTGCACGTTGTGCCTTTCAGCTCTAGGGCAAAGTAGCACACCCAGAGCAGAAGTTCTACTTCAGCCAGATAAGGCCTGCAAAGAAATTGCGTTTCAAAGGCCTTTGGAAGAGATGTTCCCGGTAGGCTGTAAGAGCACTGTGCAGAGCGAGTTGTTTCTTAGCTTCCCAAAGAGCTGGAAGCAAGATGCTGTGGGGCCCACCTCGCCCTTTGGAAAGAAGCCTGCACGTTGTGCCTTTCAGCTCTAGGGCAAAGTAGCACACCCAGAGCAGAAGTCCTACTTCAGCCAGATGAGGCCTGCAAAGAAACTGCGTTTCACAGGCCTTTGGAAGACATGTTCCCGGTAGGCTGTAAGAGCACTGTGCAGAGCGAGTTGTTTCTTAGTTTCCCAAAGAGCTGGAAGCAAGATACTGTGGGGCCCAACTCGCCCTCTGGAAAGAAGCCTGCACGTTGTGCCTTTCAGCTCTAGGGCAAAGTAGCACACCCAGAGCAGAAGTCCTACTTCAGCCAGATCAGGCCTGCCTAGAAACTGCGTTTCACAGGCCTTTGGAAGAGATGTTCCCGGTAGGCTGTAAGAGCACTGTGCAGAGCGAGTTGTTTCTTAGCTTCCCAAAGAGCTGGAAGCAAGATGCTGTGGGGCCCAACTCGCCCTTTGGAAAGAAGCCTGCACGTTGTGCCTTTCAGCTCTAGGGCAAAGTAGCACACCCAGAGCAGAAGTCCTACTTCAGCCAGATCAGGCCTGCAAAGAAACTGCGTTTCACAGGCCTTTGGAAGAGATGTTCCCGGTAGGCTGTAAGAGCACTGTGCAGAGCGAGTTGTTTCTTAGCTTCCCAAAGAGCTGGAAGCAAGATGCTGTGGGGCCCAACTCGCCCTTTGGAAAGAAGCCTGCACGTTGTGCCTTTCAGCTCTAGGGCAAAGTAGCACACCCAGAGCAGAAGTCCTACTTCAGCCAGATCAGGCCTGCAAAGAAACTGCGTTTCACAGGCCTTTGGAAGAGATGTTCCCGGTAGGCTGTAAGAGCACTGTGCAGAGCGAGTTGTTTCTTAGCTTCCCAAAGAGCTGGAAGCAAGATGCTGTGGGGCCCACCTCGCCCTTTGGAAAGAAGCCTGCACGTTGTGCCTTTCAGCTCTAGGGCAAAGTAGCACACCCAGAGCAGAAGTCCTACTTCAGCCAGATCAGGCCTGCAAAGAAACTGTGTTTCACAGTCCTTTGGAAGAGATGTTCCCGGTAGGCTGTAAGAGCACTGTGCAGAGCGAGTTGTTTCTTAGCTTCCCAAAGAGCTGGAAGCAAGATGCTGTGGGGCCCAACTCGCCCTTTGGAAAGAAGCCTGCACGTTGTGCCTTTCAGCTCTAGGGCAAAGTAGCACACCCAGAGCAGAAGTCCTACTTCGGCCAGATCAGGCCTGCAAAGAAACTGCGTTTCACAGGCCTTTGGAAGAGATGTTCCCGGTAGGCTGTAAGAGCACTGTGCAGAGCGAGTTGTTTCTTAGCTTCCCAAAGAGCTGGAAGCAAGATGCTGTGGGGCCCAACTCGCCCTTTGGAAAGAAGCCTGCACGTTGTGCCTTTCAGCTCTAGGGCAAAGTAGCACACCCAGAGCAGAAGTCCTACTTCACCCAGATCAGGCCTGCAAAGAAACTGCGTTTCACAGGCATTTGGAAGAGATGTTCCCACTAGGCTGTAAGAGCACTGTGCAGAGCGAGTTGTTTCTTAGCTTCCCAAAGAGCTGGAAGCAAGATGCTGTGGGGCCCAACTCGCCCTTTGGAAAGAAGCCTGCACGTTGTGCCTTTCAGCTCTAGGGCAAAGTAGCACACCCAGAGCAGAAGTCCTACTTCAGCCAGATCAGGCCTGCAAAGAAACTGCGTTTCACAGGCCTTTGGAAGAGATGTTCCCACTAGGCTGTAAGAGCACTGTGCAGAGCGAGTTGTTTCTTAGCTTCCCAAAGAGCTGGAAGCAAGATGCTGTGGGTCCCAACTCGCCATTTGGAAAGAAGCCTGCACGTTGTGCCTTTCAGCTCTAGGGCAAAGTAGCACACCCAGAGCAGAAGTCCTACTTCAGCCAGATCAGGCCTGCAAAGAAACTGCGTTTCAAAGGCCTTTGGAAGAGATGTTCCCACTAGGCTGTAAGAGCCCTGTGCAGAGCGAGTTGTTTCTTAGCTTCCCAAAGAGCTGGAAGCAAGATGCTGTGGGGCCCAACTGCCCTTTGGAAAGAAGCCTGCACGTTGTGCCTTTCAGCTCTAGGGCAAAGTAGCACACCCAGAGCAGAAGTCCTACTTCAGCCAGATCAGGCCTGCAAAGGAACTGCGTTTCACAGCATCTTTGGAAGAGATGTTCCCGATAGGCTGTAAGAGCACTGTGCAGAGCGAGTGGTTTCTTAGCTTCCCAAAGAGCTGGAAGCAAGATGCTGTGGGGCCCAACTCGCCCTTTGGAAAGAAGCCTGCACGTTGTGCCTTTCAGCTCTAGGGCAAAGTAGCACACCCAGAGCAGAAGTCCTACTTCAGCCAGATCAGGCCTGCAAAGAAACTGCGTTTCACAGGCCTTTGGAAGAGATGTTCCCGGTAGGCTGTAAGAGCACTGTGCAGAGCGAGTTGTTTCTTAGCTTCCCAAAGAGCTGGAAGCAAGATGCTGTGGGGCCCACCTCGCCCTTTGGAAAGAAGCCTGCACGTTGTGCCTTTCAGCTCTAGGGCAAAGTAGCACACCCAGAGCAGAAGTCCTACTTCAGCCAGATCAGGCCTGCAAAGAAACTGCATTTCACAGGCCTTTGGAAGAGATGTTCCCACTAGGCTGTAAGAGCACTGTGCAGAGCGAGTTGTTTCTTAGCTTCCCAATGAGCTGGAAGCAAGATGCTGTGGGGCCCAACTCGCCCTTTGGAAAGAAGCCTGCACGTTGTGCCTTTCAGCTCTAGGGCAAAGTAGCACACCCAGAGCAGAAGTCCTACTTCAGCCAGATCAGGCCTGCAAAGAAACTGCGTTTCACAGGCCTTTGGAAGACATGTTCCCGGTAGGCTGTAGGAGCACTGTGCAGAGCGAGTTGTTTCTTAGCTTCCCAAAGAGCTGGAAGCAAGATGCTGTGGGGCTCAACTCTCCCTTTGGAAAGAAGCCTGCATGTTGTGCCTTTCAGCTCTAGGGCAAAGTAGCACACCCAGAGCAGAAGTCCTACTTCAGCCAGATCAGGCCTGCAAAGAAACTGCGTTTCACAGGCCTTTGGAAGAGATGTTCCCGGTAGGCAGTAAGAGCAATGTGCAGAGCGCGTTGTTTCTTAGCTTCCCAAAGAGCTGGAAGCAAGATGCTGTGGGGCCCAACTCGCCCTTTGGAAAGAAGCCTGCACGTTGTGCCTTTCAGCTCTAGGGCGAAGTAGCACACCCAGAGCAGAAGTCCTACTTCAGCCAGATCAGGCCTGCAAAGAAACTGCGTTTCACAGGCCTTTGGAAGAGATGTTCCCACTAGGCTGTAAGAGCACTGTGCAGAGCGAGTTGTTTCTTAGCTTCCCAAAGAGCTGGAAGCAAGATGCTGTGGGGCCCAACTCGCCCTTTGGAAAGAAGCCTGCACGTTGTGCCTTTCAGCTCTAGGGCAAAGTAGCACACCCAGAGCAGAAGTCCTACTTCAGCCAGATCAGGCCTGCAAAGAAACTGCGTTTCACAGGCCTTTGGAAGAGATGTTCCCACTAGGTTGTAAGAGCACTGTGCAGAGCGAGTTGTTTCTTAGCTTCCCAAAGAGCTGGAAGCAAGATGCTGTGGGTCCCAACTCGCCATTTGGAAAGAAGCCTGCACGTTGTGCCTTTCAGCTCTAGGGCAAAGTAGCACACCCAGAGCAGAAGTCCTACTTCAGCCAGATCAGGCCTGCAAAGAAACTGCGTTTCAAAGGCCTTTGGAAGAGATGTTCCCACTAGGCTGTAAGAGCCCTGTGCAGAGCGAATTGTTTCTTAGCTTCCCAAAGAGCTGGAAGCAAGATGCTGTGGGGCCCAACTCGCCCTTTGGAAAGAAGCCTGCACGTTGTGCCTTTCAGCTCTAGGGCAAAGTAGCACACCCAGAGCAGAAGTCCTACTTCAGCCAGATCAGGCCTGCAAAGAAACTGCGTTTCACAGCATCTTTGGAAGAGATGTTCCCGATAGGCTGTAAGAGCACTGTGCAGAGCGAGTTGTTTCTTAGCTTCCCAAAGAGCTGGAAGCAAGATGCTGTGGGGCCCAACTCGCCCTCTGGAAAGAAGCCTGCACGTTGTGCCTTTCAGCTCTAGGGCAAAGTAGCACACCCAGAGCAGAAGTCCTACTTCAGCCAGATCAGGCCTGCAAAGAAACTGCGTTTCACAGGCCTTTGGAAGAGATGTTCCCGGTAGGCTGTAAGAGCACTGTGCAGAGCGAGTTGTTTCTTAGCTTCCCAAAGAGCTGGAAGCAAGATGCTGTGGGGCCCAACTCGCCCTCTGGAAAGAAGCCTGCACGTTGTGCCTTTCAGCTCTAGGGCAAAGTAGCACACCCAGAGCAGAAGTCCTACTTCAGCCAGATCAGGCCTGCAAAGAAACTGCGTTTCACAGGCCTTTGGAAGAGATGTTCCCGGTAGGCTGTAAGAGCACTGTGCAGAGCGAGTTGTTTCTTAGCTTCCCAAAGAGCTGGAAGCAAGATGCTGTGGGGCCCAACTCGCCCTTTGGAAAGAAGCCTGCACGTTGTGCCTTTCAGCTCTAGGGCAAAGTAGCACACCCAGAGCAGAAGTCCTACTTCAGCCAGATCAGGCCTGCAAAGAAACTGCATTTCACAGGCCTTTGGAAGAGATGTTCCCACTAGGCTGTAAGAGCACTGTGCAGAGCGAGTTGTTTCTTAGCTTCCCAAAGAGCTGGAAGCAAGATGCTGTGGGGCCCAACTCGCCCTTTGGAAAGAAGCCTGCACGTTGTGCCTTTCAGCTCTAGGGCAAAGTAGCACACCCAGAGCAGAAGTCCTACTTCAGCCAGATCAGGCCTGCAAAGAAACTGCGTTTCACAGGCCTTTGGAAGAGATGTTCCCGGTAGGCTGTAAGAGCACTGTGCAGAGCGAGTTGTTTCTTAGCTTCGCAAAGAGCTGGAAGCAAGATGCTGGGGGGCCCACCTCGCCCTTTGGAAAGAAGCCTGCACGTTGTGCCTTTCAGCTCTAGGGCAAAGTAGCACACCCAGAGCAGAAGTCCTACTTCAGCCAGATCAGGCCTGCAAAGAAACTGCATTTCACAGGCCTTTGGAAGAGATGTTCCCACTAGGCTGTAAGAGCACTGTGCAGAGCGAGTTGTTTCTTAGCTTCCCAAAGAGCTGGAAGCAAGATGCTGTGGGGCCCAACTCGCCCTTTGGAAAGAAGCCTGCACGTTGTGCCTTTCAGCTCTAGGGCAAAGTAGCACACCCAGAGCAGAAGTCCTACTTCGGCCAGATCAGGCCTGCAAAGAAACTGCGTTTCACAGGCCTTTGGAAGAGATGTTCCCGGTAGGCTGTAAGAGCACTGTGCAGAGCGAGTTGTTTCCTAGCTTCCCAAAGAGCTGGAAGCAAGATGCTGTGGGGCCCAACTCGCCCTTTGGAAAGAAGCCTGCACGTTGTGCCTTTCAGCTCTAGGGAAAAGTAGCACACCCAGAGCAGAAGTCCTACTTCAGCCAGATCAGGCCTGCAAAGAAACTGCGTTTCACAGGCCTTTGGAAGAGATGTTCCCACTAGGCTGTAAGAGCACTGTGCAGAGCGAGTTGTTTCTTAGCTTCCCAAAGAGCTGGAAGCAAGATGCTGTGGGGCCCAACTCGCCCTTTGGAAAGAAGCCTGCACGTTGTGCCTTTCAGCTCTAGGGCAAAGTAGCACACCCAGAGCAGAAGTCCTACTTCAGCCAGATCAGGCCTGCAAAGAAACTGCGTTTCACAGGCCTTTGGAAGAGATGTTCCCACTAGGCTGTAAGAGCCCTGTGCAGAGCGAGTTGTTTCTTAGCTTCCCAAAGAGCTGGAAGCAAGATGCTGTGGGGCCCAACTCGCCCTTTGGAAAGAAGCCTGCACGTTGTGCCTTTCAGCTCTAGGGCAAAGTAGCACACCCAGAGCAGAAGTCCTACTTCAGCCAGATCAGGCCTGCAAAGAAACTGCGTTTCACAGCATCTTTGGAAGAGATGTTCCCGATAGGCTGTAAGAGCACTGTGCAGAGCGAGTTGTTTCTTAGCTTCCCAAAGAGCTGGAAGCAAGATGCTGTGGGGCCCACATCGCCCTTTGGAAAGAAGCCTGCACGTTGTGCCTTTCAGCTCTAGGGCAAAGTAGCACAACCAGAGCAGAAGTCCTACTTCAGCCAGATCAGGCCTGCAAAGAAACTGCGTTTCACAGGCCTTTGGAAGAGATGTTCCCGGTAGGCTGTAAGAGCACTGTGCAGAGCGAGTTGCTTCTTAGCTTCCCTATGAGCTGGAAGGAAGATGCTGTGCGGCCCAACTCGCCCTTTGGAAAGAAGCCTGCACGTTGTGCCTTTCAGCTCTAGGGCAAAGTAGCACACCCAGAGCAGAAGTCCTACTTCAGCCAGATCAGGCCTGCAAAGAAATTGTGTTTCACAGTCCTTTGGAAGAGATGTTCCCGGTAGGCTGTAAGAGCACTGTGCAGAGCGAGTTGTTTCTTAGCTTCCCAAAGAGCTGGAAGCAAGATGCTGTGGGGCCCAACTCGCCCTTTGGAAAGAAGCCTGCACGTTGTGCCTTTCAGCTCTAGGGCAAAGTAGCACACCCAGAGCAGAAGTCCTACTTCAGCCAGATCAGGCCTGCAAAGAAACTGCGTTTCACAGGCCTTTGGAAGAGATGTTCCCGGTAGGCTGTATGAGCACTGTGCAGAGCGAGTTGTTTCTTAGCTTCCCAAAGAGCTGGAAGCAAGATGCTGTGGGGCCCAACTCGCCCTTTGGAAAGAAGCCTGCACGTTGTGCCTTTCAGCTCTAGGGCAAAGTAGCACACCCAGAGCAGAAGTCCTACTTCAGCCAGATCAGGCCTGCAAAGAAACTGCGTTTCACAGGCCTTTGGAAGAGATGTTCCCACTAGGCTGTAAGAGCACTGTGCAGAGTGAGTTGTTTCTTAGCTTCCCAAAGAGCTGGAAGCAAGATGCTGTGGAGCCCAACTCGCCCTTTGGAAAGAAGCCTGCACGTTGTGCCTTTCAGCTCTAGGGCAAAGTAGCACACCCAGAGCAGAAGTCCTACTTCAGCCAGATCAGGCCTGCAAAGAAACTGCGTTTCACAGGCCTTTGCAAGAGATGTTCCCACTAGGCTGTAAGAGCACTGTGCAGAGCGAGTTGTTTCTTAGCTTCCCAAACAGCTGGAAGCAAGATGCTGTGGGGCCCAACTCGCCCTTTGGAAAGAAGCCTGCACGTTGTGCCTTTCAGCTCTAGGGCAAAGTAGCACACCCAGAGCAGAAGTCCTACTTCAGCCAGATCAGGGCTGCAAAGAAACTGCGTTTCAAAGGCCTTTGGAAGAGATGTTCCCACTAGGCTGTAAGAGCACTGTGCAGAGCGAGTTGTTTCTTAGCTTCCCAAAGAGCTGGAAGCAAGATGCTGTGGGGCCCAACTCGCCCTTTGGAAAGAAGCCTGCACGTTGTGCCTTTCAGCTCTAGGGCAAAGTAGCACACCCAGAGCAGAAGTCCTACTTCAGCCAGATCAGGCCTGTAAAGAAACTGCGTTTCACAGGCCTTTGGAAGAGATGTTCCCGGTAGGCTGTAAGAGCACTCTGCAGAGCGAGTTGTTTCTTAGCTTCCCAAAGAGCTGGAAGCAAGATGCTGTGGGGCCCAACTCGCCCTTTGGAAAGAAGCCTGCACGTTGTGCCTTTCAGCTCTAGGGCAAAGTAGAACACCCAGAGCAGAAGTCCTACTTCAGCCAGATCAGGCCTGCAAAGAAACTGCGTTTCACAGGCCTTTGGAAGAGATGTTCCCGGTAGGCTGTAAGAGCACTGTGCAGAGCGAGTTGTTTCTTAGCTTCCCAAAGAGCTGGAAGCAAGATGCTGTGGGGCCCAACTCGCCCTCTGGAAAGAAGCCTGCACGTTGTGCCTTTCAGCTCTAGGGCAAAGTAGCACACCCTGAGCAGAAGTCCTACTTCAGCCAGATCAGGCCTGCAAAGAAACTGCGTTTCACAGGCCTTTGGAAGAGATGTTCCCACTAGGCTGTAAGAGCACTGTGCAGAGGGAGTTGTTTCTTAGCTTCCCAAAGAGCTGGAAGCAAGATGCTGTGGGGCCCAACTCGCCCTCTGGAAAGAAGCCTGCACGTTGTGCCTTTCAGCTCTAGGGCAAAGTAGCACACCCAGAGCAGAAGTCCTACTTCAGCCAGATCAGGCCTGCAAAGAAACTGCGTTTCACAGGCCTTTGGAAGAGATGTTCCCGGTAGGCTGTAAGAGCACTGTGCAGAGCGAGTTGTTTCTTAGCTTCCCAAAGAGCTGGAAGCAAGATGCTGTGGGGCCCAACTCGCCCTTTGGAAAGAAGCCTGCACGTTGTGCCTTTCAGCTCTAGGGCAAAGTAGCACACCCAGAGCAGAAGTTCTACTTCAGCCAGATAAGGCCTGCAAAGAAATTGCGTTTCAAAGGCCTTTGGAAGAGATGTTCCCGGTAGGCTGTAAGAGCACTGTGCAGAGCGAGTTGTTTCTTAGCTTCCCAAAGAGCTGGAAGCAAGATGCTGTGGGGCCCAACTCGCCCTTTGGAAAGAAGCCTGCACGTTGTGCCTTTCAGCTCTAGGGCAAAGTAGCACACCCAGAGCAGAAGTCCTACTTCAGCCAGATCAGGCCTGCAAAGAAACTGCGTTTCACAGGCCTTTGGAAGACATGTTCCCGGTAGGCTGTAAGAGCACTGTGCAGAGCGAGTTGTTTCTTAGTTTCCCAAAGAGCTGGAAGCAAGATACTGTGGGGCCCAACTCGCCCTCTGGAAAGAAGCCTGCACGTTGTGCCTTTCAGCTCTAGGGCAAAGTAGCACACCCAGAGCAGAAGTCCTACTTCAGCCAGATCAGGCCTGCCTAGAAACTGCGTTTCACAGGCCTTTGGAAGAGATGTTCCCGGTAGGCTGTAAGAGCACTGTGCAGAGCGAGTTGTTTCTTAGCTTCCCAAAGAGCTGGAAGCAAGATGCTGTGGGGCCCAACTCGCCCTTTGGAAAGAAGCCTGCACGTTGTGCCTTTCAGCTCTAGGGCAAAGTAGCACACCCAGAGCAGAAGTCCTACTTCAGCCAGATCAGGCCTGCAAAGAAACTGCGTTTCACAGGCCTTTGGAAGAGATGTTCCCGGTAGGCTGTAAGAGCACTGTGCAGAGCGAGTTGTTTCTTAGCTTCCCAAAGAGCTGGAAGCAAGATGCTGTGGGGCCCAACTCGCCCTTTGGAAAGAAGCCTGCACGTTGTGCCTTTCAGCTCTAGGGCAAAGTAGCACACCCAGAGCAGAAGTCCTACTTCAGCCAGATCAGGCCTGCAAAGAAACTGCGTTTCACAGGCCTTTGGAAGAGATGTTCCCGGTAGGCTGTAAGAGCACTGTGCAGAGCGAGTTGTTTCTTAGCTTCCCAAAGAGCTGGAAGCAAGATGCTGTGGGGCCCAACTCGCCCTTTGGAAAGAAGCCTGCACGTTGTGCCTTTCAGCTCTAGGGCAAAGTAGCACACCCAGAGCAGAAGTCCTACTTCAGCCAGATCAGGCCTGCAAAGAAACTGCGTTTCACAGGCCTTAGGAAGAGATGTTCCCGGTAGGCTGTAAGAGCACTGTGCAGAGCGAGTTGTTTCTTAGCTTCCCAAAGAGCTGGAAGCAAGATGCTGTGGGGCCCAACTCGCCCTTTGGAAAGAAGCCTGCACGTTGTGCCTTTCAGCTCTAGGGCAAAGTAGCACACCCAGAGCAGAAGTCCTACTTCAGCCAGATCAGGCCTGCAAAGAAACTGCATTTCACAGGCCTTTGGAAGAGATGTTCCCACTAGGCTGTAAGAGCACTGTGCAGAGCGAGTTGTTTCTTAGCTTCCCAAAGAGCTGGAAGCAAGATGCTGTGGGGCCCAACTCGCCCTTTGGAAAGAAGCCTGCACGTTGTGCCTTTCAGCTCTAGGGCAAAGTAGCACACCCAGAGCAGAAGTCCTACTTCAGCCAGATCAGGCCTGCAAAGAAACTGCGTTTCACAGGCCTTTGGAAGAGATGTTCCCACTAGGCTGTAAGAGCTCTGTGCAGAGCGAGTTGTTTCTTAGCTTCCCAAAGAGCTGGAAGCAAGATGCTGTGGGGCCCAACTCGCCCTTTGGAAAGAAGCCTGCACGTTGTGCCTTTCAGCTCTAGGGCAAAGTAGCACACCCAGAGCAGAAGTCCTACTTCAGCCAGATCAGGCCTGCAAAGAAACTGCGTTTCACAGGCCTTTGGAAGAGATGTTCCCACTAGGCTGTAAGAGCACTGTGCAGAGCGAGTTGTTTCTTAGCTTCCCAAAGAGCTGGAAGCAAGATGCTGTGGGGCCCAACTCGCCCTTTGGAAAGAAGCCTGCACGTTGTGCCTTTCAGCTCTAGGGCAAAGTAGCACACCCAGAGCAGAAGTCCTACTTCAGCCAGATCAGGCCTGCAAAGAAACTGCGTTTCACAGGCCTGTGGAAGAGATGTTCCCACTAGGCTGTAAGAGCACTGTGCAGAGCGAGTTGTTTCTTAGCTTCCCAAAGAGCTGGAAGCAAGATGCTGTGGGGCCCAACTCGCCCTTTGGAAAGAAGCCTGCACGTTGTGCCATTCAGCTGTAGGGCAAAGTAGCACACCCAGAGCAGAAGTCCTACTTCAGCCAGATCAGGCCTGCAAAGAAACTGCGTTTCACAGGCCTTTGGAAGAGATGTTCCCACTAGGCTGTAAGAGCACTGTGCAGAGCGAGTTGTTTCTTAGCTTCCCAAAGAGCTGGAAGCAAGATGCTGTGGGGCCCAACTCGCCCTTTAGAAAGAAGCCTGCACGTTGTGCCTTTCAGCTCTAGGGCAAAGTAGCACACCCAGAGCAGAAGTCCTACTTCGGCCAGATCAGGCCTGCAAAGAAACTGCGTTTCACAGGCCTTTGGAAGAGATGTTCCCGGTAGGCTGTAAGAGCACTGTGCAGAGCGAGTTGTTTCTTAGCTTCCCAAAGAGCTGGAAGCAAGATGCTGTGGGGCCCAACTCGCCCTTTGCAAAGAAGCCTGCACGTTGTGCCTTTCAGCTCTAGGGCAAAGTAGCACACCCAGAGCAGAAGTCCTACTTCAGCCAGATCAGGCCTGCAAAGAAACTGCGTTTCACAGGCCTTTGGAAGAGATGTTCCCACTAGGCTGTAAGAGCACTGTGCAGAGCGAGTTGTTTCTTAGCTTCCCAAAGGGCTGGAAGCAAGATGCTGTGGGGCCCAACTCGCCCTCTGGAAAGAAGCCTGCACGTTGTGCCTTTCAGCTCTAGGGCAAAGTAGCACACCCAGAGCAGAAGTCCTACTTCAGCCAGATCAGGCCTGCAAAGAAACTGCGTTTCACAGGCCTTTGGAAGAGATGTTCCCACTAGGCTGTAAGAGCACTGTGCAGAGCGAGTTGTTTCTTAGCTTCCCTATGAGCTGGAAGCAAGATGCTGTGGGGCCCAACTCGCCCTTTGGAAAGAAGCCTGCACGTTGTGCCTTTCAGCTCTAGGGCAAAGTAGCACACCCAGAGCAGAAGTCCTACTTCACCCAGATCAGGCCTGCAAAGAAACTGCGTTTCACAGGCATTTGGAAGAGATGTTCCCACTAGGCTGTAAGAGCACTGTGCAGAGCGAGTTGTTTCTTAGCTTCCCAAAGAGCTGGAAGCAAGATGCTGTGGGGCCCAACTCGCCCTTTGGAAAGAAGCCTGCACGTTGTGCCTTTCAGCTCTAGGGCAAAGTAGCACACCCAGAGCAGAAGTCCTACTTCAGCCAGATCAGGCCTGCAAAGAAACTGCGTTTCACAGGCCTTTGGAAGAGATGTTCCCACTAGGCTGTAAGAGCACTGTGCAGAGCGAGTTGTTTCTTAGCTTCCCAAAGAGCTGGAAGCAAGATGCTGTGGGTCCCAACTCGCCATTTGGAAAGAAGCCTGCACGTTGTGCCTTTCAGCTCTAGGGCAAAGTAGCACACCCAGAGCAGAAGTCCTACTTCAGCCAGATCAGGCCTGCAAAGAAACTGCGTTTCAAAGGCCTTTGGAAGAGATGTTCCCACTAGGCTGTAAGAGCCCTGTGCAGAGCGAGTTGTTTCTTAGCTTCCCAAAGAGCTGGAAGCAAGATGCTGTGGGGCCCAACTGCCCTTTGGAAAGAAGCCTGCACGTTGTGCCTTTCAGCTCTAGGGCAAAGTAGCACACCCAGAGCAGAAGTCCTACTTCAGCCAGATCAGGCCTGCAAAGGAACTGCGTTTCACAGCATCTTTGGAAGAGATGTTCCCGATAGGCTGTAAGAGCACTGTGCAGAGCGAGTGGTTTCTTAGCTTCCCAAAGAGCTGGAAGCAAGATGCTGTGGGGCCCAACTCGCCCTTTGGAAAGAAGCCTGCACGTTGTGCCTTTCAGCTCTAGGGCAAAGTAGCACACCCAGAGCAGAAGTCCTACTTCAGCCAGATCAGGCCTGCAAAGAAACTGCGTTTCACAGGCCTTTGGAAGAGATGTTCCCGGTAGGCTGTAAGAGCACTGTGCAGAGCGAGTTGTTTCTTAGCTTCCCAAAGAGCTGGAAGCAAGATGCTGTGGGGCCCACCTCGCCCTTTGGAAAGAAGCCTGCACGTTGTGCCTTTCAGCTCTAGGGCAAAGTAGCACACCCAGAGCAGAAGTCCTACTTCAGCCAGATCAGGCCTGCAAAGAAACTGCATTTCACAGGCCTTTGGAAGAGATGTTCCCACTAGGCTGTAAGAGCACTGTGCAGAGCGAGTTGTTTCTTAGCTTCCCAATGAGCTGGAAGCAAGATGCTGTGGGGCCCAACTCGCCCTTTGGAAAGAAGCCTGCACGTTGTGCCTTTCAGCTCTAGGGCAAAGTAGCACACCCAGAGCAGAAGTCCTACTTCAGCCAGATCAGGCCTGCAAAGAAACTGCGTTTCACAGGCCTTTGGAAGACATGTTCCCGGTAGGCTGTAGGAGCACTGTGCAGAGCGAGTTGTTTCTTAGCTTCCCAAAGAGCTGGAAGCAAGATGCTGTGGGGCTCAACTCTCCCTTTGGAAAGAAGCCTGCATGTTGTGCCTTTCAGCTCTAGGGCAAAGTAGCACACCCAGAGCAGAAGTCCTACTTCAGCCAGATCAGGCCTGCAAAGAAACTGCGTTTCACAGGCCTTTGGAAGAGATGTTCCCGGTAGGCAGTAAGAGCAATGTGCAGAGCGCGTTGTTTCTTAGCTTCCCAAAGAGCTGGAAGCAAGATGCTGTGGGGCCCAACTCGCCCTTTGGAAAGAAGCCTGCACGTTGTGCCTTTCAGCTCTAGGGCGAAGTAGCACACCCAGAGCAGAAGTCCTACTTCAGCCAGATCAGGCCTGCAAAGAAACTGCGTTTCACAGGCCTTTGGAAGAGATGTTCCCACTAGGCTGTAAGAGCACTGTGCAGAGCGAGTTGTTTCTTAGCTTCCCAAAGAGCTGGAAGCAAGATGCTGTGGGGCCCAACTCGCCCTTTGGAAAGAAGCCTGCACGTTGTGCCTTTCAGCTCTAGGGCAAAGTAGCACACCCAGAGCAGAAGTCCTACTTCAGCCAGATCAGGCCTGCAAAGAAACTGCGTTTCACAGGCCTTTGGAAGAGATGTTCCCACTAGGTTGTAAGAGCACTGTGCAGAGCGAGTTGTTTCTTAGCTTCCCAAAGAGCTGGAAGCAAGATGCTGTGGGTCCCAACTCGCCATTTGGAAAGAAGCCTGCACGTTGTGCCTTTCAGCTCTAGGGCAAAGTAGCACACCCAGAGCAGAAGTCCTACTTCAGCCAGATCAGGCCTGCAAAGAAACTGCGTTTCAAAGGCCTTTGGAAGAGATGTTCCCACTAGGCTGTAAGAGCCCTGTGCAGAGCGAATTGTTTCTTAGCTTCCCAAAGAGCTGGAAGCAAGATGCTGTGGGGCCCAACTCGCCCTTTGGAAAGAAGCCTGCACGTTGTGCCTTTCAGCTCTAGGGCAAAGTAGCACACCCAGAGCAGAAGTCCTACTTCAGCCAGATCAGGCCTGCAAAGAAACTGCGTTTCACAGCATCTTTGGAAGAGATGTTCCCGATAGGCTGTAAGAGCACTGTGCAGAGCGAGTTGTTTCTTAGCTTCCCAAAGAGCTGGAAGCAAGATGCTGTGGGGCCCAACTCGCCCTCTGGAAAGAAGCCTGCACGTTGTGCCTTTCAGCTCTAGGGCAAAGTAGCACACCCAGAGCAGAAGTCCTACTTCAGCCAGATCAGGCCTGCAAAGAAACTGCGTTTCACAGGCCTTTGGAAGAGATGTTCCCGGTAGGCTGTAAGAGCACTGTGCAGAGCGAGTTGTTTCTTAGCTTCCCAAAGAGCTGGAAGCAAGATGCTGTGGGGCCCAACTCGCCCTCTGGAAAGAAGCCTGCACGTTGTGCCTTTCAGCTCTAGGGCAAAGTAGCACACCCAGAGCAGAAGTCCTACTTCAGCCAGATCAGGCCTGCAAAGAAACTGCGTTTCACAGGCCTTTGGAAGAGATGTTCCCGGTAGGCTGTAAGAGCACTGTGCAGAGCGAGTTGTTTCTTAGCTTCCCAAAGAGCTGGAAGCAAGATGCTGTGGGGCCCAACTCGCCCTTTGGAAAGAAGCCTGCACGTTGTGCCTTTCAGCTCTAGGGCAAAGTAGCACACCCAGAGCAGAAGTCCTACTTCAGCCAGATCAGGCCTGCAAAGAAACTGCATTTCACAGGCCTTTGGAAGAGATGTTCCCACTAGGCTGTAAGAGCACTGTGCAGAGCGAGTTGTTTCTTAGCTTCCCAAAGAGCTGGAAGCAAGATGCTGTGGGGCCCAACTCGCCCTTTGGAAAGAAGCCTGCACGTTGTGCCTTTCAGCTCTAGGGCAAAGTAGCACACCCAGAGCAGAAGTCCTACTTCAGCCAGATCAGGCCTGCAAAGAAACTGCGTTTCACAGGCCTTTGGAAGAGATGTTCCCGGTAGGCTGTAAGAGCACTGTGCAGAGCGAGTTGTTTCTTAGCTTCGCAAAGAGCTGGAAGCAAGATGCTGGGGGGCCCACCTCGCCCTTTGGAAAGAAGCCTGCACGTTGTGCCTTTCAGCTCTAGGGCAAAGTAGCACACCCAGAGCAGAAGTCCTACTTCAGCCAGATCAGGCCTGCAAAGAAACTGCATTTCACAGGCCTTTGGAAGAGATGTTCCCACTAGGCTGTAAGAGCACTGTGCAGAGCGAGTTGTTTCTTAGCTTCCCAAAGAGCTGGAAGCAAGATGCTGTGGGGCCCAACTCGCCCTTTGGAAAGAAGCCTGCACGTTGTGCCTTTCAGCTCTAGGGCAAAGTAGCACACCCAGAGCAGAAGTCCTACTTCGGCCAGATCAGGCCTGCAAAGAAACTGCGTTTCACAGGCCTTTGGAAGAGATGTTCCCGGTAGGCTGTAAGAGCACTGTGCAGAGCGAGTTGTTTCCTAGCTTCCCAAAGAGCTGGAAGCAAGATGCTGTGGGGCCCAACTCGCCCTTTGGAAAGAAGCCTGCACGTTGTGCCTTTCAGCTCTAGGGAAAAGTAGCACACCCAGAGCAGAAGTCCTACTTCAGCCAGATCAGGCCTGCAAAGAAACTGCGTTTCACAGGCCTTTGGAAGAGATGTTCCCACTAGGCTGTAAGAGCACTGTGCAGAGCGAGTTGTTTCTTAGCTTCCCAAAGAGCTGGAAGCAAGATGCTGTGGGGCCCAACTCGCCCTTTGGAAAGAAGCCTGCACGTTGTGCCTTTCAGCTCTAGGGCAAAGTAGCACACCCAGAGCAGAAGTCCTACTTCGGCCAGATCAGGCCTGCAAAGAAACTGCGTTTCACAGGCCTTTGGAAGAGATGTTCCCGGTAGGCTGTAAGAGCACTGTGCAGAGCGAGTTGTTTCCTAGCTTCCCAAAGAGCTGGAAGCAAGATGCTGTGGGGCCCAACTCGCCCTTTGGAAAGAAGCCTGCACGTTGTGCCTTTCAGCTCTAGGGAAAAGTAGCACACCCAGAGCAGAAGTCCTACTTCAGCCAGATCAGGCCTGCAAAGAAACTGCGTTTCACAGGCCTTTGGAAGAGATGTTCCCACTAGGCTGTAAGAGCACTGTGCAGAGCGAGTTGTTTCTTAGCTTCCCAAAGAGCTGGAAGCAAGATGCTGTGGGGCCCAACTCGCCCTTTGGAAAGAAGCCTGCACGTTGTGCCTTTCAGCTCTAGGGCAAAGTAGCACACCCAGAGCAGAAGTCCTACTTCAGCCAGATCAGGCCTGCAAAGAAACTGCGTTTCACAGGCCTTTGGAAGAGATGTTCCCACTAGGCTGTAAGAGCCCTGTGCAGAGCGAGTTGTTTCTTAGCTTCCCAAAGAGCTGGAAGCAAGATGCTGTGGGGCCCAACTCGCCCTTTGGAAAGAAGCCTGCACGTTGTGCCTTTCAGCTCTAGGGCAAAGTAGCACACCCAGAGCAGAAGTCCTACTTCAGCCAGATCAGGCCTGCAAAGAAACTGCGTTTCACAGCATCTTTGGAAGAGATGTTCCCGATAGGCTGTAAGAGCACTGTGCAGAGCGAGTTGTTTCTTAGCTTCCCAAAGAGCTGGAAGCAAGATGCTGTGGGGCCCACATCGCCCTTTGGAAAGAAGCCTGCACGTTGTGCCTTTCAGCTCTAGGGCAAAGTAGCACACCCAGAGCAGAAGTCCTACTTCAGCCAGATCAGGCCTGCAAAGAAACTGCGTTTCACAGGCCTTTGGAAGAGATGTTCCCGGTAGGCTGTAAGAGCACTGTGCAGAGCGAGTTGCTTCTTAGCTTCCCTATGAGCTGGAAGGAAGATGCTGTGCGGCCCAACTCGCCCTTTGGAAAGAAGCCTGCACGTTGTGCCTTTCAGCTCTAGGGCAAAGTAGCACACCCAGAGCAGAAGTCCTACTTCAGCCAGATCAGGCCTGCAAAGAAATTGTGTTTCACAGTCCTTTGGAAGAGATGTTCCCGGTAGGCTGTAAGAGCACTGTGCAGAGCGAGTTGTTTCTTAGCTTCCCAAAGAGCTGGAAGCAAGATGCTGTGGGGCCCAACTCGCCCTTTGGAAAGAAGCCTGCACGTTGTGCCTTTCAGCTCTAGGGCAAAGTAGCACACCCAGAGCAGAAGTCCTACTTCAGCCAGATCAGGCCTGCAAAGAAACTGCGTTTCACAGGCCTTTGGAAGAGATGTTCCCGGTAGGCTGTATGAGCACTGTGCAGAGCGAGTTGTTTCTTAGCTTCCCAAAGAGCTGGAAGCAAGATGCTGTGGGGCCCAACTCGCCCTTTGGAAAGAAGCCTGCACGTTGTGCCTTTCAGCTCTAGGGCAAAGTAGCACACCCAGAGCAGAAGTCCTACTTCAGCCAGATCAGGCCTGCAAAGAAACTGCGTTTCACAGGCCTTTGGAAGAGATGTTCCCACTAGGCTGTAAGAGCACTGTGCAGAGTGAGTTGTTTCTTAGCTTCCCAAAGAGCTGGAAGCAAGATGCTGTGGAGCCCAACTCGCCCTTTGGAAAGAAGCCTGCACGTTGTGCCTTTCAGCTCTAGGGCAAAGTAGCACACCCAGAGCAGAAGTCCTACTTCAGCCAGATCAGGCCTGCAAAGAAACTGCGTTTCACAGGCCTTTGCAAGAGATGTTCCCACTAGGCTGTAAGAGCACTGTGCAGAGCGAGTTGTTTCTTAGCTTCCCAAACAGCTGGAAGCAAGATGCTGTGGGGCCCAACTCGCCCTTTGGAAAGAAGCCTGCACGTTGTGCCTTTCAGCTCTAGGGCAAAGTAGCACACCCAGAGCAGAAGTCCTACTTCAGCCAGATCAGGGCTGCAAAGAAACTGCGTTTCAAAGGCCTTTGGAAGAGATGTTCCCACTAGGCTGTAAGAGCACTGTGCAGAGCGAGTTGTTTCTTAGCTTCCCAAAGAGCTGGAAGCAAGATGCTGTGGGGCCCAACTCGCCCTTTGGAAAGAAGCCTGCACGTTGTGCCTTTCAGCTCTAGGGCAAAGTAGCACACCCAGAGCAGAAGTCCTACTTCAGCCAGATCAGGCCTGTAAAGAAACTGCGTTTCACAGGCCTTTGGAAGAGATGTTCCCGGTAGGCTGTAAGAGCACTCTGCAGAGCGAGTTGTTTCTTAGCTTCCCAAAGAGCTGGAAGCAAGATGCTGTGGGGCCCAACTCGCCCTTTGGAAAGAAGCCTGCACGTTGTGCCTTTCAGCTCTAGGGCAAAGTAGAACACCCAGAGCAGAAGTCCTACTTCAGCCAGATCAGGCCTGCAAAGAAACTGCGTTTCACAGGCCTTTGGAAGAGATGTTCCCGGTAGGCTGTAAGAGCACTGTGCAGAGCGAGTTGTTTCTTAGCTTCCCAAAGAGCTGGAAGCAAGATGCTGTGGGGCCCAACTCGCCCTCTGGAAAGAAGCCTGCACGTTGTGCCTTTCAGCTCTAGGGCAAAGTAGCACACCCTGAGCAGAAGTCCTACTTCAGCCAGATCAGGCCTGCAAAGAAACTGCGTTTCACAGGCCTTTGGAAGAGATGTTCCCACTAGGCTGTAAGAGCACTGTGCAGAGGGAGTTGTTTCTTAGCTTCCCAAAGAGCTGGAAGCAAGATGCTGTGGGGCCCAACTCGCCCTCTGGAAAGAAGCCTGCACGTTGTGCCTTTCAGCTCTAGGGCAAAGTAGCACACCCAGAGCAGAAGTCCTACTTCAGCCAGATCAGGCCTGCAAAGAAACTGCGTTTCACAGGCCTTTGGAAGAGATGTTCCCGGTAGGCTGTAAGAGCACTGTGCAGAGCGAGTTGTTTCTTAGCTTCCCAAAGAGCTGGAAGCAAGATGCTGTGGGGCCCAACTCGCCCTTTGGAAAGAAGCCTGCACGTTGTGCCTTTCAGCTCTAGGGCAAAGTAGCACACCCAGAGCAGAAGTTCTACTTCAGCCAGATAAGGCCTGCAAAGAAATTGCGTTTCAAAGGCCTTTGGAAGAGATGTTCCCGGTAGGCTGTAAGAGCACTGTGCAGAGCGAGTTGTTTCTTAGCTTCCCAAAGAGCTGGAAGCAAGATGCTGTGGGGCCCAACTCGCCCTTTGGAAAGAAGCCTGCACGTTGTGCCTTTCAGCTCTAGGGCAAAGTAGCACACCCAGAGCAGAAGTCCTACTTCAGCCAGATCAGGCCTGCAAAGAAACTGCGTTTCACAGGCCTTTGGAAGACATGTTCCCGGTAGGCTGTAAGAGCACTGTGCAGAGCGAGTTGTTTCTTAGTTTCCCAAAGAGCTGGAAGCAAGATACTGTGGGGCCCAACTCGCCCTCTGGAAAGAAGCCTGCACGTTGTGCCTTTCAGCTCTAGGGCAAAGTAGCACACCCAGAGCAGAAGTCCTACTTCAGCCAGATCAGGCCTGCCTAGAAACTGCGTTTCACAGGCCTTTGGAAGAGATGTTCCCGGTAGGCTGTAAGAGCACTGTGCAGAGCGAGTTGTTTCTTAGCTTCCCAAAGAGCTGGAAGCAAGATGCTGTGGGGCCCAACTCGCCCTTTGGAAAGAAGCCTGCACGTTGTGCCTTTCAGCTCTAGGGCAAAGTAGCACACCCAGAGCAGAAGTCCTACTTCAGCCAGATCAGGCCTGCAAAGAAACTGCGTTTCACAGGCCTTTGGAAGAGATGTTCCCGGTAGGCTGTAAGAGCACTGTGCAGAGCGAGTTGTTTCTTAGCTTCCCAAAGAGCTGGAAGCAAGATGCTGTGGGGCCCAACTCGCCCTTTGGAAAGAAGCCTGCACGTTGTGCCTTTCAGCTCTAGGGCAAAGTAGCACACCCAGAGCAGAAGTCCTACTTCAGCCAGATCAGGCCTGCAAAGAAACTGCGTTTCACAGGCCTTTGGAAGAGATGTTCCCGGTAGGCTGTAAGAGCACTGTGCAGAGCGAGTTGTTTCTTAGCTTCCCAAAGAGCTGGAAGCAAGATGCTGTGGGGCCCAACTCGCCCTTTGGAAAGAAGCCTGCACGTTGTGCCTTTCAGCTCTAGGGCAAAGTAGCACACCCAGAGCAGAAGTCCTACTTCAGCCAGATCAGGCCTGCAAAGAAACTGCGTTTCACAGGCCTTAGGAAGAGATGTTCCCGGTAGGCTGTAAGAGCACTGTGCAGAGCGAGTTGTTTCTTAGCTTCCCAAAGAGCTGGAAGCAAGATGCTGTGGGGCCCAACTCGCCCTTTGGAAAGAAGCCTGCACGTTGTGCCTTTCAGCTCTAGGGCAAAGTAGCACACCCAGAGCAGAAGTCCTACTTCAGCCAGATCAGGCCTGCAAAGAAACTGCATTTCACAGGCCTTTGGAAGAGATGTTCCCACTAGGCTGTAAGAGCACTGTGCAGAGCGAGTTGTTTCTTAGCTTCCCAAAGAGCTGGAAGCAAGATGCTGTGGGGCCCAACTCGCCCTTTGGAAAGAAGCCTGCACGTTGTGCCTTTCAGCTCTAGGGCAAAGTAGCACACCCAGAGCAGAAGTCCTACTTCAGCCAGATCAGGCCTGCAAAGAAACTGCGTTTCACAGGCCTTTGGAAGAGATGTTCCCACTAGGCTGTAAGAGCTCTGTGCAGAGCGAGTTGTTTCTTAGCTTCCCAAAGAGCTGGAAGCAAGATGCTGTGGGGCCCAACTCGCCCTTTGGAAAGAAGCCTGCACGTTGTGCCTTTCAGCTCTAGGGCAAAGTAGCACACCCAGAGCAGAAGTCCTACTTCAGCCAGATCAGGCCTGCAAAGAAACTGCGTTTCACAGGCCTTTGGAAGAGATGTTCCCACTAGGCTGTAAGAGCACTGTGCAGAGCGAGTTGTTTCTTAGCTTCCCAAAGAGCTGGAAGCAAGATGCTGTGGGGCCCAACTCGCCCTTTGGAAAGAAGCCTGCACGTTGTGCCTTTCAGCTCTAGGGCAAAGTAGCACACCCAGAGCAGAAGTCCTACTTCAGCCAGATCAGGCCTGCAAAGAAACTGCGTTTCACAGGCCTGTGGAAGAGATGTTCCCACTAGGCTGTAAGAGCACTGTGCAGAGCGAGTTGTTTCTTAGCTTCCCAAAGAGCTGGAAGCAAGATGCTGTGGGGCCCAACTCGCCCTTTGGAAAGAAGCCTGCACGTTGTGCCATTCAGCTCTAGGGCAAAGTAGCACACCCAGAGCAGAAGTCCTACTTCAGCCAGATCAGGCCTGCAAAGAAACTGCGTTTCACAGGCCTTTGGAAGAGATGTTCCCACTAGGCTGTAAGAGCACTGTGCAGAGCGAGTTGTTTCTTAGCTTCCCAAAGAGCTGGAAGCAAGATGCTGTGGGGCCCAACTCGCCCTTTAGAAAGAAGCCTGCACGTTGTGCCTTTCAGCTCTAGGGCAAAGTAGCACACCCAGAGCAGAAGTCCTACTTCGGCCAGATCAGGCCTGCAAAGAAACTGCGTTTCACAGGCCTTTGGAAGAGATGTTCCCGGTAGGCTGTAAGAGCACTGTGCAGAGCGAGTTGTTTCTTAGCTTCCCAAAGAGCTGGAAGCAAGATGCTGTGGGGCCCAACTCGCCCTTTGCAAAGAAGCCTGCACGTTGTGCCTTTCAGCTCTAGGGCAAAGTAGCACACCCAGAGCAGAAGTCCTACTTCAGCCAGATCAGGCCTGCAAAGAAACTGCGTTTCACAGGCCTTTGGAAGAGATGTTCCCACTAGGCTGTAAGAGCACTGTGCAGAGCGAGTTGTTTCTTAGCTTCCCAAAGGGCTGGAAGCAAGATGCTGTGGGGCCCAACTCGCCCTCTGGAAAGAAGCCTGCACGTTGTGCCTTTCAGCTCTAGGGCAAAGTAGCACACCCAGAGCAGAAGTCCTACTTCAGCCAGATCAGGCCTGCAAAGAAACTGCGTTTCACAGGCCTTTGGAAGAGATGTTCCCACTAGGCTGTAAGAGCACTGTGCAGAGCGAGTTGTTTCTTAGCTTCCCAAAGAGCTGGAAGCAAGATGCTGTGGGGCCCAACTCGCCCTTTGGAAAGAAGCCTGCACGTTGTGCCTTTCAGCTCTAGGGCAAAGTAGCACACCCAGAGCAGAAGTCCTACTTCAGCCAGATCAGGCCTGCAAAGAAACTGCGTTTCACAGGCCTGTGGAAGAGTTGTTCCCACTAGGCTGTAAGAGCACTGTGCAGAGCGAGTTGTTTCTTAGCTTCCCAAAGAGCTGGAAGCAAGATGCTGTGGGGCCCAACTCGCCCTTTGGAAAGAAGCCTGCACGTTGTGCCTTTCAGCTCTAGGGCAAAGTAGCACACCCAGAGCAGAAGTCCTACTTCAGCCAGATCAGGCCTGCAAAGAAACTGCGTTTCACAGGCCTTTGGAAGAGATGTTCCCACTAGGCTGTAAGAGCACTGTGCAGAGCGAGTTGTTTCTTAGCTTCCCAAAGACCTGGAAGCAAGATGCTGTGGGGCCCAACTCGCCCTTTAGAAAGAAGCCTGCACGTTGTGCCTTTCAGCTCTAGGGCAAAGTAGCACACCCAGAGCAGAAGTCCTACTTCGGCCAGATCAGGCCTGCAAAGAAACTGCGTTTCACAGGCCTTTGGAAGAGATGTTCCCGGTAGGCTGTAAGAGCACTGTGCAGAGCGAGTTGTTTCTTAGCTTCCCAAAGAGCTGGAAGCAAGATGCTGTGGGGCCCAACTCGCCCTTTGGAAAGAAGCCTGCACGTTGTGCCTTTCAGCTCTAGGGCAAAGTAGCACACCCAGAGCAGAAGTCCTACTTCACCCAGATCAGGCCTGCAAAGAAACTGCGTTTCACAGGCCTTTGGAAGAGATGTTCCCACTAGGCTGTAAGAGCACTGTGCAGAGCGAGTTGTTTCTTAGCTTCCCAAAGAGCTGGAAGCAAGATGCTGTGGGGCCCAACTCGCCCTCTGGAAAGAAGCCTGCACGTTGTGCCTTTCAGCTCTAGGGCAAAGTAGCACACCCAGAGCAGAAGTCCTACTTCAGCCAGATCAGGCCTGCAAAGAAACTGCGTTTCACAGGCCTTTGGAAGAGATGTTCCCACTAGGCTGTAAGAGCACTGTGCAGAGCGAGTTGTTTCTTAGCTTCCCAAAGAGCTGGAAGCAAGATGCTGTGGGGCCCAACTCGCCCTTTGGAAAGAAGCCTGCACGTTGTGCCTTTCAGCTCTAGGGCAAAGTAGCACACCCAGAGCAGAAGTCCTACTTCAGCCAGATCAGGCCTGCAAAGAAACTGCGTTTCACAGGCCTTTGGAAGAGATGTTCCCACTAGGATGTAAGAGCACTGTCCAGAGCGAGTTGTTTCTTAGCTTCCCAAAGAGCTGGAAGCAAGATGCGGTGGGGCCCAACTCGCCCTTTGGAAAGAAGCCTGCACGTTGTGCCTTTCAGCTCTAGGGCAAAGTAGCACACCCAGAGAAAAAGTCTTACTTCAGCCAGATCAGGCCTGCAAAGAAACTGCGTTTCACAGGCCTTTGGATGAGATGTTCCCACTAGGCTGTAAGAGCACTGTGCAGAGCGAGTTGTTTCTTAGCTTCCCAAAGAGCTGGAAGCAAGATGCTGTGGGGCCCAACTCGCCCTTTGGAAAGAAGCCTGCACGTTGCGCCTTTCAGCTCTAGGGCAAAGTAGCACACCCAGAGCAGAAGTCCTACTTCAGCCAGATCAGGCCTGCAAAGAAACTGCGTTTCACAGGCCTTTGGAAGAGATGTTCCCACTAGGCTGTAAGAGCACTGTGCAGAGCGAGTTGTTTCTTAGCTTCCCAAAGAGCTGGAAGCAAGATGCTGTGGGGCCCAACTCGCCCTTTGGAAAGAAGCCTGCACGTTGTGCCTTTCAGCTCTAGGGCAAAGTAGCACACCCAGAGCAGAAGTCCTACTTCAGCCAGATCAGGCCTGTAAAGAAACTGCGTTTCACAGGCCTTTGGAAGAGATGTTCCCACTAGGCTGTAAGAGCACTGTGCAGAGCGAGTTGTTTCTTAGCTTCCCAAAGAGCTGGAAGCAAGATGCTGTGGGGCCCAACTCGCCCTTTGGAAAGAAGCCTGCACGTTGTGCCTTTCAGCTCTAGGGCAAAGTAGCACACCCAGAGCAGAAGTCCTACTTCGGCCAGATCAGGCCTGCAAAGAAACTGCGTTTCACAGGCCTTTGGAAGAGATGTTCCCGGTAGGCTGTAAGAGCACTGTGCAGAGCGAGTTGTTTCTTAGCTTCCCAAAGAGCTGGAAGCAAGATGCTGTGGGGCCCAACTCGCCCTTTGGAAAGAAGCCTGCACGTTGTGCCTTTCAGCTCTAGGGCAAAGTAGCACACCCAGAGCAGAAGTCCTACTTCGGCCAGATCAGGCCTGCAAAGAAACTGCGTTTCACAGGCCTTTGGAAGAGATGTTCCCGGTAGGCTATAAGAGCACTGTGCAGAGCGAGTTGTTTCTTAGCTTCCCAAAGAGCTGGAAGCAAGATGCTGTGTGGCCCAACTCGCCCTTTGGAAAGAAGCCTGCACGTTGTGCCTTTCAGCTCTAGGGCAAAGTAGCACACCCAGAGCAGAAGTCCTACTTCACCCAGATCAGGCCTGCAAAGAAACTGCGTTTCACAGGCCTTTGGAAGAGATGTTCCCACTAGGCTGTAAGAGCACTGTGCAGAGCGAGTTGTTTCTTAGCTTCCCAAAGAGCTGGAAGCAAGATGCTGTGGGGCCCAACTCGCCCTTTGGAAAGAAGCCTGCACGTTGTGCCTTTCAGCTCTAGGGCAAAGTAGCACACCCAGAGCAGAAGTCCTACTTCAGCCAGATCAGGCCTGCAAAGAAACTGCGTTTCACAGGCCTTTGGAAGAGATGTTCCCGGTAGGCTGTAAGAGCACTGTGCAGAGCGAGTTGTTTCTTAGCTTCCCAAAGAGCTGGAAGCAAGATGCTGTGGGGCCCAACTCGCCCTTTGGAAAGAAGCCTGCACGTTGTGCCTTTCAGCTCTAGGGCAAAGTAGCACACCCAGAGCAGAAGTCCTACTTCAGCCAGATCAGGCCTGCAAAGAAACTGCGTTTCACAGGCCTTTGGAAGAGATGTTCCCGGTAGGCTGTAAGAGCACTGTGCAGAGCGAGTTGTTTCTTAGCTTCCCAAAGAGCTGGAAGCAAGATGCTGTGGGGCCCAACTCGCCCTTTGGAAAGAAGCCTGCACGTTGTGCCTTTCAGCTCTAGGGCAAAGTAGCACACCCAGAGCAGAAGTCCTACTTCAACCAGATCAGGCCTGCAAAGAAACTGCGTTTCACAGGCCTTTGGAAGAGATGTTCCCGGTAGGCTATAAGAGCACTGTGCAGAGCGAGTTGTTTCTTAGCTTCCCAAAGAGCTGGAAGCAAGATGCTGTGGGGCCCAACTCGCCCTTTGGAAAGAAGCCTGCACGTTGTGCCTTTCAGCTCTAGGGCAAAGTAGCACACCCAGAGCAGAAGTCCTACTTCACCCAGATCAGGCCTGCAAAGAAACTGCGTTTCACAGGCCTTTGGAAGAGATGTTCCCACTAGGCTGTAAGAGCACTGTGCAGAGCGAGTTGTTTCTTAGCTTCCCAAAGAGCTGGAAGCAAGATGCTGTGGGGCCCAACTCGCCCTTTGGAAAGAAGCCTGCACGTTGTGCCTTTCAGCTCTAGGGCAAAGTAGCACACCCAGAGCAGAAGTCCTACTTCAGCCAGATCAGGCCTGCAAAGAAACTGCGTTTCACAGGCCTTTGGAAGAGATGTTCCCACTAGGCTGTAAGAGCACTGTGCAGAGCGAGTTGTTTCTTAACTTCCCAAAGAGCTGGAAGCAAGATGCTGTGGGGCCCAACTCGCCCTTTGGAAAGAAGCCTGCACGTTGTGCCTTTCAGCTCTAGGGCAAAGTAGCACACCCAGAGCAGAAGTCCTACTTCAGCCAGATCAGGCCTGCAAAGAAACTGCGTTTCACAGGCCTTTGTAAGAGATGTTCCCACTAGGCTGTAAGAGCACTGTGCAGAGCGAGTTGTTTCTTAGCTTCCCAAAGAGCTGGAAGCAAGATGCTGTGGGGCCCAACTCGCCCTTTGGAAAGAAGCCTGCACGTTGTGCCTTTCAGCTCTAGGGCAAAGTAGCACACCCAGAGCAGAAGTCCTACTTCAACCAGATCAGGCCTGCAAAGAAACTGCGTTTCACAGGCCTTTGGAAGAGATGTTCCCACTAGGCTGTAAGAGCACTGTGCAGAGCGAGTTGTTTCTTAGCTTCCCAAAGAGCTGGAAGCAAGATGCTGTGGGGCCCAACTCGCCCTTTGGAAAGAAGCCTGCACGTTGTGCCTTTCAGCTCTAGGGCAAAGTAGCACACCCAGAGCAGAAGTCCTACTTCAGCCAGATCAGGCCTGCAAAGAAACTGCGTTTCACAGGCCTTTGGAAGAGATGTTCCCACTAGGCTGTAAGAGCACTGTGCAGAGCAATTCGTTTCTTAGCTTCCCAAAGAGCTGGAAGCAAGATGCTGTGGGGCCCAACTCGCCCTTTAGAAAGAAGCCTGCACGTTGTGCCTTTCAGCTCTAGGGCAAAGTAGCACACCCAGAGCAGAAGTCCTACTTCGGCCAGATCAGGCCTGCAAAGAAACTGCGTTTCACAGGCCTTTGGAAGATATGTTCCCGGTAGGCTGTAAGAGCACTGTGCAGAGCGAGTTGTTTCTTAGCTTCCCAAAGAGCTGGAAGCAAGATGCTGTCGGGCCCAACTCGCCCTTTGGAAAGAAGCCTGCACGTTGTGCCTTTCAGCTCTAGGGCAAAGTAGCACACCCAGAGCAGAAGTCCTACTTCAGCCAGATCAGGCCTGCAAAGAAACTGCGTTTCACAGGCCTTTGGAAGAGATGTTCCCACTAGGCTGTAAGAGCACTGTGCAGAGCGAGTTGTTTCTTAGCTTCCCAAAGAGCTGGAAGCAAGATGCTGTGGGGACCAACTCGCCCTTTAGAAAGAAGCCTGCACGTTGTGCCTTTCAGCTCTAGGGCAAAGTAGCACACCCAGAGCAGAAGTCCTACTTCGGCCAGATCAGGCCTGGAAAGAAACTGCGTTTCACAGGCCTTTGGAAGATATGTTCCCGGTAGGCTGTAAGAGCACTGTGCAGAGCGAGTTGTTTCTTAGCTTCCCAAAGAGCTGGAAGGAAGATGCTGTGGGGCCCAACTCGCCCTTTGGAAAGAAGCCTGCACGTTGTGCCTTTCAGCTCTAGGGCAAAGTAGCACACCCAGAGCAGAAGTCCTACTTCAGCCAGATCAGGCCTGCAAAGAAACTGCGTTTCACAGGCCTTTGGAAGAGATGTTCCCACTAGGCTGTAAGAGCACTGTGCAGAGCGAGTTGTTTCTTAGCTTCCCAAAGAGCTGGAAGCAAGATGCTGTGGGGCCCAACTCGCCCTTTGGAAAGAAGCCTGCACGTTGTGCCTTTCAGCTCTAGGGCAAAGTAGCACACCCAGAGCAGAAGTCCTACTTCAGCCAGATCAGGCCTGCAAAGAAACTGCGTTTCACAGGCCTTTGGAAGAGATGTTCCAGGTAGGCTGTAAGAGCACTGTGCAGAGCGAGTTGTTTCTTAGCTTCCCAAAGAGCTGGAAGCAAGATGCTGTGGGGCCCAACTCGCCCTTTGGAAAGAAGCCTGCACGTTGTGCCTTTCAGCTCGAGGGCAAAGTAGCACACCCAGAGCAGAAGTCCTACTTCAGCCAGATCAGGCCTGCAAAGAAACTGCGTTTCACAGGCCTTTATAAGAGATGTTCCCGGTAGGCTGTAAGAGCACTGTGCAGAGCGATTCGTTTCTTAGCTTCCCAAAGAGCTGGAAGCAAGATGCTGTGGTGCCCAACTCGCCCTTTGGAAAGAAGCCTGCACGTTGTGCCTTTCAGCTCTAGGGCAAAGTAGCACACCCAGAGCAGAAGTCCTACTTCAGCCAGATCAGGCCTGCAAAGAAACTGCGTTTCACAGGCCTTTGGAAGAGATGTTCCCACTAGGCTGTAAGAGCACTGTGCAGAGCGAGTTGTTTCTTAGCTTCCCAAAGAGCTGGAAGCAAGATGCTGTGGGGCCCAACTCGCCCTTTGGAAAGAAGCCTGCACGTTGTGCCTTTCAGCTCTAGGGCAAAGTAGCACACCCAGAGCAGAAGTCCTACTTCGGCCAGATCAGGCCTGCAAAGAAACTGCGTTTCACAGGCCTTTGGAAGATATGTTCCCGGTAGGCTGTAAGAGCACTGTGCAGAGCGAGTTGTTTCTTAGCTTCCCAAAGAGCTGGAAGCAAGATGCTGTGGGGCCCAACTCGCCCTTTGGAAAGAAGCCTGCACGTTGTGCCTTTCAGCTCTAGGGCAAAGTAGCACACCCAGAGCAGAAGTCCTACTTCAGCCAGATCAGGCCTGCAAAGAAACTGCGTTTCACAGGCCTTTGGAAGAGATGTTCACGGTAGTCTGTAAGAGCACTGTGCAGAGCGAGTTGTTTCTTAGCTTCCCAAAGAGCTGGAAGCAAGATGCTGTGGGGCCCAACTCGCCCTTTGGAAAGAAGCCTGCACGTTGTGCCTTTCAGCTCTAGGGCAAAGTAGCACACCCAGAGCAGAAGTCCTACTTCAGCCAGATCAGGCCTGCAAAGAAACTGCGTTTCACAGGCCTTTGGAAGAGATGTTCCCGGTAGGCTGTAAGAGCACTGTGCAGAGCGATTCGTTTCTTAGCTTCCCAAAGAGCTGGAAGCAAGATGCTGTGGGGCCCAACTCGCCCTTTGGAAAGAAGCCTCCACGTTGTGCCTTTCAGCTCTAGGGCAAAGTAGCACACCCAGAGCAGAAGTCCTACTTCAGCCAGATCAGGCCTGCAAAGAAACTGCGTTTCACAGGCCTTTGGAAGAGATGTTCCCACTAGGCTGTAAGAGCACTGTGCAGAGCGAGTTGTTTCTTAGCTTCCCAAAGAGCTGGAAGCAAGATGCTGTGGGGCCCAACTCGCCCTTTGGAAAGAAGCCTGCACGTTGTGCCTTTCAGCTCTAGGGCAAAGTAGCACACCCAGAGCAGAAGTCCTACTTCGGCCAGATCAGGCCTGCAAAGAAACTGCGTTTCACAGGCCTTTGGAAGAGATGTTCCCGGTAGGCTGTAAGAGCACTGTGCAGAGCGAGTTGTTTCTTAGCTTCCCAAAGAGCTGGAAGCAAGATGCTGTGGGGCCCAACTCGCCCTTTGGAAAGAAGCCTGCACGTTGTGCCTTTCAGCTCTAGGGCAAAGTAGCACACCCAGAGCAGAAGTCCTACTTCAGCCAGATCAGGCCTGCAAAGAAACTGCGTTTCACAGGCCTTTGGAAAAGATGTTCCCACTAGGCTGTAAGAGCACTGTGCAGAGCGAGTTGTTTCTTAGCTTCCCAAAGAGCTGGAAGCAAGATGCTGTGGGGCCCAACTCGCCCTTTGGAAAGAAGCCTGCACGTTGTGCCTTTCAGCTCTAGGGCAAAGTAGCACACCCAGAGCAGAAGTCCTACTTCAGCCAGATCAGGCCTGCAAAGAAACTGCGTTTCACAGGCCTTTGGAAGAGATGTTCCCACTAGGCTGTAAGAGCACTGTGCAGAGCGAGTTGTTTCTTAGCTTCCCAAAGAGCTGGAAGCAAGATGCTGTGGGGCCCAACTCGCCCTTTGGAAAGAAGCCTGCACGTTGTGCCTTTCAGCTCTAGGGCAAAGTAGCACACCCAGAGCAGAAGTCCTACTTCAGCCAGATCAGGCCTGCAAAGAAACTGCGTTTCACAGGCCTGTGGAAGAGATGTTCCCACTAGGCTGTAAGAGCACTGTGCAGAGCAAGTTGTTTCTTAGCTTCCCAAAGAGCTGGAAGCAAGATGCTTTGGGGCCCAACTCGCCCTTTGGAAAGAAGCCTGCACGTTGTGCCTTTCAGCTCTAGGGCAAAGTAGCACACCCAGAGCAGAAGTCCTACTTCAGCCAGATCAGGCCTGCAAAAAAACTGCGTTTCACAGGCCTTTGGAAGACATGTTCCCACTAGGCTGTAAGAGCACTGTGCAGAGCGAGTTGTTTCTTAGCTTCCCAAAGAGCTGGAAGCAAGATGCTGTGGGGCCCAACTCACCCTTTGGAAAGAAGCCTGCACGTTGTGCCTTTCAGCTCTAGGGCAAAGTAGCACACCCAGAGCAGAAGTCCTACTTCAGCCAGATCAGGCCTGCAAAGAAACTGCGTTTCACAGGCCTGTGGAAGAGATGTTCCCACTAGGCTGTAAGAGCACTGTGCAGAGCGAGTTGTTTCTTAGCTTCCCAAAGAGCTGGAAGCAAGATGCTGTGGGGCCCAACTCGCCCTTTGGAAAGAAGCCTGCACGTTGTGCCTTTCAGCTCTAGGGCAAAGTAGCACACCCAGAGCAGAAGTCCTACTTCAGCCAGATCAGGCCTGCAAAGAAACTGCGTTTCACAGGCCTTTGGAAGAGATGTTCCCACTAGGCTGTAAGAGCACTGTGCAGAGCGAGTTGTTTCTTAGCTTCCCAAAGAGCTGGAAGCAAGATGCTGTGGGGCCCAACTCGCCCTTTGGAAAGAAGCCTGCACGTTGTGCCTTTCAGCTCTAGGGCAAAGTAGCACACCCAGAGCAGAAGTCCTACTTCAGCCAGATCAGGCCTGCAAAGAAACTGCGTTTCACAGGCCTTTGGAAGAGATGTTCCCGGTAGGCTGTAAGAGCACTGTGCAGAGCGAGTTGTTTCTTAGCTTCCCAAAGAGCTGGAAGCAAGATGCTGTGGGGCCCAACTCGCCCTTTGGAAAGAAGCCTACACGTTGTGCCTTTCAGCTCTAGGGCAAAGTAGCACACCCAGAGCAGAAGTCCTACTTCAGCCAGATCAGGCCTGCAAAGAAACTGCGTTTCACAGGCCTGTGGAAGAGATGTTCCCACTAGGCTGTAAGAGCACTATGCAGAGCGAGTTGTTTCTTCGCTTCCCAAAGAGCTGGAAGCAAGATGCTTTGGGGCCCAACTCGCCCTTTGGAAAGAAGCCTGCACGTTGTGCCTTTCAGCTCTAGGGCAAAGTAGCACACCCAGAGCAGAAGTCCTACTTCAGCCAGATCAGGCCTGCAAAGAAACTGCGTTTCACAGGCCTTTGGAAGAGATGTTCCCACTAGGCTGTAAGAGCACTGTGCAGAGCGAGTGGTTTCTTAGCTTCCCAAAGAGCTGGAAGCAAGATGCTGTGGGGCCCAACTCGCCCTTTGGAAAGAAGCCTGCACGTTGTGCCTTTCAGCTCTAGGGCAAAGTAGCACACCCAGAGCAGAAGTCCTACTTCAGCCAGATCAGGCCTGCAAAGAAACTGCGTTTCACAGGCCTTTGGAAGAGATGTTCCCGGTAGGCTGTAAGAGCACTGTGCAGAGCGAGTTGTTTCTTAGCTTCCCAAAGAGCTGGAAGCAAGATGCTGTGGGGCCCAACTCGCCCTTTGGAAAGAAGCCTGCACGTTGTGCCTTTCAGCTCTAGGGCCGAGTAGCACACCCAGAGCAGAAGTCCTACTTCAGCCAGATCAGGCCTGCAAAGAAACTGCGTTTCACAGGCCTTTGGATGAGATGTTCCCACTAGGCTGTAAGAGCACTGTGCAGAGCGAGTTGTTTCTTAGCTTCCCAAAGAGCTGGAAGCAAGATGCTGTGGGGCCCAACTCGCCCTTTGGAAAGAAGCCTGCACGTTGTGCCTTTCAGCTCTAGGGCAAAGTAGCACACCCAGAGCAGAAGTCCTACTTCAGCCAGATCAGGCCTGCAAAGAAACTGCGTTTCACAGGCCTTTGGAAGAGATGTTCCCACTAGGCTGTAAGAGCACTGTGCAGAGCGAGTTGTTTCTTAGCTTCCCAAAGAGCTGGAAGCAAGATGCTGTGGGGCCCAACTCGCCCTTTGGAAAGAAGCCTGCACGTTGTGCCTTTCAGCTCTAGGACAAAGTAGCACACACAGAGCAGAAGTCCTACTTCAGCCAGATCAGGCCTGCAAAGAAACTGCGTTTCACAGGCCTTTGGAAGAGATGTTCCCACTAGGCAGTAAGAGCACTGTGCAGAGCGAGTTGTTTCTTAGCTTCCCAAAGAGCTGGAAGCAAGATGCTGTGGGGCCCAACTCGCCCTTTGGAAAGAAGCCTGCACGTTGTGCCTTTCAGCTCTAGGGCAAAGTAGCACACCCAGAGCAGAAGTCCTACTTCAGCCAGATCAGGCCTGCAAAGAAACTGCGTTTCACAGGCCTGTGGAAGAGATGTTCCCACTAGGCTGTAAGAGCACTGTGCAGAGCGAGTTGTTTCTTAGCTTCCCAAAGAGCTGGAAGCAAGATGCTGTGGGGCCCAACTCGCCCTTTGGAAAGAAGCCTGCACGTTGTGCCTTTCAGCTCTAGGGCAAAGTAGCACACCCAGAGCAGAAGTCCTACTTCAGCCAGATCAGGCCTGCAAAGAAACTGCGTTTCACAGGCCTTTGGAAGAGATGTTCCCGGTAGGCTGTAAGAGCACTGTGCAGAGCGAGTTGTTTCTTAGCTTCCCAAAGAGCTGGAAGCAAGATGCTGTGGGGCCCAACTCGCCCTTTGGAAAGAAGCCTGCACGTTGTGCCTTTCAGCTCTAGGGCCTAGTAGCACACCCAGAGCAGAAGTCCTACTTCAGCCAGATCAGGCCTGCAAAGAAACTGCGTTTCACAGGCCTTTGGATGAGATGTTCCCACTAGGCTGTAAGAGCACTGTGCAGAGCGAGTTGTTTCTTAGCTTCCCAAAGAGCTGGAAGCAAGATGCTGTGGGGCCCAACTCGCCCTTTGGAAAGAAGCCTGCACGTTGTGCCTTTCAGCTCTAGGGCAAAGTAGCACACCCAGAGCAGAAGTCCTACTTCAGCCAGATCAGGCCTGCAAAGAAACTGCGTTTCACAGGCCTTTGGAAGAGATGTTCCCACTAGGCTGTAAGAGCACTGTGCAGAGCGAGTTGTTTCTTAGCTTCCCAAAGAGCTGGAAGCAAGATGCTGTGGGGCCCAACTCGCCCTTTGGAAAGAAGCCTGCACGTTGTGCCTTTCAGCTCTAGGACAAAGTAGCACACACAGAGCAGAAGTCCTACTTCAGCCAGATCAGGCCTGCAAAGAAACTGCGTTTCACAGGCCTTTGGAAGAGATGTTCCCACTAGGCAGTAAGAGCACTGTGCAGAGCGAGTTGTTTCTTAGCTTCCCAAAGAGCTGGAAGCAAGATGCTGTGGGGCCCAACTCGCCCTTTGGAAAGAAGCCTGCACGTTGTGCCTTTCAGCTCTAGGGCAAAGTAGCACACCTAGAGCAGAAGTCCTACTTCAGCCAGATCAGGCCTGCAAAGAAACTGCGTTTCACAGGCCTGTGGAAGAGATGTTCCCACTAGGCTGTAAGAGCACTGTGCAGAGCGAGTTGTTTCTTAGCTTCCCAAAGAGCTGGAAGCAAGATGCTGTGGGGCCCAACTCGCCCTTTGGAAAGAAGCCTGCACGTTGTGCCTTTCAGCTCTAGGGCAAAGTAGCACACCCAGAGCAGAAGTCGTACTTCAGCCAGATCAGGCCTGCAAAGAAACTGCGTTTCACAGGCCTTTGGAAGAGATGTTCCCACTAGGCTGTAAGAGCACTGTGCAGAGCGAGTTGTTTCTTAGCTTCCCAAAGAGCTGGAAGCAAGATGCTGTGGGGCCCAACTCGCCCTTTGGAAAGAAGCCTGCACGTTGTGCCTTTCAGCTCTAGGGCAAAGTAGCACACCCAGAGCAGAAGTCCTACTTCAGCCAGATCAGGCCTGCAAAGAAACTGCGTTTCACAGGCCTGTGGAAGAGATGTTCCCACTAGGCTGTAAGAGCACTGTGCAGAGCGAGTTGTTTCTTAGCTTCCCAAAGAGCTGGAAGCAAGATGCTGTGGGGCCCAACTCGCCCTTTGGAAAGAAGCCTGCACGTTGTGCCTTTCAGCTCTAGGGCAAAGTAGCACACCCAGAGCAGAAGTCCTACTTCAGCCAGATCAGGCCTGCAAAGAAACTGCGTTTCACAGGCCTTTGGAAGAGATGTTCCCACTAGGCTGTAAGAGCACTGTGCAGAGCGAGTGGTTTCTTAGCTTCCCAAAGAGCTGGAAGCAAGATGCTGTGGGGCCCAACTCGCCCTTTGGAAAGAAGCCTACACGTTGTGCCTTTCAGCTCTAGGGCAAAGTAGCACACCCAGAGCAGAAGTCCTACTTCAGCCAGATCAGGCCTGCAAAGGAACTGCGTTTCACAGGCCTGTGGAAGAGATGTTCCCACTAGGCTGTAAGAGCACTGTGCAGAGCGAGTTGTTTCTTAGCTTCCCAAAGAGCTGGAAGCAAGATGCTGTGGGGCCCAACTCGCCCTTTGGAAAGAAGCCTGCACGTTGTGCCTTTCAGCTCTAGGGCAAAGTAGCACACCCAGAGCAGAAGTCCTACTTCAGCCAGATCAGGCCTGCAAAGAAACTGCGTTTCACAGGCCTTTGGAAGAGATGTTCCCACTAGGCTGTAAGAGCACTGTGCAGAGCGAGTGGTTTCTTAGCTTCCCAAAGAGCTGGAAGCAAGATGCTGTGGGGCCCAACTCGCCCTTTGGAAAGAAGCCTGCACGTTGTGCCTTTCAGCTCTAGGGCAAAGTAGCACACCCAGAGCAGAAGTCCTACTTCAGCCAGATCAGGCCTGCAAAGAAACTGCGTTTCACAGGCCTTTGGAAGAGATGTTCCCGGTAGGCTGTAAGAGCACTGTGCAGAGCGAGTTGTTTCTTAGCTTCCCAAAGAGCTGGAAGCAAGATGCTGTGGGGCCCAACTCGCCCTTTGGAAAGAAGCCTGCACGTTGTGCCTTTCAGCTCTAGGGCAAGTAGCACACCCAGAGCAGAAGTCCTACTTCAGCCATATCAGGCCTTCAAAGAAACTGCGTTTCACAGGCCTTTGGATGAGATGTTCCCACTAGGCTGTAAGAGCACTGTGCAGAGCGAGTTGTTTCTTAGCTTCCCAAAGAGCTGGAAGCAAGATGCTGTGGGGCCCAACTCGCCCTTTGGAAAGAAGCCTGCACGTTGTGCCTTTCAGCTCTAGGGCAAAGTAGCACACCCAGAGCAGAAGTCCTACTTCAGCCAGATCAGGCCTGCAAAGAAACTGCGTTTCACAGGCCTTTGGAAGAGATGTTCCCACTAGGCTGTAAGAGCACTGTGCAGAGCGAGTTGTTTCTTAGCTTCCCAAAGAGCTGGAAGCAAGATGCTGTGGGGCCCAACTCGCCCTTTGGAAAGAAGCCTGCACGTTGTGCCTTTCAGCTCTAGGACAAAGTAGCACACACAGAGCAGAAGTCCTACTTCAGCCAGATCAGGCCTGCAAAGAAACTGCGTTTCACAGGCCTTTGGAAGAGATGTTCCCACTAGGCTGTAAGAGCACTGTGCAGAGCGAGTTGTTTCTTAGCTTCCCAAAGAGCTGGAAGCAAGATGCTGTGGGGCCCAACTCGCCCTTTGGAAAGAAGCCTGCACGTTGTGCCTTTCAGCTCTAGGGCAAAGTAGCACACCCAGAGCAGAAGTCCTACTTCAGCCAGATCAGGCCTGCAAAGAAACTGCGTTTCACAGGCCTGTGGAAGAGATGTTCCCACTAGGCTGTAAGAGCACTGTGCAGAGCGAGTTGTTTCTTAGCTTCCCAAAGAGCTGGAAGCAAGATGCTGTGGGGCCCAACTCGCCCTTTGGAAAGAAGCCTGCACGTTGTGCCTTTCAGCTCTAGGGCAAAGTAGCACACCCAGAGCAGAAGTCCTACTTCAGCCAGATCAGGCCTGCAAAGAAACTGCGTTTCACAGGCCTTTGGAAGAGATGTTCCCACTAGGCTGTAAGAGCACTGTGCAGAGCGAGTTGTTTCTTAGCTTCCCAAAGAGCTGGAAGCAAGATGCTGTGGGGCCCAACTCGCCCTTTGGAAAGAAGCCTGCACGTTGTGCCTTTCAGCTCTAGGGCAAAGTAGCACACCCAGAGCAGAAGTCCTACTTCAGCCAGATCAGGCCTGCAAAGAAACTGCGTTTCACAGGCCTGTGGAAGAGATGTTCCCACTAGGCTGTAAGAGCACTGTGCAGAGCGAGTTGTTTCTTAGCTTCCCAAAGAGCTGGAAGCAAGATGCTGTGGGGCCCAACTCGCCCTTTGGAAAGAAGCCTGCACGTTGTGCCTTTCAGCTCTAGGGCAAAGTAGCACACCCAGAGCAGAAGTCCTACTTCAGCCAGATCAGGCCTGCAAACAAACTGCGTTTCACAGGCCTTTGGAAGAGATGTTCCCACTAGGCTGTAAGAGCACTGTGCAGAGCGAGTGGTTTCTTAGCTTCCCAAAGAGCTGGAAGCAAGATGCTGTGGGGCCCAACTCGCCCTTTGGAAAGAAGCCTGCACGTTGTGCCTTTCAGCTCTAGGGCAAAGTAGCACACCCAGAGCAGAAGTCCTACTTCAGCCAGATCAGGCCTGCAAAGAAACTGCGTTTCACAGGCCTTTGGAAGAGACGTTCCCGGTAGGCTGTAAGAGCACTGTGCAGAGCGAGTTGTTTCTTAGCTTCCCAAAGAGCTGGAAGCAAGATGCTGTGGGGCCCAACTCGCCCTTTGGAAAGAAGCCTGCACGTTGTGCCTTTCAGCTCTAGGGCAAAGTAGCACACCCAGAGCAGAAGTCCTACTTCAGCCAGATCAGGCCTGCAAAGAAACTGCGTTTCACAGGCCTTTGGAAGAGATGTTCCCACTAGGCTGTAAGAGCACTGTGCAGAGCGAGTTGTTTCTTAGCTTCCCAAAGAGCTGGAAGCAAGATGCTGTGGGGCCCAACTCGCCCTTTGGAAAGAAGCCTGCACGTTGTGCCTTTCAGCTCTAGGGCAAAGAAGCACACCCAGAGCAGAAGTCCTACTTCAGCCAGATCAGGCCTGCAAAGAAACTGCGTTTCACAGGCCTGTGGAAGAGATGTTCCCACTAGGCTGTAAGAGCACTGTGCAGAGCGAGTGGTTTCTTAGCTTCCCAAAGAGCTGGAAGCAAGATGCTGTGGGGCCCAACTCGCCCTTTGGAAAGAAGCCTGCACGTTGTGCCTTTCAGCTCTAGGGCAAAGTAGCACACCCAGAGCAGAAGTCCTACTTCAGCCAGATCAGGCCTGCAAAGAAACTGCGTTTCACAGGCATTTGGAAGAGATGTTCCCACTAGGCTGTAAGAGCACTGTGCAGAGCGAGTGGTTTCTTAGCTTCCCAAAGAGCTGGAAGCAAGATGCTGTGGGGCCCAACTCGCCCTTTGGAAAGAAGCCTGCACGTTGTGCCTTTCAGCTCTAGGGCAAAGTAGCACACCCAGAGCAGAAGTCCTACTTCAGCCAGATCAGGCCTGCAAAGAAACTGCGTTTCACAGGCCTTTGGAAGAGACGTTCCCGGTAGGCTGTAAGAGCACTGTGCAGAGCGAGTTGTTTCTTAGCTTCCCAAAGAGCTGGAAGCAAGATGCTGTGGGGCCCAACTCGCCCTTTGGAAAGAAGCCTGCACGTTGTGCCTTTCAGCTCTAGGGCAAAGTAGCACACCCAGAGCAGAAGTCCTACTTCAGCCAGATCAGGCCTGCAAAGAAACTGCGTTTCACAGGCCTTTGGAAGAGATGTTCCCGATAGGCTGTAAGAGCACTGTGCAGAGCGAGTTGTTTCTTAGCTTCCCAAAGAGCTGGAAGCAAGATGCTGTGGGGCCCAACTCGCCCTTTGGAAAGAAGCCTGCACGTTGTGCCTTTCAGCTCTAGGGCAAAGTAGCACACCCAGAGCAGAAGTCCTACTTCAGCCAGATCAGGCCTGCAAAGAAACTGCGTTTCACAGGCCTGTGGAGGAGATGTTCCCACTAGGATGTAAGAGCACTGTGCAGAGCGAGTGGTTTCTTAGCTTCCCAAAGAGCTGGAAGCAAGATGCTGTGGGGCCCAACTCGCCCTTTGGAAAGAAGCCTGCACGTTGTGCCTTTCAGCTCTAGGGCAAAGTAGCACACCCAGAGCAGAAGTCCTACTTCAGCCAGATCAGGCCTGCAAAGAAACTGCGTTTCACAGGCCTTTGGAAGAGATGTTCCCACTAGGCTGTAAGAGCACTGTGCAGAGCGAGTGGTTTCTTAGCTTCCCAAAGAGCTGGAAGCAAGATGCTGTGGGGCCCAACTCGCCCTTTGGAAAGAAGCCTGCACGTTGTGCCTTTCAGCTCTAGGGCAAAGTAGCACACCCAGAGCAGAAGTCCTACTTCAGCCAGATCAGGCCTGCAAAGAAACTGCGTTTCACAGGCCTGTGGAAGAGATGTTGCCACTAGGCTGTAAGAGCACTGTGCAGAGCGAGTTGTTTCTTAGCTTCCCAAAGAGCTGGAAGCAAGATGCTGTGGGGCCCAACTCGCCCTTTGGAAAGAAGCCTGCACGTTGTGCCTTTCAGCTCTAGGGCAAAGTAGCACACCCAGAGCAGAAGTCCTACTTCAGCCAGATCAGGCCTGCAAAGAAACTGCGTTTCACAGGCCTTTGGAAGAGATGTTCCCACTAGGCTGTAAGAGCACTGTGCAGAGCGAGTGGTTTCTTAGCTTCCCAAAGAGATGGAAGCAAGATGCTGTGGGGCCCAACTCGCCCTTTGGAAAGAAGCCTGCACGTTGTGCCTTTCAGCTCTAGGGCAAAGTAGCACACCCACAGCAGAAGTCCTACTTCAGCCAGATCAGGCCTGCAAAGAAACTGCGTTTCACAGGCCTTTGGAAGAGACGTTCCCGGTAGGCTGTAAGAGCACTGTGCAGAGCGAGTTGTTTCTTAGCTTCCCAAAGAGCTGGAAGCAAGATGCTGTGGGGCCCAACTCGCCCTTTGGAAAGAAGCCTGCACGTTGTGCCTTTCAGCTCTAGGGCAAAGTAGCACACCCAGAGCAGAAGTCCTACTTCAGCCAGATCAGGCCTGCAAAGAAACTGCGTTTCACAGGCCTTTGGAAGAGATGTTCCCACTAGGCTGTAAGAGCACTGTGCAGAGCGAGTTGTTTCTTAGCTTCCCAAAGAGCTGGAAGCAAGATGCTGTGGGGCCCAACTCGCCCTTTGGAAAGAAGCCTGCACGTTGTGCCTTTCAGCTCTAGGGCAAAGAAGCACACCCAGAGCAGAAGTCCTACTTCAGCCAGATCAGGCCTGCAAAGAAACTGCGTTTCACAGGCCTGTGGAAGAGATGTTCCCACTAGGCTGTAAGAGAACTGTGCAGAGCGAGTTGTTTCTTAGCTTCCCAAAGAGCTGGAAGCAAGATGCTGTGGGGCCCAACTCGCCCTTTGGAAAGAAGCCTGCACGTTGTGCCTTTCAGCTCTAGGGCAAAGTAGCACACCCAGAGCAGAAGTCCTACTTCAGCCAGATCAGGCCTGCAAAGAAACTGCGTTTCACAGGCCTTTGGAAGAGATGTTCCCACTAGGCTGTAAGAGCACTGTGCAGAGCGAGTTGTTTCTTAGCTTCCCAAAGAGCTGGAAGCAAGATGCTGTGGGGCCCAACTCGCCCTTTGGAAAGAAGCCTGCACGTTGTGCCTTTCAGCTCTAGGGCAAAGTAGCACACCCAGAGCAGAAGTCCTACTTCAGCCAGATCAGGCCTGCAAAGAAACTGCGTTTCACAGGCCTGTGGAAGATATGTTCCCACTAGGATGTAAGAGCACTGTGCAGAGCGAGTGGTTTCTTAGCTTCCCAAAGAGCTGGAAGCAAGATGCTGTGGGGCCCAACTCGCCCTTTGGAAAGAAGCCTGCACGTTGTGCCTTTCAGCTCTAGGGCAAAGTAGCACACCCAGAGCAGAAGTCCTACTTCAGCCAGATCAGGCCTGCAAAGAAACTGCGTTTCACAGGCCTTTGAGAGAGATGTTCCCACTAGGCTGTAAGAGCACTGTGCAGAGCGAGTGGTTTCTTAGCTTCCCAAAGAGCTGGAAGCAAGATGCTGTGGGGCCCAACTCGCCCTTTGGAAAGAAGCCTGCACGTTGTGCCTTTCAGCTCTAGGGCAAAGTAGCACACCCAGAGCAGAAGTCCTACTTCAGCCAGATCAGGCCTGCAAAGAAACTGCGTTTCACAGGCCTTTGGAAGAGATGTTCCCACTAGGCTGTAAGAGCACTGTGCAGAGCGAGTTGTTTCTTAGCTTCCCAAAGAGCTGGAAGCAAGATGCTGTGGGGCCCAACTCGCCCTTTGGAAAGAAGCCTGCACGTTGTGCCTTTCAGCTCTAGGGCAAAGTAGCACACCCAGAGCAGAAGTCCTACTTCAGCCAGATCAGGCCTGCAAAGAAACTGCGTTTCACAGGCCTTTGGAAGAGATGTTCCCACTAGGCTGTAAGAGCACTGTGCAGAGCGAGTGGTTTCCTAGCTTCCCAAAGAGCTGGAAGCAAGATGCTGTTGGGCCCAACTCGCCGTTTGGAAAGAAGCCTGCACGTTGTGCCTTTCAGCTCTAGGGCAAAGTAGCACACCCAGAGCAGAAGTCCAACTACAGCCAGATCAGGCCTGCAAAGAAACTGCGTTTCACAGGCCTTTGGAAGACATGTTCCCGGTAGGCTGTAAGAGCACTGTGCAGATCGAGTTCTTTCCTAGCGTCCCAAAGAGCTGGAAGCAAGATGCTGTGGGGCCCAACTCGCCCTTTGGAAAGAAGCCTGCACGTTGTGCCTTTCAGCTCTAGGGCAAAGTAGCACACCCAGAGCAGAAGTCCTACTTCAGCCAGATCAGGCCTGCAAAGAAACTGCGTTTCACAGGCCTGTGGAGGAGATGTTCCCACTAGGATGTAAGAGCACTGTGCAGAGCGAGTGGTTTCTTAGCTTCCCAAAGAGCTGGAAGCAAGATGCTGTGGGGCCCAACTCGCCCTTTGGAAAGAAGCCTGCACGTTGTGCCTTTCAGCTCTAGGGCAAAGTAGCACACCCAGAGCAGAAGTCCTACTTCAGCCAGATCAGGCCTGCAAAGAAACTGCGTTTCACAGGCCTTTGGAAGAGATGTTCCCACTAGGCTGTAAGAGCACTGTGCAGAGCGAGTGGTTTCTTAGCTTCCCAAAGAGCTGGAAGCAAGATGCTGTGGGGCCCAACTCGCCCTTTGGAAAGAAGCCTGCACGTTGTGCCTTTCAGCTCTAGGGCAAAGTAGCACACCCAGAGCAGAAGTCCTACTTCAGCCAGATCAGGCCTGCAAAGAAACTGCGTTTCACAGGCCTGTGGAAGAGATGTTGCCACTAGGCTGTAAGAGCACTGTGCAGAGCGAGTTGTTTCTTAGCTTCCCAAAGAGCTGGAAGCAAGATGCTGTGGGGCCCAACTCGCCCTTTGGAAAGAAGCCTGCACGTTGTGCCTTTCAGCTCTAGGGCAAAGTAGCACACCCAGAGCAGAAGTCCTACTTCAGCCAGATCAGGCCTGCAAAGAAACTGCGTTTCACAGGCCTTTGGAAGAGATGTTCCCACTAGGCTGTAAGAGCACTGTGCAGAGCGAGTGGTTTCTTAGCTTCCCAAAGAGATGGAAGCAAGATGCTGTGGGGCCCAACTCGCCCTTTGGAAAGAAGCCTGCACGTTGTGCCTTTCAGCTCTAGGGCAAAGTAGCACACCCACAGCAGAAGTCCTACTTCAGCCAGATCAGGCCTGCAAAGAAACTGCGTTTCACAGGCCTTTGGAAGAGACGTTCCCGGTAGGCTGTAAGAGCACTGTGCAGAGCGAGTTGTTTCTTAGCTTCCCAAAGAGCTGGAAGCAAGATGCTGTGGGGCCCAACTCGCCCTTTGGAAAGAAGCCTGCACGTTGTGCCTTTCAGCTCTAGGGCAAAGTAGCACACCCAGAGCAGAAGTCCTACTTCAGCCAGATCAGGCCTGCAAAGAAACTGCGTTTCACAGGCCTTTGGAAGAGATGTTCCCACTAGGCTGTAAGAGCACTGTGCAGAGCGAGTTGTTTCTTAGCTTCCCAAAGAGCTGGAAGCAAGATGCTGTGGGGCCCAACTCGCCCTTTGGAAAGAAGCCTGCACGTTGTGCCTTTCAGCTCTAGGGCAAAGAAGCACACCCAGAGCAGAAGTCCTACTTCAGCCAGATCAGGCCTGCAAAGAAACTGCGTTTCACAGGCCTGTGGAAGAGATGTTCCCACTAGGCTGTAAGAGAACTGTGCAGAGCGAGTTGTTTCTTAGCTTCCCAAAGAGCTGGAAGCAAGATGCTGTGGGGCCCAACTCGCCCTTTGGAAAGAAGCCTGCACGTTGTGCCTTTCAGCTCTAGGGCAAAGTAGCACACCCAGAGCAGAAGTCCTACTTCAGCCAGATCAGGCCTGCAAAGAAACTGCGTTTCACAGGCCTTTGGAAGAGATGTTCCCACTAGGCTGTAAGAGCACTGTGCAGAGCGAGTTGTTTCTTAGCTTCCCAAAGAGCTGGAAGCAAGATGCTGTGGGGCCCAACTCGCCCTTTGGAAAGAAGCCTGCACGTTGTGCCTTTCAGCTCTAGGGCAAAGTAGCACACCCAGAGCAGAAGTCCTACTTCAGCCAGATCAGGCCTGCAAAGAAACTGCGTTTCACAGGCCTGTGGAAGATATGTTCCCACTAGGATGTAAGAGCACTGTGCAGAGCGAGTGGTTTCTTAGCTTCCCAAAGAGCTGGAAGCAAGATGCTGTGGGGCCCAACTCGCCCTTTGGAAAGAAGCCTGCACGTTGTGCCTTTCAGCTCTAGGGCAAAGTAGCACACCCAGAGCAGAAGTCCTACTTCAGCCAGATCAGGCCTGCAAAGAAACTGCGTTTCACAGGCCTTTGAGAGAGATGTTCCCACTAGGCTGTAAGAGCACTGTGCAGAGCGAGTGGTTTCTTAGCTTCCCAAAGAGCTGGAAGCAAGATGCTGTGGGGCCCAACTCGCCCTTTGGAAAGAAGCCTGCACGTTGTGCCTTTCAGCTCTAGGGCAAAGTAGCACACCCAGAGCAGAAGTCCTACTTCAGCCAGATCAGGCCTGCAAAGAAACTGCGTTTCACAGGCCTTTGGAAGAGATGTTCCCACTAGGCTGTAAGAGCACTGTGCAGAGCGAGTTGTTTCTTAGCTTCCCAAAGAGCTGGAAGCAAGATGCTGTGGGGCCCAACTCGCCCTTTGGAAAGAAGCCTGCACGTTGTGCCTTTCAGCTCTAGGGCAAAGTAGCACACCCAGAGCAGAAGTCCTACTTCAGCCAGATCAGGCCTGCAAAGAAACTGCGTTTCACAGGCCTTTGGAAGAGATGTTCCCACTAGGCTGTAAGAGCACTGTGCAGAGCGAGTGGTTTCCTAGCTTCCCAAAGAGCTGGAAGCAAGATGCTGTTGGGCCCAACTCGCCGTTTGGAAAGAAGCCTGCACGTTGTGCCTTTCAGCTCTAGGGCAAAGTAGCACACCCAGAGCAGAAGTCCAACTACAGCCAGATCAGGCCTGCAAAGAAACTGCGTTTCACAGGCCTTTGGAAGACATGTTCCCGGTAGGCTGTAAGAGCACTGTGCAGATCGAGTTCTTTCCTAGCGTCCCAAAGAGCTGGAAGCAAGATGCTGTGGGGCCCAACTCGCCCTTTGGAAAGAAGCCTGCACGTTGTGCCTTTCAGCTCTAGGGCAAAGTAGCACACCCAGAGCAGAAGTCCTACTTCAGCCAGATCAGGCCTGCAAAGAAACTGCGTTCCACAGGCCTTTGGAAGAGATGTTCCCACTAGGCTGTAAGAGCACTGTGCAGAGCTAGTTGTTTCTTAGCTTCCCAAAGAGCTGGAAGCAAGATGCTGTGGGGCCCAACTCGCCCTTTGGAAAGAAGCCTGCACGTTGTGCCTTTCAGCTCTAGGGCAAAGTAGCACACCCAGAGCAGAAGTCCTACTTCAGCCAGATCAGGCCTGCAAAGAAACCGCGTTTCACAGGCCTTTGGAAGACATGTTCCCGGTAGGCTGTAAGAGCACTGTGCAGAGCGAGTTGTTTCCTAGCTTCCCAAAGAGCTGGAAGCAAGATGCTGTGTGGCCCAACTCGCCCTTTGGAAAGAAGCCTGCACGTTGTGCCTTTCAGCTCTAGGGCAAAGTAGCACACCCAGAGCAGAAGTCCTACTTCAGCCAGATCAGGCCTGCAAAGAAACTGCGTTTCACAGGCCTTTGGAAGAGATGTTCCCGGTAGGCTGTAAGAGCACTGTGCAGAGCGAGTTGTTTCTTAGCTTCCCAACGAGCTGGAAGCAAGATGCTGTGGGGCCCAACTCGCCCTTTGGAAAGAAGCCTGCACGTTGTGCCTTTCAGCTCTAGGGCAAAGTAGCACACCCAGAGCAGAAGTCCTACTTCAGCCAGATCAGGCCTGCAAAGAAACTGCGTTTCACAGGCCTTTGGAAGAGATGTTCCCACTAGGCTGTAAGAGCACTGTGCAGAGCGAGTTGTTTCCTAGCTTCCCAAAGAGCTGCAAGCAAGATGCTGTGGGGCCCAACTCGCCCTTTGGAAAGAAGCCTGCACGTTGTGCCTTTCAGCTCTAGGGCAAAGTAGCACACCCAGAGCAGAAGTCCTACTTCAGCCAGATCAGGCCTGCAAAGAAACTGCGTTTCACAGGCCTTTGGAAGAGATGTTCCCGGTAGGCTGTAAGAGCACTGTGCAGAGCGAGTTGTTTCTTAGCTTCCCAAAGAGCTGGAAGCAAGATGCTGTGGGGCCCAACTCGCCCTTTGGAAAGAAGCCTGCACGTTGTGCCTTTCAGCTCTAGGGCAAAGTAGCACACCCAGAGCAGAAGTACTACTTCGGCCAGATCAGGCCTGCAAAGAAACTGCGTTTCACAGGCCTTTGGAAGAGATGTTCCCGGTAGGCTGTAAGAGCACTCTGCAGAGCGAGTTGTTTCTTAGCTTCCCAAAGAGCTGGAAGCAAGAGGCTGTGGGGCCCAACTCGCCCTTTGGAAAGAAGCCTGCACGTTGTGCCTTTCAGCTCTAGGGCAAAGTAGCACACCCAGAGCAGAAGTCCTACTTCAGCCAGATCAGGCCTGCAAAGAAACTGCGTTTCACAGGCCTTTGGAAGAGATGTTCCCACTAGGCTGTAAGAGCACTGTGCAGAGCGAGTGGTTTCCTAGCTTCCCAAAGAGCTGGAAGCAAGATGCTGTTGGGCCCAACTCGCCCTTTGGAAAGAAGCCTGCACGTTGTGCCTTTCAGCTCTAGGGCAAAGTAGCACACCCAGAGCAGAAGTCCAACTACAGCCAGTTCAGGCCTGCAAAGAAACTGCGTTTCACAGGCCTTTGGAAGACATGTTCCCGGTAGGCTGTAAGAGCACTGTGCAGATCGAGTTGTTTCCTAGCGTCCCAAAGAGCTGGAAGCAAGATGCTGTGGGGCCCAACTCGCCCTTTGGAAAGAAGCCTGCACGTTGTGCCTTTCAGCTCTAGGGCAAAGTAGCACACCCAGAGCAGAAGTCCTACTTCAGCCAGATCAGGCCTGCAAAGAAACTGCGTTTCACAGGCCTTTGGAAGAGATGTTCCCACTAGGCTGTAAGAGCACTGTGCAGAGCGAGTTGTTTCTTAGCTTCCCAAAGAGCTGGAAGCAAGATGCTGTGGGGCCCAACTCGCCCTTTGGAAAGAAGCCTGCACGTTGTGCCTTTCAGCTCTAGGGCAAAGTAGCACACCCAGAGCAGAAGTCCTACTTCAGCCAGATCAGGCCTGCAAAGAAACTGCGTTTCACAGGCCTTTGGAAGAGATGTTCCCACTAGGCTGTAAGAGCACTGTGCAGAGCGAGTTGTTTCTTAGCTTCCCAGAGAGCTGGAAGCAAGATGCTGTGGGGCCCAACTCGCCCTTTGGAAAGAAGCCTGCACGTTGTGCCTTTCAGCTCTAGGGCAAAGTAGCACACCCAGAGCAGAAGTCCTACTTCAGCCAGATCAGGCCTGCAAAGAAACTGCGTTTCACAGGCCTTTGGAAGAGATGTTCCCGGTAGGCTGTAAGAGCACTGTGCAGAGCGAGTTGTTTCTTAGCTTCCCAACGAGCTGGAAGCAAGATGCTGTGGGGCCCAACTCGCCCTTTGGAAAGAAGCCTGCACGTTGTGCCTTTCAGCTCTAGGGCAAAGTAGCACACCCAGAGCAGAAGTCCTACTTCAGCCAGATCAGGCCTGCAAAGAAACTGCGTTTCACAGGCCTTTGGAAGAGATGTTCCCGGTAGGCTGTAAGAGCACTGTGCAGAGCGAGTTGTTTCTTAGCTTCCCAAAGAGCTGGAAGCAAGATGCTGTGGGGCCCAACTCGCCCTTTGGAAAGAAGCCTGCACGTTGTGCCTTTCAGCTCTAGGGCAAAGTAGCACACCCAGAGCAGAAGTCCTACTTCGGCCAGATCAGGCCTGCAAAGAAACTGCGTTTCACAGGCCTTTGGAAGAGATGTTCCCGGTAGGCTGTAAGAGCACTCTGCAGAGCGAGTTGTTTCTTAGCTTCCCAAAGAGCTGGAAGCAAGATGCTGTGGGGCCCAAATCGCCCTTTGGAAAGAAGCCTGCACGTTGTGCCTTTCAGCTCTAGGGCAAAGTAGCACACCCAGAGCAGAAGTCCTACTTCAGCCAGATCAGGCCTGCAAAGAAACTGCGTTTCACAGGCCTTTGGAAGAGATGTTCCCACTAGGCTGTAAGAGCACTGTGCAGAGCGAGTGGTTTCCTAGCTTCCCAAAGAGCTGGAAGCAAGATGCTGTTGGGCCCAACTCGCCCTTTGGAAAGAAGCCTGCACGTTGTGCCTTTCAGCTCTAGGGCAAAGTAGCACACCCAGAGCAGAAGTCCAACTACAGCCAGTTCAGGCCTGCAAAGAAACTGCGTTTCACAGGCCTTTGGAAGACATGTTCCCGGTAGGCTGTAAGAGCACTGTGCAGATCGAGTTGTTTCCTAGCGTCCCAAAGAGCTGGAAGCAAGATGCTGTGGGGCCCAACTCGCCCTTTGGAAAGAAGCCTGCACGTTGTGCCTTTCAGCTCTAGGGCAAAGTAGCACACCCAGAGCAGAAGTCCTACTTCAGCCAGATCAGGCCTGCAAAGAAACTGCGTTTCACAGGCCTTTGGAAGAGATGTTCCCACTAGGCTGTAAGAGCACTGTGCAGAGCGAGTTGTTTCTTAGCTTCCCAAAGAGCTGGAAGCAAGATGCTGTGGGGCCCAACTCGCCCTTTGGAAAGAAGCCTGCACGTTGTGCCTTTCAGCTCTAGGGCAAAGTAGCACACCCAGAGCAGAAGTCCTACTTCAGCCAGATCAGGCCTGCAAAGAAACTGCGTTTCACAGGCCTTTGGAAGAGATGTTCCCACTAGGCTGTAAGAGCACTGTGCAGAGCGAGTTGTTTCTTAGCTTCCCAGAGAGCTGGAAGCAAGATGCTGTGGGGCCCAACTCGCCCTTTGGAAAGAAGCCTGCACGTTGTGCCTTTCAGCTCTAGGGCAAAGTAGCACACCCAGAGCAGAAGTCCTACTTCAGCCAGATCAGGCCTGCAAAGAAACTGCGTTTCACAGGCCTTTGGAAGAGATGTTCCCGGTAGGCTGTAAGAGCACTGTGCAGAGCGAGTTGTTTCTTAGCTTCCCAAAGAGCTGGAAGCAAGATGCTGTGGGGCCCAACTCGCCCTTTGGAAAGAAGCCTGCACGTTGTGCCTTTCAGCTCTAGGGCAAAGTAGCACACCCAGAGCAGAAGTCCTACTTCAGCCAGATCAGGCCTGCAAAGAAACTGCGTTTCACAGGCCTTTGGAAGACATGTTCCCGGTAGGCTGTAAGAGCACTGTGCAGAGCGAGTTGTTTCCTAGCTTCCCAAAGAGCTGGAAGCAAGATGCTGTGGGGCCCAACTCGCCCTTTGGAAAGAAGCCTGCACGTTGTGCCTTTCAGCTCTAGGGCAAAGTAGCACACCCAGAGCAGAAGTCCTACTTCAGCCAGATCAGGCCTGCAAAGAAACTGCGTTTCACAGGCCTTTGGAAGAGATGTTCCCACTAGGCTGTAAGAGCACTGTGCAGAGCGAGTTGTTTCTTAGCTTCCCAAAGAGCTGGAAGCAAGATGCTGTGGTGCCCAACTCGCCCTTTGGAAAGAAGCCTGCACGTTGTGCCTTTCAGCTCTAGGGCAAAGTAGCACACCCAGAGCAGAAGTCCTACTTCAGCCAGATCAGGCCTGCAAAGAAACTGCGTTTCACAGGCCTTTGGAAGAGATGTTCCCACTAGGCTGTAAGAGCACTGTGCAGAGCGAGTTGTTTCTTAGCTTCCCTATGAGCTGGAAGCAAGATGCTGTGCGGCCCAACTCGCCCTTTGGAAAGAAGCCTGCACGTTGTGCCTTTCAGCTCTAGGGCAAAGTAGCACACCCAGAGCAGAAGTCCTACTTCAGCCAGATCAGGCCTGCAAAGAAACTGCGTTTCACAGGCCTGTGGAAGAGATGTTCCCACTAGGATGTAAGAGCACTGTGCAGAGCGAGTTGTTTCTTAGCTTCCCAAAGAGCTGGAAGCAAGATGCTGTGGGGCCCAACTCGCCCTTTGGAAAGAAGCCTGCACGTTGTGCCTTTCAGCTCTAGGGCAAAGTAGCACACCCAGAGCAGAAGTCCTACTTCAGCCAGATCAGGCCTGCAAAGAAACTGCGTTTCACAGGCCTTTGAGAGAGATGTTCCCACTAGGCTGTAAGAGCACTGTGCAGAGCGAGTGGTTTCTTAGCTTCCCAAAGAGCTGGAAGCAAGATGCTGTGGGGCCCAACTCGCCCTTTGGAAAGAAGCCTGCACGTTGTGCCTTTCAGCTCTAGGGCAAAGTAGCACACCCAGAGCAGAAGTCCTACTTCAGCCAGATCAGGCCTGCAAAGAAACTGCGTTTCACAGGCCTTTGGAAGAGATGTTCCCACTAGGCTGTAAGAGCACTGTGCAGAGCGAGTTGTTTCTTAGCTTCCCAAAGAGCTGGAAGCAAGATGCTGTGGGGCCCAACTCGCCCTTTGGAAAGAAGCCTGCACGTTGTGCCTTTCAGCTCTAGGGCAAAGTAGCACACCCAGAGCAGAAGTCCTACTTCAGCCAGATCAGGCCTGCAAAGAAACTGCGTTTCACAGGCCTTTGGAAGAGATGTTCCCACTAGGCTGTAAGAGCACTGTGCAGAGCGAGTGGTTTCCTAGCTTCCCAAAGAGCTGGAAGCAAGATGCTGTTGGGCCCAACTCGCCGTTTGGAAAGAAGCCTGCACGCTGTGCCTTTCAGCTCTAGGGCAAAGTAGCACACCCAGAGCAGAAGTCCAACTACAGCCAGATCAGGCCTGCAAAGAAACTGCGTTTCACAGGCCTTTGGAAGACATGTTCCCGGTAGGCTGTAAGAGCACTGTGCAGATCGAGTTCTTTCCTAGCGTCCCAAAGAGCTGGAAGCAAGATGCTGTGGGGCCCAACTCGCCCTTTGGAAAGAAGCCTGCACGTTGTGCCTTTCAGCTCTAGGGCAAAGTGGCACACCCAGAGCAGAAGTCCTACTTCAGCCAGATCAGGCCTGCAAAGAAACTGCGTTCCACAGGCCTGTGGAACAGATGTTCCCACTAGGCTGTAAGAGCACTGTGCAGAGCGAGTTGTTTCTTAGCTTCCCAAAGAGCTGGAAGCAAGATGCTGTGGGGCCCAACTCGCCCTTTGGAAAGAAGCCTGCACGTTGTGCCTTTCAGCTCTAGGGCAAAGTAGCACACCCAGAGCAGAAGTCCTACTTCAGCCAGATCAGGCCTGCAAAGAAACTGCGTTTCACAGGCCTTTGGAAGAGATGTTCCCACTAGGCTGTAAGAGCACTGTGCAGAGCGAGTTGTTTCTTAGCTTCCCAAAGAGCTGGAAGCAAGATGCTGTGGGGCCCAACTCGCCCTTTGGAAAGAAGCCTGCACGTTGTGCCTTTCAGCTCTAGGGCAAAGTAGCACACCCAGAGCAGAAGTCCTACTTCAGCCAGATCAGGACTGCAAAGAAACTGCGTTTCACAGGCCTTTGGAAGAGATGTTCCCGGTAGGCTGTAAGAGCACTGTGCAGAGCGAGTTGTTTCTTAGCTTCCCAAAGAGCTGGAAGCAAGATGCTGTGGGGCCCAACTCGCACTTTGGAAAGAAGCCTGCACGTTGTGCCTTTCAGCTCTAGGGCAAAGTAGCACACCCAGAGCAGAAGTCCTACTTCAGCCAGATCAGGCCTGCAAAGAAACTGCGTTTCACAGGCCTTTGGAAGACATGTTCCCGGTAGGCTGTAAGAGCACTGTGCAGAGCGAGTTGTTTCCTAGCTTCCCAAAGAGCTGGAAGCAAGATGCTGTGTGGCCCAACTCGCCCTTTGGAAAGAAGCCTGCACGTTGTGCCTTTCAGCTCTAGGGCAAAGTAGCACACCCAGAGCAGAAGTCCTACTTCAGCCAGATCAGGCCTGCAAAGAAACTGCGTTTCACAGGCCTTTGGAAGAGATGTTCCCGGTAGGCTGTAAGAGCATTGTGCAGAGCGAGTTGTTTCTTAGCTTCCCAAAGAGCTGGAAGCAAGATGCTGTGGGGCCCAACTCGCCCTTTGGAAAGAAGCCTGCACGTTGTGCCTTTCAGCTCTAGGGCAAAGTAGCACACCCAGAGCAGAAGTCCTACTTCGGCCAGATCAGGCCTGCAAAGAAACTGCGTTTCACAGGCCTTTGGAAGAGATGTTCCCGGTAGGCTGTAAGAGCACTCTGCAGAGCGAGTTATTTCTTAGCTTCCCAAAGAGCTGTAAGCAAGATGCTGTGGGGCCCAACTCGCCCTTTGGAAAGAAGCCTGCACGTTGTGCCTTTCAGCTCTAGGGCAAAGTAGCACACCCAGAGCAGAAGTCCTACTTCAGCCAGATCAGGCCTGCAAAGAAACTGCGTTTCACAGGCCTTTGGAAGAGATGTTCCCACTAGGCTGTAAGAGCACTGTGCAGAGCGAGTGGTTTCCTAGCTTCCCAAAGAGCTGGAAGCAAGATGCTGTTGGGCCCAACTCGCCCTTTGGAAAGAAGCCTGCACGTTGTGCCTTTCAGCTCTAGGGCAAAGTAGCACACCCAGAGCAGAAGTCCAACTACAGCCAGTTCAGGCCTGCAAAGAAACTGCGTTTCACAGGCCTTTGGAAGACATGTTCCCGGTAGGCTGTAAGAGCACTGTGCAGATCGAGTTGTTTCCTAGCGTCCCAAAGAGCTGGAAGCAAGATGCTGTGGGGCCCAACTCGCCCTTTGGAAAGAAGCCTGCACGTTGTGCCTTTCAGCTCTAGGGCAAAGTAGCACACCCAGAGCAGAAGTCCTACTTCAGCCAGATCAGGCCTGCAAAGAAACTGCGTTTCACAGGCCTTTGGAAGAGATGTTCCCACTAGGCTGTAAGAGCACTGTGCAGAGCGAGTTGTTTCTTAGCTTCCCAAAGAGCTGGAAGCAAGATGCTGTGGGGCCCAACTCGCCCTTTGGAAAGAAGCCTGCACGTTGTGCCTTTCAGCTCTAGGGCAAAGTAGCACACCCAGAGCAGAAGTCCTACTTCAGCCAGATCAGGCCTGCAAAGAAACTGCGTTTCACAGGCCTTTGGAAGAGATGTTCCCACTAGGCTGTAAGAGCACTGTGCAGAGCGAGTTGTTTCTTAGCTTCCCAAAGAGCTGGAAGCAAGATGCTGTGGGGCCCAACTCGCCCTTTGGAAAGAAGCCTGCACGTTGTGCCTTTCAGCTCTAGGGCAAAGTAGCACACCCAGAGCAGAAGTCCTACTTCAGCCAGATCAGGCCTGCAAAGAAACTGCGTTTCACAGGCCTTTGGAAGAGATGTTCCCGGTAGGCTGTAAGAGCACTGTGCAGAGCGAGTTGTTTCTTAGCTTCCCAAAGAGCTGGAAGCAAGATGCTGTGGGGCCCAACTCGCCCTTTGGAAAGAAGCCTGCACGTTGTGCCTTTCAGCTCTAGGGCAAAGTAGCACACCCAGAGCAGAAGTCCTACTTCAGCCAGATCAGGCCTGCAAAGAAACTGCGTTTCACAGGCCTTTGGAAGACATGTTCCCGGTAGGCTGTAAGAGCACTGTGCAGAGCGAGTTGTTTCCTAGCTTCCCAAAGAGCTGGAAGCAAGATGCTGTGTGGCCCAACTCGCCCTTTGGAAAGAAGCCTGCACGTTGTGCCTTTCAGCTCTAGGGCAAAGTAGCACACCCAGAGCAGAAGTCCTACTTCAGCCAGATCAGGCCTGCAAAGAAACTGCGTTTCACAGGCCTTTGGAAGAGATGTTCCCGGTAGGCTGTAAGAGCACTGTGCAGAGCGAGTTGTTTCTTAGCTTCCCAAAGAGCTGGAAGCAAGATGCTGTGGGGCCCAACTCGCCCTTTGGAAAGAAGCCTGCACGTTGTGCCTTTCAGCTCTAGGGCAAAGTAGCACACCCAGAGCAGAAGTCCTACTTCGGCCAGATCAGGCCTGCAAAGAAACTGCGTTTCACAGGCCTTTGGAAGAGATGTTCCCGGTAGGCTGTAAGAGCACTCTGCAGAGCGAGTTGTTTCTTAGCTTCCCAAAGAGCTGTAAGCAAGATGCTGTGGGGCCCAACTCGCCCTTTGGAAAGAAGCCTGCACGTTGTGCCTTTCAGCTCTAGGGCAAAGTAGCACACCCAGAGCAGAAGTCCTACTTCAGCCAGATCAGGCCTGCAAAGAAACTGCGTTTCACAGGCCTTTGGAAGTGATGTTCCCACTAGGCTGTAAGAGCACTGTGCAGAGCGAGTGGTTTCCTAGCTTCCCAAAGAGCTGGAAGCAAGATGCTGTTGGGCCCAACTCGCCCTTTGGAAAGAAGCCTGCACGTTGTGCCTTTCAGCTCTAGGGCAAAGTAGCACACCCAGAGCAGAAGTCCAACTACAGCCAGTTCAGGCCTGCAAAGAAACTGCGTTTCACAGGCCTTTGGAAGACATGTTCCCGGTAGGCTGTAAGAGCACTGTGCAGATCGAGTTGTTTCCTAGCGTCCCAAAGAGCTGGAAGCAAGATGCTGTGGGGCCCAACTCGCCCTTTGGAAAGAAGCCTGCACGTTGTGCCTTTCAGCTCTAGGGCAAAGTAGCACACCCAGAGCAGAAGTCCTACTTCAGCCAGATCAGGCCTGCAAAGAAACTGCGTTTCACAGGCCTTTGGAAGAGATGTTCCCACTAGGCTGTAAGAGCACTGTGCAGAGCGAGTTGTTTCTTAGCTTCCCAAAGAGCTGGAAGCAAGATGCTGTGGGGCCCAACTCGCCCTTTGGAAAGAAGCCTGCACGTTGTGCCTTTCAGCTCTAGGGCAAAGTAGCACACCCAGAGCAGAAGTCCTACTTCAGCCAGATCAGGCCTGCAAAGAAACTGCGTTTCACAGGCCTTTGGAAGAGATGTTCCCACTAGGCTGTAAGAGCACTGTGCAGAGCGAGTTGTTTCTTAGCTTCCCAAAGAGCTGGAAGCAAGATGCTGTGGGGCCCAACTCGCCCTTTGGAAAGAAGCCTGCACGTTGTGCCTTTCAGCTCTAGGGCAAAGTAGCACACCCAGAGCAGAAGTCCTACTTCAGCCAGATCAGGCCTGCAAAGAAACTGCGTTTCACAGGCCTTTGGAAGAGATGTTCCCGGTAGGCTGTAAGAGCACTGTGCAGAGCGAGTTGTTTCTTAGCTTCCCAAAGAGCTGGAAGCAAGATGCTGTGGGGCCCAACTCGCCCTTTGGAAAGAAGCCTGCACGTTGTGCCTTTCAGCTCTAGGGCAAAGTAGCACACCCAGAGCAGAAGTCCTACTTCAGCCAGATCAGGCCTGCAAAGAAACTGCGTTTCACAGGCCTTTGGAAGAGATGTTCCCGGTAGGCTGTAAGAGCACTGTGCAGAGCGAGTTGTTTCTTAGCTTCCCAAAGAGCTGGAAGCAAGATGCTGTGGGGCCCAACTCGCCCTTTGGAAAGAAGCCTGCACGTTGTGCCTTTCAGCTCTAGGGCAAAGTAGCACACCCAGAGCAGAAGTCCTACTTCAGCCAGATCAGGCCTGCAAAGAAACTGCGTTTCACAGGCCTTTGGAAGAGATGTTCCCACTAGGCTGTAAGAGCACTGTGCAGAGCGAGTTGTTTCTTAGCTTCCCAAAGAGCTGGAAGCAAGATGCTGTGGTGCCCAACTCGCCCTTTGGAAAGAAGCCTGCACGTTGTGCCTTTCAGCTCTAGGGCAAAGTAGCACACCCAGAGCAGAAGTCCTACTTCAGCCAGATCAGGCCTGCAAAGAAACTGCGTTTCACAGAGCTTTGGAAGAGATGTTCCCACTAGGCTGTAAGAGCACTGTGCAGAGCGAGTTGTTTCTTAGCTTCCCTATGAGCTGGAAGCAAGATGCTGTGCGGCCCAACTCGCCCTTTGGAAAGAAGCCTGCACGTTGTGCCTTTCAGCTCTAGGGCAAAGTAGCACACCCAGAGCAGAAGTCCTACTTCAGCCAGATCAGGCCTGCAAAGAAACTGTGTTTCACAGGCCTTTGGAAGAGATGTTCCCACTAGGCTGTAAGAGCACTGTGCAGAGCGAGTTGTTTCTTAGCTTCCCAAAGAGCTGGAAGCAAGATGCTGTGGGGCCCAACTCGCCCTCTGGAAAGAAGCCTGCACGTTGTGCCTTTAAGCTCTAGGGCAAAGTAGCACACCCAGAGCAGAAGTCCTACTTCAGCCAGATCAGGCCTGCAAAGAAACTGCGTTTCACAGGCCTTTGGAAGAGATGTTCCCGGTAGGCTGTAAGAGCACTGTGCAGAGCGAGTTGTTTCTTAGCTTCCCAAAGAGCTGGAAGCAAGATGCTGTGGGGCCCAACTCGCCCTCTGGAAAGAAGCCTGCACGTTGTGCCTTTCAGCTCTAGGGCAAAGTAGCACACCCAGAGCAGAAGTCCTACTTCAGCCAGATCAGGCCTGCAAAGAAACTGCGTTTTACAGGCCTTTGGAAGAGATGTTCCCCGTAGGCTGTAAGAGCACTGTGCAGAGCGAGTTGTTTCTTAGCTTCCCAAAGAGCTGGAAGCAAGATGCTGTGGGGCCCAACTCGCCCTTTGGAAAGAAGCCTGCACGTTGTGCCTTTCAGCTCTAGGGCAAAGTAGCACACCCAGAGCAGAAGTCCTACTTCAGCCAGATCAGGCCTGCAAAGAAATTGCGTTTCAAAGACCTTTGGAAGAGATGTTCCCGGTAGGCTGTAAGAGCACTGTGCAGAGCGAGTTGTTTCTTAGCTTCCCAAAGAGCTGGAAGCAAGATGCTGTGGGGCCCAACTCGCCCTTTGGAAAGAAGCCTGCACGTTGTGCCTTTCAGCTCTAGGGCAAAGTAGCACACCCAGAGCAGAAGTCCTACTTCAGCCAGATCAGGCCTGCAAAGAAACTGCATTTCACAGGCCTTTGGAAGACATGTTCCCGGTAGGCTGTAAGAGAACTGTGCAGAGCGAGTTGTTTCCTAGCTTCCCAAAGAGCTGGAAGCAAGATGCTGTGGGGCCCAACTCGCCCTTTGGAAAGAAGCCTGCACGTTGTGCCTTTCAGCTCTAGGGCAAAGTAGCACACCCAGAGCAGAAGTCCTACTTCAGCCAGATCAGGCCTGCAAAGAAACTGCATTTCACAGGCCTTTGGAAGAGATGTTCCCGGTAGGCTGTAAGAGCACTGTGCAGAGCGAGTTGTTTCTTAGCTTCCCAAAGAGCTGGAAGCAAGATGCTGTGGGGCCCAACTCGCCCTTTGGAAAGAAGCCTGCACGTTGTGCCTTTCAGCTCTAGGGCAAAGTAGCACACCCAGAGCAGAAGTCCTACTTCAGCCAGATCAGGCCTGCAAAGAAACTGCGTTTCACAGGCCTTTGGAAGAGATGTTCCCGGTAGGCTGTAAGAGCTCTGTGCAGAGCGAGTTGTTTCTTAGCTTCCCAAAGAGCTGGAAGCAAGATGCTGTGGGGCCCAACTCGCCCTTTGGAAAGAAGCCTGCACGTTGTGTCTTTCAGCTCTAGGGCAAAGTAGCACACCCAGAGCAGAAGTCCTACTTCAGCCAGATCAGGCCTGCAAAGAAACTGCGTTTCACAGGCCTTTGGAAGAGATGTTCCCACTAGGCTGTAAGAGCACTGTGCAGAGCGAGTGGTTTCTTAGCTTCCCAAAGAGCTGGAAGCAAGATGCTGTGGGGCCCAACTCGCCCTTTGGAAAGAAGCCTGCACGTTGTGCCTTTCAGCTCTAGGGCAAAGTAGCACACCCAGAGCAGAAGTCCTACTTCAGCCAGATCAGGCCTGCAAAGAAACTGCGTTTCACAGGCCTTTGGAAGAGATGTTCCCGGTAGGCTGTAAGAGCACTGTGCAGAGCGAGTTGTTTCTTAGCTTCCCAAAGAGCTGGAAGCAAGATGCTGTGGGGCCCAACTCGCCCTTTGGAAAGAAGCCTGCACGTTGTGCCTTTCAGCTCTAGGGCAAAGTAGCACACCCAGAGCAGAAGTCCTACTTCAGCCAGATCAGGCCTGCAAAGAAACTGCGTTTCACAGGCCTTTGGAAGAGATGTTCCCGGTAGGCTGTAAGAGCACTGTGCAGAGCGAGTTGTTTCTTAGCTTCCCAAAGAGCTGGAAGCAAGATGCTGTGGGGCCCAACTCGCCCTTTGGAAAGAAGCCTGCACGTTGTGCCTTTCAGCTCTGGGGCAAAGTAGGACACCCAGAGCAGAAGTCCTACTTCAGCCAGATCAGGCCTGCAAAGAAACTGCGTTTCAAAGGCCTTTGGAAGAGATGTTCCCGGTAGGCTGTAAGAGCACTGTGCAGAGCGAGTTGTTTCTTAGCTTCCCAAAGAGCTGGAAGCAAGATGCTGTGGGGCCCAACTCGCCCTTTGGAAAGAAGCCTGCACGTTGTGCCTTTCAGCTCTAGGGCAAAGTAGCACACCCAGAGCAGAAGTCCTACTTCAGCCAGATCAGGCCTGCAAAGAAACTGCGTTTCACAGGCCTTTGGAAGACATGTTCCCGGTAGGCTTTAAGAGCACTGTGCAGAGCGAGTTGTTTCCTAGCTTCCCAAAGAGCTGGAAGCAAGATGCTGTGGGGACCAACTCGCCCTTTGGAAAGAAGCCTGCACGTTGTGCCTTTCAGCTCTAGGGCAAAGTAGCACACCCAGAGCAGAAGTCCTACTTCAGCCAGATCAGGCCTGCAAAGAAACTGCGTTTCACAGGCCTTTGGAAGAGATGTTCCCGGTAGGCTGTAAGAGCACTGTGCAGAGCGAGTTGTTTCTTAGCTTCCCAAAGAGCTGGAAGCAAGATGCTGTGGGGCCCAACTCGCCCTTTGGAAAGAAGCCTGCACGTTGTGCCTTTCAGCTCTAGGGCAAAGTAGCACACCCAGAGCAGAAGTCCTACTTCAGCCAGATCAGGCCTGCAAAGAAACTGCGTTTCACAGGCCTTTGGAAGAGATGTTCCCACTAGGCTGTAAGAGCACTGTGCAGAGCGAGTTGTTTCTTAGCTTCCCAAAGAGCTGGAAGCAAGATGCTGTGGGGCCCAACTCGCCCTTTGGAAAGAAGCCTGCACGTTGTGCCTTTCAGCTCTAGGGCAAAGTAGCACACCCAGAGCAGAAGTCCTACTTCAGCCAGATCAGGCCTGCAAAGAAACTGCGTTTCACAGGTCTTTGGAAGACATGTTCCCGGTAGGCTGTAGGAGCACTGTGCAGAGCGAGTTGTTTCTTAGCTTCCGAAAGAGCTGGAAGCAAGATGCTGTGGGGCTCAACTCTCCCTTTGGAAAGAAGCCTGCATGTTGTGCCTTTCAGCTCTAGGGCAAAGTAGCACACCCAGAGCAGAAGTCCTACTTCAGCCAGATCAGGCCTGCAAAGAAACTGCGTTTCACAGGCCTTTGGAAGAGATGTTCCCGGTAGGCTGTAAGAGCACTGTGCAGAGCGAGTTGTTTCTTAGCTTCCCAAAGAGCTGGAAGCAAGATGCTGTGGGGCCCAACTCGCCCTTTGGAAAGAAGCCTGCACGTTGTGCCTTTCAGCTCTAGGGCAAAGTAGCACACCCAGAGCAGAAGTCCTACTTCAGCCAGATCAGGCCTGCAAAGAAACTGCGTTTCACAGGCCTTTGGAAGAGATGTTCCCGGTAGGCTGTAAGAGCACTGTGCAGAGCGAGTTGTTTCTTAGCTTCCCAAAGAGCTGGAAGCAAGATGCTGTGGGGCCCAACTCGCCCTTTGGAAAGAAGCCTGCACGTTGTGCCTTTCAGCTCTAGGGCAAAGTAGCACACCCAGAGCAGAAGTCCTACTTCAGCCAGATCAGGCCTGCAAAGAAACTGCATTTCACAGGCCTTTGGAAGAGATGTTCCCACTAGGCTGTAAGAGCACTGTGCAGAGCGAGTTGTTTCTTAGCTTCCCAAAGAGCTGGAAGCAAGATGCTGTGGGGCCCAACTCGCCCTTTGGAAAGAAGCCTGCACGTTGTGCCTTTCAGCTCTAGGGCAAAGTAGCACACCCAGAGCAGAAGTCCTACTTCAGCCAGATCAGGCCTGCAAAGAAACTGCGTTTCACAGGCCTTTGGAAGACATGTTCCCGGTAGGCTGTAAGAGCACTGTGCAGAGCGAGTTGTTTCTTAGCTTCCCAAAGAGCTGGAAGCAAGATGCTGTGGGGCCCAACTCGCCCTCTGGAAAGAAGCCTGCACGTTGTGCCTTTCAGCTCTAGGGCAAAGTAGCACACCCAGAGCAGAAGTCCTACTTCAGCCAGATCAGGCCTGCAAAGAAACTGCGTTTCACAGGCCTTTGGAAGAGATGTTCCCGGTAGGCTGTAAGAGCACTGTGCAGAGCGAGTTGTTTCTTAGCTTCCCAAAGAGCTGGAAGCAAGATGCTGTGGGGCCCAACTCGCCCTTTGGAAAGAAGCCTGCACGTTGTGCCTTTCAGCTCTGGGGCAAAGTAGCACACCCAGAGCAGAAGTCCTACTTCAGCCAGATCAGGCCTGCAAAGAAACTGCGTTTCAAAGGCCTTTGGAAGAGATGTTCCCGGTAGGCTGTAAGAGCACTGTGCAGAGCGAGTTGTTTCTTAGCTTCCCAAAGAGCTGGAAGCAAGATGCTGTGGGGCCCAACTCGCCCTTTGGAAAGAAGCCTGCACGTTGTGCCTTTCAGCTCTAGGGCAAAGTAGCACACCCAGAGCAGAAGTCCTACTTCAGCCAGATGAGGCCTGCAAAGAAACTGCGTTTCACAGGCCTTTGGAAGACATGTTCCCGGTAGGCTGTAAGAGCACTGTGCAGAGTGAGTGGTTTCCTAGCTTCCCAAAGAGCTGGAAGCAAGATGCTGTGGGGACCAACTCGCCCTTTGGAAAGAAGCCTGCACGTTGTGCCTTTCAGCTCTAGGGCAAAGTAGCACACCCAGAGCAGAAGTCCTACTTCAGCCAGATCAGGCCTGCAAAGAAACTGCGTTTCACAGGCCTTTGGAAGAGATGTTCCCGGTAGGCTGTAAGAGCACTGTGCAGAGCGAGTTGTTTCTTAGCTTCCCAAAGAGCTGGAAGCTAGATGCTGTGGGGCCCAACTCGCCCTTTGGAAAGAAGCCTGCACGTTGTGCCTTTCAGCTCTAGGGCAAAGTAGCACACCCAGAGCAGAAGTCCTACTTCAGCCAGATCAGGCCTGCAAAGAAACTGCGTTTCACAGGCCTTTGGAAGAGATGTTCCCACTAGGCTGTAAGAGCACTGTGCAGAGCGAGTTGTTTCTTAGCTTCCCAAAGAGCTGGAAGCAAGATGCTGTGGGGCCCAACTCGCCCTTTGGAAAGAAGCCTGCACGTTGTACCTTTCAGCTCTAGGGCAAAGTAGCACACCCAGAGCAGAAGTCCTACTTCAGCCAGATCAGGCCTGCAAAGAAACTGCGTTTCACAGGCCTTTGGAAGACATGTTCCCGGTAGGCTGTAGGAGCACTGTGCAGAGCGAGTTGTTTCTTAGCTTCCCAAAGAGCTGGAAGCAAGATGCTGTGGGGCTCAACTCTCCCTTTGGAAAGAAGCCTGCATGTTGTGCCTTTCAGCTCTAGGGCAAAGTAGCACACCCAGAGCAGAAGTCCTACTTCAGCCACATCAGGCCTGCAAAGAAACTGCGTTTCACAGGCCTTTGGAAGAGATGTTCCCGGTAGGCTGTAAGAGCACTGTGCAGAGCGAGTTGTTTCTTAGCTTCCCAAAGAGCTGGAAGCAAGATGCTGTGGGGCCCAACTCGCCCTTTGGAAAGAAGCCTGCACGTTGTGCCTTTCAGCTCTAGGGCGAAGTAGCACACCCAGAGCAGAAGTCCTACTTCAGCCAGATCAGGCCTGCAAAGAAACTGCGTTTCACAGGCCTTTGGAAGAGATGTTCCCACTAGGCTGTAAGAGCACTGTGCAGAGCGAGTTGTTTCTTAGCTTCCCAAAGAGCTGGAAGCAAGATGCTGTGGGGCCCAACTCGCCCTTTGGAAAGAAGCCTGCACGTTGTGCCTTTCAGCTCTAGGGCAAAGTAGCACACCCAGAGCAGAAGTCCTACTTCAGCCAGATCAGGCCTGCAAAGAAACTGCGTTTCACAGGCCTTTGGAAGAGATGTTCCCGGTAGGCTGTAAGAGCACTGTGCAGAGCGAGTTGCTTCTTAGCTTCCCTATGAGCTGGAAGCAAGATGCTGTGCGGCCCAACTCGCCCTTTGGAAAGAAGCCTGCACGTTGTGCCTTTCAGCTCTAGGGCAAAGTAGCACACCCAGAGCAGAAGTCCTACTTCAGCCAGATCAGGCCTGCAAAGAAATTGCGTTTCAAAGGCCTTTGGAAGAGATGTTCCCGGTAGGCTGTAAGAGCACTGTGCAGAGCGAGTTGTTTCTTAGCTTCCCAAAGAGCTGGAAGCAAGATGCTGTGGGGCCCAACTCGCCCTTTGGAAAGAAGCCTGCACGTTGTGCCTTTCAGCTCTAGGGCAAAGTAGCACACCCAGAGCAGAAGTCCTACTTCAGCCAGATCAGGCCTGCAAAGAAACTGCGTATCACAGGCCTTTGGAAGACATGTTCCCGGTAGGCTGTAAGAGCACTGTGCAGAGCGAGTTGTTTCCTAGCTTCCCAAAGAGCTGGAAGCAAGATGCTGTGGGGCCCAACTCGCCCTTTGGAAAGAAGCCTGCACGTTGTGCCTTTCAGCTCTAGGGCAAAGTAGCACACCCAGAGCAGAAGTCCTACTTCAGCCAGATCAGGCCTGCAAAGAAACTGCGTTTCACAGGCCTTTGGAAGAGATGTTCCCGGTAGGCTGTAAGAGCACTGTGCAGAGCGAGTTGTTTCTTAGCTTCCCAAAGAGCTGGAAGCAAGATGCTGTGGGGCCCAACTCGCCCTCTGGAAAGAAGCCTGCACGTTGTGCCTTTCAGCTCTAGGGCAAAGTAGCACACCCAGAGCAGAAGTCCTACTTCAGCCAGATCAGGCCTGCAAAGAAACTGCGTTTCACAGGCCTTTGGAAGAGATGTTCCCGGTAGGCTGTAAGAGCACTGTGCAGAGCGAGTTGTTTCTTAGCTTCCCAAAGAGCTGGAAGCAAGATGCTGTGGGGCCCAACTCGCCCTTTGGAAAGAAGCCTGCACGTTGTGCCTTTCAGCTCTAGGGCAAAGTAGCACACCCAGAGCAGAAGTCCTACTTCAGCCAGATCAGGCCTGCAAAGAAACTGTGTTTCACAGTCCTTTGGAAGAGATGTTCCCGGTAGGCTGTAAGAGCACTGTGCAGAGCGAGTTGTTTCTTAGCTTCCCAAAGAGCTGGAAGCAAGATGCTGTGGGGCCCAACTCGCCCTTTGGAAAGAAGCCTGCACGTTGTGCCTTTCAGCTCTAGGGCAAAGTAGCACACCCAGAGCAGAAGTCCTACTTCAGCCAGATCAGGCCTGCAAAGAAACTGCGTTTCACAGGCCTTTGGAAGAGATGTTCCCGGTAGGCTGTAAGAGCACTGTGCAGAGCGAGTTGTTTCTTAGCTTCCCAAAGAGCTGGAAGCAAGATGCTGTGGGGCCCAACTCGCCCTTTGGAAAGAAGCCTGCACGTTGTGCCTTTCAGCTCTAGGGAAAAGTAGCACACCCAGAGCAGAAGTCCTACTTCAGCCAGATCAGGCCTGCAAAGAAACTGCGTTTCACAGGCCTTTGGAAGAGATGTTCCCACTAGGCTGTAAGAGCACTGTGCAGAGCGAGTTGTTTCTTAGCTTCCCAAAGAGCTGGAAGCAAGATGCTGTGGGGCCCAACTCGCCCTTTGGAAAGAAGCCTGCACGTTGTGCCTTTCAGCTCTAGGGCAAAGTAGCACACCCAGAGCAGAAGTCCTACTTCAGCCAGATCAGGCCTGCAAAGAAACTGCGTTTCACAGGCCTTTGGAAGAGATGTTCCCGGTAGGCTGTAAGAGCACTGTGCAGAGCGAGTTGTTTCTTAGCTTCCCAAAGAGCTGGAAGCAAGATGCTGTGGGGCCCAACTCGCCCTCTGGAAAGAAGCCTGCACGTTGTGCCTTTCAGCTCTAGGGCAAAGTAGCACACCCAGAGCAGAAGTCCTACTTCAGCCAGATCAGGCCTGCAAAGAAACTGCGTTTCACAGGCCTTTGGAAGAGATGTTCCCACTAGGCTGTAAGAGCACTGTGCAGAGCGAGTTGTTTCTTAGCTTCCCAAAGAGCTGGAAGCAAGATGCTGTGGGGCCCAACTCGCCCTTTGGAAAGAAGCCTGCACGTTGTGCCTTTCAGCTCTAGGGCAAAGTAGCACACCCAGAGCAGAAGTCCTACTTCAGCCAGATCAGGCCTGCAAAGAAACTGCGTTTCACAGGCCTTTGGAAGAGATGTTCCCACTAGGCTGTAAGAGCACTGTGCAGAGCGAGTTGTTTCTTAGCTTCCCAAAGAGCTGGAAGCAAGATGCTGTGGGGCCCAACTCGCCCTTTGGAAAGAAGCCTGCACGTTGTGCCTTTCAGCTCTAGGGCAAAGTAGCACACCCAGAGCAGAAGTCCTACTTCAACCAGATCAGGCCTGCAAAGAAACTGCGTTTCACAGGCCTTTGGAAGAGATGTTCCCACTAGGCTGTAAGAGCACTGTGCAGAGCGAGTTGTTTCTTAGCTTCCCAAAGAGCTGGAAGCAAGATGCTGTGGGGCCCAACTCGCCCTTTGGAAAGAAGCCTGCACGTTGTGCCTTTCAGCTCTAGGGCAAAGTAGCACACCCAGAGCAGAAGTCCTACTTCAGCCAAATCAGGCCTGCAAAGAAACTGCGTTTCACAGGCCTTTGGAAGAGATGTTCCCACTAGGCTGTAAGAGCACTGTGCAGAGCGAGTTGTTTCTTAGCTTCCCAAAGAGCTGGAAGCAAGATGCTGTGGGGCCCAACTCGCCCTTTAGAAAGAAGCCTGCACGTTGTGCCTTTCAGCTCTAGGGCAAAGTAGCACACCCAGAGCAGAAGTCCTACTTCGGCCAGATCAGGCCTGCAAAGAAACTGCGTTTCACAGGCCTTTGGAAGATATGTTCCCGGTAGGCTGTAAGAGCACTGTGCAGAGCGAGTTGTTTCTTAGCTTCCCAAAGAGCTGGAAGCAAGATGCTGTGGGGCCCAACTCGCCCTTTGGAAAGAAGCCTGCACGTTGTGCCTTTCAGCTCTAGGGCAAAGTAGCACACCCAGAGCAGAAGTCCTACTTCAGCCAGATCAGGCCTGCAAAGAAACTGCGTTTCACAGGCCTTTGGAAGAGATGTTCCCACTAGGCTGTAAGAGCACTGTGCAGAGCGAGTTGATTCTTAGCTTCCCAAAGAGCTGGAAGCAAGATGCTGTGGGGCCCAACTCGCCCTTTGGAAAGAAGCCTGCACGTTGTGCCTTTCAGCTCTAGGGCAAAGTAGCACACCCAGAGCAGAAGTCCTACTTCAGCCAGATCAGGCCTGCAAAGAAACTGCGTTTCACAGGCCTTTGGAAGAGATGTTCCCGGTAGGCTGTAAGAGCACTGTGCAGAGCGAGTTGTTTCTTAGCTTCCCAAAGAGCTGGAAGCAAGATGCTGTGGGGCCCAACTCGCCCTTTGGAAAGAAGCCTGCACGTTGTGCCTTTCAGCTCGAGGGCAAAGTAGCACACCCAGAGCAGAAGTCCTACTTCAGCCAGATCAGGCCTGCAAAGAAACTGCGTTTCACAGGCCTTTGGAAGAGATGTTCCCGGTAGGCTGTAAGAGCACTGTGCAGAGCGATTCGTTTCTTAGCTTCCCAAAGAGCTGGAAGCAAGATGCTGTGGGGCCCAACTCGCCCTTTGGAAAGAAGCCTGCACGTTGTGCCTTTCAGCTCTAGGGCAAAGTAGCACACCCAGAGCAAAAGTCCTACTTCAGCCAGATCAGGCCTGCAAAGAAACTGCGTTTCACAGGCCTTTGGAAGAGATGTTCCCACTAGGCTGTAAGAGCACTGTGCAGAGCGAGTTGTTTCTTAGCTTCCCAAAGAGCTGGAAGCAAGATGCTGTGGGGCCCAACTCGCCCTTTAGAAAGAAGCCTGCACGTTGTGCCTTTCAGCTCTAGGGCAAAGTAGCACACCCAGAGCAGAAGTCCTACTTCGGCCAGATCAGGCCTGCAAAGAAACTGCGTTTCACAGGCCTTTGGAAGATATGTTCCCGGTAGGCTGTAAGAGCACTGTGCAGAGCGAGTTGTTTCTTAGCTTCCCAAAGAGCTGGAAGCAAGATGCTGTGGGGCCCAACTCGCCCTTTGGAAAGAAGCCTGCACGTTGTGCCTTTCAGCTCTAGGGCAAAGTAGCACACCCAGAGCAGAAGTCCTACTTCAGCCAGATCAGGCCTGCAAAGAAACTGCGTTTCACAGGCCTTTGGAAGAGATGTTCCCACTAGGCTGTAAGAGCACTGTGCAGAGCGAGTTGTTTCTTAGCTTCCCAAAGAGCTGGAAGCAAGATGCTGTGGGGCCCAACTCGCCCTTTGGAAAGAAGCCTGCACGTTGTGCCTTTCAGCTCTAGGGCAAAGTAGCACACCCAGAGCAGAAGTCCTACTTCAGCCAGATCAGGCCTGCAAAGAAACTGCGTTTCACAGGCCTTTGGAAGAGATGTTCCCGGTAGGCTGTAAGAGCACTGTGCAGAGCGAGTTGTTTCTTAGCTTCCCAATGAGCTGGAAGCAAGATGCTGTGGGGCCCAACTCGCCCTTTGGAAAGAAGTTTGCACGTTGTGCCTTTCAGCTCGAGGGCAAAGTAGCACACCCAGAGCAGAAGTCCTACTTCAGCCAGATCAGGCCTGCAAAGAAACTGCGTTTCACAGGCCTTTGGAAGAGATGTTCCCGGTAGGCTGTAAGAGCACTGTGCAGAGCGATTCGTTTCTTAGCTTCCCAAAGAGCTGGAAGCAAGATGCTGTGGGGCCCAACTCGCCCTTTGGAAAGAAGCCTGCACGTTGTGCCTTTCAGCTCTAGGGCAAAGTAGCACACCCAGAGCAGAAGTCCTACTTCAGCCAGATCAGGCCTGCAAAGAAACTGCGTTTCACAGGCCTTTGGAAGAGATGTTCCCACTAGGCTGTAAGAGCACTGTGCAGAGCGAGTTGTTTCTTAGCTTCCCAAAGAGCTGGAAGCAAGATGCTGTGGGGCCCAACTCGCCCTTTGGAAAGAAGCCTGCACGTTGTGCCTTTCAGCTCTAGGGCAAAGTAGCACACCCAGAGCAGAAGTCCTACTTCAGCCAGATCAGGCCTGCAAAGAAACTGCGTTTCACAGGCCTTTGGAAGAGATGTTCCCACTAGGCTGTAAGAGCACTGTGCAGAGCGAGTTGTTTCTTAGCTTCCCAAAGAGCTGGAAGCAAGATGCTGTGGGGCCCAACTCGCCCTTTGGAAAGAAGCCTGCACGTTGTGCCTTTCAGCTCTAGGGCAAAGTAGCACACCCAGAGCAGAAGTCCTACTTCAGCCAGATCAGGCCTGCAAAGAAACTGCGTTTCACAGGCCTTTGGAAGAGATGTTCCCGGTAGGCTGTAAGAGCACTGTGCAGAGCGAGTTGTTTCTTAGCTTCCCAAAGAGCTGGAAGCAAGATGCTGTGGGGCCCAACTCGCCCTTTGGAAAGAAGCCTGCACGTTGTGCCTTTCAGCTCTAGGGCAAAGTAGCACACCCAGAGCAGAAGTCCTACTTCAGCCAGATCAGGCCTGCAAAGAAACTGCGTTTCACAGGCCTTTGGAAGAGATGTTCCCACTAGGCTGTAAGAGCACTGTGCAGAGCGAGTTGTTTCTTAGCTTCCCAAAGAGCTGGAAGCAAGATGCTGTGGGGCCCAACTCGCCCTTTGGAAAGAAGCCTGCACGTTGTGCCTTTCAGCTCTAGGGCAAAGTAGCACACCCAGAGCAGAAGTCCTACTTCAGCCAGATCAGGCCTGCAAAGAAACTGCGTTTCACAGGCCTTTGGAAGAGATGTTCCCACTAGGCTGTAAGAGCACTGTGCAGAGCGAGTTGTTTCTTAGCTTCCCAAAGAGCTGGAAGCAAGATGCTGTGGGGCCCAACTCGCCCTTTGGAAAGAAGCCTGCACGTTGTGCCTTTCAGCTCTAGGGCAAAGTAGCACACCCAGAGCAGAAGTCCTACTTCAGCCAGATCAGGCCTGCAAAGAAACTGCGTTTCACAGGCCTTTGGAAGAGATGTTCCCACTAGGCTGTAAGAGCACTGTGCAGAGCGAGTTGTTTCTTAGCTTCCCAAAGAGCTGGAAGCAAGATGCTGTGGGGCCCAACTCGCCCCTTAGAAAGAAGCCTGCACGTTGTGCCTTTCAGCTCTAGGGCAAAGTAGCACACCCAGAGCAGAAGTCCTACTTCGGCCAGATCAGGCCTGCAAAGAAACTGCGTTTCACAGGCCTTTGGAAGAGATGTTCCCGGTAGGCTGTAAGAGCACTGTGCAGAGCGAGTTGTTTCTTAGCTTCCCAAAGAGCTGGAAGCAAGATGCTGTGGGGCCCAACTCGCCCTTTGGAAAGAAGCCTGCACGTTGTGCCTTTCAGCTCTAGGGCAAAGTAGCACACCCAGAGCAGAAGTCCTACTTCAGCCAGATCAGGCCTGCAAAGAAACTGCGTTTCACAGGCCTTTGGAAGAGATGTTCCCACTAGGCTGTAAGAGCACTGTGCAGAGGGAGTTGTTTCTTAGCTTCCGAAAGAGCTGGAAGCAAGATGCTGTGGGGCCCAACTCGCCCTTTGGAAAGAAGCCTGCACGTTGTGCCTTTCAGCTCTAGGGCAATGGAGCACACCCAGAGCAGAAGTCCTACTTCAGCCAGATCAGGCCTGCAAAGAAACTGCGTTTCACAGGCCTTTGGAAGAGATGTTCGCACTAGGATGTAAGAGCACTGTCCAGAGCGAGTTGTTTCTTAGGTTCCCAAAGAGCTGGAAGCAAGATGCTGTGGGGCCCAACTCGCCCTTTGGAAAGAAGCCTGCACGTTGTGCCTTTCAGCTCTAGGGCAAAGTAGCACACCCAGAGCAGAAGTCCTACTTCAGCCAGATCAGGCCTGCAAAGAAACTGCGTTTCACAGGCCTTTGGAAGAGATGTTCCCGGTAGGCTGTAAGAGCACTGTGCAGAGCGAGTTGTTTCTTAGCTTCCCAAAGAGCTGGAAGCAAGATGCTGTGGGGCCCAACTCGCCCTTTGGAAAGAAGCCTGCACGTTGTGCCTTTCAGCTCGAGGGCAAAGTAGCACACCCAGAGCAGAAGTCCTACTTCAGTCAGATCAGGCCTGCAAAGAAACTGCGTTTCACAGGCCTTTGGAAGAGATGTTCCCGGTAGGCTGTAAGAGCACTGTGCAGAGCGATTCGTTTCTTAGCTTCCCAAAGAGCTGGAAGCAAGATGCTGTGGGGCCCAACTCGCCCTTTGGAAAGAAGCCTGCACGTTGTGCCTTTCAGCTCTAGGGCAAAGTAGCACACCCAGAGCAAAAGTCCTACTTCAGCCAGATCAGGCCTGCAAAGAAACTGCGTTTCACAGGCCTTTGGAAGAGATGTTCCCACTAGGCTGTAAGAGCACTGTGCAGAGCGAGTTGTTTCTTAGCTTCCCAAAGAGCTGGAAGCAAGATGCTGTGGGGCCCAACTCGCCCTTTGGAAAGAAGCCTGCACGTTGTGCCTTTCAGCTCTAGGGCAAAGTAGCACACCCAGAGCAGAAGTCCTACTTCAGCCAGATCAGGCCTGCAAAGAAACTGCGTTTCACAGGCCTTTGGAAGAGATGTTCCCACTAGGCTGTAAGAGCACTGTGCAGAGCGAGTTGTTTCTTAGCTTCCCAAAGAGCTGGAAGCAAGATGCTGTGGGGCCCAACTCGCCCTTTGGAAAGAAGCCTGCACGTTGTGCCTTTCAGCTCTAGGGCAAAGTAGCACACCCAGAGCAGAAGTCCTACTTCAGCCAGATCAGGCCTGCAAAGAAACTGCGTTTCACAGGCCTGTGGAAGAGATGTTCCCACTAGGCTGTAAGAGCACTGTGCAGAGCGAGTTGTTTCTTAGCTTCCCAAAGAGCTGGAAGCAAGATGCTGTGGGGCCCAACTCGCCCTTTGGAAAGAAGCCTGCACGTTGTGCCTTTCAGCTCTAGGGCAAAGTAGCACACCCAGAGCAGAAGTCCTACTTCAGCCAGATCAGGCCTGCAAAGAAACTGCGTTTCACAGGCCTTTGGAAGAGATGTTCCCACTAGGCTGTAAGAGCACTGTGCAGAGCGAGTTGTTTCTTAGCTTCCCAAAGAGCTGGAAGCAAGATGCTGTGGGGCCCAACTCGCCCTTTGGAAAGAAGCCTGCACGTTGTGCCTTTCAGCTCTAGGGCAAAGTAGCACACCCAGAGCAGAAGTCCTACTTCAGCCAGATCAGGCCTGCAAAGAAACTGCGTTTCACAGGCCTTTGGAAGAGATGTTCCCACTAGGCTGTAAGAGCACTGTGCAGAGCGAGTTGTTTCTTAGCTTCCCAAAGAGCTGGAAGCAAGATGCTGTGGGGCCCAACTCGCCCTTTGGAAAGAAGCCTGCACGTTGTGCCTTTCAGCTCTAGGGCAAAGTAGCACACCCAGAGCAGAAGTCCTACTTCAGCCAGATCAGGCCTGCAAAGAAACTGCGTTTCACAGGCCTTTGGAAGAGATGTTCCCACTAGGCTGTAAGAGCACTGTGCAGAGCGAGTTGTTTCTTAGCTTCCCAAAGAGCTGGAAGCAAGATGCTGTGGGGCCCAACTCGCCCTTTAGAAAGAAGCCTGCACGTTGTGCCTTTCAGCTCTAGGGCAAAGTAGCACACCCAGAGCAGAAGTCCTACTTCGGCCAGATCAGGCCTGCAAAGAAACTGCGTTTCACAGGCCTTTGGAAGAGATGTTCCCGGTAGGCTGTAAGAGCACTGTGCAGAGCGAGTTGTTTCTTAGCTTCCCAAAGAGCTGGAAGCAAGATGCTGTGGGGCCCAACTCGCCCTTTGGAAAGAAGCCTGCACGTTGTGCCTTTCAGCTCTAGGGCAAAGTAGCACACCCAGAGCAGAAGTCCTACTTCAGCCAGATCAGGCCTGCAAAGAAACTGCGTTTCACAGGCCTTTGGAAGAGATGTTCCCACTAGGCTGTAAGAGCACTGTGCAGAGGGAGTTGTTTCTTAGCTTCCGAAAGAGCTGGAAGCAAGATGCTGTGGGGCCCAACTCGCCCTTTGGAAAGAAGCCTGCACGTTGTGCCTTTCAGCTCTAGGGCAATGGAGCACACCCAGAGCAGAAGTCCTACTTCAGCCAGATCAGGCCTGCAAAGAAACTGCGTTTCACAGGCCTTTGGAAGAGATGTTCGCACTAGGATGTAAGAGCACTGTCCAGAGCGAGTTGTTTCTTAGGTTCCCAAAGAGCTGGAAGCAAGATGCTGTGGGGCCCAACTCGCCCTTTGGAAAGAAGCCTGCACGTTGTGCCTTTCAGCTCTAGGGCAAAGTAGCACACCCAGAGCAGAAGTCCTACTTCAGCCAGATCAGGCCTGCAAAGAAACTGCGTTTCACAGGCCTTTGGAAGAGATGTTCCCACTAGGCTGTAAGAGCACTGTGCAGAGCGAGTTGTTTCTTAGCTTCCCAAAGAGCTGGAAGCAAGATGCTGTGGGGCCCAACTCGCCCTTTGGAAAGAAGCCTGCACGTTGTGCCTTTCAGCTCTAGGGCAAAGTAGCACACCCAGAGCAGAAGTCCTACTTCAACCAGATCAGGCCTGCAAAGAAACTGCGTTTCACAGGCCTTTGGAAGAGATGTTCCCACTAGGCTGTAAGAGCACTGTGCAGAGCGAGTTGTTTCTTAGCTTCCCAAAGAGCTGGAAGCAAGATGCTGTGGGGCCCAACTCGCCCTTTGGAAAGAAGCCTGCACGTTGTGCCTTTCAGCTCTAGGGCAAAGTAGCACACCCAGAGCAGAAGTCCTACTTCAGCCAAATCAGGCCTGCAAAGAAACTGCGTTTCACAGGCCTTTGGAAGAGATGTTCCCACTAGGCTGTAAGAGCACTGTGCAGAGCGAGTTGTTTCTTAGCTTCCCAAAGAGCTGGAAGCAAGATGCTGTGGGGCCCAACTCGCCCTTTAGAAAGAAGCCTGCACGTTGTGCCTTTCAGCTCTAGGGCAAAGTAGCACACCCAGAGCAGAAGTCCTACTTCGGCCAGATCAGGCCTGCAAAGAAACTGCGTTTCACAGGCCTTTGGAAGATATGTTCCCGGTAGTCTGTAAGAGCACTGTGCAGAGCGAGTTGTTTCTTAGCTTCCCAAAGAGCTGGAAGCAAGATGCTGTGGGGCCCAACTCGCCCTTTGGAAAGAAGCCTGCACGTTGTGCCTTTCAGCTCTAGGGCAAAGTAGCACACCCAGAGCAGAAGTCCTACTTCAGCCAGATCAGGCCTGCAAAGAAACTGCGTTTCACAGGCCTTTGGAAGAGATGTTCCCACTAGGCTGTAAGAGCACTGTGCAGAGCGAGTTGTTTCTTAGCTTCCCAAAGAGCTGGAAGCAAGATGCTGTGGGGCCCAACTCGCCCTTTGGAAAGAAGCCTGCACGTTGTGCCTTTCAGCTCTAGGGCAAAGTAGCACACCCAGAGCAGAAGTCCTACTTCAGCCAGATCAGGCCTGCAAAGAAACTGCGTTTCACAGGCCTTTGGAAGAGATGTTCCCGGTAGGCTGTAAGAGCACTGTGCAGAGCGAGTTGTTTCTTAGCTTCCCAAAGAGCTGGAAGCAAGATGCTGTGGGGCCCAACTCGCCCTTTGGAAAGAAGCCTGCACGTTGTGCCTTTCAGCTCGAGGGCAAAGTAGCACACCCAGAGCAGAAGTCCTACTTCAGCCAGATCAGGCCTGCAAAGAAACTGCGTTTCACAGGCCTTTGGAAGAGATGTTCCCGGTAGGCTGTAAGAGCACTGTGCAGAGCGATTCGTTTCTTAGCTTCCCAAAGAGCTGGAAGCAAGATGCTGTGGGGCCCAACTCGCCCTTTGGAAAGAAGCCTGCACGTTGTGCCTTTCAGCTCGAGGGCAAAGTAGCACACCCAGAGCAGAAGTCCTACTTCGGCCAGATCAGGCCTGCAAAGAAACTGCGTTTCACAGGCCTTTGGAAGAGATGTTCCCGGTAGGCTGTAAGAGCACTGTGCAGAGCGAGTTGTTTCTTAGCTTCCCAAAGAGCTGGAAGCAAGATGCTGTGGGGCCCAACTCGCCCTTTGGAAAGAAGCCTGCACGTTGTGCCTTTCAGCTCTAGGGCAAAGTAGCACACCCAGAGCAGAAGTCCTACTTCAGCCAGATCAGGCCTGCAAAGAAACTGCGTTTCACAGGCCTTTGGAAGAGATGTTCCCGGTAGGCTGTAAGAGCACTGTGCAGAGCGAGTTGTTTCTTAGCTTCCCAAAGAGCTGGAAGCAAGATGCTGTGGGGCCCAACTCGCCCTTTGGAAAGAAGCCTGCACGTTGTGCCTTTCAGCTCTAGGGCAAAGTAGCACACCCAGAGCAGAAGTCCTACTTCAGCCAGATCAGGCCTGCAAAGAAACTGCGTTTCACAGGCCTTTGGAAGACATGTTCCCACTAGGCTGTAAGAGCACTGTGCAGAGCGAGTTGTTTCTTAGCTTCCCAAAGAGCTGGAAGCAAGATGCTGTGGGGCCCAACTCGCCCTTTGGAAAGAAGCCTGCACGTTGTGCCTTTCAGCTCTAGGGCAAAGTAGCACACCCAGAGCAGAAGTCCTACTTCAGCCAGATCAGGCCTGCAAAGAAACTGCGTTTCACAGGCCTTTGGAAGAGATGTTCCCACTAGGCTGTAAGAGCACTGTGCAGAGCGAGTTGTTTCTTAGCTTCCCAAAGAGCTGGAAGCAAGATGCTGTGGGGCCCAACTCGCCCTTTGGAAAGAAGCCTGCACGTTGTGCCTTTCAGCTCTAGGGCAAAGTAGCACACCCAGAGCAGAAGTCCTACTTCAGCCAGATCAGGCCTGCAAAGAAACTGCGTTTCACAGGCCTTTGGAAGAGATGTTCCCACTAGGCTGTAAGAGCACTGTGCAGAGCGAGTTGTTTCTTAGCTTCCCAAAGAGCTGGAAGCAAGATGCTGTGGGGCCCAACTCGCCCTTTAGAAAGAAGCCTGCACGTTGTGCCTTTCAGCTCTAGGGCAAAGTAGCACACCCAGAGCAGAAGTCCTACTTCGGCCAGATCAGGCCTGCAAAGAAACTGCGTTTCACAGGCCTTTGGAAGATATGTTCCCGGTAGGCTGTAAGAGCACTGTGCAGAGCGAGTTGTTTCTTAGCTTCCCAAAGAGCTGGAAGCAAGATGCTGTGGGGCCCAACTCGCCCTTTGGAAAGAAGCCTGCACGTTGTGCCTTTCAGCTCTAGGGCAAAGTAGCACACCCAGAGCAGAAGTCCTACTTCAGCCAGATCAGGCCTGCAAAGAAACTGCGTTTCACAGGCCTTTGGAAGAGATGTTCCCACTAGGCTGTAAGAGCACTGTGCAGAGCGAGTTGTTTCTTAGCTTCCCAAAGAGCTGGAAGCAAGATGCTGTGGGGCCCAACTCGCCCTTTGGAAAGAAGCCTGCACGTTGTGCCTTTCAGCTCTAGGGCAAAGTAGCACACCCAGAGCAGAAGTCCTACTTCAGCCAGATCAGGCCTGCAAAGAAACTGCGTTTCACAGGCCTTTGGAAGAGATGTTCCCGGTAGGCTGTAAGAGCACTGTGCAGAGCGAGTTGTTTCTTAGCTTCCCAAAGAGCTGGAAGCAAGATGCTGTGGGGCCCAACTCGCCCTTTGGAAAGAAGTTTGCACGTTGTGCCTTTCAGCTCGAGGGCAAAGTAGCACACCCAGAGCAGAAGTCCTACTTCAGCCAGATCAGGCCTGCAAAGAAACTGCGTTTCACAGGCCTTTGGAAGAGATGTTCCCGGTAGGCTGTAAGAGCACTGTGCAGAGCGATTCGTTTCTTAGCTTCCCAAAGAGCTGGAAGCAAGATGCTGTGGGGCCCAACTCGCCCTTTGGAAAGAAGCCTGCACGTTGTGCCTTTCAGCTCTAGGGCAAAGTAGCACACCCAGAGCAAAAGTCCTACTTCAGCCAGATCAGGCCTGCAAAGAAACTGCGTTTCACAGGCCTTTGGAAGAGATGTTCCCACTAGGCTGTAAGAGCACTGTGCAGAGCGAGTTGTTTCTTAGCTTCCCAAAGAGCTGGAAGCAAGATGCTGTGGGGCCCAACTCGCCCTTTGGAAAGAAGCCTGCACGTTGTGCCTTTCAGCTCTAGGGCAAAGTAGCACACCCAGAGCAGAAGTCCTACTTCAGCCAGATCAGGCCTGCAAAGAAACTGCGTTTCACAGGCCTTTGGAAGAGATGTTCCCACTAGGCTGTAAGAGCACTGTGCAGAGCGAGTTGTTTCTTAGCTTCCCAAAGAGCTGGAAGCAAGATGCTGTGGGGCCCAACTCGCCCTTTGGAAAGAAGCCTGCACGTTGTGCCTTTCAGCTCTAGGGCAAAGTAGCACACCCAGAGCAGAAGTCCTACTTCAGCCAGATCAGGCCTGCAAAGAAACTGCGTTTCACAGGCCTTTGGAAGAGATGTTCCCGGTAGGCTGTAAGAGCACTGTGCAGAGCGAGTTGTTTCTTAGCTTCCCAAAGAGCTGGAAGCAAGATGCTGTGGGGCCCAACTCGCCCTTTGGAAAGAAGCCTGCACGTTGTGCCTCTCAGCTCTAGGGCAAAGTAGCACACCCAGAGCAGAAGTCCTACTTCAGCCAGATCAGGCCTGCAAAGAAACTGCGTTTCACAGGCCTTTGGAAGAGATGTTCCCACTAGGCTGTAAGAGCACTGTGCAGAGCGAGTTGTTTCTTAGCTTCCCAAAGAGCTGGAAGCAAGATGCTGTGGGGCCCAACTCGCCCTTTGGAAAGAAGCCTGCACGTTGTGCCTTTCAGCTCTAGGGCAAAGTAGCACACCCAGAGCAGAAGTCCTACTTCAGCCAGATCAGGCCTGCAAAGAAACTGCGTTTCACAGGCCTTTGGAAGAGATGTTCCCACTAGGCTGTAAGAGCACTGTGCAGAGCGAGTTGTTTCTTAGCTTCCCAAAGAGCTGGAAGCAAGATGCTGTGGGGCCCAACTCGCCCTTTGGAAAGAAGCCTGCACGTTGTGCCTTTCAGCTCTAGGGCAAAGTAGCACACCCAGAGCAGAAGTCCTACTTCAGCCAGATCAGGCCTGCAAAGAAACTGCGTTTCACAGGCCTTTGGAAGAGATGTTCCCACTAGGCTGTAAGAGCACTGTGCAGAGCGAGTTGTTTCTTAGCTTCCCAAAGAGCTGGAAGCAAGATGCTGTGGGGCCCAACTCGCCCTTTAGAAAGAAGCCTGCACGTTGTGCCTTTCAGCTCTAGGGCAAAGTAGCACACCCAGAGCAGAAGTCCTACTTCGGCCAGATCAGGCCTGCAAAGAAACTGCGTTTCACAGGCCTTTGGAAGAGATGTTCCCGGTAGGCTGTAAGAGCACTGTGCAGAGCGAGTTGTTTCTTAGCTTCCCAAAGAGCTGGAAGCAAGATGCTGTGGGGCCCAACTCGCCCTTTGGAAAGAAGCCTGCACGTTGTGCCTTTCAGCTCTAGGGCAAAGTAGCACACCCAGAGCAGAAGTCCTACTTCAGCCAGATCAGGCCTGCAAAGAAACTGCGTTTCACAGGCCTTTGGAAGAGATGTTCCCACTAGGCTGTAAGAGCACTGTGCAGAGGGAGTTGTTTCTTAGCTTCCCAAAGAGCTGGAAGCAAGATGCTGTGGGGCCCAACTCGCCCTTTGGAAAGAAGCCTGCACGTTGTGCCTTTCAGCTCTAGGGCAATGGAGCACACCCAGAGCAGAAGTCCTACTTCAGCCAGATCAGGCCTGCAAAGAAACTGCGTTTCACAGGCCTTTGGAAGAGATGTTCGCACTAGGATGTAAGAGCACTGTCCAGAGCGAGTTGTTTCTTAGGTTCCCAAAGAGCTGGAAGCAAGATGCTGTGGGGCCCAACTCGCCCTTTGGAAAGAAGCCTGCACGTTGTGCCTTTCAGCTCTAGGGCAAAGTAGCTCACCCAGAGCAGAAGTCCTACTTCAGCCATATCAGGCCTGCAAAGAAACTGCGTTTCACAGGCCTTTGGAAGAGATGTTCCCGGTAGGCTGTAAGAGCACTGTGCAGAGCGAGTTGTTTCTTAGCTTCCCAAAGAGCTGGAAGCAAGATGCTGTGGGGCCCAACTCGCCCTTTGGAAAGAAGCCTGCACGTTGTGCCTTTCAGCTCGAGGGCAAAGTAGCACACCCAGAGCAGAAGTCCTACTTCAGCCAGATCAGGCCTGCAAAGAAACTGCGTTTCACAGGCCTTTGGAAGAGATGTTCCCGGTAGGCTGTAAGAGCACTGTGCAGAGCGATTCGTTTCTTAGCTTCCCAAAGAGCTGGAAGCAAGATGCTGTGGGGCCCAACTCGCCCTTTGGAAAGAAGCCTGCACGTTGTGCCTTTCAGCTCTAGGGCAAAGTAGCACACCCAGAGCAAAAGTCCTACTTCAGCCAGATCAGGCCTGCAAAGAAACTGCGTTTCACAGGCCTTTGGAAGAGATGTTCCCACTAGGCTGTAAGAGCACTGTGCAGAGCGAGTTGTTTCTTAGCTTCCCAAAGAGCTGGAAGCAAGATGCTGTGGGGCCCAACTCGCCCTTTGGAAAGAAGCCTGCACGTTGTGCCTTTCAGCTCTAGGGCAAAGTAGCACACCCAGAGCAGAAGTCCTACTTCAGCCAGATCAGGCCTGCAAAGAAACTGCGTTTCACAGGCCTTTGGAAGAGATGTTCCCACTAGGCTGTAAGAGCACTGTGCAGAGCGAGTTGTTTCTTAGCTTCCCAAAGAGCTGGAAGCAAGATGCTGTGGGGCCCAACTCGCCCTTTGGAAAGAAGCCTGCACGTTGTGCCTTTCAGCTCTAGGGCAAAGTAGCACACCCAGAGCAGAAGTCCTACTTCAGCCAGATCAGGCCTGCAAAGAAACTGCGTTTCACAGGCCTGTGGAAGAGATGTTCCCACTAGGCTGTAAGAGCACTGTGCAGAGCGAGTTGTTTCTTAGCTTCCCAAAGAGCTGGAAGCAAGATGCTGTGGGGCCCAACTCGCCCTTTGGAAAGAAGCCTGCACGTTGTGCCTTTCAGCTCTAGGGCAAAGTAGCACACCCAGAGCAGAAGTCCTACTTCAGCCAGATCAGGCCTGCAAAGAAACTGCGTTTCACAGGCCTTTGGAAGAGATGTTCCCGGTAGGCTGTAAGAGCACTGTGCAGAGCGAGTTGTTTCTTAGCTTCCCAAAGAGCTGGAAGCAAGATGCTGTGGGGCCCAACTCGCCCTTTAGAAAGAAGCCTGCACGTTGTGCCTTTCAGCTCTAGGGCAAAGTAGCACACCCAGAGCAGAAGTCCTACTTCGGCCAGATCAGGCCTGCAAAGAAACTGCGTTTCACAGGCCTTTGGAAGAGATGTTCCCGGTAGGCTGTAAGAGAACTGTGCAGAGCGAGTTGTTTCTTAGCTTCCCAAAGAGCTGGAAGCAAGATGCTGTGGGGCCCAACTCGCCCTTTGGAAAGAAGCCTGCACGTTGTGCCTTTCAGCTCTAGGGCAAAGTAGCACACCCAGAGCAGAAGTCCTACTTCAGCCAGATCAGGCCTGCAAAGAAACTGCGTTTCACAGGCCTTTGGAAGAGATGTTCCCACTAGGCTGTAAGAGCACTGTGCAGAGGGAGTTGTTTCTTAGCTTCCGAAAGAGCTGGAAGCAAGATGCTGTGGGGCCCAACTCGCCCTTTGGAAAGAAGCCTGCACGTTGTGCCTTTCAGCTCTAGGGCAATGGAGCACACCCAGAGCAGAAGTCCTACTTCAGCCAGATCAGGCCTGCAAAGAAACTGCGTTTCACAGGCCTTTGGAAGAGATGTTCGCACTAGGATGTAAGAGCACTGTCCAGAGCGAGTTGTTTCTTAGGTTCCCAAAGAGCTGGAAGCAAGATGCTGTGGGGCCCAACTCGCCCTTTGGAAAGAAGCCTGCACGTTGTGCCTTTCAGCTCTAGGGCAAAGTAGCACACCCAGAGCAAAAGTCCTACTTCAGCCAGATCAGGCCTGCAAAGAAACTGCGTTTCACAGGCCTTTGGAAGAGGTGTTCCCACTAGGCTGTAAGAGCACTGTGCAGAGCGAGTTGTTTCTTAGCTTCCCAAAGAGCTGGAAGCAAGATGCTGTGGGGCCCAACTCGCCCTTTGGAAAGAAGCCTGCACGTTGTGCCTTTCAGCTCTAGGGCAAAGTAGCACACCCAGAGCAGAAGTCCTACTTCAGCCAGATCAGGCCTGCAAAGAAACTGCGTTTCACAGGCCTTTGGAAGAGATGTTCCCGGTAGGCTGTAAGAGCACTGTGCAGAGCGAGTTGTTTCTTAGCTTCCCAAAGAGATGGAAGCAAGATGCTGTGGGGCCCAACTCGCCCTTTGGAAAGAAGCCTGCACGTTGTGCCTTTCAGCTCGAGGGCAAAGTAGCACACCCAGAGCAGAAGTCCTACTTCAGCCAGATCAGGCCTGCAAAGAAACTGCGTTTCACAGGCCTTTGGAAGAGATGTTCCCGGTAGGCTGTAAGAGCACTGTGCAGAGCGATTCGTTTCTTAGCTTCCCAAAGAGCTGGAAGCAAGATGCTGTGGGGCCCAACTCGCCCTTTGGAAAGAAGCCTGCACGTTGTGCCTTTCAGCTCTAGGGCAAAGTAGCACACCCAGAGCAAAAGTCCTACTTCAGCCAGATCAGGCCTGCAAAGAAACTGCGTTTCACAGGCCTTTGGAAGAGATGTTCCCGGTAGGCTGTAAGAGCACTGTGCAGAGCGAGTTGTTTTATAGCTTCCCAAAGAGCTGGAAGCAAGATGCTGTGGGGCCCAACTCGCCCTTTGGAAAGAAGCCTGCACGTTGTGCCTTTCAGCTCTAGGGCAAAGTAGCACACCCAGAGCAGAAGTCCTACTTCAGCCAGATCAGGCCTGCAAAGAAACTGCGTTTCACAGGCCTTTGGAAGAGATGTTCCCACTAGGCTGTAAGAGCACTGTGCAGAGCGAGTTGTTTCTTAGCTTCCCAAAGAGCTGGAAGCAAGATGCTGTGGGGCCCAACTCGCCCTTTGGAAAGAAGCCTGCACGTTGTGCCTTTCAGCTCTAGGGCAAAGTAGCACACCCAGAGCAGAAGTCCTACTTCAGCCAGATCAGGCCTGCAAAGAAACTGCGTTTCACAGGCCTTTGGAAGAGATGTTCCCACTAGGCTGTAAGAGCACTGTGCAGAGCGAGTTGTTTCTTAGCTTCCCAAAGAGCTGGAAGCAAGATGCTGTGGGGCCCAACTCGCCCTTTGGAAAGAAGCCTGCACGTTGTGCCTTTCAGCTCTAGGGCAAAGTAGCACACCCAGAGCAGAAGTCCTACTTCAGCCAGATCAGGCCTGCAAAGAAACTGCGTTTCACAGGCCTTTGGAAGAGATGTTCCCACTAGGCTGTAAGAGCACTGTGCAGAGCGAGTTGTTTCTTAGCTTCCCAAAGAGCTGGAAGCAAGATGCTGTGGGGCCCAACTCGCCCTTTGGAAAGAAGCCTGCACGTTGTGCCTTTCAGCTCTAGGGCAAAGTAGCACACCCAGAGCAGAAGTCCTACTTCAGCCAGATCAGGCCTGCAAAGAAACTGCGTTTCACAGGCCTTTGGAAGAGATGTTCCCACTAGGCTGTAAGAGCACTGTGCAGAGCGAGTTGTTTCTTAGCTTCCCAAAGAGCTGGAAGCAAGATGCTGTGGGGCCCAACTCGCCCTTTGGAAAGAAGCCTGCACGTTGTGCCTTTCAGCTCTAGGGCAAAGTAGCACACCCAGAGCAGAAGTCCTACTTCGGCCAGATCAGGCCTGCAAAGAAA